>NC_046325.1:19943263-20659031 GCF_009819535.1 Lacerta agilis | reverse complement strand
CATAAATCCTGATCAAATCGTTTTGTTGTTCCTCAAAAGGATTTAGACTCTGAAGAAATGTTCTGAATCCCAGGGGTTCATTTGAGTGTAGAGATATAGATAAGGCACCCTGCAAATTGCTCATATTCCACCTCTTTTCATTGGTGGTTTTGAAATCCCAATGACTTGTCACAAGCCATACTTTACCTATAGGAAGTTGTGCCATTTGAAGATACACAGTCAAATGTCCATCACCACGGATTTACCATAGACCACAAAAACATTGGCTTTGGTTGTCATGACAATTGAAATTTTATTAAATTCAATGAACAGCAAATCTGACATTCCATCAATATAAGCCAATGGCAATATCCTATGTATAAAATCAACACAGATGTAATTCAGGGTAAGCTGTGGAATAATGCTTCCAAAAAAATTTCTCCAATCTTGTATTTCATAGTAAAGACACTAATCCATGTCCATTTGAAATGCAAAAGTAACTTAACCAATCCATTGTACTCATGGACATCATTAGGGACCATCTGGTACAGGGAATGGTACAGTCTTCTGTCAGTTATCCTTGAGTCAAGACAGTCATAGGTGAGCTAAAAGCAAACACATATATGATGTGAATAGCACAGAAAATGTGTGGATTAAGGGTGTGCATTGCTAATATGGATTTCTTTTGTCCACAGCCACTGCTTTGGGTTAAATGAATGTTTCATTTACCAGGGAAAAATAATGATGCATCTTCAGATGAAGGGCAGTATACAAATTTAATAACTACCACTACTACTACTACTACCAACACCTCCACCACCAGCAGATGCATAGCAGGATATATTTAGATGACCTTCTCATTAGAAGCAATGGGTTAGATGCATTTTAAACTGGTTTCATTTAGTTCACATCAATGGATATTTCAAGCCAAGGCAATCTTGATGCATTTAACTTGAAATAATCTAAATAAACATAATTTAGGGCGTAATCCACTGGTTCCTGGCAAGGTGTCTCAATATCATAGGGATTGTCTGATATTCTTCTCCAAAGAAGTGCAGGAGCTCATCCTACAGAAAGGGAGAATGCTCCTCCAAGCCCCCTCTCCGCTTATCAATAAGACACAAACCTTTACAGAACAAATAACTTTGAGGCAGACTGCAGCAGAACTGAACAGACCTACTGCTCAGTTTCTCTAACACAAAAAGACTGTTATAAATTGACATAACTTACACAACTGCCTCATGCACAAGGTATATGACCTTACAAGATTCTTTGTTTGAATGTTGCAGCCCTTGTGTGTATTAGCCCTTTACTTAGCATTTTGGATGCTCATATCTCACACAATCTCAGTACCCTCAAAAACACTCACCTGAGGAATCTTGTACATGTTTATAATAGTGGCCAAATTGAAGGAGAGCTCAGTGGACTTTGTCCCAAGAATGGCCATCAGATTGTTCTGGCGATCACATTTATAATTTGGAGCTGAAATATGCCTTGGAGAAAGTAGGTCCAGTGAGAGTTTATAAGTAACCTCAACCCTGTGCATGCTATCATAGATGCGGAACCCCAACGTGATGTTAGGCAAAATATGGTGATTTTTGTTTATCTCCTCTACAGCAAATACAAAGGCAAGAACCTCCTGGTAGTTTTTTGGTACCACACTGCAATACAAATTAGATTTGATATAATAAACAGACTGGGGGGGGGGAGACCCAAATAAGCACACAGAAAATTACTTCTCGTATTTTTTATCACTTCCATGAAATAACACAGGCTGATATTTATTTAGTAGCAACAATCTTCTACATTCATTAGAAGATCTGCTGTGCACAGAATATTTCCTGTATTACAAATTGCAGTGTAAGGTGTTCTTTACTGCAAATCCATTGCAACAAAGCCGTTGCAAGGATTTTTTTGATAGACTTATATTCTTATGAACACTTCAGAAAAAAGTATTTTCATATGCTCTACAGATTCTAAAGCTGTGAAGTATTTCTGGTCTACAACTCATGGACATCCAATGGAATGTTTCCATCTTCCGGCGAGGTCGCCATCACGGGCGGTCGTGGGTTGCCTCGGCAGCGAGGCGACCCAGTCCAGCCCGGGGGTTGGAGCCCCGCTACCGCTAAGCGGGGCTCCGGTGAGGCGCGGGAAGAGCGTCCCGCGCCTCGGGCTCCCCGGCGGGCCCGCTAGGCTCCGTACCTTCCCTCGTTCCCCCTGTAAAGGGGGAGTGGGGGTGAAGGGAGCGCGGACCTGGGCCATAGGGGATATGCCCCAACCGGGCGGAAAAGCGGCGAGTGCTGGCCGTGACGAGCGACGACGTTCTCCCTGTAGAAGATGAAAGGAAATGAAGCCCGGTGGTTGTGAGTACTTGACTGGATTAAATTTGTGGACTTAACGATCCGGGAGGTTTCAGGGAAAGGAAGTCTGCCTCCCTCCCTTCGGCGGCAAGAAAATAACGGTTTATGATACTGTTGCTACCAAGATGGTTACAATGTTTGGATTTTTTTATAAGTGAGACTATTTACATCTCCCTTTGGGGAGGAAGAGGATGGAGAATATCCCTCTTTAAAGTTATGGTCTTTGCGCCCTGGTTTCAGGGAAAATGGCTGCGAAAAGTCTGAGCCGAAGTGGAAAACTACTGTATAAGATGGAAAACATCGAAATAGAAACTGAAATTTGATACCTATGCCCGATCTTACCATGTTGGGCTTTGTCTTTGAACTTGTTTTGAACTCTGGACTAACTGATGAACAAAGGATTATTATTTTGAAACTGGAACTGCTTAATCAGAAAGTGAAGGTTTTGAGTGGGGATATGAAGAAAAATTTACTTCCCACAGAGGAGACCTTTCAGGTATTTGACATTATGGAAGAGAGCCTTGGCAAAGAGCTGAAGGGGTGATTGAAGAATTGAGAGAGATGGCTTGGCGACTCCCGGAAAAAGAAACGTCCTTCGGCAGTGGCAGCCCCGGGACGGTGAAAGAAGAAGAATGCAGCATTGAATGGGAGAAGCTGAAAAAGATGAACAGTGTACCCTGATGTTCGATGCAAGGACTGTTGGGGACTGTGTCTGGATCTGTGGATGCATAAGGAAAGAGGACAATTTGAGGAGTGGTTCCGGTGTAAGATGGAGAAGGACAATGGATAGAGGGGGGATAGGGTGAAGTGTATTAAGTGCAGAATATAAATGGTTTGTTATGGTAATCTGAAATCGGAGGGTTAAGACATTAAGTTTTATTTTATTTTCTAACAAGAAAGGGATATTTTGAATTTTTTGTTATTAGCAGCAGTTTAAGGGATAGAAGAAGTTTGCTTAGATCTGATATAAGAATAATTTGTTAAGATATAAAGTTTTGTTATTAATTATTATGGATTAAGATGATTGTTTAGATTTGAATTTTCTTTAAATGAATTCAATTTTTAGAGAGATGAATTATTAAAGTAGAATCTGGATTTGGAACCGAAGGAGAGAAGGCAGGGGAAGTCAATTGTAAAGATTCGGAACTAGAATTTTTTTTTGTGTGTGTGTAAACAAGAAGAAGAATCGTGGTTATGTTTGTATTTGTTTTGTATAAATGTGGGTGGGTGATGGTATTCTTTGTTATGAAAAATACCAATAAATTCTTTATAAAAAAGGAATGTTTCCAGGGTAGGGCTATCATGTGCATTATTTACAAATGAATCTGAAAACACGTAAACTTGTGCTATATTCCTTTATTTGCTTTATTTACACAAATGAATCTTGAGCAATTTCTCTGAGATAAAAACATTAATTCTACAGAGAGGGAAAAGAGGGTGACTTACATGAGTTCCTTTTGGGGTGCTAAAAGAGGCTGTTCAGATGAAATTATAGGCAAGTGCATCATGTAGAACCGAGAAGCAATAAATACAATGACAATATTTCCTGGCTGAGAAAATTCCTGTGAAGTGACGTTACTTACTTTGCATTGGTCAAAACGGGTGTTCAAGCTGGAAAGAATGGAATGGCTCTTGCTACAATATGAGGGAGAAAACCAAGCAGCAGTATCAATAACATCAACATTTTAGGGACAAAATGCTCCTTCCAGACACACATGCCACTGTTTTCTTCAATGTCATTTTTATTCAGATGAGTCTTGTTTCAACTTAATTTGAACAACATGTAACCCCCTTCTTACATTGATCAGTGGAGTAAGAGGGTGGCTGCATCCATCTCCTCTGCTCCTTTTCATGTATTTAATTGGGGTTTTTTTACCTTAAAAATTCTTTTTAATGCACCTCAGTTCTTGACTGCAAGATTGTGCAAATTTTTCTACCTGCACACGGAAGTTGTATTTTCTTTACCAGAGTGAGGCACTGCTGGGAGAAACAGGTTCAGTGAGGTGCAGATCGTTCAAGCAACTCAAAATATGTTTAGTCTGGAAGAAACCAAAGCACACCCAAAGACTGCAAACTTATCCTAAATCTATTAGAGCTCAGAATGACAGGGCCTTGCCTGCTCTTTCTGCTTTGGGACAGCTCTGAGAATTGGAGAAGACTCGTATAAGTACTTCTATTGTTGTGGTTTATTTTCTCCAGGCCTTGAACATACATTTGCTGGGATTTGTTCAACAGGGTAATTATATGCTCATAATTATAGGGGTGATAATCAATTCCCCACCTGCAGAATTTGCTCTCTCTGCTACATACAGAAAAACAACTGGAAAAACAGTGGGAGTTGAACAGTCTGCTAAACTTGTATTGTATACCCAGCAAGTGTCCCAGAAAAATTGTGACATCCCATTTTTTATCATGAGAGACCAGTGGCATTTTTGGTCACCTAGGTCTTGCATGATTTTGCACCACAACTTTCCTTTTCTAAAACCCCCACTTTTTTAGGGGTTGGGGGCGTGCAATCTTGCACAGTGCCCGCAAACACACAAATTTTGGGGCACCATCCCTTGGGGGAATTGTCTTGCCAAATCATGTCAGATCATGGCAACCAAAAACACCACCATTCTTTCACAAGAAAAAATGGAAATATGTTGTCCAATAATATTTTGTCCTGGGTTTTACTATCACCGTGTTGGAGGGTGTGGTATTATATTTTCCCAAAATCAAAGTAGAACATTCATTTGTGTTTGTTCAATGTGGTTTCTATTCTCTTGTAAATAGAGAAACTTATCAGTAATAACATAAAATATGCACAAATTCTAATGAATTTAAGTTGAAAAAGAACTCTGCCATTTTATTTTCCTCCCTCTATGAACATTAAATAATATGTGATAATGACTTGTCTTTTTATTAACATATATCCTAATAGGCAAGTATCCTAGCACAATTCAACCAGGCTCTTATATAAGTGGTTTCTTGGCTGTGCTCCTTAACGTATTGTATAGAAAGATGTGCCAAAGTCATGCTGAGGTGCCTTGAGACAGATTTACTTAAAGGCAAGGCAAGGCCCTTGCCTTGAGCACTAGATGAGTTTTCCCCTAAATGATATAGTTTGTCCCAAGGAAATAGAAAACGAATACTGTATATACTTGAGTATAAGCCTAGCTTTTCAGCACATTTTTTGTGCTGAAAAAGCTGCCCTCGGCTTATACTCGAGTGAGGCGGGCGGTGGGGGCGGCGAGAAAGAAGCCCTTTCTCTCCGCTCGTGCCACCACCCGCTCTCCCCAGTCAACCATTCCTTAAGAAGTGTACAAGAACGGCGGTTCTTTACTCTCCCCAGGCAGCTTGTTCCATTCCTGAACTGCTCACATAAATGCAAACTTGGCAAAGGAAGAAGAGGAAGGAGCAGCCCAAAGGGCTGCTTTCGGGCTGCTCGTTCCTCCTCCTCCTCCACAGCAGCAAAGGTGAACCGGCTTATACTCGAGTCAATAAGCTTTCCCAGGTTTTTGTAGGAAAATTAGGTGCCTCGGTTTATATTCAGGTCGGCTTATACTCGGGTATATACAGTAGTCACAAAATGACTTTCTCCTTTGACATGTGGATGTTGATTCTGCAATATGCAGGTCAGATTAAGTTTTTCTGAAGCCTTGGAGCTGTATTAATTTCTGGGAGGTAGGAGATGCAGAAAAGGACTCTTTGCAGAACAAAAATGGATCAGTCTGCTTAAATAAACAACATGTGCTGTTTATGATAGAAGCACTATGTTCCCTTTGCAGCCATTTTATACATCTATCTGTATATTCACAACAGCAGCATGAGGTCAGTTAGGCTGATAGATGGTGACTGGCCTGTTAATTAAAGCCTCCTCTTTAATTAGTCACGGTCTTTATTATTTTATTGTTTCTAATGTTGTTTTGTGCTCTGCTGTTGTACATAACATACTATCGTTAATGGTTCCAATTGATTTAATAATACTTCCATCCCATCCCAACTCCTAGGCTTCATTCAAGACTGGATCCAGGGTTCGGAAACAGTTTTCAATGTGGTCATTGCTTCCTTTATTTTGTAGTCATTCTTCTTTTTCTCAGGATTGAAGCTATGGCCTCCAGACTAGTCCAGAAACAAATGCCACATCATTTTCACAAATATATCTCATTTTGGCAATAGCTCTTTTTTGAAGGCTTCCACAAAGATATGCAGGTCTCCTTCAGTAATTTGCACCAGTTACATGAACCTCTGTCTTGCATGTTTAGCTTGTTCCAGATGCCTGTGTCTGCTATTATTCCTGCCTCCCTTCAGGCTTCCAAAGCCCACCTTGGCCTCTTCTTAGGTCCCTTACCATTGCTCCAGCCAAGGTACTTTGTTGAGCATTTTTGTGTTTTTTTTAATTCTAAATTGCCCCCTGATCCTTGAATGAAGGGTGGTGCATAAATTAAATAAATAGCTTTCCCCCAACAACTACTCTGTGACCATTCCTCACCACTAACTTTTATTCACACATGTGGGCCCTCATCCAGTCACCACAGTTTGAGTGAAATTCTGCTTTACTGTTTATCTACAATTATGAGTCAACGAGATGTGGCAGACTGTCCAGTAACAGACCTACTAAAACTGAGTTGGAAGCCTCTCCAAACATAGACACGCCATTGTTGACACTAGGCTACAAGTTTTACTGATACATTGATGCCTCCTAGGCTCCCTTTAGCTTCTAACAGGAACAAAATTAAGCTTACTTAACAGTTGACACTTTTTTGAAATTATATAATATTATTACACTAAGTCTTATCACTTAAGCATATGAATTAATCTGCAAGAATATTATAAAATGGAGTTCCAAGACCCCCGAAGGCCTGTATCTTCTCTCTTTCTCAGTTTCAGTTGACACTGTCTGTTCCTCTGTAACATTTGCATTGAGGCGCATCAGGGCCTCCTTGAAGATGATTCCTCTAGCTGGGGCATGGCAATTATTATATCATAAGAGGTGTACAATCAGTGCAGTTTTGACAAGTTCAGTACCCCATGTTTGTTCAAAATGCCAATGGATAATTGCCAAATGTAGACCAAAACAAACTCATCAAACTCAGGAGATACCATGCCATTTATTCTTTAGGCTTTGTTACATTTTAATTGTTCTCTGTTGTTTAACTCAGGCCGCAACACAATTATGTAGCATTTGGGGGAAAATATACAAAAAAGTAGCCCAGCACTAGATGATAGGATAGCAAAGAGCTCCACAGCTACCATGTATTTTCCTTTGGTACTCAGATATGCTGGGACAAATGATATCCAAACACTGCAAAAGACCACCATGCTGAAAGTGATAAATTTGGCTTCATTGAAACTGTCAGTAACTTCCTAGCAAGAAATGCCACAGTGAAAGTGCAGCAGCTAGGAAGCCCATATACCCCAAGACACCATAAAACATGGAAACTGAGCCCTCTTTACACTCTGCTATGATTTTGCCCACCAGGGAGTACATATCTGTATGTGCATATGGTGGAGAAGTACTCAACCAAAAGCACAAATTCCTGTTTGAACAAAGGTGCAAGAAAGTACAATAGATTTTCCCAGCCTGTTCCCCAACCATTTTCTCATCCTTGATCCTGGTTTGGTGGCCATAAAGGCCAGAACCACAATGATGGTTTTTTGCTAAAACACAGGAGAGAGCCACGGAGAATACGATGCCAAAAGCACTTTGTTGGAGAAAGCAACTGACCTGTCCAGGCTGTCCCATAAAAAAGGAAAGAGCAGAGGAAACAAAGGAGGAGTGAGATGAGAAGAACATAGGGTTAGACTTCGATTATTGGCTTTGACTATGGAGTGTTTTTGGGTGCTTAATAAATATTACCATTATCAAAGCTGTGGTGAGAGCAAAAGCAATAGCAGAGAAAACTAAAGTCATCCCTAAAGGTTCTTCATAGAGAGGTATGTTAAAACTTTGGGAATGCACTGGCTCTGATCCAGATTTGGATATTCATCTTCTGGACATCTAGTGCAAGCATCCATATCTAAAAAGTGGAATTGACAAAAGATGTTACATTGAATAATGTGAAATATTTTGTACACTTTGTATTCAGTATTTATCTATAACTCTTGTATATTTATATGTGTAAGTCCTGGTCCTGATCACAACAGCCAATGTCAAAACATCACTATGAGCACAGAGAATTGGGGCTTTGTCTGTTGCATACCTTGTGTATGGACTGGGTACTTTGGAACAGGAAATTTCTATGATGTTGGTGTAAAGGTACTAAAGTGTACTCAAAACCCTTGAACATTTGCACAATGCCATTTTACACCTCCTGCCTTTATGTAGAAGACTTGAGATGGTCTCTCCCAAGGTGAGAGACATTGACAGTCACAAAGGAAGGAGAGTCTGTTCAGGCTATTTAAGCTGAATCGACTCACAAAACGCTTCCTTCTCAGCTGCAGTGCTCTGCCTCCCTCTACAACATGGAGTTTGCTATTTGTTTTTTCTCAGGAGTTGAGTTGGAATTTGGGGGCTAACTGTATGATACATCATGCACTTGACCCCTGTGACAAACTATTTCCTACCTGTTTGGTTAGAAATCTTTCCTTCTGGACATGGAACACAATCATAACAGCAAATGGCTTCCCTTCTTTCCTCTTTTCTTCTGTGACCAGGGCGACACTTGTCATTACCACAGAAATAGGAAGAACCTATATAGAAAAATTAGGGATTGAAGAAAGTGTATGTCTCTCTCCCTTTCTCTCTCTGTGTGCTTGTTCTAAAACTAGGTACTATGAGATGGAACAACTGTTGGCAATTCATGTATACTCTTCCTTCATGATTCCTTCAATATTCTGCCATTTCGTTCACATGTTCTTACATTTCTTACACATGGCCCATGAACATTTCATGTATTCTGAATTGTGCATTGTTTTCTTCCCCTTGGTTATAACTCCTATTATGTCACAGAACTTTATCTTCTTAAGCCTCAATGAGATTTTGTTTGTGTATAAAGTGGCTCATAATTGTTGTTGTTAATAATAATAATAATAATAATAATAATAATAATAATAATATGACAATATGAGATCTCCAGTGACCCCATTCAAGTTAAAGCAACCCAGGGTACATACTGGAAACCTTGAAAACATTCATCAACTGGAGATTGGGGTACCCTTGAGGCTGGTCTAGAGGCTGAAGTGGATGCAAATTACAGTTACTTGACTACTTACTGGGACACAATATTGGCACACCAGTCACGCCACTGCTGAGAGAATGGCACTGGCTACCAATTTGCTGCTGGCCCATGATTAAGGTGCTGGTCTTCTTGCATAAAGCTCTACCATGATAACTGTCTTACCTATTATATACCCACCGATGACTGTCCTCTGCATGTGAGGGCCTCCTGCACATACCATTTTATAAAGAGCTCCATTCTACACAATGTAGGAACTGTCTTTTAGTGTGGTGTCACCTACTCATTGGAATTCTTTACTCTTGAATATTAGACAGACACTGCCTTTTGACTTTTTGGTGCTTGCTGAAGACCTTCTGCCAACAAGTTTTTTAAATTGAGACCTTGCACAGTCTGCATCTATATTATGATTTTCTAAATCACTTATTATTTGCCACATTGAGCCCCTTTGAGATGAAGGCCAGGTTATAAATTAATTAATGAAATACTAAAATGCTTGGAACCATAAAGCGTGGCTTACTTTTTTCAGCTACTTAAAAGAAAAAAAAAGTATTTTGGGGAATAGGTTTGGGGAATGAGTCTGAATGATCTCCCAAGGAAAATACCCAGAGAAATATGTTACACTGGAAGTAAAATAAAAAAATAAAATGAAAAAAATTGTGTGGGGGGGTCCAACTGTAGGAGAAGCTTTTCCTGTGCTCCTTTGCTTGGCATGATAAACCTTTGAGTAACTAAAGGGACAGCCAAGGAAATGTGATTTATTGATTAGAAGTAGGCATATTTCTTTCTCACATGCCCTCTGACGCCCAGAGATGATACTGAAGGGTTTGTGAAAGTGATCAAATGATTAGCACTCCAGAAAACTGATTCTGAAAGAGACAAAGACTTGAATTCCCTAGTAGGAAAATACAATGCTGTGATATTTGTGGTTCTATTCCCATTGGGGCCTGGGAAGATATGATGGGCAGTGATATCCCCATATATTTTCCTGCTTGTATTTTATGAAACTCTACTTGTAAAACATTAGTAGGTGAAGACTGAATAAGCAGCACACACCTGGGTCATCTAAGTGTTAATGTTCCATTTTTGAATCCCCCTTCCTAGGTAGTTCTGCTGCCAAACATTTACTCTTTTGCAGCAGTTCAAACACTCTTCTTTCAGAAGGCCTGCTGCTATTGATTTATTCCCTGTCTTATTTATTTTCTGTGTACAATTACATTATTTGTTCTTATTTATTCTGTATTGTGAATGTAACATTGATTGATTGGCTGTTGTTTTATCTGTAACCATCCCTGGGATCATGTGAGGAAGGATGGGGAATCAATCAAAATTATGCTTCTTAAGCTTATTGTGAATATATGTACAGATTAGCCTTACATTACAAGCATTTCTGGAGTCTCCTGTAACCCTGTTTAAATTAAACCAACCCAGGGTACATATTGGAAGTTGAAAGTCTTGATACCTTTTGCTGATTGCAGAATGGGGTTCACTGATTGGAGTGTATGTAACAATATTGGGGTGGGGAGTCATCAGGCACATTTGAACAACCTATTTCCAATTATTAGGAACAAACATATTTAAAAGTCTTCCTAGCTCACCTGGTTAAAGGTTCTATGCCACACGATGCTTTCATCCTGAATGATTAACTCCTTGCCTGGAGGAGCTTGAAGATCCAGCCTTCCAATTTTGACTCTGACAAAAGATTGATTTGGAAACATTACCCAGTTGGTCACATCAAATCCTGCCATTAATTCGCCATTATCATTAAGCTGTACTGTCTCTCCCGCACTGTTGTTGAATGTGAGATTTCTGAGTAAGGGATGGAGCTACATTCAAATATATAGAAAGGGGTAAAATGTCTGAATCCTCAGAGTGGTGAATACAACCATAATTTTCAGAGAGGTGTGCACTAGTTGTGTGTGTGTACACACACTGCAGTAGCCAGTCCAGACATTTTTAGAAATAAAAAGCCCTTAATTTAGTTTCACCATAAAAAAATCATTCTAATACTAATTCATAAAATACTATAGAATATTGGCAGTTTTGCTTAAAAACAACGAAGTTTTGAAGGTTCAGTTCATCAACTTGATTTAAAATTGCATCCAGTTGTAACCAAACATAGACAAAAACTGGGTTCTCAATCTCAGGAATCATCATGCAAAGTTTGCTTACTATCCTAGACAGTGAACTCATGTAAGGAAGCTGTACCATCACTCTCTACCAGAAACTGCCCGCTTAAAACTACGGGTCTTCAGAGCCACACCCAGAGCATCACTGCAGGTCATCAGCATAGCATAAGAAATTAGGTCTTTGAGGAACAGCCTGTCACACCTGAATAATAGTTATTTTTCAGGTAGGCAGCCTGGCCTCTGGCAGCTAACTCGTTAGGCGTCATCCCTTCTGCTTACTTGGAGGTGACTCAGCCTCCATCTGATTCAGTAAAAGGGTCAAAAACCTATTTATCCCAATTCGGATCCATCACACAAAACTGGACAACAATAGGTTCAGAAGTATGTAAATCTATCAATGAAGACGGTGTCGCAGTAAGATACATTTCCACCAAGTTGAAGGAGCTTGGGGAGTGATAAATGATGAATTTTCAAGCGCTGGCAAAAACTCGATATTATGAGGATGCTTTCTAATAGAAGATGAAAAAGTAAAGATTTCCTCCTGTTTCTTTCTTTAAAAAGGTGTTCCTGGTATATTAGCCAGCAGTGAAGATGTGATCAGCACCCCTGAAGATTGCAGAATTGTCGACTGAACCAATACATAGGGTCTATCAGGGAAGTCAGTTGTGGGAGACAACCAGACCAAAATTTGCTCATTTAGGAGATGTGACATAAAAGTGGATGATTTATTAGTGAAAGTCCTATGGCTAACATACCAACCAGGGAAACACGACATTGTCACAAAGCTACTTGATAGGAAAGAAAAAGCCTTGAATGTAAGATCTGTTTATGTCCATGAGATCCCCCCCCCCCCACACACAGCTATGGAATAATATGGTTTTCTAGGCCATCAGACCTGGAGCTGACTGTGGCTCAGATTATCAGCTTCTTATAGCAAAATTCCAGCTTAAACTGAAGAAAGTAGGAAAAACCACTGGGCCAGTAAGATAACAATCTAAATCAAATTTCTTTTGAATACACAGTTGAAGTGAATAACAGGTTTAAGGATTTAGATTTGGTGGATAGAGTGCCTGAAGAACTGTGGATGGAGCCTTGTAACATTATACAGGAGGCAGCAACGAAAATTTTTAAGCGACATTAGGCATGGCCTTTTGCAATGGATGGCAGAATCGGAGGTGTGATTTCAGGTGTAGGTAGTCTTGGCGGCGAGACCGCGATTTTGCGGTCTCGGGTGGCGGTTGCAGGCCTTGGGCGGAATCCTTTAGTCATTTACAGGATTGGGGGGGGCGTGGGGCGGTGACCCCAGCCCCCATTGTGGCGGCGATAACAGGGTTCCCGTTAAAGGGGTCTCAGGGGGAGGCATTGACCAAACGCCCAGGGTCGTCAATGCCCTCCCCTTCCAGCGGCAGCGAACATAGGGGGGTGGGCTATCTGCTTGAACATATGTTCTCCAGACTAGCCCACTTCCCAATCATGCTGGATAACCCTGAAGGTACCCAGAACCCCGGCTGGGGGGCTGGGAAGGATAAACGCCCAATGCCTGAGCCAAGGTCTTCCTACATCTAAAATATTAATAAAGTTGTGGCCAATTTAATCCCATAGAACGTTGTCATGAGTCTTTATTTCCCTCAGGGGCTGCCCCGGGGTGCGGGGGGACTTCGCCTGACCGCGCAACTGTGGATGGAGGCTTGTAACATTATACAGGAGGCAGCAACGAAAACCATCCCATTGAGAAAGAAATGCAAGAAAGCAACGTGGCTGTCCAATGAGGCCTTACAAATAGCAGGGGAGAGAAGACAAGCAAGCAAGGAGAGACAAGAGGTCCTTTCTAAACGAGCAATGGAAAGAAATAGAGGAAAGTAACTGAATGGGAAAAACCAGAGATCTGTTCAAGAAAATTGAAGATATGAAAGGAACATTTCGTACAAAGATTACCACAATTAAGGACAAAAGTGGAAAGGACCTAACAGAAGCAGAAGACATCAAGAAGAGGTGGCAAGAATACACAGATGAATTATACCAGAAGAAATGGAGGTCTCATACACCCTAGGTAGTGTGGTTGCTGACCTTGAGCCAGACATCCTGGAGAGTGAAGTCAAATGGGCCTTAGAAAGCTTTGCTAACAACAAGGCCAGTGGAAGTGATGATATTCCAGCTGAACTATTTAAATTTTTTAAAAAGATGATGCTGTTAAGGTGCTACACTCAATATGCCAACAAATTTGGAAAACTCAGCAGTGGCCAGAGGATTGGAGAAGATCAGTCTACATCCCAATCCCAAAGAAGGGCAGTGCCAAAGAATACTTCAATTACTGCACAATTGCACTCATTTCACACGATAGCAAGGTGATGCTTAAAATTCTACAGGGCAGGCTTAAGCAGCATGTGGACCGAGAACACCCAGAAGTGCAAGCTGGATTTTGAAGGGGCAGAGGAACCAGAGACCAAATTGCAAACATGCGCTGGATTATGTAGAAAGCTAGAGAGTTCCAGAAAAAACATCTACTTCTGCTTCATTGACTATGCAAAAGCTTTTGACTGTGTCGACCACAGCAAACTATGGCAAATTCTTAAAGAAATGGGAGTGCTGGATCATCTCATTTGTCTCCTGAGAAATCTCTATGTGGGACAAGAAGCTACAGTTAGAACTGGATACGGAACAACTGATTGGTTCAAAATTGGGAAAGGAGTATGACAAGGCTGTATATTGTCTCCCTGCTTATTTAACTTATATGCAGAATTCATCATGCGAAAGGCTGGACTGGATGAATCCCAAACTGGAATTAAGATTGCCGGAAAAAATATCAACAACCTCAGATATGCTGATGATACAACCTTGATGGCAGAAAGTGAGGAGGAATTAAAGAACCTTTTAATGAGCGTGAAAGAGGAGAGCGCAAAATATGGTCTGAAGCTCAACATAAAAAAAAACTAAGGTCATGGCTACTGGTCCCATCACCTCCTGGCAAATAGAAGGGGAAGAAATGGAGGCAGTGAGAGATTTCACTTTCTTGGGTTCCATGATCACTGCAGATGGTGACAGCAGTCACAAAATTAGAAGACACCTGCTTCTTGGGAGAAAAGCAATGACAAACCTAGACAGCATCTTAAAAAGCAAAGACATCACCTTGCCGACAAAGGTCCGTATAGTTAAAGCTATGGTTTTCCCAGTAGTAATGTACGGAAGTGAGAGCTGGACCATAAAGAAGGCTGATCGCCGAAGAATTGATGCTTTTGAATTATGGTGCTGGAGGAGACTCTTGAGAGTCCCATGGAATGCTAGAAGATCAAACTTTCCATTTTTAAAGAAATCAGCCCTGAGTGCTCACTAGAAGGACAGATCCTGAAGTTGAGGCTCCAGTACTTTGGCCACCTCATGAGAAGAGAAGACTCCCTAGAAAAGACCCTGATGTTGGGAAAAATGGAGGGCACAAGGAGAAGGGGACGACAGAGGATGAGATGGTTGGACAGTGTTCTCGAAGCTACTAACATGAGTTTGGCCAAACTGCGAGAGGCAGTGAAGGATAGGCGTGCCTGGCGTGCTCTGGTCCATGGCGTCACGAAGAGTCGGACACGACTGAACGACTTAACAACAACAACAACAAAGGCCATCCAAGAGCAGTAAATACTGTGCTGTGGGTAAAGTTACCTCCCATGGGTGCAAATTCTTCAAATCCACTCCAGCCACCTGTGATTTCTGTTTGAATCTAGATTGATACATAGCATGTAGAGCATGTGCCACTGAGTGAGGAACATTGTACACAGCATAGCTGCTGCCAGTCATGCTCATTTCAAAGATTTGTAATGGAAGACTCTCCAATCTCTCCTCTCCCGTGCAACGTTTCTTAGGCTCTTCACCCACATTATTATTTTTCAATGAGCAATTAAAGGTATTTTCCCAGAAATCCTTGATCAAATCGTTTTGTTTTTCCTCAAAAGGATTTAGACTCTGAAGAAATGTTCTGAATCCAAGGGGTTCATTTGAGTGTAGAGATATAGATAAGGCACCCTGAAAATTCTGCATATTCCACCTCCTTTCATTGGTGGTTTTGAAATCCCAATGACTTGTCACAAGCCATACTTTACCCATAGGAAGTTGTGCCATTTGAAGATACACAATCAAAATGTCCATCACCATGGAATTACCATAGACCACAAAAACATTGGCTTTGCTTGTCATGACATTTGAAATTTTATTAAATTCAATGAAGAGCAAATCTGACATTCCATCAGCATAAGCCAATGGCCATATCCTATGTATAAAATCAACACAGATGTAATTCAGGGTAAGCTGTGGAACTAATGCTTCCAAAAAAATTTCTCCAATAATGTATTTCATAGTAAAGACACTAACCCATGTCCATTTGAAATGCAAAAGTAACTTAACCAATCCACTGTACTCATGGACATCATTAGGGACCATCTGGTACAGGGAATGGTACAGTCTTCTTTCAGTTATCCTTGAGTCAAGACAGTCATAGGTGAACTAAAAGCAAACACATATATGATGTGAATAGCACAGAAAATGTGTGGATAAAGGGTGTGCATTGCTAATATGGATTACGTTTGTCCACAGCCACTGCTTTGGGTTAAATGAATGTTTCATTTACCAGGGAAAAATAATGATAGCATCTTCAGATGAAGGGCAGTATACAAATTTAATTACTACCACTACTACTACCAACAACAACACCAACAGCAGATGCATAGCAGGATATATTTAGATGACCCTCTCATTAGAAGCAATGTGTTAGATACATTCTTAAACTAGTTTCAATTAGTTCACATCAATGGATATTTGAAGCCAAGGCAATCTTGATGCATTTAACTTGAAATAATCTAAATAAACATAATTTAGTGTGTAATCCACTGGTTCCTGGAAAGGTGTCTCAATATCATAGGGTTTGTCTGATATTTTTCTCCAAAGATGTGCAGGAGCTCAACCTACAGAGATGGAGAAATGCCCCTCCAAGCCCCCTCTCCGCTTATCAATAAGACAAAAACCCGGACAGAACAAAGAACTTTGAGGCAGACTGCAGCAGAACTGAACAGACCTACTGCTCAGTGTCTCTAACACAAAAAAGACTGTTATTAATTGACATAACTGTCAGGGATCAAAGCATTGCTCGGGAAGAGAGGTGGAGAGCATAGATGAGAAGGCAGAGAGAGAAGATTGGGATTCAGCCAGTCAGGGGGAGGAGCGTAAATATCAAGAGCAATTACTGATAATAACTACAGATACTTCCAGCCCCAGTCCTCCCCAGCAGACGTCTCCGGAAGAGAGAGAAAGTCCTCGCGCTGTCAGTAGCAGACAGGGGGAGGAACAAAGGGGGAGACGTAAGCGCAGACGTCATTTTAGAGCCACTAGAGGCTTCCTCTGTTGGAAAAGGCGCGAAGACTCTAGTCCGGAAATCTGTTAGCTAGGGAGTAGTCATGTTTCATCACTCTGTAATTCTTAATGTCTAATAAACAGCTTTTAAGCTCAACGCTTGAGCCTGCAATTCCTCACAGCAACATCAAAGGCAAGAGCTGCCGATGACAATAACATACACAAGGTATATGACCTCATAAAATTCTTTCTTAGAATGTTGCAGCCCTTGTGTGTATTAGCCCTTTACTTAGCATTTTGGATGCTCATAACTCACACAATCTCAGTAATATCCTGAAAAACACCAACCTGAGGAATCTTGTACATGTTTATAATAGTGGCCAAATTGAAGGAGAGCTCAGTAAACTTTGTTCCAAGAATGGCCATCAGATTGTTCTGGCGATCACATTTATAATTTGGAGCTGAAATATGCCTTGGAGAAAGTAGGTCCAGTGAGAGCTTATAAGTAACCGTAACCCTGTGCATGCTATCATACATGCGGAACCCCAACGTGATGTTAGGCAAAATATGGTGATTTTTGTTTATCTCCTCTACAGCAAATACAAAGGCAAGAACCTCCTGGTAGTTTTTGGGTACCACACTGCAATACAAATTAGATGTGATATAATAAACAGATTGGGGGGGGAGAGACCCAAGGAAGCACACAGAAAATTACTGCTCGTATTTTTTATCACTTCCATGAAATAACACAGGCTGATCTATTTATTTAGTAGCAACAATCTTCTACATTCATTAGAAAAATCTGCTGTGCACAGAATATTTCCTGTATTACAAATTGCAGTGTAAGGTGTTCTTTACTGCAAATCCATTGCAAGAAAGCCGTTGTAAGGATTTTTTGATAGACTTATAGTCTTATGAACAATTCAGAAAAAAGTATTTTCATATGCTCTACAGATTCTAGAGCTGTGAAATATTTCTAGTCTAGAACTCATGGACATCCAGTGGAATGTTTCCAGGGTAGGGCTATCATGTGCATTATTTACAAATGAATCAGAAAACACATAAACCTGTGCTATATTTCTTTATATGCTTTATTTACACAAATGAATCTTGAGCAATTTCTGTGAGATAAAAACATTAATTCTACAGAGAGGAAAAAGAGGGTGACTTACATGAGTTCCTTTTGGGGTGCTAAAAAAGGCTGTTCAGATGAAATTATAGGCAAGTGCATCATGTAGAATCGAGAAGCAATAAATACAATGACAAGATTTCCTGGCTGAGAAAATTCCTGTGAAGTGACGTTACTTACTTTGCATTGGTCAAAACGGATGTTCAAGCTGGAAAGAATGGAATGGCTCTTGCTTACAATATGAGGGAGAAAACCAAGCAGTAGTATCAATAACATCAACATTTTGGGTACAAAATGCTCCTTCCAGATACACATGCCACTGTTTTCTTCAATGCCATTATTATTCAGATGAGTCTTGTTTCAAATTAATTTGAACAAGATGTGACCCAGTTTTTACATTGATCAGATGGAGTAAGAGGGTGGCTGCATCCATCTCCTCTGCTCCTATTTCATATTTTTAATTGTTGTTTTTTTTACTTTAAAAAACTCTGTTTAATGCACCTGAGTTCTTGACTGCAAGATTGTGCAAATTTTTCTGCCTGCACACAGAAGTTGTATTTTCTTTACTAGTAGTATCTAGAAGTGAGGCACTGCTGGGAGAAACAGGTTCAATGAGGTGCAGATCGTTCAAGCAACTCAAAATATGTTTAGTCTGGAAGAAACCACTGCACATCCAAAGTTTGCAAACTTATCCCAAACCTATTAGAGCTCAGAATGACAGGACCTTGCCTGCTTTTTCTGCTTTGGGACAGCTCTGAGAATTGGAGAAGACTCTTATAAGTACTTCTATTGTTGTGGTTTATTTTCTCAAGGCCTTGAACATACATTTCCTGGGGTTTGTTTAGCAGGGTAATTATATGCTCATAATTACAGGGGTGATAATCAGTTCTCCACCTGCAGAATTTGCTCTCTCTGCTACATACAGAAAAACAACTGGAAAAACAGTGGGAGTTGAACAGTCTGGTAAACTTGTATAGTATACCCAGCAAGTGTCCCAGAAAAATTGGGACATCCCATTTTTTATCATGAGAGACCAGTGGCATTTTTGGTCACCTAGGTCTTGCATGATTTTGCACCACAACTTTCCCTCTCGAAAACCCCCACTTTTTTAGGGGTTGGGGGCGTGCAATCTTGTACAGTGCCCGCAAACACACAATTTTTGGGCACCATCCCTTGGAGGAATTGTCTTGCCAAATCATGTCATATCATGGCAACCAAAAACACCACCATTCTTTCGTAAGAAAAAATGGAAATATGTTGTCCAATAAGAATTTGTCCTGGGTTTTTACTATCACCGTGTTGGAGGGTATGGTATTATACTTTCCCAAAATCAAAGCAGAATCATTCACTTGTACTTAGTTCAATGTGGTTTCTATTCTCTTGTAAAGAGAAAAACTTAATAACATGAATAATATGCACAAATTCTAATGAATGTAAGTTGAATAAGAACTCTGCCATTTTATTTTCCTGCCTCTATGAACATTAAATAATATGTGATATTGACTTGACTTTGTATTAACATATATGCTAGTGGAGCATGTATCACTTTGATCCTACCTTAATTCAACTAGGCTCTTATATAAGTGGTTTCTTGGCTGTGTTCCTTCACGTATTGTATAGAAAGATGTGTCAGAGTCATGCTGAGGTGCCTTGAAACACAGTTACTTTAAGGCAAGGCAAGGCCCTTGAACAGAGCACTAGATGAGTTTTTCCAAAGGAAATAGAAAACGAATTAGTTACAAAATGACTTTCTCCTTTAACATGTGGATGTTGATTCTGCAATATGCAGGTCAGATTAAGTTTTTCTGAAGCCTTGGAGCTGTATTAATTTCTGGGAGGTAGGAGATGCAGAAAAGGACTCTTTGCAGAAGAAAAATGTCTCAGTCTGCTTAAATAAACAACATGTGTTGTTTATGATAGAAGCACTATGTTCCCTTTGCAGCCATTTTATCCATCTATCTGTATATTCACAACAGCAGCATGAGGTCAGTTAGGCTGATAGATGGTGACTGGCCTTTTAATTAATGCCTCCTCTTTAATTAGTCACAGTCTTCATTATTTTATTGTTTCTAATGTAGTTTTTTGCTCTACTGTTGTAAATAAGATACTATGGTCAATGGTTCCAATTGATTTAATAATACTTCCATCCCATCCCAACTCCTAGGCTTCAATCAAGACTGGATCCAGGGTTTGGAAACAGTTTCCAATGTGGTCATTGCTTCCTTTATCTTGTAGTCATTCATCCTTTTTTCCAGGATTGAAGCTATGGCCTCCAGACTCGTCCAGAAACAAATGCCACATCATTTTCACAAATATATCTCATTTTGGCAATAGCTCTATTTGAAGGCTTCCACAAAGATATGCAGGTCTCCTTCAGTAATTTGCACCAGTTACATGAACCTCTGTCTTGCATCTTTAGCTTTTTTCCAGATGCCTGTGTCTGCTATTATTCCTGCCTCCCTTCAAGCTTCCAAAGATCATCCTTGGCCTCTTCTTGGGTCCCTTACCATGCTGCTCCAGCCAAGGTACTATGTTGAGCATTTTTGTGTTTTTTTAATTCTAAATTGCCCCCGATCCTTGAATGAAGGGTGGTGCATAAATAAAATAAATAGCTTCCCCCCAACGACTACTCTATTCATGACCCCTAACTTTTATTTACACACAGTGGACCGTCCACCCAGTCACCACAATTTGAGTGAAATTCTGCTTTCCTATTTATCTACAATTATGAGTCAATGTGATGTGGCAGACTGTCCAGTAACAGGCCTACTAAAACTGAGTTGGAAGCCTCTCCAAACATAGCCACCCCATTGTTGACACTAGGCTACAAGTTTTACTGACACTTTGATGCTTCCTAGGCTCCCTTTAGCTTCTATCAGGAACAAAATCCAGCTTACTTAAAAGTTAACACTTTTTTGAAATTATATAACATTATTACACTAAGCTTTATCACTTAAGCAATATGGGTTATCTGCAACAATATAAAAAATGCTACAAGAAAGTATATGTCAAGTATCAATCAACATTAATTATATTTTGCTGATTAATGTGAAGATAATAAATAGGCAGTTTTTTGTATGCTTATTGCCCTTTATTTGGAAAGAATTTCACTACCATCACTCCTTATTATCTGAAATTAAGTATGCAAGCACATACAAAGAAGACTACTGGTGAAGTGCATAGTAGTCCACACAAAGCTGCTGCCATAATAATTTGTTTTAAGGTGCTCTGGGGCCCTTTGGCTGTATCTTAGTTCTGCCCATAATAGACCTGTTAAAGTCAGTGGGCCTAAGTTACTCATGCCCACTAATTTCAGTAGTTCCGCTATGGAGTGTTAGTAACTTTGGTTTTACAACCCTTTTTTGGACTAACTTTGGCTTTTGCTGCAGCAGGTGAACAGAGCGGCTACTCTGTTTCATCAGCTGCTTGGAGAAAAGAAAAACTGAGCACAGCATTAGCCTGCTGCAGAAAGGCTTGCAGGACATTCAGGGAAGCAGGGGCAAAAGAGAGAGGGAGATGCAGGGGGAGGGGACGGTGAGGGGGCAGTACTGGAACTTTTTATCTAGAAAAAAGGCACTGGTTTTAAACATGAGACTTCAGAGGCCCACCCAAAGCAGAGCTGCAGGCCATCTGGCTTTCCAGATATGTTTGGTCTGCTCAGAAGAAATAGCTTGCTCACAAATAGCCATTTTCTCCCAAGGAATCATTGTTCTTCATACAGGAAACCCAGCAGCTGTCAGTTGCCTGAATTTGTACCATTAGGCCCTGGGAATCTCAGTGATAGGTCACCCACAACTTTTCATTCTGTGCGTGGGCCCTTCATGTCTTAGAAATTATAATGGAGTGCCAAGACCCCTGAAGGCCTGTATCTCCTCTCTTTCTCTGTTTCAGTTGACACAGTCTGTTCCTCTGTAACATTTGCCTTGAGGCGCATCAGGGCCTAATTGAAGATGATTCCTCTAGCTGGGGCATGGCAATTATTATATCGCAAGAGGTGTACAAATCAGTGCAGTTTTGACAAGTTCAGTACCCCATGTTAGTTCAAAATGCCATTGGATAATTGCCAAACGTAGACCAAAACAAACTCCTCAAACTCAGAAGTTTCCATGCCAAATATTCTTTAGGCTTTGTTACATTTTAATTGTTCTCTGTTGTTTAACTCAGGCCTGAACACAATTACATAGAATTTGGGGAAAAATATACAAAAAAGTAGCCCAGCACTAGATGATAAGATAGCAAAGAGCTCCACAGCTACCGTGTATTTTCCTTTCGTACTCAGATATGCTGGGACAAATGATATCCAAACACTGCAAAAGACCACCATGCTGAAAGTGATAAATTTGGCTTCATTGAAACTGTCAGGTAACTTCCTAGCAAGAAATGCCACAGTGAAAGTGACAGCAGCTAGGAAGCCCATATACCCCATGACACCATAAAACATGGAAACTGAGCCCTCTTTACACTCTGCTATGATTTTCCCCATCAGGGAGTGCATATCTGTATGTGCATATGGTGGAGAAGTACTCAACCAAAAAGCACAAATTCCTGTTTGAACAGAGGTGCAAGAAAGTACAATAGATTTTCCCAGCCTGTTCCCCAACCATTTTCTCATCCTTGATCCTGGTTTGGTGGCCATAAATGCCAGAACCACAATGATCGTTTTTGCTAAAACAGAGGAGAGAGCCACGGAGAATATGATGCCAAAAGCACTTTGTTGAAGAAAGCAACTCACCTGTCCAGGCTGTCCAATAAAAAGGAAAGAGCAGAGGAAACAAAGGAGGAGTGAGATGAGAAGAACGTAGGTTAGACTTTGGTTATTGGCTTTGACTATGGGAGTGTTTTTGTGCTTAATAAATATTACCATTATCAAAGCTGTGGTGAGAGCAAAAGCAATAGCAGAGAAAACTAAAGTCATCCCTAAAGGTTCTTCATAAGAGAGGTAGGTTATAACTTTGGGAATGCACTGACTCTGATCCAAATTTGGATATTGATCTTCTGGACATCTAGTGCAAGCATCCATATCTAAAAAGTGGAATTGAAGAAAGATGTTATATTGAATAATGTGAAATATTTTTGTACACTTTGTATTCAGTATGTATCTATAACTTTTGTATATTTATAGATGGATGAATTAAGTCTTCAAATATTTGTATTTGAAATTGTAATAATAAATTTTTGAAAAATTAAAAAGGAAAGCAAGCTTTTTAGAGTATAATAATTCCAGTAATATTGAAAATGAGTACGATATTTGTGCTACACATTTTGGAAATTTATTTTAATGGTTAATGAGTGATGACAGCGGGACATAAGCATTTGTGACAAGGTTCTCATTTTTAACCTACTATCATTTACACACTTTTAAGTTGATCAAAAGCTGTAATTGGAAAATGGCGTCTGCTGTTGAAAAGAAAAGAAGCACGAAGCATAATTTTCATGATCAGTGTGTGAGCCAAATTAAATCTCTCCATCCAAAACTCACTAGGGGCATGATTACCACTCATCTTAATCTTCTACCCAAAGAAGAATACTGGTAACCTGTTGTCTGTTTAAGGGCATTTGTTCCCTTAACCAGTAACTATACATAAAAAGCATATTATTCAGCAGTCCCAGTATATGTATGGAACGCTTACCTTGACTGATACAGCGGTAATTGGACTGAGGAATGTACTTGGCATTAGGAAATGAATTTTATTAATGCTATATTATTACTATTAATACAATTCAGCGTTCCCTATTGCATCTTACAAGAGATTTTTGCAATAAAATATTGAATGAGAGATGGTGCAGCCAATGGCAATGATCAGCAAAATAAACTACACCTCTAATGTGTAAGTCCAGGTCCTGATCACAACAGACAATGTCAAAACATCACTATGAGCACAGAGAATTGGGGCTTTGTCTGTTGCATACCTTGTGTATGGACTGGGTAATTTGGAACAGGAAATTTCTATGATGTTGGTGTAAAGTACTAAAGTGGACTCAAAACACTGAACATTCACACAATGCCAATTTACCACCTCCTGCCTTTATGTAGAAGACTTGAGATGGTCTCTCCCAAGGTGAGAGACATTGACAGTCACAAAGGAAGGAGAGTCTGGTCAGCTATTTAAGCTGAATCGACTCACAAACCGCTTCCTTCTCAGCGCAGTGCTCTGCCTCCCTCTACAACATGGAGTTTGTTATTTGTTTTTTTTTTTTCCCTCAGGAGTTGAGTTGGATTTGGGGGCTAACTGTATGATACATCATGCATTTGACCCCTGTGACAAACTTTTTTCCTACCTGTTTGGTTAGAAATCTTTCCTTCTGGACATGGAACACAATCATAACAGCAAAATGGCTTCCCTTCTTTCTCTTTTCTTCTGTGACCAGGGCGACACTTGTCATTACACACAGAAATAGGAAGAACCTATATAGAAAAATTAGGGATTGAGAAAGTGTGTGTCTCTCTCCCTTTCTCTCTGTGTGTGCTTGTTCTAAAACTAGGTACTATGAGATGGAACAACTGTTGGCAATTCATGTATACTCTTCCTTCAAGATTTCCTTCACCATTCTGCCATTTCGTTCACATGTTCTTCCATTTCTTACACATGGCTCATGAACATTTCATGTATTCTGCATTGTTCATTGTTTCCCCCCCCCCTGGTTTTTAACTCCTATTATGTCACAGAACTTTATCTTCTGAAGACTCTTTCAGATTTTGTTTGTGTATAAAGTGGCTCATAATTGTTGTTAATAATAATAATAATAATAATAATATATGACAAAATGAGATCTCCAGTGACCTCATTCAAGTTAAAGCAACCCAGGGTACATACTGGAAACCTTGAAAACATTCATCAACTGGAGATTGGGGTACCCCAAACAATGATCGTAGAGCATGTAACATCGCTATAATTTACTAATACCATTAAAAAGAACTTACACATTTGAATAACCATTTATTTGGAACTGAAGATTTTTTGTTTGTTCTGTCTCACCTGGTTATACTTGCTATGCCACACAATGCTATCATCTTGTATGGTTAACTCTTTGCCTCGAGGAGCCCGAAGATCCAGGCTTCCAATTTTGACTCTACCAAAAGATTTGTTTGGAGACATTACCCAGTTGGTCACATCAAATCCTGCAACTAACTTCCCATTTTCATCAAATTGTATTGTCTCTCCAGCACTGTTGTTGAATGAGATACCCTTTAGAAAGTAATGGAGCTATGTTCAAAGCAAGAATAAAGAAAGAGACAAATAGCAAGATATTAGATTTCTGAGTTTGGTTGAGATGGTGTTGCCAGATATGTGGCAAAGATATGAACTTGGGAATAGACAAAATGGGGGTTGCAGTGGTGGGGAAAGGGAATAAATTTAACAGTTAACCCAAATAATTGTAGAATTGTACTTTCTGATATAAAAAGAGATAGCACTGAATTCATCTCCATTTTCTTATTTTCCAAAAAGCTTTCCTGTTATTGTAACCAGTGGTACAGTTGCAATGAGCAACCATACAGACTGCAGAACTTTTGGCTTAGCAATATGATGGGCACTGCAAAGCTATATCACTTGGTGACTTCTGTAACAAACCTTTAACAATTGATTCATGCAGAAGAAAGAAAAAGCCATGAACACAGCATTATCATTTTTGTAGGTGCTATTTTTTTTTTTTACAAACATGTGGAAAGCTCTGTTCTTTTAGTCTATGCAAGAAAACTACACTGGTTTGGGTGAAATTACCTCCCATGGGTGCAGATTCAGAGCCACCAGTTTCCTTCCAAATACCTGTCTTCTGTATTTTGATATGGATTTATACATGGAATGCAGGACATGCAGAACTGTGTGGACAGCATTGTACACAGCGTAGCTGTTGCCAGTCATGCCCGTATCAAAGATAGATAATGGGAGACTCTCCAGTTTCTCCTCCACATTGCAGAATTTTTTAATCTTGTCACCCACATTATTCTTTTTTAATGAGCAGTTAAATGCTTTCTCCCAGAAATCCTGCATCAAGCAGTTTTCTTTTGCCTCTGAAGGATTTAGATTCTGAAGAAATGTCCTGAATCCCGGTGGTTCATTTGAATGGACAGATAAAGATAAGGCCCCCTGAAAGGACTGCATATTCCAGGGGCTTTTACTCGTGGTTTTGAAATCCCAATGTGATGTCACAAGCAGCACTTTACCTGAAGGGAGATGTGCCATATGAAGATACCAGATCAAGATATCCATTACTACAGGAGTACCATATACAACAATTATATTGGCAGATGTTTTGTTATTCATGGCATCTGATATTTTAGGAACGTCAATATTCCATTTCCCTGACATATCAATAGCATAACCCCATGGTCGTATACTTTTTATAAAAGCAATACAGATGTCATTTAAATAAAGCCGTGGCACTAGAGCTTGCAAAAATCTTTCTCCACTGAAGTATTCCACAGTTAATAGACCAACCCATGTCCATCCGAAATGAAGAAGTAAGTGGACCACCCCATTGTACTCATAGTTGTTATTTGGCACCATCCGGTATAGGGAAGGGAAGAGTTTTCTTTCTACAAACCTTGAGTCAAGGGAGCCAATCGTGAACTAAGGATAAAACATAGATATATGATATGAAGGTCACAAAAATAACCACATTAAATCACTCACTAGTCCGCAGTACATTTTCTCATATACATACACTGGTGTGATTTAAATTAATATTTCATTTGTAATACAAAAATGTGTTCATTCAAGAGATGCACATCAGTATATAGTTAGACAAATCTTTCTCAGTAAGGAACAGTGAGATGAATGCATCTAGGGCTATAATAATGGAGTGATAAAAGTGATTGCATTTGGGGGCTTCCAAAGGTAGATAGGAGAATGCTTTGGATCCAGTAGTTCCAAGAAACATTTTTTGTAGTACACACCTCTAGGATGGACAAAGAAATCACACTGACATACTTTCCCCCCTTGCCTTTCACCTTAGCCAATGTGTTATGTTTTAATACCACATGTTCTTCTTCCCCACCCCCCTTTTAGATTCACTCTGCCTGATTGGGTCTAATCCAGTGGCTACATTTATGACCTTATCCCATGGTTTGTTTGTTTTTTTAAAAAAAAAAAAACCTGCAGAGGAAGTCCCTCATCTGTTTAGCTGGCCAGTCAAAGCTATTCCTGGGATGTGGCCATGGTCACATGCTGACAGTGTCTAGGAGCCACAGGTGAGAGCTACCTCAGGAGGAGCATGATGTGCCCCCCACCAGAACTACTACCCCTTCCCTAACACCTCTTACACCTCTATTAAACTATTAAAGCATAATATTTAAAATAATTTTTTTTAAAAAAACAATTCCTTCCAGTAGCACCTTAGAGACCAACTAAGTTTGTTCTTGATATGAGCTTTCGTGTGCATGCACATTTCTTCAGCATGCACACGAAAGCTCATACCAAGAACAAACTTAGTTGGTCTCTAAGGTGCTACTGAAAGGAATTTTTTTTTTTTTTTTGTTTTGACTATGGCAAACCAACATGGCTACCTACCTGTAACTGGAATAATATTTAAATTTCTGCTTGTTTGACTCTGAACCTCAAACTGACCCATTAAACACAATTTCATTTTTAATAACTTATGTTGTAGCATCTTAGTACTATCCCCTGTAATATATACCTGTGGAATCTTGTATGAGTTTACAATGTTGGCCAGGTTGAGGGAGAGCTCAGAGTATTTTGACCCAAGAATGGCTATCAAATTGTTCTGGGTATCACACTTGTAGTTGGGTAAACGTTTGTGCTGTGTAGAAACAAGATCCAATGAGGCCTTGTAAGTCCTCTGAACACTGTGGTAACTTTCATAGATGTGGTATCCCACAGTAACATTAGGTAAAATTGTGGGATTTTTTTTAATCTCCTCCATAGTAAACACTAAGGCCAGAATCTCCTGGTAGTTCTTTGGCACAACACTGCAATAAAAAGTACATTCCATATAATAAAATGCCAAGAAATATCAAAGGACCACGGAGAATACAATTTCTTATTCTCTTGGTTATCTCCAGTAAAGAATACCATACGTTATTATTCTTAATTCTTTGTAGTAGTATCAGCATTTTCCTTTTCATGAAAATGTTACATTACTGTTCTGCTACTCTTGGAATACATCCCACAATACACAATGCATGCAAAGGCTTATGTAGCTTCAAATATATTTGGAGACATTTGCTGTAAGGATTTTCTCATATGGAATCATCTGAATATTTCATACCCCTCACTATCCAGAGTTGTGACACGTTCCTAAGGTGGTGCTACCTATGCTTGCCTTCCTATGGATCAGACACACTGTTTTTTGTTATAACGCTATGTTAAGAAATGTGCAGCTGAATAATTAGTAGAGACACAGAGACAACTTTGGAGTGTAGCACATCTGCTATCGCAGATCAGGTGCCCAGACTGAAACTTTGAATCCTGATGCTGCTGGTTGGCTTCAGTGAACTCACCACATGCCAGCTTCTGAACTATAATACTGCTGTTTCTACACACACACACACACACACACACACACACTTGCTAGTTACAAAACTAGATTGGTGCTCAGCCTCTGAAAATCAAAAACACTGCTGAATTTCCAACAATTTTCAATTCTTCAGCTCCAACTAAGAAAATATCAACTAGCCATCCTGAGCTATGAAGACAAAGATACTGTTAGCCAGCAGTTGGAACACCATATGAATAATGCTTCACATACAGTGTCAAAAAAAAATATCTTGTTAAGTAGGATAGTATGGTTATCTCCACATGGATAATAGGAGAGGGTAGAAGGGAAAAACAGTCACTGGACAGAGAGTACATTCACATGTCAGGCAAGAATCTCACAGCTCTCATTTTTAACCACATTTAGCATCAGATGGAGTGAATTCTTTCCACTAATTAATATAAGGAATATTTAAAAATAATGGAAGAGAAAGCAGAAAGTAGATACTAAGTACACATCACAACTATTAAGGACATTCGACTAGATGACCCTCATGGTCTCTTCCAGCTCTAGAAATCTGTGGTTCTATGGTTCACTTTAATGTTTGAAATAAACATGGACAAGGTTGATGCCACAAATACAGGAGAAATACCAGAGAATAATTGGGCACGGAATTGAAGCCTCGTGGGATGGAATATCTCAATATAGTACTTGAAAAATACTATAAAAATAATAACTTTTTTATTCTTTTTAAAAAGGCAATTGGGTTCATGAAAGAAAGAAGTGCTGCAGAGAAAATAGGAAGAGTTATGAAGTGGTCAAAATGATTGTCTGTCCTAGCAGGTACAAGGAGAGTTACAAAATGTTACTTCTAAATAACGTTAGAATGAAGTGCTAGAATTCCGGACCAAATTCTCAAATACTACAAAGTGTCTTAACCAGATATCATGGCAAGTAAAATGTCAGAAGCACCTATATGTGGACTGCATGCCACTTTTTGTTAGGTACAGAGCTCCCATTGCTTCATTATCTGTTCACAGTTTCTAGGAGGTAAACAAATGAATGGTTTAGTTAAAAGAATGAAAATGCCTTACATGATGTCCTTGTTCAACACTGAAGAAGGCTGTTTATTGAAAATATGAGTGAAGTTCACCAAATAGAACCGAGAAGCAATTTGTCCAATGAAAAGGTCCCCTGACTGAGAAAACTCCTGTTAAAAATAAAGAAGTAGTCATTACCATATAGAGGATTGGAAATTCAAGCTGAAATAACTAGGATCTGTTTTGTTCACAACACAAGGGAAAAGACCAAGCAGAAACCCATTTTCCAAAGAAAATCTCATTTATAAATACACAGTTTTATTCAACTGCAGTTAGTATGTTCAGATCAGTCTGGTTGTGACCTGCTTTCAGTGAGACCTCAGTGCCACTTGGGCCAGTTGGTTTATGAGAATGCCTCCATTACTATCAGTTTGCCTGTATTTTACATTTTTTAATCACGCACACACTTCTATTTCCTATTCACCAATGTTGCATAAAAGTCGCCCAGCTAAGAAAAATCCTGTGAAATAAAAGGAGTTACTTACTCTGCAGCTATTGGAATGAGCCTTCAAGATAGGAGGAATGCAAATGGTCTTGTTCACAATATGTGGGAGAAAACCAAACAGAAACACAAATAACACCACCATTTGTTGAACGAAACTTCCCTTCCAGAAACACATGCTTCGGTTTTCTTCAGATCACCCAGGTTATGACTTACTTTCAAGGAGATTTACCCCATTAGTACATTGATAAGCTGCTATTAGAGGATGTCAGCATCACTGTCCCTCTCTTAATAATTCTTTATAGTTTTTCCCTATGCCAGTTTTTTGGGGTACCTTTTCTGTACCTATGCATCAAGGTTGTACTATTTTCCCTATAAGCAATATCTAGAAATGGAGTCTGCCTTGGGGAAACAGAGTGAGTTGCAGATTGTTCAAGCTACCCACAAAACATTTCCGCAGGTAATAATCACAGGACATCCAATTGTGTTTTCTTACTCTTAAACTATCAGAGCAAAGGGTGACAAAACAATACCCAAACCTGACCCTTTGGGCCAGTTCTGAGTCTTGGAGAAACCTCTTATAATCACTTTCTGACACAACAGTTTAGTTTTCTCAAGGCTTTCAAATATGCCATGGGGCTTGGTGAGCAGGACAATTATATGGGTATAATTATAAGGGGAGGGAAAATCCGTTCCACATGTGGTGACATTTCTGTGGTCTCAAACACAGCAAAACACTAGGAGAAGCAGAAGGTGTTAATTGGTGTGGTAAACTCATTATCTTTTGTCCAGAGTAGGATCACTCTGCTGTAATTAATTCAGTAGGGTTTCTGATCTGTTCTACAATGAGTTAAAATATGAATGTTGTACAATGTTGAATAATGTGTTAAAATATTAATGTTTTTCTGAGGGATATGATGATGATGATGATGATGATGATGATGATGATTCCTACCCCACAGCTCCTGCCAATGGAACTTTATTCTCTCTCTCTCTCTCTCTCTCTCTCTCTCTCTCTCTATCTCTATCTCTATCTGTCTCTTGTCCATTTCTTTTTCTTTACTTCTCTCTTTCTCTTTCTATCCCTCCCCCACTTTTCCTTTTCTCCTCTTCTATGTTCTCAGTGTATTTAGATCAATATTTTGGTATTCGACAAAAAAATGATATTAAGCTTTGCTTTTCTCTTTAGAAAATCCTAATAAAATCCATTCAAAAAAATGAAAAGATAAATAAAAATCAATAACATCTAAGTTGGAAAAGGACCCTGCCACTGTGATTCTCCTCAGATAATGGACTAATCTCTTTTATCAACACATATACAGGTTACATTGATCAGTTGCTATAAGAGGATGCCAGCACCATTGCCCCTCTACCTCTATGTATTAATTCATGTTTCCTCCCTATTTTGTTCAGTTTGCTGCCATGCCAGCTTTTTTACCTTTCATATACCTATGCATCAAGATTTTCTTTCCTAATAAAGAATATACAGAAGTTGGGAAAATAGATTGAGTGAGCTGCAGGTTGCTCAAGCTCAAGACCATGAGCTTGACCTATTTGAGGAGACAAAGCATCCCTTCCAGCACTTTCCTTCTGAAGCTCTGGGCATTTCCCAGTCAGCTGGGTTTCATTTCTCAGGGGGGCTGAGGCAACATAGGGATTCATAAGCTTAGCGAGCACATAAGAACATAGGAAGCCCACTTTATATGGGTCAGCATATTGGCCCATCTATCACAGTATTGTCTACACTGATAGGCAGTAACTGTCCAGGATTTTAGACTGGGTAAATTCCTAGCCCTTCTTGAAGATGCCGGTGACTGAATCAGGGGCCTTTTGCATGGAAAGTAGATGCTCTATCACTGAGCACTTCCATTCAGCTATGGCTGTACATGAACTGACACCTTCATAATAGCATGATCCTACTTGGAAATATAACAACCTTTCCTGAATCCCGAATCATACAAATTTCTGGAATCACACGAAACCATCTCTTAATGTGTGATGGATTGAAATGATGAGAAGTTGGGGTTGGTTTTTTTTTTTTAAGCATGAAGGAGAAGTTCAGAAAATTTCCCTGTGCATCGCACAAGGATACAATTTTCACTAAAATCCTATATTTATTACAGTCTCTAATATACCGGTATTAAAATACTAAGCCAAACATTGCAGCAGCTGCCACTTTTACACTGAACAATAAAGCAGTCCATGAACAGGAATTGGATTTTGTGTCTCTCATGATGTGACATCTCAGGTTTACCTACCCTTCAAAATATCTACCTGTTGAATCTGGTATATGTTTGTAAAAGTGACCGACCAAGGTGAAGGAGGGCTCTGAGTTCTTTTACCTCAAAATTGTTTTGGGTGTCATACTTGCAGGAAGAAGATTCAGTGATGCATTACAAGTCACCTGAATATTGTAGAAGCTGTCATAGTAGCGGAACCCAAAGTGATATTAAATAGGGTTGTGGGATTTTATTGTTCCCCTCTGCAGCAACTACCGAAGCCAGAAGCTCTTGGAAGCTTTTGACACCACACTGCAATACAAGTTGCACCCTCACATATAAATATAATTTATCTAATGTAAATAATTGCTCAAAAAACATTTCCAATGGAGGGATGCATAGAGTGGAACTAAAAATTGTGCACAATACAATCAGTGGAATCAGATTTTTTCAAAGCCTGGGATTAAAAAGATCTTCATCTTGTGCCAAGAAACACACTTTGAAATCTGACTTATAATTATACTGGTTGTGAATTGTATGAAGTCTCCTTGGAAGTTGGGTGTGTTGTCTCTGAGAAGATAATCTCCCCCTGATACCCAACCAATGGTTTTCACTTAACTGTAGGCACATGAAGCAGGACCTCTGAACAGGAAATTAAAATTTGGGAACTCACATATTGAATTAAGTGAAATTTCATCTAACCTTGTCCCAAAACATTAAGGGCTTCACAGGTTGAAAACATCAATTTAAAAAGACTGGGAGTCAGCACAGCTGAAAGAAGTGAAGAAGTATTGCTGAAATCAAGTGGCATGCCTCAGCTGTTCATTTTGCTTACTGTGGTGCACAATTCAAATATTTGTTGACCCAATGAATACTTATTTTTGATTTTATTTTCATAGGCCTACTGTATTAAAATATCATTTGCATTGTATAAGCATAAGAGTTGATGCATCTGTGTTTTTCTATTTTTGTTGTAGTTTCCATGTCTTTTACTGATTGTCAGTAGATAGATGTTAGATAGAAGTAACTTGTTTCTGAAACAGTGTAAAGGCAGCCGTATGTGCAACATATTTATAATAGTTAAAAATGTGACTGAACCACAGCATGGGTAACTGTGGCCATGTCATAGCTTAGGACATGGGTACCTGAGTACCTGAATAAAAATCTTTTATTTCATACACAAACATATTCCCACCCAAGTTTCTTCCCTTGTGATTGTGATGCTCCCATGGCAGCAATTCTTTTCTGGAATACATATCAGCCCTATATATTAAACAAATAAAAATATATAAATAAAGCTTATAAATAAATGATACCAATTTCAAATTGCCAATATATTTTTACTCCAAACAATAAGCCAGGAGCAAGTAGCCAGATCACAGCCACTGAGAAGGAAATCCTGGTCTCGAAATTGTTTAAGCAATGAAACTGCATTGAGAGAGAGAAAACCCATTGTAATTGACTTAATTTCATATATTAAAAGGTACTGCTTATTATTTCACAACACTCCCCCAAACACACATTTTGTATATGCAGTCAATTTGCTATGGCTGCCGGCTGCCAAAAACAAGAAACAGAGGTGTGTGATTACTGTATTACCACTGCCATTCTCAAAATTACATGCTTCCTTCCTTTCTTCTCCTCAATGCATTTCTAGGGAGCTCTGACAAGATCAACAATAACAATTGTTTGGAATATATTATATAAACTCCATATACAGTTCAGAATTGAATCAAGAAATAGGTAGGTCTTTGTCAGCGTTTCCTATGAGAATTCCTACCCTATTTTAGAGAGTGTATTTTCTCCAGTTAATTTCACCACCTTCTAGAAAGTAAAAATATGTATCTTTCAACACCCATGCACAGCTCAGTTCACCATTGTTTTTACATTTATTAGCATGAGGAGTGAAAAGATGTACCACGTAAAAGAGGTAGTGGATTGTGCAGAGGGGGGGGGGCAAAGAGAGAGGGAAGAAGGAGCTGCTACTGCAAAATCCATCTTAGATAAATATTTCATAATTAAACTCAGATATGCCAGGCTCTTGTTTCTTTCAACATCATAGGCTTCTCTTTTTTTCCAGAGAGAAAGGAAAAGTCAAGAGAGAACTCTGAACAATTTCCCCATCCTGTCTTCCTTCTTTCCTCCCACATGTGGAGGTAAAGGTGTCGATATTTGTAGATGAACATCTGTACTTAAGACCAGATAAGTAAATACCTGATTCACCTTGAGATGGAAAGCACTGAAATAAGAAGTTATTTAGATTGGAAAAGAACATACCAGAAGCTTTATGTTGTTCAGACACGTTGCAACAAAAGTAAACTTTTAAAAGTGTGACCAAAACAGGGGCACTGGTGCAGATATATATTTATCAGGCAAGCTGCATATTGGTGTTCCAACAGCACCACAGACCATTCTCCTAAGGCTAGCTCAAAACTGATGACAATTGTGAGGACATAAACAGGAGGATCTGAATCTTGATGACTACCTTCAACATTTGGATACAGGTTGGAACTGTGTTGCTGCTCACATTGCTGCCTCAGATTGCATGCAAGAAACCATTTATGAACTGCACTATTTACGATGATCCGCTTCCTTTACCACATCAGTTTTATCAGCCAGGCAACGTGATCATCGGGGCAATTGCCTCTCAGGTTTTTTACTTTCACGACAGCCCCACTTTCATAGAGCAGCCTACACAAGCATTGATTGATGAACCAGTGTAAGGACTACTTTCTTCTCTATATCCCTAAAATAAATATTAGAAGTGGGAGTTGAAAATTCACCAATGGATTTCTCAAGTAACAAGGTTTACTTTTCAGTATGAGATATTAGATGTATATTACTTATACATCTTGTGTATATCAAGTTCAGCACTAGGACCCTGCATGTATTGGTGCAATAATTCTGATTTTCACTCTCAGACTATAAAGGTATTTTCAAAGCACATTCATGGAGCTCTGAGGTCAACAGATGAAGCCACTTCACACTAGTCTGCTGTTGGTTTATTTTACTGTTGATTTATTGACTGGTAGGGACATTTTCAGTGATAGGCATCAAGTGTGCATAGTGTCAAACAACAACAATAATAAATAGAGTCTCACGTTCCTTTGCCTGTCTATTTAAACAGTCATTTGTGACCTTGGGTTCCCAGATGTGGTAAACTTCTACAATCATTCCCTGAAGCCATGGCTAATGCTCAGGGTTGGTGAGAATTGTAGTCTAATAATATCTTGTGAGCTAACAATGGGGACAGCTGTGTTACATATTAGAATTTTTAAAAGGCAAATGACATATCTGTTTTACATTGCACAATTCCTGCTCCCATATATTATGACTTTAGCGGGTACAAAATGCAGTTTATTGAGCAGAGCAATGACCACAAATGGTTTGAGCATTTTGAGCATTCTCTGGAGGAGGGTATATCTTAGAAATGTTCAGGTTTTTTAATCTTAGAAGTATTATCTTTCTCTCTCTATTATGCATATAGTCCAGGATAACTTGATAGCACACTATCACTTATATTATTCTCAGTGTATGATCCTGCATGATTTATGTTGAACCTCCACTTTAAATGTATGTAGAGCATGACAATGAGCAAAGATGCACGTTCCCTTGTTTTCTTAAGGTGCCATTTATCATTGCAGCTCCATGCCAAAGATGTACCAGCACATTCTGGCCTTGGCATTTGCTGTAAAGGAGATCAATATGAATCCCAAACTCTTGCCAAACATCACTCTAGGCTTCCACATTATCAATGGCTATTACATTGCAAAGATGACCTATAAGGCCACCCTGAATCTGCTTTGCACACAACAAAGGTTTGTCCCCAACTTCATCTGTGATTCTCAGAAAGAATTAATTGCTGTCATTGGAGGATATGTGACTGAAGCTTCTGCCATTATGGCCAACATTGCTGCCATCTACAAGATTCCACAGGTAGGCCGTTGTCATAAATACATGAAAACTCCATGACACATTATTTTATTTTATTTTATTTTTTATAAAACAGGTTTATTAATTTTCATTTTCCACATCACACATAAAACAGCATAACTCACAACACATATACCATTTTGCTTCCATATTTTAAATGTTGACCTTTTGTAATGTACCATATTATATTATATTATATTATATTATAATAATTAAATACACCAGCATTCCTCCCAAGGTGACAAAAAACAAATGATAAGTGATAAAACAAAACAAAAAAACTCTTAAAGACCATTCCAATACAGAGGCAGACTACATAGTGCTCCATTTTATTTCAGCTCACTTATGGATCGTTTTCCCCTGCACATGCTAACAAAACGGATTACCCATTTTTGTATCAGATGGTCCCCAATGAAGATTATCAATTCAGAGGAGTTGTTCAATTACTTCATCATTTTGGGTGGGTGTGGGTTGGGCTCCTGGCTGTGGATGATGACTATGGAGACAGATTTTTGAAGGCCATAATGCCATTGCTTACCCAAAATAGCATCTGTTATGCATTCATAATCAGACTACCAAAACGAAGTTATGTGGATGAGTATTTAGACTTTATGATAGATCAGGTAGATAACTATCGAGTTCTCGTGGAAAGAAAAGTCAATGCATGTTTCGTATATGGAGAGCCTCCATCCTGGCAGGATCTAAGAATGCTGCTGTTTTGTATACCTTTTTTGTCATTACCACCTTTGGGTAAAGTGTGGATTGCAACATCACAATGGGATTTTGAATCACTGTCTGTTCAACAATTGTGGGACATCCAGCATTTCCATGGTGCCTTAACTTTTACAATTCATTCAAATGAGCCACTTGGATTCCAGAAATTTGTTCACAGCATAAAGCCTTCCTGGACAATCAGAGATGGTTTCATTCAAATTTTCTGGGAGCAGGCATTTCTCTGTTCGTTGAAAAATTCTAATGTGAATGTGGAGAGCAATAATTTCTGCACTGGTGAGGAGAAGTTGGACAGCCTTCCACATACTTTTTTTGAAATGAATATGATTGGCCATAGCTACAATGTTTACAATGCTGTATATGCTGTGGGACATGCATTACATGCCATATACAAATCCAAGTTCGGACACAGGAGATTTCAGGAAGGAGGGAGAGTGGGATTTCTGACAGCTCGGCTGTGGATGGTAATCATATTTCAACACTGTTCAAAAAGTGGGCTAGCAAAAGATGCAAATTTAAAATAAATTCTGCTCCCTGCATCTGTGGAAAGAGATTTTCACCATTGTTTCCCCTCTGTTTCCTTTACTTTTTCACTCTAGTTTCATCACTTACTAAAGAGCATCTTGTTCAACAACAGTGCTAGAGATAATGTGAGGTTTGATGAAAATCGAGAATTAGTAGCAGGATTTGATCTTACAAATTGGGTGACATTCTCAAACAACTCTTTTGTTAGAGTCAAGGTTGGAAGACTGGAACCTCAGGCTCCTCCGTGTAAACAACTTACCATTAGTGATGATCTAATTGAGTGGCATAGAAGCTTTAACCAGGTGAGACATAGCTTCAGATTTTCAAATACTGTATTTGGGGTTAATTATTGGTCTCTGATTCATATACTTGCTGATGGAGAACTGTTATTCAAAATACAAAAGTTGTCCAAATAATGCACACATCCAATAGAATCCATTCCCTATTCTTACTAGAGAATGGGAATTATAGTCTGGAAAAGCCAATTTGAGAGGAAGGAGCAGGAAGTACTTGAACCATAAATCCTGCCTTTGTCACCTATTGTAACAATGTCCATATGTGCTCCAATAAACTTATAAAGATTATTATTAATAAGCAATAAAGTTCTGACTGAGGCAGATTCCATTAGAGAATCCATCAGAGAATCCATCAAAAATCTGTTCAAATGTAGAGTGGAATACAAGGATCTGCTCAGAAACAAGAAAGCTGAATATATGCAAACCCAGTGGCAGAAATCAGGACTAACAGTAATGCAACAGAGAAATACAGATTCTGGAAACTGTTGGGCTGGGGTTTAAATGAAGTGAGAATGTCACAGTAAACCATGATTTCTGCCCCTGGTTGGGTTAAATATTTATCCAATATATTTGGTGAGTATTCTGGGCAGTCACATGTACCTGTAGTGTGTAAGGAATTATCAAACCCCATCTGAATGCCAACCAGTCTCCTGTAATAAGATAAAGGCCCTTCTTTCCTGCCCTAAATCAAATAAATTTTATGGAGAAGATATGCTTCCACCTGAGTCCTATAGGGAATACATGGAAGAGTGGCTACTTATCCTGATGGGCTCATTTACCACCATAAACAACACTGGCCAAATGCCCTCTGGAAGGAAAATGAGTATCATTTTCTCAAGTATAAGAAAAGGGACAAGAAGAATCCACAAAAACCTTTGGCCAGTTAGTTTGTTAAGGTATCTCCTCAAAGCTATATGCACAGTATCTCCTTCAAAATATATCAGACTGGTTGCACCTTGAGGCTCCCCAAGTAAGTAACTTCACACTGACACATAATTTTGGTTTAAGTTAATGGGCAAAATTTAGGCCACAACTTTACTGATTACAGCTAAGTGAGTGGTATTGACTTAGGCATTGGAAACAGAATATAAATGACTCCTGCTGGTAGTCTGAAAGGGTAAACACCAAACGAGGGATCAACATTGATGAAGATCAACCAAAGCTCACCCTGGGGTTCCTGTGGTCCTGGCATGGCCCTAGCCCCTCAAACGGACTTTGGACGAGATCCATGGAGGGGCAGGTGATGGCTGCACCTCCCCTCCCACACACTTCATTAAGCCAATGGCTAACCGCTAAACCTTACAAAGTTCGGACAATTGCTAAGGGGGTAGGCGAAAACCAAGTGGCCACTGCCAATTTGACAAATGGAAAAATTCCTACCTGGCCCCTGTTCCAAAACAGGTGACCAACCAATATCCGAAGCAAGGCCAAAGCAGCAACACCTACAAATAGGGACGGGAGGGCGAGTGTTCAGCAGCACGAAACAAGTGCCTGAGCCACATCACGCTGCCGGTTTTATAGGCCCCCACCAATCACACCACCTGCACTGATTGGCTCAAACGGGACTGCTGCTCTCCTGCAAACCATTTTTAAAAATACTAATCTGCTTTTCATGTTTGTGGTCAGGTGCTGCCCCTTTCTGTGTGCAATGACAACTGCTATCCTGGCTACAGTCGGAAAAAGAAGGAAGGAGAAAAATTTTGTTGTTATGATTGTGCTCCATGTCCACAAGGAATGGTATCTGGCCAGAAGGGTATGATAAGTAAAGGAATATAGGTTGTCCAAGTTTCTATGTGTCAATTAATTGAATGCATATAATTCTCCAGAATAATAATAATAATAATAATAATAATAATAATAATAATAATAATAATAATAAAATACCCCACCCATCTGGCTGGGTTTCTCCAGTCACTCTGGTCGGCTTCCAACAGAACGTTAAAGTACAGTAATTCATGAAATGTTAAAAGCTTCCTAAACAGGGCTGCTTTCAGATGTCTTCTAAAAGCCAGATAGTTGTTTATTTCTTTGACATCTGATGGAAGGGCATTCCACAGGGCAGGCACCACTACTGAGAAGGCCCTTTTGCCTGGTTCCCTGTAACCTCACTTCTTGCAGCGAGGGAACCGCCAGAAGGCCCTCGGAGCTGAACTTAAGTGTTCAGGCTGAACAATGGGGGTGGAGACATTCCTTCAGGTATACTGGGCCGAGGCCGTTTAGGGCTTTAAAGGTCAACACCAACACTTTACATTCATCCTTCACCCTCTATTTCCTCAACTCTCTAGACTTTTAAGATGCCACATCTATCAGGACAGGGTTCAGTTTCAGAAGACTGTACAATGTTACAGATGATGATGATTATTAGCAGCAGTGTTGGGGGGGAGCAGAACAAAGGTAGAAAGTAATGGAACAGTTAAGAAGACCTAGCCTTAACTAATTGCTGTGGGAATGCAGAAATGTTTTCACCAGTCCCTATATTGGAGCAGGTGGCAATTCAACTGCACTTGTTTCAAATTATGACAGTATGGGATTCCTTTCTATTAGATAATTTGTGAAATTGTGGAATACTTTAACGGCCCTTTCTTTTCTTTCAGACATGGATGCCTGCATGAAATGTCCAGCAGACCAATATCCCAACAAAGATCAAAACCAATGCATTCCTCGAATTCTAAGCTACCTCTCTTATAAAGAACCTTTAGGAATCTTGCTTACTGTGTTGGCCATTTCCTTCTCTGTGATCACAGCTTTAATCCTTGGAGCCTTTTGGCAGCACCAGGACACTCCAATTGTCAAAGCCAACAACCGAACCCTCACCTATATCTTCCTCTGCTCACTTCTACTTTGCTTCCTCTGTACCTTGCTGTTCATTGGGCAGCCTGGAAAGCTGACCTGCCTTCTCCAACAAATGGCTTTTGGTGTTGTCTTCTCAACCTCCCTTTCCTGTGTGCTGGCAAAAACCATCACTGTGGTTCTAGCATTCATGGCTACAAGGCCAGGATCTGGAATAAAAAAATGGGTAGGGAAAAGACTGGCAAATTCAATTGTCCTTTCTGGTTCATTTATTCAAATAGTCATTTGCACGGTTTGGCTGATTTCTTCTCCTCCATTCCCAGATACAGACATGACCTCTGTAAATGGGGAAATCATAGTGCTATGTAATGAGGGTTCAGCTGCCATGTTTTACTGTGTCTTGGGCTACACAGGCTTTCTGGCAATTGTCAGTTTCACTGTGGCTTTCTTTGCCAGAAAGTTACCCGATAGTTTCAATGAAGCCAAATTTATCACTTTCAGCATGCTGGTCTTTTGTACTGTTTGGTTGTCTTTTGTTCCAACTTATCTTAGCACAAAAAGAAAATACATGGTGGCTGTGGAGATCTTCTCTATTTTGTGCTCCGGTGCTGGATTACTGGGTTCCATTTTCTTCCCCAAATGCTACATCATTATTCTGAGACCTGAGCTAAACAACAGGGAGCATTTAATAAGGAGGGGGAAATAAAGAATGGTTATAGTGATCTGTCTATTACTTTTCAACTGATTTAGAAGTATGTAAAATTGAACAAGTGTCACATTATTTGTGAAATTGTGTTTTCACCTATAACTATGTGTTAGGACGTTCAGTGGCTGCTCATGAGTAAAGCCAAAACGTAGAACTTCTAAACTAAGTTCTTTATTGTGCACAGCTATCTACAGTGGAAACTGAAAAAACAAACGTCCATCTCAGTCCTCTGCAGATCCCTGGAATGAAGACTTCCTGCTTTTCGTCCAGCAAAACAGGCGCGGAATATGAAGCCCACGCCTCCCTCCCCTGCGACCATCCTCCCTCCTATCTCTGAGCGTGGGAACCTGACCTTGCTCCCAGCTCTTCCCATGGTGTTCAGGCTTTATCATCCTCTCTGTCCCTCTGCACAGCCTTCCTGCTTCTGCTCCCCCCTCCCCACTAGAGGAATGCTGGCTTTCTGTGCTGTCGGGGGAGCAGGAGGAGCTGGAAAGCAGCTTGGGTGGTTCTCTGTATTTCAGACGCTCACTCGACCCCTCCAGTCGTGGGGAGGGGGGTTTCCTGACACTATGTATCTATGTATGTGTGTACATGTGTGTATAATGTTACAGGTTGGGGTGTGTGTGTGTCAGTCTGCATGATACTATGAGTCTCTTCAATTACTTGGGGTCCTGTACCCAGTTAAGTATAAAGGTTGGTGGAGGAATATATTGTTCACTAGGCAAGTATAAAATAATGAGCTTGCCACTGAAGTACCTTCATTAGTGTAACTAAAAAAGTTACTCTGTGCCAATACATGGGCCTTTTCCCCTCACCTGGCTGGTAATTAAAAGGACAAAAGCCAGAATACATCGTGTGAGAGCTGAGCTGAAGGAGGCTATAGGCTCAGGTTGTATTTATGTGTAAATAAACCTTATATCCCAAGGACACCAGCCTTGAGTTACTTTGTAATGTTTATTTGCAACTATTTTAAGACTATTACCAGTAATGGTTTGAAATTCATTCTCGTGATGGAGAGCAAATTCTTTTCTACACTTTACAAGGTCCAGATCAAGAATTCCACTTGCAGCAAGACACACCCTAGCTGCACCACTGCAGTCTTAAGAGATGTGAGTGCACAACGGTAGCTTGTGATCCACAATAATAAAACACACAAATTGAAAGATATGACTAAAAAGAACTATACATTTTTCCTCAATCAAAAATATAATAATAATAATAATAATAATAATAATAATAATAATAATAATAATACTTTATTTATACCCCACCCATCTGGTTTCCCCAGCCACTCTGGGAGGCTCCCAACAGAAATAAAAGCACAATAAAACATTTGAAAGCAAATGAAGTGCTGTCACTATGGTTGCCCCTTTTTGTCTCCACTAACTGCCAATTGATACATAGCATGGCATAGTTTAAAACAGGGTGCCAACTTGAATAGAATATTGTGGGGGCACAGGTAAGCCCCACCCTGCATAATTAATCACAGGGTAATCCTATGCATGTTTACACAGAAAATTTCACTGGGTTTACTGAAGCTTGCATGCAAGCATCATAACTTGGATTCAGTGTATATTAATTTGAGATACACATTCCTATTGAATATCATGCTTATGCTTTTAGACTGTGCAAAATGCAGTCAAGATGTGCACATTCCCCAAGGCCTGCAGGGGAATATGTATATTAACCTGGAAACATCCACAGTTCTATCTTCATGGATGGATTATGCACACAATTTCCATGAGACCTGGTGAACGTGCACATTTGCTGTTATGCACATTAGCTGCTCAATACATGCATACACACACAGTGCTGGTAACGTGTTGGGAGACATGGAAAGGTTATAATAGTGGGTATCCATGATCCCTCTAGAATTCCCCTTTTTGGACCTCACCACCAAAAGAACAATGCCAATGCTGTATCTATGCCACTGTGCATGTACTGGAGGCCCCATTCCCACCAGGTGACTTCTCAATGTGCAGGTAGAAAGGCTTTTCTTTAACTTTTGCTGGATACAGGACCACAGTGGCACTCAAGTTACAGTGAAAGAAAACCACGTATCATTCTTTCCCACTTCCGCTAAATGTGATCTCTTGCACAACACAATGCTCAGAGGAGATGATTTTGAACATGGTAATGAACCACCTGGAAGAGTCTCCTGCCGCTGTTTTCTGCAGATGCAATAGAAACAGTGAAGAAGATCCTCTTCGCTGTCGCCATTGCCACTTGGTAGGCTCGAAGTTGAGCTCTAGCCCGTGTCCGGTCTGATTCAGAATGAGTTTTCCGCCACCGGCGCTCTAGCCGTCTCAGCAACTGTTTCATCGCCCTCAGCTCGGGGGAGAACCACAGGGCTGTCCGGGCTCCATGCAATCGGAGAGGACGCTTCGGAGCCAGACAGTCAATAGCCCTGGTTACCTCCGCATTCCAGCGGGCCACCAGGGAATTAACTGAAAGGCCATCAACATGCGATAATACATCCCCTACCACTCTCTGGAAGCCAATTGGATCCATTAAGTAGCGGGGGCGGACCATTTGAATCGGTCCCACCTCTCTGCAGAGGGGAAGGTTCACAGAGAAGTCCAGTTGCACCAGGAAGTGATCTGACCATGGCACTTCTTTTGTTTCGCTTTTACTTAGTGTCAGATCACCACCATCCATAGAGGTAAACACCAGGTCTAAGGCATGTCCGCGGCTATGAGTTGGACCAGACTTATTCAGGGACAGCCCCATGGAGGCCATGCTTTCCACGAAGTCCCGAGCGGCGCCTTGTAAGGTCGTGTCAGCATGGATGTTAAAATCCCCTAAGACAACCAAACTAGGAGTCTCCAGGAGCATATCCACCATGACCTGAAGCAGCTCGGGCAGGGAATCCTTGGTGCAGCGGGGAGATCGGTACACCAAAAGGAATCCTGTACTGCCCCTATTGCCCAACTTCCAGAACATGCACTCAGAAAACTGGGTCTTCCCAATAGGACGCCTGGTGCAAACTAATGACTTCCTAAAAATCACTGAAAACCCCCCTCCCCGCCCAGATGGGTTCTGTGCATAAGAGAAACCTGGTGGACAAGCAGCGGCAAGGACAGGCCCATCCGCTTCATCCAACCAAGTCTCTGTTACACATGCCAGGTCAAATCCTCCATCCACAATCAGGTCGTGGATGGCAGTGGTTTTGTTCATCATTGACCTGGCATTACACAGCAACACTTAAACCAGAGAACCTAGTGTAACCTACACCAGGAAAAAGGGTGGTATAACTCAAGTTCTATTTTATATGATGGCTTCCCCTCTGCCTGGTTTAGCTGGCTTAGACAGGTGTAGACCTACTTCTGAACATAGATTGGATTTGGTGTAGCTTACTCCAGTTTGTTGGAACTGATATATCATTGATTTGATTTTTCAGACACGAATTATTGCTTCAAATGTCAAGAATCTCAATTCCCAAATAAGAAAAGAGACCAATGCATTCCCAAGATTCTCCATTTCCTCTCTTTCTCAGAACCCCTGGGGATCTGTTTAGCAGTCTTGGCTCTCTCTTTTTCTTTGATCACAGCTCTGGTTCTTGGAGTCTTCACAAAACATTGGGACACTCCCATTGTCAAAGCCAACAATCGGGACGTAACGTGCTCTCTGCTCATCTGTCTTTTGCTCTGCTTTCTCTGCTCCTTATTATTCATCGCCAAGCCTCACATTGTGACCTGCTGCTTACGACAAACTACTTTTGGCATTCTCTTCTCAATTGCTGTGTCTTGTGTGTTGGCAAAAACCATCACAGTGGTTCTGGCTTTCATGGCCACGAAAACAGGATCCAGGATGAGGAAATGGGTGGGGAAAACATTGACAAACTCTATTCTGCTTGCCTGTTCCTTTATACAAATCTGCATTTGTACTGTATGGCTCAGTACTGCTCCACCATTTCTAGAGTTTGACATGTACTCAATGACTGAAGAAATTGTAGTAAAATGTAATGAAGGCTCAATCTCAATTTTTTATTGTGTCTTTGGTTACTTGGGGTTTCTGGCTAGTGTTAGCTTTGCCATGGCTTTCCAGGCCAGGAAGTTGCCAGACAGTTTCAATGAAGCGAAGTTCATCACTTTCAGCATGTTGGTGTTTTGCAGTGTTTGGTTGTCCTTTGTTCCCTCTTACCTGAGCACCAAGGGGAAATATATGGTGGCTGGGGAGATCTTCTCAATCTTGGCCTCCAGTGCTGGGTTATTGGGATGCATCTTTTCCCCAAAATGCTACATAATTATCATGAGGCCTGACTTGAACAGCAAAAACCAGATAATTTGCAGAAATAAATAAAAAAATATCCATTTTGGGTTTTCTGAGTATTTTCTTTTCAAAAATTGTTATATTTATTGCTTATTACAAAAAAATAAAAATACAGTTCTTTGTCCTTCCTGGGTTTTCTTTTCACATTCATTGCATCTGTGAGTCTCTATTTTATTTGGGTGTGTGAAATATTCATACATATTTGCTGGGAATGGCCATTAGGAGCATTTGGGCAAGGTACCATTAGTATAGAGGGACGTGGGTGACGCTGTGGTCTAAACCATAGAGCCTAGGGTTTGCCAATCAGAAGGTCAGTGGTTTGAATCCCCACGATGGGGTGAGCTTCTGTTGCTCGGTCTCAGCTCCCGGCCACCTAGCAGTTCGAAAGCATGTCACAGTGCAAGTAGATAAATAGGTACCGCTCTGGCGGGAAGGTAAACGGAATTTCTGTGTGCTGTTCTGGTTCGCTAGAAGCAGCTTAGTCATGCTGGCCACATGACCCGGAAGCTGTACACCGGTTCCCCCAGCCTATAGAGCGAGATGAGTACCGCAACCTCAGAGTCGTCTGCGACTGGACCTAATGGTCATGAGTACCTTTACCTTTACCTTACCGTTAGTATGTTGATTATACTTATTTCCCTTTTTACATAACGTCTGAGTCAGGATAGGCTGTTTGGAACATAGACAAGGACATGGCATTGGGGACAAGAAGAGCACTAACTATGTCCCCATTCTCAGCCTCAATTAAATACCCACATAGTGTTGCAACTCTGTAACAATTTATAATACACTTACATGAATCAATATTTGAGTGTATATTAGTTGGTTTGTCTAAATATTTAATGAGGAACAGTCTTTGCAGTCCAGCCCAGAAGTGGTGGTATGAGCAACCAACTTTCCACACCATCCACATGGTGGAGAAGCACTTTGCCGCCACACTGGATGCTGGGCCAAGAGCAGGAACTTATCAACATCCATGCTGGGTCCCCAAAGTTTAGGTCTTAAGAAAGAAAGAGAGTGGACTTGTTGATAGTTGAATACATGCCCAATGCCTATGCCAATCAATAAAGCTGTTAACTAATTTAATCCAACATTAGACTCCTTGTCTTTATTTACCACATTATCCCCCCTCCCCCAACCAAGGCTTCACTGTACCTGGGTCTGAAATCAAGCCCAGCTTCATGAAAAACACAGTAAGTGCATCAAGCTCTTTGCCCCATAAGGGAGAAGGGATAGGACGGTAATATTAATGGAACTTCTATCCATGTATGTCTCCTTCATCTCTTCCTCTGTTCTAGGGACTATGTCATCACCTGCCAGTTCTCTCCATAGGCCCTATTTATTTTACACATCACATTTCTCCAAGTAGAGTGCATATGTTTAAAGTAGTATTTTGCACAGGAGAATATTCTGGATAATTTGCAACCCTGTAATTATATCAGATACCTATGATGTACCCTCAAATTTCTCAGGTTCCATGTGGATTTGTTAGGACCACAAATACGGTAGCAAACAGAGTCTGGATGTTTATATCAAATTTATGTAAGCTTGCTAAGAACTAGGATAAGGGGCTTTGGGGGTGAAGAGCTATCCCAATCTAACCTTTAATGAAAGGTTGAGGAAAGTAGCTGAAGGTGGTGGATAGATAGAAAAGAGAAATGTAGATCACATTTTGCCCTGAGATTTCAGGGATGTGTTTGTGGTGGTTATTTCTCTTTCTGTGGCTTCAGCTTCCTCCAACAGAGACAGAGGAAGACAGTGATATGTGCACTATGACTGAACCATTCCGATTCCCCTATGAGTATGATCAAAAAGGGGACCTAATCTTAGGACAGATAACTTCTCAGTATGGCTTTGTATCTGATGAATTTTCTTTCCATGAACACCCTAAAACCAGCATCATATATGAACTACTGTAAGTGTGTTTTGCCCTTCATAACTTGCAATAGGTCAGGTTTGTTTCTCTACACACAGTGAGGTAATGTGACCCTTTGTACCACTCCGTGCTAACAAGAAAATATCTCACACAGTAAATTAGAAGCCCTTATTGGGTAGAATTAGAGGGGGAGGAGAAAACTTGAAAGGAAAATAGAACTATCTGGAGTTCCCAAACAGTCACCCCAACTAGGCTGCTGGGTCATCCTCACACTATGAAGAAAAGTGTTAGCAATATGCCTAAGTTCCCAAAGCATATTATCAAGACAATTTGTCTATGCAATATGTTCCATTTTTTTGTAGTGCGTATTTTTACCATAGCTCCCATCATGAGTCCCTGTCTGTGAATTTTAAGTGAGCGCAAGTGATGCTGTGTGTGCTTTCTTAGCTGCAAATTATTGATGTGGAGTGTATATATGCTTGTGATTATGGTCGCAGCTTGTGGCAGATTGAGCTGGGTATAAATTGTCACTGTAGTTGTATGTTTTAATATCACCCTTTTATTAGTGCAAGGCCAAAGAATTATCAACACATTGTCTCTTTGGTATTCGCTGTGAAAGAGATAAATGAGAACCAAAAGATCCTACCAAATGTCAGCCTGGGATTCCACATTTATGATGGCTACACAAACGCAGGGATGACTCATCAAAACACCATGAAACTTCTGTCCACCTCTGAAAGGATTGTTCCCAACTTCAAATGTGACAAGAAAAAGAAAATCATAGCTGTTATTGGAGGACTTTACTCTGATATTTCCCTTCACATGGCAACTGTCTTAGGCATCTACAAAATTCCCCAGGTAGAGTGTATCCTCTGGAACTTGTCTCTTGTCCTTTTTCATTAGTGGAAAATGAATGATAATGGACACAAAAGTATCTGGCTTTATTAATCTTTTATTTCATGAAAACATCCAACTTTAGAAGAAATATAAATGCCTGTTCATTATATAGATGGGGAATATGGACTTATGCAAAATTTCATCTTGAGGTCAGCATACATCCTAAACGTGTGCATTATATGTTTTGCAAATATGATGTACAAGGGATTCTTGGATTATTTTCACTGACTAATTTGCTGTTTGGGTGTTTCTAATGAGGATACCTCAAACTAGTATTGTGTTGAAGCATTCATTGGAAGTAAATAAAACAAAATTGTTGAGTAGCACCTTTGAGATCAACTAACTATGTTCTGAATATAAGCTTTCATATGAACATTCGTTGGAAGATTTTAGAAGGAAAGGCTGGGCTGGGGTAACAAAGTTGAATAACTTGAAATTTGAATAATTTGAAATTTTCAGCTATCCCACAAATATGTTCAATAACACAATAAAGATGCTGGCATCTATGAACAATTGAATAGTTCTTTTCAAACGCTCAGATCTTCTGGTCCAAGAACACTTATCATGATAATTCAACAATATTCTTTCTTTCTTTCTTTCTTTCTTTCTTTCTTTCTTTCTTTCTTTCTTTCGTTCTTTCGTTCTTTCGTTCTTTCTTTCTCCCCCCCCCCCATCCCAGGGGAACCACATGGATTCCAAGTCAGCAGTAATCCAGGTTGAATCCTTACAGTTTTGTATAACTTGTGTGCATTCTGGTGAAACTAACATCCCCTCTCCCCTTTTCAGATTGCCAACTGTGTATTAGCTCCAGTGATGAAACTTGAACCCGAGATATTATCTTTTTACCGGATGGTACCAAATGAAGTATATCAATACAAAGGAATTGTCCATCTCCTTCTCTATTTCCAGTGGACATGGGTGGGGATAATTGCATCAGATCATGAGAATGGAGAAAGGTTCATACAGACTATGCTGTCACTGTTCACTCAGCATGGAATCTGTGCAGCCTTCACTGAAAAAACACCTTCCATTTCTCAAATGGCAAAGAACTTAGGTTCACTAGGACTCTTTCGGGCCAAGTCCTTTTCAATGACCATCTCCAAAGTCAAAGTATTGATTGCATGTGCAGAGCCTCAGACTATGACAGCAGTGATATGGTTGATATATTTCTTTTCAATAGTAGAGGGTATCACAGAGATAGCTATGGGTAAAGTTTGGATTATGACAGCCCAATGGGACTTTTCATTAGAAACAATGCATAGGGATTCTGATGTCCAAGTTTTTGATGGTGCCTTGTCTTTTGCAATTTACTCAAAAGAAGTGGTAGGATTTAAAGAATTCCTGAAGATTCGACATCCAAACACTGTCAAAGAGGATGGTTTTATCAGGATCTTTTGGCAGCATGCATTCAACTGCATATTTTCTGATCCCAACGAGCACAGAGAATTGACTGATTCATGTACTGGCCAAGAGAATCTGCAGAGCCTTCCTCACACTATTTTTGAAATGAGCATGACTGGCCAAAGCTACAGTATCTATAATGCCGTTCAGACAATAGCACATACTATACATAACATATACTTAATGAATCGGAAATGCAGAAAAGTAGCAGAAAGATGTGGACTGGGTCTTCAAATACTGCAACCGTGGCAAGTAAGATTCCACATCCTGAACAAACAAACAAATAATCAAACAATCAAATCTTAGCTAATCTGATATATTAGAAAAGTCAATTCATGGAGTAGATCAACAGAACAAAATATGTAAACACTATTGACTTTCCCTTAAATACTGCCCCCTCTCATTAACTTATCCTTGGTTACTTGTGCACCCTAAGTATACAAATATAATTATCACACTAATGGAAATGTGATTTTGATAAACTTGTTATTGGAGTTATGACACTGCCTTGCAAAATCTATTTCACAAGCGCCACTCTGCTGAACAAAATGCTTAATTTCATTGGTTTTCTGTAAAAAATAAAGTGAGCTACATAGGGATGTGAGGAATTATAATCTCATATAAGAAATGGAGAGGGGTTTAAGGTGTATGGAAGGTAGCACTGGAAACTGAAGCAAATTCAGGAAACTTGAGAAGTAAATGAAATGGGTTTGGGCAATGTGAGCTTATAAATGGCAATGATCTCCGGGAAATGAGAATGCAAGTGAGCAATGAATACATTGATGCAAACATAGTTAGCTCTTGCAAGATGGATATAATATATTGGAAGAAATTGGAGTCTAGGATTAGGACTGTACACCTTGAACCTTGGAGTAGCTAGGTATGAATTTAGAACAAAAAAGAACTCTCCTGAATCAGACCCAACACATGATGATGATGATGATGATGGTGATGATGATGGTGATGGTGATGATGATGATGTCCCGCGTTCTGTAGAAACAGTGGCCAAAGAGATGCCTACAATCAGGGCCTGAGGGAAATTGCACCCTACCATTCATGCACCAAGGAACAGATATTCAGATGAGCTAAAGATAGCCTTATCCTCTATGAAATTATCAAATCATATAAAGCTTGCCTTCCTTCCTTCCTTTGTTCCCCCCTCCCTCCTTCCACTAATACATTGGATAGTGCTTAGAGGAATTTCAGAAAAGACAAAGATTAAATATCCATTGTTGGAATTATTGCTTTCCTCTCTCAATAGCAGGAGCATGTGTTTCGCCTTGCACCAATTTGTAAAGCATGTGTTTGATTCGTTCAATATAGCTTCACTCTTTCCTGAGGAGCATCTCATTTAACAACAGTGCTGGTGACACAGTGTCTTTGGACAAGAATGGTGAATTAGCAGCCGGATTTGATATTATAAACTGGATTAGTTTTCCAAATCAATCGTTCTTGCGAGTGAAAGTTGGAAGGATGGATTCACAGACTTTGCCACATGAAGAAATCACCCTTAACAAGGAGGCCATCAGGTGGCACAGCATGTTTAATCAGGTGGGATTTGATGATATACTGTGCAGACATGATTACCCATGAGAAGCCTAACCATTTACCTCATGTGGGACATGCAAAGCAGCAACTGGGGGAAATGAGGATATCACCAGTCCTAGGGAATCACTGAGCAAGGGGCTTTGCAGGTACAGTAATGATCATCCACCAGCTGATCATCAGCTGTGCATTTGCCAGTTGATTTTCCTTAGATACTCAATGTATATTACAGTCACTCAAAAAGGATTCCATTTTCTCAAAGTCCTCTTTTTCACAGTGGTACATTGAAGTATAAAAAAAATTCAAACGCTTTCCTTATTTCTTTTGGGCTAGTCAAATGCTTACCTTCATCTACAATATTATTTATCATCTTATTCTTTCTTTCTTTTTAAGTTGCTATGCTAGCAGTTTACCAGGTTGTTTATTTTTTATTTTTTTATTTCAATACCGCTTTATATTTTTAATAAGAATCTCAAAGCGGTTTACAGCATATTAAATCAATAAATTAGTAAAACAATAGCCGGGCGATGTTCTTCTGGCCTCATGAGGAGCCTCTTCAGTAGGTTTATTAGCAAATTCAAAAATGTTCTGTTTCGTTAATTTAATTTTCTGCTTGATCTCTTGATTAACTAACATAGAAAATTGTGCTGTAGAAGTTTAATCACTTGAGAAATATCTGTATCCTTTGGTTTTACAATTAACTCCTCCTTTTCCAATAAAACATCTAATATCTCCTGTTTCTCCCCCCCTTCCCAATTTTGAAAGACACTTTGCTCAATTAAAAACCTCTTGTTACTGCCTTGTTGGCATCCCACACTGCACTTAAATTTGTTTCTTTATTTCGGTTGAGGTCAAAAAATTCTCGAAGGGGGTGTTGCCCCCTTTTCACAGTTTGTTCACTTTGCAGTACAGCATCACTTAATCAGCACATAAATGAAGAACATTTTTCACCTGTTATTTTAATCAAGATGGGATTATTTGCACCCTTTTTACCCTAGTCATTAAATCTTTTGAAGCCCATAAATAGTCTGTTCTGCTTGAGGAATTGTTTGCAGTTGGAAAAAAAGTAAATTGAAGTTCTAGCCGATGTTTCAGTCGCCATAAGTCAATTAGGTCAAGATTGGACACCATATCAAAAAATGCAACTGGTAATTTCTCTTCTTTTGAGACTGTTTTACTTATAGTTCTATTTACATTGAACTTTCCCATTATTATTGTTTTATTATCACAAAAATCAATCAATTTCTCTTAATTAATTAAAAAAATCAGGTTTCTGTTCATTGGGGTCATAGATTCCCACTACGGAAATTGGTTCCCTGTCTAAACTCACTTGAATCGCCATCATTTGCAGAGTTTTCTCCAAACTGCATGCTTTGCTTGCAAGGGCTTTTATGTCTATTGATAACTCACTTACCACTTTGGAGTGGATTTGAAGATCTTTCCGCACTTCCATCATTACCTTTACAAGGCAAATTTTTGTTTTCTCCCTCTTGAAAAGAGCCCTTCCTTGCTTGGCCTGGTGTCTGTGTCACATTATTCTTTTGTGAGGCCATTTTTATTTTAATTGCCCAACCAAAGGAAACAAAATAAAGAGGTTCAAAGGCTAACAGTAACATTTTGAGTTTTGCTATACATTTTTATATACCAGTATACTGTACTACAGCCTCACACACTTTGCCTCCTTCACTACACCCACCCATCCACCCAATTTTAGTGCAACTTATACATAATAAAGGTTTTCAGAAAAGCTCTTAATTGCCCCACCTAGATTTTCTAATATATTCCCTCAGTTAATTGCATGGTAAAAGAAAGCTACAAGTCCTTCTCCTTGTATGTACAGGTCCTGCCCCTTGCCAGGTGCAACAACCACTGTCATCCAGGCTACAGCAGAAAAAAGAAGGAGGGGGAGCCATTTTGTTGCTATGATTGTGTTCCATGTCCTGGTGGGATGGCTTCAAGCAAAATAGGTATACCACATAATTTAGTACAGCTCCTCATACTCGACTTAGCAGCAGTTTATTTCTCTAAAACAGATGAATAATTATCACCACCATCACCATCTCCTCATGGCAAATTACAGCATTTAAGAGCATGGCTTAATCAATAAAGTAACAACCCAACCCATAATTTAAAAAAAATAAGTTATCCATTCAACACTTTAAAGGGAATGTTGAGATCAGTTTAACTGATGCAAATGATCATAAGATTTCACAAATTAAATATATTCAGTACACAACCCAGTTCTTTATCATTATTGCCATAACTTCTGTGTAAAAGAAAAATAGTATATCAGTACTATTTTACGTATGGCAGCATTATAAACACTTCCCTTGATCTGAAACATTTAGTATATATTGATATGTGTGCCAAAATTATGAGAGAGAAGAAGTCGTGGTCTGCAACACATGTGTCTTTGGCTCCAATAAGATCATTGGAGAGTTATGGCATTTTCTAATTTTCTAGGGGCAGTCATAACCCCAAAATGCTTTATGGTTGATTCCACTTTTATCAAAATTTCACCAGCTATCACTGTTTCCAGTGTAATGCTGACAGAACATAAGCAATTAGAGAGAAATGGTCAGTTCCTTTTTCTACAGGATATTTCTCAGGACTCCATGAATTTGTATTATATGTATTTAATGTGTATGTATGTGTATGTGTGGTTGTGAATGTATGAATGCGTATATGTGGCTGTAGATGGGGGATTGCATTCACTTTCGTTGTACTGCGTACAATGACAATAAAGTATCTATTCTATTCTATTCTATTCTATTCTATTCTATTCTATTCTATTATTCCAGACATGGACAAGTGCTTCAAATGCCCAGAAAAACAACATCCAAGTAAGGACCGAGATCAATGCCTTCCCAAGACCCTGAATTTCATCTCTTTCTCAGAGCCTTTGGGGTTCACTTTAGCTTCCTTGTCTCTGTTTCATTCTCTGATCACAGCTTCGGTGTTTGCAATATTCACTAAGCACTGGAACACACCGATTGTCAAAGCCAACAATCGGGACGTCACCTTCTCTCTGATCATCTCCTTATTCCTCTGCTTCCTCTGCTCCTTGCTGTTCATTGGCCAGCCTCACACAGTGACTTGCTGTTTACGACAAACTGCTTTTGGTATCATCTTTTCTGTGGCTGTTTCATGCATATTGGCCAAAACCATCACTGTGGTTCTGGCTTTCAAGGCCACCAAACCAGGATCCAGTATGAGGAAATGGGTGGGGAAAAGATTCTCCAATTCTATTCTTCTTGGTTGTTCCTTTACCCAAGCCAGTATTTGTTCCGCCTGGCTATGTACTGCTCCTCCTTTCCCAGATTTTGACATGTACTCTCTGACTGAAGAAATTGTAATGAAATGCAATGAAGGCTCTGTTAGCATGTTTTATTGTGTCCTGGGTTACCTGGGATTCTTGGCCATTGTCAGCTTCAGTGTGGCTTTCCAGGCCAGAAAGCTGCCAGACAGTTTCAATGAAGCAAAGTTCATCACTTTCAGCATGTTGGTGTTTTTCAGTGTTTGGTTATCCTTTGTGCCCTCCTACTTGAGCACAAAGGGGAAGCACATGGTGGCCGTGGAGGTCTTCTCCATCTTGGCATCTAGTGCTGGGTTACTGGCTTGTATCTTCTTCCCCAAATGCTACATAATTATCCTGAAACCTGAATTAAACAGAAAAGAACAACTTATTAGGAGAAACTATTGAGCATCTACTGATGTGTTGAATGTTTGTGTCATTTTAAATAATGAATTTATTAGAAGAAAGCAAAACATATAGAAATGCCCATTTATATTTCCCTGGTATTCTTTTTGTCACAATAAATGTTTCCCACATTCTATTGTACATTTGAGTTTGTTGAAATACTATATGTCATGGAGTATTGCTCTTATAACTGGAAGTAGGAAAAAGGTTACATAAGAAATAGTATTGGGGTGGTTGTGATGCATACTCTTGGGATATTTGTGGATAAATTATTTTAAACTTAATAAATCATAGGACAAAAAAGAATAGCTGAGAAATTTATTTTTTGTAATTTAATACAGAATGCAATTTCAAGCATATTCAAATGTCACACAACATTTTTGTCAGATCGATGATACTGCAAGACCCAGAAGGAACCAATTCAGACAGTGCTTTCACTGGATGCTTCCTTGGTGTCCCTTTACCCCATTGCACAAACAAAATGCACTCCACACAGGGAGCTTCCTAATGTCACAGCCAGCTTGAGTCCAGCAACAATGGCTTGTATGTATGGACTAATTGACCTCTCCACACAAGTTGGAAATGCCAAATGCCCAGACACAAGCAGCATGTATAACACGCAGGATGGTGTTTGGGTTCATTATTGCCTGTGTCTACTCTCTATACACACTTTGTTAGTTACAAATGCCTGAGCACACACCTATTACATTAGGTCTGCATTTTGCCCTGTGCTTTCCCTCATGTATCAGTAGTTATGTCAGAACAAATTTACAATATAATCCACAAAAATCAAAATAAGGACAGAATGTGTCTATATCATTGCTAATGTTGTGGAGTATATGAATGTGTCATCTCTATCATATCTCTTTATTCTTCTTTTTACACCCCCCCCCCTAATTTATACTAAGCTCTGATTGACAGGTTTTATTTTGCTGGAAGTGGTGCCATTTCTAGGACAACACTCTGGAGACATTATTTTAAACCATGTGATTATCTCAGATTATTATGATTCATCTTCAGCATTGTAAATCTCCTCATGGAGCTTCAAACACTAAAGCTGACATAGCTTGGAATCTTATATAAAATATACAATTTTTGCTGAAAATTGGGGTGGGGAGGTTTCAAGATGAAGAACTATCCCAAACGAACCTTTGCCAATTTCAATTTATGAAAAGAACGTGGATCCATTGAAGGAAACATTTTCTAAAGGAGCTGCTGATAGGCAGAAAACTGAATTCTAGGTCACGTTTTGCCCAGTGGTGACAGCAATGTTTTTGTGGTTCCTCTTCCTCTTTCTGTGGTTACAACTACCTTCAGCTGAGGGAAAGAATGAAACTGTTTGTGTTCTGACTGATCCATTCCAGTTCCCATTTGGGTATATTCAGAAAGGGGACCAAATCATTGGAGAGATAACCTCTCAGCTTGGCTTTGTATTTGATGAACTGTCTTTCAGTGAGCACCCTAAAACCAAGTTGGTTTATGAACTTCTGTAAGTATTTCCTCCCCTCCATTATATGGTCTGGTCAGATAATATCTCATAAAATGGCATGTTCAGAAATAAGTATGTATGTTTAAAAACATATTTATGCAGTTGTTTGAATGTGGCTAGGTTCCTCATGCAGTAGCACACAATGGAAAATGTTTTGTTTCCCTTTGGAGCCACATTTTGGCCAGCCTTGCACCTCAGCAGCATTCATTGTCCCCTCTTTGCCTCAGCTGTTTTATGTTCTCCCTCACAATCCTCACAGACATAAACTTCCTAAGGGATTGGATATCTGTCTTACATATGCTGCTTACTTTTATTTAGAGCTATCTCAAAGAAATATCAGCATTTACTGTCTTTGGTATTTGCCGTGAATGAGATCAATGAAAATACAAAGATCCTACCAAATGTCACCCTGGGCTTTCAAATCTATGACAGCTATTCAAATGCAAGAATGACTCACCAGAACACCTTGAAGCTTCTATCCACCACAGAAAGGATTTCCCCCAACTTCAAATGTGACAAGAGAAAGAATCTGATAGCTGTTATTGGAGGACTTGACTCTGACATTTCCCTTCACATGGCTATTCTCTTAGGCATATACAAGATCCCACAGGTAGACTGAGTGTGTAGTTCATGAAGCTTTAGTGACTAAAATACTGATAATCATTCTATACCCTCAGAATATTGTTTCTTTTTTGTTCTCTCTGTCTGAGAGGGGGATAGAGAGACAAAAAGTATAAAACTAACAGTGAAACATTTGTTGTTGTTGTTCAGTCATTCAGTCGTGTCCGACTCTTCGTGACCCCATGGACCAGAGCACGGCAGGCACCCCTATCCTCCACTGTGTCCCAAAGTTTGGCCAAACTCATGAAACATTAGTGAAACATTAGGCTTTACTAATTTTCAAAAAGCTATCCATGTTGGTGAGGATAATTCACTTTTAACACTTCTCTGCATGATATGCATATGGGACAAGGCATTATGCATTGTTTTATATTGAGATTGTTTTATATTGCTATGTTTGAAAATGGCAATATACTCTGAAGTGTTTTGTTCCTCTTTATGATTTGCAAAGCTGATGCAAGAGTATGCATAAATCTCCATGTGGATAATTCATAGGTTTATGTTGTTTAGGTGCCCACCTCAGTTTGATAGTCTATGCATAAGCTCAAATCCCGTACACATTTCCAAGAGTCTGATATGATTGAAAAAAACTCAATTCACATCAGGAATCTTTTCTATCAGAGGTTCAGAACAGAATCCAGGCAGCAAGGAATCCCACTTACCAATTCTTATCATTATGATTTATTCACCCTTCAACCTAAGGTCCCAGGGTGGATTGTAACATTAAAACACCATATCAAAAACAATGTAAAACAAGTTACATTCAGTTTACTGGAATTGTTTAGGATTGGAGTGGTAAGTGACTAGCACACTCTTCTGATGTCTGGGAGAGACTCAGAGAGAGTGTGAACTGCTTCAACACTCTGAGTAACTCATAAGGGAAGCTTAAAAAGTAATTCCTTTAGTGACTCCCAGGTCCATTCCCATCTGGGCTGTAGGAGGGGGCAAGTGGAGACAGTAACTACTGGAGGGTAAGACTCTGCAGCACTGTGATGTTGTGTTGCAATTAGACTACGAAGGGAGTGTGAGAGGTTCTCTTCAGTAACTTTCCTGTACCACACAGGGTGTAAAGATTGCATATAGCGCCCATCTGTGCTTGTTATCTGCGATTGTCAAGCATCTGGGCACATAGATGTTCTTAAACCCTGAGACTGGCAATCACAGGCACCTCAGAAGTTAAATTAAAGATACAGTGGTACCTTGGGTTACAAACACCTTGGGTTACAAACACTTCAGGTTACAAACTCTGCTAGCCCTGAATTAGTACCTCAGGATACCAACTTTGCCCCAGGATGAGAATGGAAATCACGCAGCGGCAGCATGGCGGCAGCAGGAGGCCCCATTAGCGAAAGCGCACCTCCGATTAAGAACAGTTTCGGGTTAAGGACAGACCCCCAGAACAAATTAAGTTTGTAACCCGAGGTACCACTGTACAGGCAGGCAGAAGGTCAAAGCAGAGTCAAAATAAACCATAGCACTGTTTTCCTGGTCTACTCACCAGTAAGCAGCTTCATAGAAAGTCCAATCTGGATCTCTGCTGTTAAGAGGGAACCTGGATCCCTGGTGCTGAAAAGGAAACATGGCTACAAGAGTAGCTCAGGAGTAGGTTGGAAAAAATAACCTACAAACAAGGTGGGCCATCCAAAAATTCCTACTTGGCCGCAAAGCAGCCAATAAACGAACCAGGGATGGGGAGGGAGGTCAGGTGTGACTGACAGAAGAAGAATCGTTAGCTAGGGCAGCCCACCCCCACTCCACGCACAAGCATGCATGTGATATAGTAGTATCATGCATACTTCCTCTTTTGGCCTGAACAGCCTACAAATATGTCCCCCTGTCTGTTAGCACGGTGGACAGGGCAGCAGACCATCCCCTCTGGGGTAAGATTACCTTACTCCATCTATACCCACTTGATTGCTCCAATCTGAAAAACTTGATTGCTCCAATCTGAAAAACTGTTATAGGTGTCACACCTGTTCCACATTTGTAAGTACTTGATCTTTTAGCGTGGCAACAACTATACATTGTAACTCCCTTCCTACTGATATTAGGCAGGTATCTTCACTTTTCAGTCCCTGTAAAAATATTTTTCCTTAGACACACCTACCCAGATGTTTAGAATGTTGGTGCATGTTTTCATCCGTTTTTAGTTTATGGTGGTTTAATGGTGTTAATTCATTTTGTCAATACTTTCATTATCTTATCTTTCTTATAAACCACTTTGAATATTTGTCTTTACAATCAAGTGGCATATAACTTTTCTGAAATAAAATAAAATAAAATGTTTTTTTGAATATTAGGTGGTCTACTTTGAATAAAATATAAAAATAAATACCATTTGGAATTAATTATGAACTGCTGTTTTCCCCCCACACTCAGATTGCCAGTTGTGTATTAGCTCCACTGATGAGACTTGGACCCCAGTTCCCTTCTTTCTATCGGATGGTCCCCAATGAAGCATATCAATATAAAGGGATTGTCTACCTACTTCTGCATTTCCATTGGATTTGGGTAGGGATTGTTGCATCAGGTGACGACAATGGGGAAATTTTTGTGCAAACCTTGATGCCAATGCTTTCACAGCATGGTATCTGTACAGCCTTCACTGAAAAAACACCCCCCGTATCTCAAACAGCAGAGAACCTGGGTTCATTAGGACTATTCCGGGCCAAGTCCTTTTCTATGACCATCTCAAAAATCAAAGTATTGGTTGTATGTGCAGAACAACAGACCATTACAGCTTTAATATGGATGATATATTTCTTTTCATTATTAGAAGGTACCACTGAAACTTCTATGGGTAAAGTGTGGATTATGACTGCCCACTGGGATTTCTCCTTAGAAAGTATGCACAGAGCTTCCGATATCCAAGTCTTCAATGGTGCCTTGTCTTTTGTAATAAACTCAAAGGAAGTTCTGGGGTTTACACAATTCCTGCAGAACCTGCATCCTAATTCCGCCAAAGGAGATGGTTTTATCAGAATCTTCTGGCAACAGGCATTCAACTGCTTATTTCCTGATTCCAATGAGCACAGGGAAGAGGCTGATTCTTGTACTGGACAAGAGAATCTCAAGAGCCTCCCTGGAACTTTATTTGAAATGAGCATGACAGGCCAAAGTTACAGCATCTATAATGCAGCCCAGGCCATAGCATATACCTTAAACAGGTTAAATCTATTCAGGATAAAATATGGAGCAATGGTCAATGGAAGACTAGATCCTCAAAATTTCCAACCTTGGCAGGTGAGATTGGACATTCAAAGCCACCTTCTTGTCATGACTTTTCTGATATTTGCACAGAGTGCTTCAATAGAACAAAATTGCATAGACTATCCAACTTTCCTAAAGTTATGCTCCTTTTGTTGTCAGACACATACAAGTCTTATCCTGTTACCATGCCTTGGTACACTGGCTTGTACACAGCCTTGTGCACTGATTGAAAGGGAAATTAGCAATACAACATCCAGACTGGCCAAAAAAGTATAATTTGTATAAAACAGAAGATCAGACACCACCCTTTCTGCAGTAAACCTTTATTTGACCAGTTCTTTAGAAAAACAGAGGTGAGATGCAGATGGAGGTGGGAAATTATGCTGCTGCTGTTTGAGGAAAGCAAAGGGATTTAAGAAATCTGACAGACTGCTTTGGAAACCCAAGCAAGATTGGGTACCTCATGATGTAAGCGAAATGGTTTTGAGAATTAAGACAGTGATCACAGGAAAAGAAAAATAAATAAAGAGCTAATGCCATGGCTGAAGAATTTATTGCCAGCTTTTCCAGGATGGACAGAAGGAATTGTGAGGAATTTCCAGGGATGCATCCAAATTGACATACAGCTAAGATTAGTGTTAAATACTGGTACCAGGATCCTTGGAGAGCTTCAGTATAAATTAAGAGCATAATAATAATTCCTTTATGTATCAAATTTCTATACTGCCCTTCATCCGAGGTTCACAGGGTGGTTTATAATATAAAAACACAAAAATACACAGCATAGTAACAAAAAAATGAAATATCCCTCCCACAGTTTAAAAGGCCATAGATTCTCGTGGGTTGGAACCAAGAGCCATCTACTGCAGCCTAGTGTTCTGCTGAAATAATGGGCAGATACCTATGAGAAGCCGACATACAGGACTTCAGCAGGACATAACATTCTTCCATTTGCTAACCAAGGTGCTGTCACTCAGCAGCAGCATTCTTGCAATATACAGCCATTGTGAATAAAAGCCAATGACAGCCCATAGATTTATCTAATCACCACCTAAAGCTGTCTATGTTTCTTTCTTTTCATGTTTCTCTGACTATCCCCTCTGAGTAGTACTGAGAGGTTTTTCTGCTAAGACAAAGTTGGATAGCCAAAATAGGAAAATATGTTTTCCACTTTCATCTTTTTACAAAACGTACGTTTAATTCTTTCAATTTAGCTTAACCTTTTCCTGAAAAGCATCTCATTTAACAACAGTGGAGGTGATACCATTTCTTTTGATGAGAATGGTGAATTAGCATCTGGATACGATATTGTAAATTGGGTGATTTTCCCAAATCACTCCCTTTTCAAGGTGAAAGTAGGAATGATGGACCCATGGGCATCACCAGGCCAAGAATTCAGAGTGAACGAGAAGGCCATCACATGGCACAGCGCATTTAATCAGGTGGGATTATTTGCATATTATATGCATTATATGCATATTATATGTATATACATAGAAATGTCTACCCTCCACTAGTTCCTAGAAACTTGGGTCCTCGTGTGTAGAAGCCGAAGCCCATAATCTCAGATGCTTGCCCTAGTGCATGAAGGGAGGGTGTGTAGCAGAGATCTGTGTTATTACAGATGGGACCAGAAACAGCCCCTTAAATTAAAAATAAATCCACCATTCCACAGTCTGTCCATACCCCATCTCCCCAGTGGAAGAACACCAGTTTTAAACTTGTTGCTAAAGACATCTTAAGCATTTAGATTACAATCAAGGGAATGATTCTTTTGAATCCTAGTTTTGATTTCATACTGATCCCCCCCCCCATCTTCATTTAACAACACGGGGAAATGTTTTCAACAGGGAATCTATGTTAGTATTTCACCCCCTCCCTTTGTGAGAATCGTGTGACTTATGGTCTGAGAGAAGGGGGAGGGAACTGAGTCTTTGATCTCTTAATTAACTTCTCTGTGCCAGACAGAATGTGACCTTCACTGTGTGTGTTAGACAGGGTTCGTTCTGTAGATAAGATGTGTGGAAGAAAACCTAGCCACACAAGCTGTATAGTTATGTATATATTGTAGCTTGTAGAAAAATAAAGAAGAACTGTTTCAAGTTAAAATAGCCAGCGCTTTATTCGACCTCTGAGGAAGTGAGGGTGCTCATGACAGACAGTCTTGAGTCCAGATATTTATGATTGAGCTGTAGGTGTTCCAGTCTTATCGCCTGGCCCAGTCGGGGCACGAAGTGGGGCACAAGACCTGGATAGATCCTGGCTTAAATCAACATATGGTAGCAGAGGCGGATGGCTTCGTTCCTCCTATGGTGGCAAGCGGCTGGTTGGCGTTCCTCCTGTGTTGCAGAGCGGCTGGTTTTCGTTCCTCTGCAGATGAAGGCGGACAGTTTGCTGTTTGGCTGCTTCATTTGGTGAGACAGTTCGGCTGCTTCATTTCGGAGCTGTTTTCAAGCTACAGAATTGATTTACAATGGTATGCTGTTTAGCTGCCAGAACAGATAGCAGAGACGCTTTTCCAGATTCCTGCTAATTGCGCTGAGTTTGGGGGAGTGAAGTTAAAGGGAGTTAAGGCTTATTTTATTGCATGAAGAAGTGGTGTTTGCTACAGTTAAAAACGCAAGCATGTCTTCTGCACAGTTTGGCCAGATATCTCTCTCTTTTCCTCCTCTTACGCCAGAGACTTACCCTACCTGGCAAGTTAGAATGAAAGCGCTTTTACAAAGGGAAAGGCTTTTCCATACCATTGAGGATGATCCCCCACAGCAAGATGACGATGATTGGGCTGCCTGGCATGAAGCTGATCAAAGAGCCAGGGGGACTATTGTTCTGGGCGTTTGTGATACCCTGTTGGTTAGTTTAGAAGATGCTGAAACGGCAAGAGCTGTTTGGGACAAACTTCGTAATTTGCATCTTAGGCAGGGAGCAGGGAGCAGTATTCTTTTTTTCAAGAAATTGTGTAAACTGGAGTTGCAGAAAGATGGCGATTTGCCCAGCCACCTGTCCCAATTACAACGTCTTAGACAAGACCTCATCCAAAGAGACTTGACTTTTTCTGATGCTGTTTTTTCTATGCTAATGATTAATAGCCTGGATGAGTCATATGATGCTATTGCTTCTCAGTTATCAGCATTGCCTAATGATCGTTTAACACCGGATCATGTATCTGGCGTGCTCTTAAATGAGTTTGACCGCAGACAGACTGTTAAAGAAAGCCGGGGCAAAGCTGTTGAAAATGTTTCTAAGCCTTCAGCAGGAGAAAGTGAAACTACTGCAAAGGCACTGAAGTCAGTACGTTGCTATGGCTGCGGAGAGCTAGGTCATTATCGGAGTAATTGCAAGAAAGCTTCAAAGAAGAAGGGCAACTTCAAAGGTGGTGGAGGACGACGCAGACCTCAAGGGCCAGCTGCACAAAAGGCTTTGATCTCTCGTTGTACTGATAAGGACGCATACTCTGTTTTTGTTGTAGATTCTGGGGCCACGCGCCATGTATCTAACGACAGGAGTATTTTCATTAATTTGCAGAGACAGGAGGGCCGAATTCAACAGGCCGATGGGTCAGAGATAAAGTCTCCTGGCCAGGGAACGATTTCTCTGCAGAATCTTAATGCAACAGTTAAGAATGTTATGTATGCACCTCATTTGCAGGACAATTTGTTGAGTGTTTCTCAGCTTACTTCTCAAGGTCTCAAGCTGGTGTTCACAAAGTCCCGATGTGACATTATTAGAGACAACAAACTCATTCTTTATGCCAAATGTGTTAATGGTTTATATGTATTGCCTTTTGTTACAGGTGCAACAGCTGGTACAGCTAAGAAAACTAAACAGGCCCACTGCAACATATCAATTGATAAGAATGAGAAGTTGCATAACCATTGTATTCATGATTATCATCGCTTGTTTGGCCATCTTCATTTTCAGGCTTTAACAAAAATGCAAGATTTGGTTGATGGTATGAAGGTTAAGAAGTGTCCTTACCACATGAAATGTATCTCTTGTGCAGAGAACAAAATCAAACAGGCCTCCAAAGGTGCAGAATCAGGAAGAGAGGTTACAAAACCTTATGAAGTAATTCATGCTGATTTGGTGGGACCTCTAGCGCCCTCTAGAGGAAATTCACGGTATTTTCTAGTTCTGATTGATTCATTTTCCAGATATGTCTGGGTTTATGTGTTGCAAAAGAAATCAGAGGCTTTTCAGAGATTTAAGCAATTCTGTGCATGGCTTAAGAATGTGCACAATGAACATGTACGCTGTTTTTTTTACTGACCGGGGTGGTGAGTTTTGTTCAGAAGAATTTGAAAGTTTCCTCTCTGAACAGGGAATTGAACATTTGACCGCCACACCCAGGTCACCATGGCAAAATGGCCTGTGTGAGAGAATGAACCAAACGTTGCAACAAGGGATAAGAACTCTGTTGCATGATTCAGGCCTCTCTAACTCTTTTTGGGGGGAAGCTCTGTCTTGCTTCACTTATGTCTATAACAGGAGATTCCACTCAAGTATTAAGAGTACTCCGTATAAGATGCTGTTTCAGAAGAAACCATTTGTAAAACATTTGAAAATTTTTGGTTCAGAAGTCTGGGTACACACTGTGAAAAATGACAAATTGAGTAAGTGTGGTCAACATGGTATCTTTCTAGGATATGAGAAAGGTTCTTATCGTGTTCTGATGACAGACACAAAAGCAATAAGGTTGACCAGGAGCATAGACTGCAATCCTAAATGGGACACAGTTGGTATTTTCCAATGTTACCCACTGTCTGATGATGGAAATGTAAAACCAAAACCAGAAAAGAAAAAGGTTGAGTCTGATGATGCTGATTCTAGTGATGGTGGAGAGTCTGATCCAGATACAGACCTTCACAGTGCCCAAGCCTCAGTTAAAGATGAGCCAGAGGCTGGTGCAGATGAACAACCTTTGTTCACAATAGATCCTCATTCTCCTAAAGAGGAAGTGGATCCAGATGATCAGGAGACTGTAAGAAGGTCCGAAAGAACCACCAAGGGAAAACCACCAAAGCGTTTTTCCGTTGAGTTTGCCAAAACTGCTGTTACTGCCAGTAATTCAGATTCTGTGTTTGAACCAACCAGTTACAAAGAGGTTCAAAACATGTCAGCCAAAGACGCAGAACCTTGGCTTAATGCCATGAAATCTGAATTGAATTCCCTCAAGCAAAATGAAACGTGGGAATTGGTTCCACAAGAACCAGGCATGAAATTGGTAGATAGCAGGTGGATTTTCAAAGCCAAAACTGACAAACATGGTAAAGTGGTCAGACACAAAGCTAGACTAGTAGCTCGTGGTTTTTCTGAAATTCCTGATCAAGACTATCACGAGACATATTCACCAACAGTTAGGTTTGAAAGTGTCAGACTGTTGATGAAACTTGCTGCTGAGGAAGGCATGACAATTTCACACCACGATGTGAATACCGCATTTTTATACGGTGTTCTAGATGAAAACATTTATATGCAACCACCAGATGGTGTACAAGTAAAGCAAGGAATGGTGTGCAAGTTAAAAAAGTCTTTGTATGGCCTCAAACAAAGTTCTCGCTGTTGGTACACAAAACTTACTGAAATACTGTTTTCCTTAGGTTTTGAACAAGGGAAAGCCGATTCCTGTGTTTTTGTAAAAGAGCACAAGCAACAGAAGTTGTATTGCATCTTTTACGTTGACGATCTCTTATTCTTTTGGAAAAATGTAAATATTTACAAAGACACACTCACGAAGTTGCAGAAACATTTTGATATGAAAGATCTGGGAGATGTGACTAATTACTTGTCATTAGAAGTTGAAAGGAATGACAAAGGTGATGTTCTGTTACACCAGACATGCAAAATTAATGATTTGGTCCAGAAATTGAGACTCACTGAGTCAAATGCAGTGGACACTCCCATGGTCACAGGGTACCAACATGACACAACTGCTACAATGTTTCCTGATGTCACATTGTTTCGGAGCATATTGGGCAAGCTAAGTTTCATAGCTAGATGTACCAGGCCTGATATTGCCATTAGTGTAAATCTGCTCAGCAGATATTCAAACAATCCCACAGTGCAAGACTTTAAAGCGCTCAAACGCATTGTGAACTACCTTAAAGGTACTATGCACTATCGCTTGCGTCTTTCTAGCCAGAAGTCAGGTGGTCTAGAAATTTACACGGATGCCAGTTTTGGAAGTGACGCAGTTGATGGAAAAAGCACTTCAGGTATCTGTTATATGTACAACCAATGTGTTTTTGATTGGGCATGTAAAAAGCAAGCGACTGTAAGTTTGAGTTCATGCGAAGCAGAGCTCAATGCATTAACTCACTCACTTATGGACATTGAGTGGTTACTGCAGCTATGCCAAGACATTAGACTGAAAGTTACTTGTCCAGTTAATGTATACCAGGACAGTAAATCTTGCATAGCACTGATACATTCTGAAGGTTGCAAGCAAAGAACAAAGCATTTGCAGATAAAATTACAACGCGCCAGAGAATGTATTCAGAAAAATGTTGTGAAGGTTTCATATGTACCAGGGAAGGAAATTCCTGCTGATGTGTTGACTAAGGCTGTGAACAAGGAACAACTTGGTATATATGTTAAACAGTTAAAGTTATGTTAGATTCTCCCAAACCTCGGGATGAAATGGGGGAGTATGTTAGTATTTCACCCCCTCCCTTTGTGAGAATCGTGTGACTTATGGTCTGAGAGAAGGGGGAGGGAACTGAGTCTTTGATCTCTTAATTAACTTCTCTGTGCCAGACAGAATGTGACCTTCACTGTGTGTGTTAGACAGGGTTCGTTCTGTAGATAAGATGTGTGGAAGAAAACCTAGCCACACAAGCTGTATAGTTATGTATATATTGTAGCTTGTAGAAAAATAAAGAAGAACTGTTTCAAGTTAAAATAGCCAGCGCTTTATTCGACCTCTGAGGAAGTGAGGGTGCTCATGACAGACAGTCTTGAGTCCAGATATTTATGATTGAGCTGTAGGTGTTCCAGTCTTATCGCCTGGCCCAGTCGGGGCACGAAGTGGGGCACAAGACCTGGATAGATCCTGGCTTAAATCAACAATCTATGCATAGCCCTCTTGAGATCTATGGGACATCCTTGGCTGTTTTCTTTACGAAACTACTTAGTAAAAATAATTTACAGGACCATTGAGACAAAATAATTCTCTTTTTATGAATAGGTGCTGCCCCTTGCCAGGTGTAATGACCACTGCCATCCTGGCTACAGCAGAAAAAAGAAAGAGGGGAAGCCATTTTGTTGCTATGATTGTGCTCCATGTCCAGAAGGGATGATTTCAGACCAAAATGGTAGGAGATGTACTGCAACCATTTCCCATAGCAGCAACTCAATTCACCAACACATATTGCATAACTACAAACATTTGTTTAATTTATTTGCTTGTTTAATTCAGACCTGAGTACTTGCTTCAAGTGCCCAGAAGATTGCTTTCCAAACAAGGAACAAGATCAATGCATTCCTAGGCTCCTGAATTTCCTCTCTTTCTCAGAACCTTTCGGTATCACTTTGTCTCTCTTGGCTCTGTCTTTTTCTTTGATCACTGCTTTTGTGCTCAGAGTCTTCACTAAGTATCAAGACACTCCCATTGTCAAGGCCAACAATCGGGACCTCACCTATGCTCTGCTCATCTGCCTATTGTTCTGCTTCCTCTGCTGCTTCCTATTCCTTGGCTGGCCTCACACAGTGACCTGCTATTTAAGACAAACAGTTTTTGGAGTCATCTTCACTGTGGCTCTTTCAAGCATATTGGCAAAAACTATCACTGTGGTTTTAGCATTTGAAGTCACCAAACCAGGATCCAGGATGTTGAAATGGGTTGGGAAACAAATTTCCCACTTCATTCTCTTTGGTTGCTCCTTTGTTCAAGTGTGTATTTGTACTGTATGGCTATGTACTGCTCCTCCCTTCCCAAATTTTGATATGCACTGTCTGGCAGAAGAAATAATAGCAGAATGCAATGAAGGTTCAGTTTTTATGTTCTATTGTGTCTTGGGATACTTGGGATTTCTGGCCATTGTCAGCTTCACTGTGGCATTTCTGCCAGGAAGTTGCCAGACAGCTTCAATGAGGCCAAGTTCATCACTTTCAGCATGTTGGTGTTTTGTAGCGTTTGGTTGTCCTTTGTGCCCTCCTACTTGAGCACAAAGGGGAAATACATGGTAGCTGTGGAGATCTTCTCTATCTTGGCCTCTAGTGCTGGGTTACTGGGTTGCATATTTGCCCCTAAATGCTACATAATAATTCTGAGGCCTAATTTGAACACCAAGGACCAGTTAACTTGGAGAAAATATTAAGAATCTAATCATTTTTAAATACTATATGATCTTAAAATGGTGGTATTTATTAAAGAAAACAAAAATACTAAAATATATAACTTACTCCTTTGTTTTTTCCAAATATTATTTACCTCACACTTAGCCAAGGCTTTGATAGCTCAGTTGGTTAGAATATGGTGCTGATAACTCTTTGATTCTATGATTCAATGCTTCCTTTATTCTCCTCTTTATGTGGGCTTCTGAAACTGTATATGTCATACAAAGTTTATCTATGATGGGTGAAGAGGCTCCCCCATTGACACCCCATTGGGTGACATCCACTGAGGCAAAACTTCATCTGTCCCCTCAACTACCTATGATAGCTGAATTTTGTAAAATTGTGATAGCCTTGTATAGTATTTTCAAAGCATGAGAATCATAATACTGGACTGCCACATGGCCAAAAATCATTTTGGAAGGACCTAGTTCTGCCGTGATTATAGTGAATGATAGTGAACTTGTCAGAAAGTAAATGTACTGTGACACACTTTCTATCTTTTATAATAAAACATTGTTTTAAGAATATGTACTGCACATGAGTTTTTGTAATTTTTAAAAGTTATGTTAGTTTGAAAATGTAATAAGTACAAAAAATATTTATTTGTTTATTTATATTATAATTCATCAGCATCCATGAAACTTCTATTCCAAATAAGCAGGCTTTCTGTCTCTATCCTGGAGTTCTTCCCTTCTTTTGCACATCTCTCTCTGGGCTCCTTTGAGAGGGGGTTGGCAGGGGGTTGGACTGGATGGCCCTTGTGGTCTCTTCCAACTCTATGATTCTATGATTCTATGAGAGCTCATGTAACTTGTCTCACTATCTTAAAGTGAGACCTGATATTATTTTCCAGGCAGGGAAAACATATTACATCTTTCAAAACAAAACAAAACAAAATCCTTCCCGTAGCACCTTAGAGACCAACTACCGTATTTTTCGGTCCATAAGGCATTCCGGACCACTAGACGCACCTGTTTTTCTAAAGGGGAAAAACCAGGGGAAAATATTATCCTGGTTTTCCTCCTCTAAAAGGCAGGGAGGGGTGCGCTGGAGGGGGAGCCCTTCACAGCGGCTCATCCCCGCTTGCTTTAAAGGGACATGGGGACGAGGGGAGAACGCTCCGTTTCTCCCCTCGTCCCTTTAAAGCATGCGGAGATGAGCCTGCTTTTGGCATCAGCACGCAGGGTGGTGGAGAAAGCAGCAGCATCCCTGCTGTTTTCTCCACCACCCCGCACCTTTGGAATCGGAGGGCAGCGCGTGGGGTGGTGGAGGAAATCCTCCACCAACCTCCCTGCTGCCCACTGATCCCCAAAGCAGGCATCGCAGCTGCCTCCCCGCACCTCCCACCGAACACGGTGGGGGATGGGGAGAGGCAGCAGGAAGAGAAGGGGATGTTGCTGGATCGTGCCCAGCACCTGCTGCCTCCCCCCATCCCCCGCCGCGTTCGGCGGGAGGTGAGGGGAGGCAGCGGAGATGTTGCTGGATCGTGCCCAGCATCTCTGTTCGCCAAAAGAAGCTTCTTTCAGCGAACGGAGGTGCTAACACTATCCAGCAACATCCCCGTCACTTCCTGCTGCCTCTCCCCATCCCCCGCTGCGTTCGGTGGGAGGTGGGGGAGGCAGCGGAGATGTTGCTGGATTGTGCCCAGCACCTTTCAGCGAACGGAGGTACTGGTACGATCCAGCAACATCGCCGCTGCCTCTCCCCACCTCCCACGAAACACGGCGGGGGATGGGGGAGGCTGCGGGAACGAAGCCTTCGCTCCATAAGGCGCACAGGGATTTTCCCTTCCTCTTTAGGAGGGAAAAAGTGTGTCTTATGGAGCATAAAATACGGTAAGTTTGTTCTTGGTATGAGCTTTCGTGTGCACGCAACTTCTTCAGATACATTGAAACAGAAGTCACCAGACCCTAATATAGAGTGTGAGAGTGAGGAGGGGTATTACTCAGAATTGCATACACACACAATTGTATGCAATCAAATGCCGACAGTGCCCTTCAGCTCTCTATATTGGACAAGCAGGCCAAACCCTACGCCAAAGGATAAATGGACATAAATCTGATATCAGGAATCACAAGACAGAGAAACCAGTAGGAGAACACTTCAATCTCCCAGGACATTCTATTGTTGTTGTTGTTCAGTCGTTCAGTCGTGTCCGACTCTTCGTGACCCCATGGACCAGAGCACGCCAGGCACGCCTATCCTTCACTGCCTCTCGCAGTTTGGCCAAACTCATGTTAGTAGCTTCGAGAACACTGTCCAACCATCTCATCCTCTGTCGTCCCCTTCTCCTTGTGCCCTCCATCTTTCCCAACATCAGGGTCTTTTCCAGGGAGTCTTCTCTTCTCATGAGGTGGCCAAAGTACTGGAGCCACAACTTCAGGATCTGTCCTTCTAGTGAGCACTCAGGGCTGATTTCTTTGAGAATGGATAGGTTTGATCTTCTTGCAGTCCATGGGACTCTCAAGAGTCTCCTCCAGCACCATAATTCAAAAGCACCAATTCTTCGGCGATCAGCCTTCTTGATGGTCCAGCTCTATACAAGATCTCAAAGTAGCTGTCTTAATACAAAGGAATTTCAGAAATAGACTGGAAAGAGAAGTTGCTGAATTGCAACTAATTACAAAACTTAAAACCATGGAGAGACCTGGTCTGAACAAAGACATTGGATTCTTATCTCATTATACAGGACAAAGCTATCTTTAGCCATCTCAGCCCTTGCTTTTTCCTTTAAGACTAATTGCAGTCGTTAACAGTCATCAACAGGTTTTCCACACCTATCAGCCGATCACCCATTCCCACCACCCTTCTGAGTAATACCCCTCCTCACCCTCTCACTATATATAAGGGTCTGGTGACTTCTGTTTCAGTGTATCTGAAGAAGTGTGCATGCACATGAAAGCTCATACCAAGAACAAACTTAGTTGGTCTCTAAGGTGCTACTAGAAAGGATTTTTTTAATTTTTAATTTTTTAATTTTGTTTTCACTATGGCAGACCAACACGGCTACCTACCTGTAGCTGAACATATTATATATTTGTTACTCTACATACACTGCTTTGCTTTATTAGTTCCTCAGATAGCATAGAATGTCATCCCCGCTGCCCACCAACCACTTGAAACTTTTGGGGAAAAACTTTCTTTTTCTAGGCATTTATAATTAGCAATAATCTTAACTGGGGTCAGGAAGAGTCGGACACGACTGAACGACTGAACAACAATAATCTTAACCCCATCCCTGACCCCTATTGTACATTTCAGATGCTGAAGCTCCACAGATGCTCATGTAGAATGACCTACTTGTTTGTTGTAAGAATGTTGAAGAATTATATTTGTTATAATTAAATCCATAAATGCCATTCAAATGTTTGAACCCCTAATTTCAGATTTGACCTTTTCACTTTGTGACCCACCCTGAAAACCAATTGGTCACATTGATCATATGTTCACTGGATGGCTGAATAAGTGTTTAGAGGTAAAGGTAAAGGGACCCCTGACCATTAGGTCCAGTCGTATCCAACTCTGGGGTTGCAGTGCTCATCTCACATTACTGGTCGTGGGAGCCGGCGTACAGCTTCCGGGTCTTGTGGCCAGCATGACATAGCCACTTCTGGTGAACCAGAGCAGCGCACAGAAACGCCGTTTACCTTCCCGCTGGAGCGGTACCTATTTATCTACTTGCACTTTGACGTACTTTCAAACTGCTAGGTGGGCAGGAGCTGGGACCAAGCAACGGGAGCTCACCCCGTTGCGGGGATTCGAACCGCCGACCTTCTGATCAGCAAGCCCTAGGCTCTGTGGTTTAACCCACAGCACCACCTGCATCCCAGAATAAGTGTTTACAGGAATATTAATAATTTGATCTCAAGTATCATTGATGTACTCATACTAGATCAAGTTTTTCATTTGGCTTTGAACCAACATCAGTTTTATTTCAACCCCATGATGATGGGGTGTGTGTTTTTGAGTTGGTAGTTAAATAGTATTTTAGAGCAAAGTGGGCTGGAAAGAAGAAGGGGAGACCAAGGGGGAGATCCATCTTGGTCAGGGTGCCTGAAGGCTGGCTGGGAGAGATACCTTGTACTCCAGTGCTGCACTGCTGTGGGGTACAAATTCCTCTTGAAACTACCATGCTGTAAGATTAGGACTCCATGCAGATTGAAGGTGTAAATATGTGAATAAATTATATTTCTTAATGCTACAACAGTTTCTGCCTCATCTTCAATTGTCCAAAGGAGCACAAACCCCAGGAGAGTGCCTGCACTCCTTTGGGGAAATTCATATCCTAAATAGACAGTACCCTGCCCTATTTCCATCCTAGGGCCCTACACATCTCTCATCACTTTTGTCTCATAACCCTACTGAGTGCACATGCAACATTTGTCCCACATACATTGAAATCTGCTAACTTTTTTCTGTTCCTGAAAATTATGTTTGTATAGGAAAGTACTCTGAAAAAATTACTTTGGACCCTGTCATTTATACTAAATTACTATGATTCCTCCTGTACTTTAGCAAACACCCCATGGATTTGTCAAGCTACAGTGGTAATCAAAAACAATCTGAAACCCATATAGACTATATCTTTGTACAGAGCTCGATGACAGGAAGAACCATGCCAGCCTAATTGACAAGTTCACCTTATCAAAACAATCTGGAGCCACAGAAAAAGACTGTGACAACGAAGTGGAAGGTTCATAGCAGACAGAAAACACAATTCTTCGTTGATATTTACCCTAAGAAACAAGAATGTCTATGTGGTTACTATTCCTCTTTCTGTGGCTGCAGTTGCCCTCAGCTGATGGAAAGGAAGACAGTGTTATGTGTAGCACGACTGATCTCTTCCAGCTCCCCTATGAGTATTATCGGAAAGGGGATGTACTTATTGGAGAGATGACTTCTCAGCTTGGTTGTATGATGGATGAAATATCTTTTAGTGAACACCCTAAAACAAAGTTTGCAGATCAACTTCTGTAAGGACTCTCCCCCACCCACCTGCCCAAATTGACACAAGATCAGGTCATATACAATCTAAAGAAGCCATACAAGTACCTGCACTTAATATGAATGGATTGTTCAAGGGTGCATAATGATATCCCACCTACACTATATTACTGGTATTCATTTGCATCAGTTTGCTTTACCACATATGAGTGGAAAGCACTTTTGCTGCACATTGCCTTAGAGCAGCACACAATGGAGGAACTGGGTTTTTTAACCATTCCCCCCTCCTTTTTTAAGTAATGCAGGTTTCAATTGGCAGACAGGACTCATATTTTTGCACCATTGAAGTCTGGGCATTAGGATTTTTGCTCGCAAAATAAAGAGAAGACAGGCTGACAGACTGAGCTCGGCTACTGAATGTGAGCAACCTATGGCCAGTACGACATATCCCAATATTGTTTGCTCTCATCATCTTGTCATCTGCAGAAAACAATCTATGTGCTGTATTTATATACTAGTAATGCTTGGGTACTGAGCATATTATATACTCAATCATCATTGCTAGGACGGCTTTTTAAAAAAACAAAAACAAAAAACCCACCCTCTCTGAGTTCAGTGTGAAGCAAATTACTTCTATGGTACTCCAAGTTTGGCTAAATGTTTTTCCTCTCTTACCCACCCATGATTGCCTTATTTTGTTTGCTGCACTGATGCATGTTTGCTGGCCATAGCAGATGCCTTGGCAGCATGTTCCAGTATTAGATAAATTGTGCAACTGCACATTTTGTATCAGATGTAAGTAGAACTTATGCCATATTATAATGACAACTGCCAGAATGTTTATCTACAGTATCAATATATACTTATTTTTCTTGTAGATTTGAAAATGTGGCAACTTAAGACCTAATATGTTTGCTGAAAAATGATATAAGCAAGGTAATTCTCACAGACAGATGATAACATGAAGGGTTGGGGGTTAGATATCTGTCTTACGCAAGATGCAATTTTAATTTAGTGCCACACCGAAGAACTATCAGCATGTCCTATCCTTGGCACTTGCTGTGGAAGAGATCAATGAGAATCCAAAGATCCTATCAAACGTCAGCCTGGGGTTCCACACCTATGATAGCTACACAAATGAAAGGATGACCCATCAGAACACCCTGAAGCTTCTGTCCAGCACAGAAAGAATTGTCCCTAACTTCATATGTGACAGGAAAAAGAATATGATTGCTGTTATTGGGGGACAAGACTCTGACATCACCCTTCACATGGCTATTATCTTAGACATCTACAAGATTGCACAGGTAGGATGAGTGTGTGTGCAATGAAGCTTTTTTTGAATCTAGTAGAATAGCCCTTCCCTGGCATTTTCTAAACTTTATTTCTATTACATTCTTCTTTTATGAGTGAGAAAAACATTACATGGGCAAAACGTGTAATTGATTCCAAAGCCCAAGTCTTTGCTTATATTTTATCACAGCATCTATGGAGTAAAAAAATAAAAACCATGTATACTTCTTTTCATTGTGTCCGTATATGTTGAGCAAGGAGCTATACATTTCTTTCATGTTGTTTGCAGCAGCATATCCAGCAATGGAAATAATTTCTAAGATGTTTTTATCTTATGATCTGCAAAGATTATGGGGGATTGATTCTTACGTTTTTTTTAATAACCAATTGATTTGCTGTATGCATGTTTCTAATATGGATGCCTCAAACCATACATATATTGTCCAAGGTAGGAAGGAATTATGTGGAGAGAAATGATCAACATTTAATTATGTATCTGTAACCTTCCTCCAAAAATAAAATATCTAATGGAGGGTCTCACATAACTTTTGGTGTTGTAGTTCTGCAGGCCAATAAGAGAAAGCATATAAATATTAATGAAGGGATAATTTGAAATTTATTTTGTCACATGGGGAAATGTTTGAGTGGCAGGGGCAACCCAGTCAGATGGGCAGGGTACTAATAAAATAACAAAAAAAAATTATCACAACACACACACAAAAGTAAGGCAACATACATTTTGCACAGGTTGCCAAGAGACCAACATAATTCAAAATAAATATTTCCTATCTGATATTTTGACAAAATAAAAAGAAGATGGAGTTTAGTAATGGCAAAAGTACATCAGTATGCAAAAATTGAAACAAAGCTTTTTACATTTTCACTTCTTATATTATGAGAATAAATACTGAAGAATATTTCTATTTTGGAAAATTATCCTGCCTTCTGATATTTTGATTAAATCTTGGCAGTGTAGTTTGACTTCTGATCATCATGTTGAAATTAATCCAATTTGCCCTTAGGTGGCCTACTGCGTACTAGCTCCAGTGAGGAGTATTAAAGCCCAGCTTCCTTCCCTCTACCGAATGGTTCCCAAAGAAATCTATCAATACAAAGGGATTGCACAACTACTTCTACATTTCCAGTGGATATGGGTGGGGATTATTGCAACAGATGATGAGAGTGGAGAAACATTTCTGGAGATCTTGATCCCATTGCTCTCTCAGCATGGAATCTGTACAGCCTTCTATCAAAAAATGCCATCCTTATCTCAAGCTATGGAGAATTTCAGTTCATTAGACGTCATTCGGTCCACATCTGTTCGCTTCATCACTTCAAAAGTCAAAGTACTGACTGTATGTGCAGAACCTAAGACCATTGCAGCTTTGATATGGATTATATATTTATTTTCCTTATTAAAAGGCATTAGAGAGACTTCTATAGGAAAGGTATGGATTATGACAGCACAATGGAATTTTTCACCAGAATTACTGCACAAAGATTTTGATATACAGGTCTTTGATGGCACATTGTCTTTTGCAATCCACTCAAATGAAAGGCAGACTTTCACAAGCTTCCTGAAGACATTGAATCCTAATACTGCCAATGGAGATGGTTTTCTCAGGATCTTCTGGGAGCAAGCTTTCAACTGCTTCTTTTCTGATTCTAATGAGTACAAGGAAAGGATAGACAGTTGCACTGGCCTGGAAAAGCTGGAGAGCCTCCCTCAGACTCTGTTTGAAATTAGCATGACTGGCCAAAGCTACAGCATCTACAATGCAGTTCATGCCATCGCACATTCTTTGCATAGGATGCACTCATCCATGTCAAAACACAGAGCCATGGCAAAGAAAAGTAAACTAGATCATAAAAATCTTAAATCTTGGCAGGTGAGATTTCACACCCAGAACAATCATCTGGTCAGTTGGAATACATCAACAGGAAAAAAAAAACCAGCACACAATATTCACCTCTGTTTAAAACTGCTACCACTTCCAGCTTGTTCATTTTTGTTTGCTTGAACATATTTTATTTTAACTACTGTTTTGTGTTTGTGTATTTATCCATTATGTTTTCCTTGAAAGGCAGCATAAAAATATTTTAATAACAAATATATAAATACATATTATCTATTTCTGAAAATTGTAGTGTAGACACACCCCTTTTCTGAAACCTATTTAACGAAGAAACATAACTTTGTATTGCTTGATTCTGCATATTATTTACTTTGAAAATTCCATTGAGTGAACTTTGTAGTCCTCTTCCCCACCATAGCAAGAAAAATGTATTCTTGTGTTGTCCCTTTTGGTCATTTAATAAAGTCTGCTTTTTCTTCATTCTGCATAGCTTCACTATTTCCTGAGGAGCATCTCATTTAACAACAGTGTTGGTGAGACAGTTTCATTTGATGAGAATCGTGAACTAGCAGCTGGGTTTGATATTATGAACTGGGTTACTTTCCCAAACCAATCCTTCTTACGAATGAAAGTAGGAAGAATGGATCCACAGGCATCACAAAACCAAGAATTTACATTGAACAAGGAGGACATCATGTGGAACAGTGTGCTTAATCAGGTGAGACTGGACTGCCAATTTTTTTAAAAGAGGGACATGTATTTTAAAAATGTGGATTCTAAAATACAATATTCTATAGTAAAGCATTCCAAAATTTTGCTACACTGAAAAAAACAAACTGCATTCCATAGGACTCGAAGCCAGCAGATTATTATGCCACCCAATGTTTCTTATGAAATAGATTTGGATAATTGCTTGGTTCTACAAAAATATGAGTTCCAAATATTTGTACATTTACTAAAAACTAAAAACTAAAAAAGTAAGCACTCTGTGACATAAAGCTGCAATCCAGGAGTTAGTTTACTTGAATTGAATCTGCACTATACATTTATAACAGTATCGTACCACTTTAAGCAGTCATGGCTTAAACCACTGACTTGTGATGTGACCAGAAACCAAAACAGTGGCTGACTGCTGGCCAGTTTTTCTCTTTTCTGCAGATGGCAAGGTTATTTATATGCTCTGATAACCCCTAGCAAGCAACATTGTAAAATATTATGAGGCCAGGATTGTAAATTACCCTAACTAGCTAATCAGCCTCACAGCCTCTGTTTTGACCTCCTGGTGACTATATCTCTGTGCTTCAAAAAAAATGTTTGCAGCCTTCTCTCCTTTTAAAATTATAAATCTATTTAAAGTTTCAAAGCTTATACACCTCCTCAACCCTCTAAACTTTTTACATAATACAAACTGTAGGAGTGGTGCAATAGAGTGCCAAATTCATCCAGAATAGTTACTATTCCTACATAGTAACACAACTCTGTTGAATAAGGAGTCAGGCTATCTGGTTTAACTGGAAGTAGCCTTTGAAGGTCACAGGAATATATCTTACCCAGCTTTTTCTGCCTGAGAGTCGTCTCAGTGGGGATTGAATCTTCCTGTTTGTGCACCTTGAACTTTGGTGCTCCCCACCACACCTTTGGAATACATCCTGAATCAGAAGTAAAGGTAAAGGCAAAGGTACCCCTGACAGGTCCAGTCGTGGACGATTCTGGGGTTGTGTGCTCATCTTGCTCTATAAGCCGAGGGAGCCAGAGTTTGTCTGCAGATAGGGATGAACAAATATGGCAATTTTGGTTTTTTTTGCATGTTTAGACCTTTTACCTTTCCCCAAATAAATTCACACAAGGGTCAAATATTTGGTTTGGATTTTGGCAGAAATTTAGGCCACAACTTTACTGATTACAACCAAGTGAGTGGTTGCATAGGTTCTGGTTCGACTATCTCCCTGCGCTTTTGCAGGCAGTTCTGCAGTGGCGGTGTAAGGCTCCACGGTACCCGGGGCGGCAAAGGGAACGCCCCGGGGGCGGGACGCCATGACATCACATTGTGACGTCACAACACCCCGCCCCCGGGTGTTTCCAGGAGTGCCACCGCTGCTTCTTCAGCCCCCTTTTAAGCCGAAGAGCCCCCTTTTAAGCTCTGCGGCTCAAGAGGAGGCTGTGGAAACGGCGGTCAGACGAAAGAGTGCGACTGCGCGAAATGTTGCTGAGGCGCACTCCGTCGTCAGGCTGTGCACTGCCGCTCCCAGGGTGATGGAGGGAGCAGCGGCGTGTGGGAATGGTGAGAGGGGTGACACGCGCCGCCGTTCGCTCCGTCCCCCCGGGAGCAGCAGCGCACGGTGTGTGCGGTGCTGCTGCTCCCGGGGCAATGGAGCGAACAGCGGCGCATGGGGGTGACAAGCAGCAGCCCCTCCCGCCACTCCCCACACATGGCCGGACACCCCGGGAGCAGCAGCGCTGCACAGATGGGGTGCTCCCTCGGCCGTGCGCTGCTGCTCCCGGGGCGACTGAGTGAGCGGCGGTGCATGGGGTGACAATTGGCGGCCCCTCCTGCCACTCCCCATGCTGCCGGTCACCTCGGGAGCAGCAGCGCTGCACGGACGGGGTGCTCACTCGGCCGTGCGCTTTTGCTCCTGGGGTGACGGAGGGAGCGGCAGCACTTGGGAATGGCGGGAGGGACTGCCACTTGTCACCCCCACGCGCCGCCGCTCGCTCCGTCGTCCCGGGAGCAACAGCGCACGGCCGAGGGAGCACCCCGTCCGTGCAGTGCTGCTGCTCCCAGGGTGACCGGCGTTGCATGAGGAGTGGCGGGAGGGGCCGCCGCTTGTCACCCCCACCCGCCGCTTGTCACCCCCACCCACCGCTTGTCAACCCTGTCACCCGGGGCGTACCACCCCCACCGCACCCCCAAAGCGACGCCCCTGCAGTGCTGTCCCAGAGCCACGTTCGTAGGGCAGCCAAGAATGAACACCAGGGACAGCTGCTGGTAGGAGCGCCAATCAGCCTACCTGATGTCCCCTGGACTTGGGCACGGGCCGGACCCCTTTTGGGGAACGCCAAACCAGTGAATCCCTGGATTCCTCTACCAGAATATCCTTCATTTGCATAGGCGTGGCCACGTCCCGTGCCATGCCTATCACCTGAACCAGAGCCTATCCGCAACTTATAAGTTGTGACTATTTGCTACGTGGCAGGCAAAACCTGAATGGCACCAGCCAATCAGCGAAGTGGGGAAAATTCTTGCCGTACCCCTGCCCCAACGGCAGACACACAACAGCATAGCAAGGTCAAGCACAAGCCCTAAATATAGGGAGAGGTGGGTGGGTGTTCCGATGCAAAAGTCCCAAAGAGGAAGCTCAGTAGCCTCGCATGGGCTTAAATAGGTCCTGCTCCGCTGCTCTTTCACAACACCCCATTGGTCAGATTGCACTCCAGCAACCCGGGATCGACCTATCGGGGTATTGGCTGATTCCAGATTACCCCCCACAACACCAGTCAGGTGGCCAGGTCGCACCGCAACACGTGCCCTCTTTTATGGAGGACACGCTTTCTCAATATCTCATATCTCCAATCTTGAGTTCAATTTTCCTCATTTTCATTCAGTTTGCTTTTAAAAAATTCTCAGGAAAACAGTTTATAAGTAAATTTGTATTAATATACATATGTGCATTCTTGCCAATGTAAATATTTTGGAAACAAATTTCCCAAATGCCATGCACTTTAATGTTATTTTCACTTATGTAGCATTTATATGCAGAATTTACATTGGTATATGTCTTATTGTACATAAGTCATGGCCTGTGAAACTGCATTGCAAAATTCAGAGAAGTGCAAATGTCTAAGGACTTCTGTGTGAGAAGTAAACTTAATTTTCAATGCAAATTAAATTTATTCATCATCCCTAATCAGGACTCTTTGCTATCACTTGGTTAGATCTTAACAAATGTTATTATAATTGGAAAACCTGTTTCCATTTATACTATGAATACAATGAAATATTTATAATTTTGGCATTGTTGTAAACAATGTAAATATGTAGCCTAAAGGAAACTTGAAAACTTGGCAAGTCCTCTGCCTCCCTTTTCTGGAGAATCTTGGGGGGGGGGGGAATTCCACACACTTTCACCTGAAACGAAACTCCAATTTTTATTATTAGTTACTTGTCCAATCAATAATTTTCCAGGATTCTGCCCATCTGCCTACTGTCTAATTCATGATTTCTTCTCATCAGTCCCAATACCACTTCTCAAGATCAGAAACATTGTTGTTGATTGCTTTGTTTAAAAGCTAAAAACACACATTATCACCTTCTTATGAATAGGTGCCGCCTTTTGCTCTGTGTAATGACCACTGCCATCAGGGATATGTGAGAGAAAAGAAGGAAGGGAAGCCATTTTGTTGCTATGACTGTGCTCCATGTCCGGATGGGATGATTTCAAACCAAAAGGGTAGGAGATATCATGTTTAGTGGTATAAGATACTCCATCTTATATTTAATATATTCTCGTGTAAAAGAGGCTCAAGTTTTTCTTTCACATTTTCGGAGTACTTTCCATTTTTCTTGACTTTTATTCAGCATGTTGGTGAGTCCAGTATTGAGCTTACTTTTTCACTGTGAGCTAGGTTTGGATAATGGATGCATTTTTATTTTTATTGAACATTTGTTCTGCATTCTGCAGCCACTTTCAAACACCTCTTTTCAACTTTGAAAACAGTGGAGGCTGGTAAATTACAATAAATAGGGCACTGCCCTACGAACCTTAGTTTTCCCTTAGTCAGCCCCCCACCTGCCTGCCTTCTAACTTCCCTCTAGTCCAGGGGGTGGTAGCACTAGTTGTCCATGTCCACTTAGTCTCAGTGTTGCTATTGTAGAACACAGCAAACATACAAGTTGTGCATTAGTGAAAGCAATTTATGCAATCTCAAGCTTTTTGGGATGTAATCCTAGACATGTTTACTCAGAGAAACATACTCCAAAGTAAGTGAGTATAGGGTTGCATTCTACCTTACAGATACCCACTGCGTTGTTTTTTTAGTTTATTTTATAAAATGTCTAGGGTATTTAACTGATTTTCACTTACCTAATATATATATTTTCTTCTTTGCTATAGTTCATGTATGTGTCTTGACTAACTAAAATGAAAATGAAAATCAAACACAGACCTGAACAACAGAGCTGAAATTGGAAATTGATGTAATTCACTTCATTTTGCACTGGGCAATAAAGGTCAGAAGAAGAAGAAATGAAAAATGCTTCTGAGAATTAATGCCTCTTTTATTTCATTTTTTCAGATATGGATAATTGTTTCAAATGCCCAGAAAATCAATTTCCAAACAAAGGCCAAAATCAATGCATTCAAAAGGCCTTCAATTTCCTTTCTTTCTCAGAACCTTTAGGGCTCACTTTAGCTTTCATGGCTCTGTCTTTTTCTCTGATCACAGCTTTCATACTTGGAATCTTTACCAAGCATCAAGACACTCCCATCGTCAAAGCAAACAATCGGGAACTCACATACTTTCTCCTCATTTCCTTATTGCTCTGCTTCCTCTGCTCCTTCCTATTCATTGGGTGGCCTCATACAGTGACATGCTACTTACGACAAGCTGCTTTTGGTATCCTATTTTCAGTGGCTGTTTCATGCATATTGGCCAAAACAATCACTGTGGTTCTGGCTTTCTTGGCCACCAAGCCAGGATCCAGGATGAGGAAATGGGTGGGGAAAATACTTACATATTTCGTTCTTCTCGGTTCCTCCTTTATTCAGATGAGTATTTGTGCTGTTTGGATATGCACAGCTCCACCATTCCCAGATTTTGACTTTCACTCTCTGACTGAAGAAATTGTAGTTGAATGCAATGAGGGGTCTGCCACAATGTTTTATTGTGTCCTGGGTTACCTGGGTCTCCTGGCCTTTGTGAGCTTCACCATGGCTTTCCATGCCAGGAAGTTGCCAGACAGTTTCAATGAAGCCAAGTTCATCACTTTCAGCATGTTGGTGTTTTGCAGTGTTTGGTTGTCCTTTGTGCCCTCTTACTTGAGCACCAAAGGGAAGCACATGGTGGCTGTAGAAATCTTCTCCATCTTAGCCTCCAGTGCTGGGTTATTGGGATGCATATTTGCCCCTAAATGCTACATAATTCTACTGAAACCTAATTTGAACAGAAAAGACCACTTATTTAGGAGGAATTGGGAATGATCTACTAATTTCACATCCCCCCAATTAATTTTTATTACATAATTTTTTTGAATGTAAATTGTGATGCTTCCTGGAAGAAATACATAAATAAGCACTTCTTTTTCCTGTTCAATGAACTTTTGATATTACATCTCTTTCTAATTAACTTTGTCTTGTGGAATAATATACTTCAGTCTTTTGAAAAACAGCAAATCTCATATGCAAATTATAAAATCATAGAATCATACGTGGGTTTCCACCCTCCCTAGCTGGGATTATAGTTTAAAAGACAATATCCATGTTTTAGGGAAGGGGACATTTAGAATGGTAGTTGGGAGTTTTGCAACATGGTTAGCAAGTCATGAACTGAAGGGAGATGTGGTGGCTCCATGTTTGTGGAATGCTCTCCCCAGGGGGGGCTCTCCTGGTGCCTTCATTATATACATTAGGCACAAGCATCAAAGGGAAGCACATGGTAGCTGTAGAGATCTTCTCTATCCAGGCCTTCAGTGCTAGGTTACTGGGTTGCATCTTTACCCCAAGTGCTACATAATTATCCTGAGGTCATATTTTGAACAGCAAACATAATCTAATTGAGAGAAATTAGATTACATTTACTAGTAATTGAGATCCTTTTATTTGACTTCATAGGTGACACTGTGGGATGCGGGTGGCACTGTAGGTTAAACCGCAGAGCCTAGGGTTTGCCAATCAGAAGGTCAGCAGTTCGAATCCCTGCGACAGGGTGAGCTCCTGTTGCTCGGTCCCTGCTCCTGCCAACCTAGCAGTTCGACAGCATGTCAAAGTGCAAGTAGATAAATAGGTACCGCTGCGGCGGAAAGGTAAACAGCATTTCCGTGCACTGCTCTGGTTCACCAGAAGAGGCTTAGTCATGCCTGTTTAGCGAGGCTTTTAATGTTTAATAGATTATTGCATTTTAGTGTTCTGTTGGAAGCCACCCAGAGTGGCTGGGGAAACCCCGCCAGATTCCTGGGGTATAAATAAATCATCATCATCATCATCATCATCATCATCATTACTATGCTGGCCACATGACCAGAAGCTGTATGCCGACTCCCTCGGCCAATAAAGCAAGATGAGAGCCGCAACCCCAGAGTCATCCACGACTGAACCTAATGGTCAGGGGTCCCTTTAGCCTTTACCTTGTTTTTGAAAAAAGATAACAAAAATATGCATATGCTAATATGACTTCCATGCGAGCAATATTGAGTGGCTTTCCAAAATTACTTAAGCTCTATACCACATCAACAATTTTTTATAAAAAAAAATCTGGATTCCATTCAACGTCTACAGCACCTATGTCAGTCTTATAAAACATATGTAGGAGAGTGGAGTGAGGTCCTTCCATCAGTGGAACTGCCATAAGCTCAATGCAAAACAGATAACCTGAGCACAAATATCTTTTGACTACTGAGGAAGATTTGGCTTGAAATTCTCTCTCTCTCTATTTAAAAAACCCCTAACAACAATAGTGTTTCAACCCAATGCTACTGCTGTTTCCTGGATAAATATGGAGGTAAGGGATATTGATATGTTCCTACTTCTATCAAGAAATAAGTGTACTGAAAGAAGTGGACTGCTGCCTGAAAATGGAAATGAAGTTATAAATATTAACAGAACAACTAAAGCTGTTGAATGTATGAGATCCAACTGAATATGAATATACAGCATTACTGAAATTCATTAACAGACGTGGTTAAAATTGGAAACAAAAAGACACAATATAAGACATCAATGTAACTAATTTCCAATTGTGTGATTATATTAAAGTAAAAGTTAAACCCAATGACATCTGGGCATCCAACTGAAAGCTTTAATATTTGTGTACCACTTTTACTATGGGCCTGAATAATCTCTACACAATAAACACTGCCCACTCAGTTCCAGTGAAATCTGACAAATACATACAATCATTTTGCTCTGTTATTTTACACATAACAATGCTGAAGGCTAAGATGTTGAACCCTGTCATCATCTCAGATTGCTAGGATTCATTCCCCCTCTTTTCAAATCCTATGTGGATTATCTGAGTCAACAGATATCAATAGTGCAGTCAGAAAACTTACATAAGGTATATCTGTGCTATTCTGAAGTAGGGTGAGAAGCTTTGAACAGGCAGGGCTGCTCTGATTTGAATTTCAGCAGGATCCCTTTCCAAAACAAAAGCAAAACCCAGAGTCACTGAATTGGAGGGCCTTTTAACCTGGCTGATGGTGAATTTCAGGTAGAAACAGGCGCTTATGTGACAAACATTACCCCAAGATGGCATGGATATTTCTGCTGCTGCTGCTGCTTTCACTGTGGCTAAAGTTGTCTCAGGCTGCGTATACTGTACATTCTGTTATGTGTACCATGACTGATTTGATCCATATCCCACACAGGTATTATCAAACAGGAGACTTCATTATTGGAATGATTGCTTCACAGTTTGGCTGTGTATTTGATGAAATACCTTTCAATGGACATCCCGGAAGAAGGTTTACAGCTGAACTCATGTAAGGAGATATTTTGTTCTCTGCATAACGTGCACTAAATTAGAACTATATATTTTTGATAAAAGAAATGGTATGTTCCAGAAACAGCCAGCTTCTGACTTTTTTAAAATTGCATTTAGACTGATTAGAATTACATACTGAATACATATCATTGTGTATTGGTTGCATTTTCCTCATTTTAGATTTATTTTCTTTATCTATAATCTGCTTTTGGCTGCTTACCCAGCATCCAGGTGGGCACTAGTTGCAGCTTATCATGTCAGACCTCCAGCCTCACAGTACAAAGGCCTTTCCATCATGAGACCAGACACCAGGGGAATTCCCCAGCCAGCTGCAGAGGTGGCTGGGATATTCTGCCACTCATTGGTCTGAAAATAAGTCAATCTTTTCTCTTGCAAGAAATGGGTGTTGGCTGAATTACCTATGTAGGGGCATCAAAATTGGTTGCAGCTGTAGGTTGGTTTGACGGTGAGGTGGCAAAGGAGCTGTCTTGAGTAGTGAATAAGGCATTGGGTGGAATTCTTAGTCAGGGTGAAGTGGTACAACACCTCTATCCCAAAACAGGTACGATCACGGTTGACAATGTTGACTCTACAAATGATACTTGCAGACAAGGCCATCAACACATAACACATATAAGACTTTGGGCTGGAAGCTGAAGGGACTTAGGGCACAGGTGGTTTTTACGGGAAGAGAGTCAGTAATACTGGAAGTAACCCACTGGCTGCACAGACGCTGTCATCAGGAAGGGTTTGGCTTCATGGACCATGGTCTCAGCTTCCTTGAGGAAGGACTTTTGGCAAGAGATGGCCTGCACCTCACAGCAATTGGCAACAATGTGTTTGCTAAGAGTTTCACAAACCTGTTTAGGAGAGTTTTAAACTAAAAAGAGGAGGGAAGGAGATAATATGACAGACAACAGAAGAACACCTGGTACTGGGGTTCTGGTACTTCATTGAGGCACGGGAAACTGAGGCGGTGCTCCAGAAATCTGCTAAAGAGCAAGAAACTAAAAGAAAGAAGCAGCTGGAGGGAATGACTCATGGTTTCTGTTGTCTTCTTGCACAGAGTATGGGAAATAAACAAATATGGCAAGTATGACCTGGTAGACATTACTGAAACCTGGTGGGATGAGATTGATGACTGGGATGTTGAAACTGAGGGGCATAACCTCTTCAAAAGGAACAGACCAAACGGGAAGGAAGGAAGAGTAGTATCATATGCACATGATATGTACAATTATGAAGAGATCCGTGACCTGGATCATGGAATGCAGATTGAGAGTATATGGATAAAAATTGTAGGAGAAAGAAACAACAGTGACCTTACTGTGGGTGTCTGTTATAGACAGCCAAGCAAGACTGAAGACTTGGATGATGTCTTCCTAGAGCAGATTATGAAACATTCAAAAAGGAGAGAGATAGTAGTCATGGGAGTTGTTAAGTACCCTGATATCTGTTGGAATTCAAACTCTGCCAAGAATATGAGGTCTAACCAATTCCTCCATTGGCTCACTAACAATTTCATTTCCCAAACGGTAGAAGCAGCAACAAGGGAATCATCCATCTTGGACCTGGCCCTCACCAACAGGGAGGAACTGATCAATGAAGGGGAAGTACAGTACTGGGGAACTTGGGAGGAACCTTTTATTAAGGTTTTTGGTACACTGAAGTGGCATGGACATAGATGCTATCATCCATCCGTATAGAAAACAAGAATATATTTTCTCAGTAACTCTTGGTTTTGTTTTATTACAACATGTAACATTGTAAATGTAATTTCTTCAGAATGCATTAACAGGGCTTTACACAGATTCTTCTCTGCCCTTCAGACAATTATCCCACAACATTGCCTTTCGGTTATCCATATTCTTCTGTTCCCCTTCTTGAGTTCTCTAGTTGAATTATAATGTCACAACATTAGTTTAAGATATTACTGGAAATTGTCACATAATGCAAAATCCCGGCTTGAATTAAAACTCATTTGTCATAATTGCAATATAAGATTGTCTGTAAACTATGCTGAAATTCAATAAACATGTTTTCTTTGCTTCTTTTGCTGCAAAAGGTATCTTGAACAATGCAACTCTCTTGGGAAACAGACCAAATAGTTAATTATAACTATTTACTTGGTATCATCCATTTTGCCAGACCCTTGTGAATTAACAGCACAGATTGAAGGTTGACGTAAAATATCCCAGAAAATTTGAAGGGAAATTCCATATATCAGAAGCATATAGACCTATTGACAAAAGGTGTTTGTACCAAGCTGCTTGCTGAATTATTGATAAAAACTAGATATTCCTCACGAAGAAGTGGTCAAAGATGATTAGGGCATTTCTTTTGCTAGGGTTCAGTTTGTGGCTCCCTCAAAAGGTGTGCAAGGCATACAATGCTATTTGTAGCTTGAGTGAACCCTTCCAGCTCTCACATCAGTATTATCAGACTGGTGACTTTACCATTGGAACAATTGCAACTCAGTATGCCTTCATATTCGAAGAAATAGGTTTCAAAAAAATCCCCACGATAAAGGATATTGATCGACTTATGTAAGGGAATTTTCTTTCCCTCTACATGTGTTAGAACAGATTGGAACAGCAGCATGTAGATTATATGCAGTGCTTTTTCCCCAGGGGGTACTCATGGGTACTCAGTACCAGCACGTCTTTGTTGTTGTTAAAAAGTGTGGCACTTACTGTAACAACTTCATGGTAGGTACCAGCACCTATTTTTTCTAGGGGGAAAAAGCACTGATTAGACATATAACCACTTTCATGAGCTATGTGAGGATGATTTCTTTAAAGATATAACTAACAGGTTTCTTGCAACCCTGCATACTCTCTTCTACGTTATTTGCTTAGCATTTCTTCAATATACTCCCCTCTCCACCTCACTCTGAGTGGTGTGTATTTTTGTTTATACATTAAGTAGTAGTGATGAAAGAAGTAGTAGAAGAAATATTAGCCAGCTTAGCTTCTGAATCACTTGCTTATTTGGGGAGGGAAGAGCCTTCATTAGGCATTTCTAAGTGATGCTAAAGTCCTTTTACCTTTTACAAAGAAAAAAAGAAAACCTCTTCTGAACCCCCCCCCCTTTATTTTTAAAATAATAGGAAGGTCCAAGGACATAAAGGAACCCAGGCATACTGATATAACACACAGAAAAACACAGTGACACAGCAGTACAAAGCATTGTGGTGACCCTTATCCAACTTGGGTTACTTAGTTGGCATTGTAGCTCAAACTGTGTAGGGATACAGTCACCCCATATTTGTGTGGTTGCACACTCCTAAAATTAATCCACACTCTATTTTTGTCATTCTGCTGGATTCTGCTGTGTTTTGTTAATTTGCATTGTATTTTTAGCAGTCTTTATAATATTCCTTTTTGTTCTAATCAGAAAGGCTTCTTATATGGGTTTACTACCTGATTTGACAGGTCACCTGGATTTTTGTACATGCAGTTATAAATCAAAATGAATCAAACCAACCAAATTTAAAGGCTTCTTGGAATGATTAATTTAATGCAGAAATATGTGTCAATTCCTTTATGTTCCCTCTGAAATAAAAATAGTAAGATGTTATATAGTATTCATTTCGTATATCGTTGAATGTACTGAAATGAACTGATATATGGCTCAATATATTTCTTAAACATAACATAACTCTTCCTTTAGAGCAAGGCCTAAGTATTACCAGCATGTTCTGTCCTCAGTATTCGCCATCAAGGAGATCAATGAAAACTCCCAAATCTTACTGAATGCAACCTTTGGCTTCCACATTTACGACAGTTATATCAATGCAAGGATGACTCATCAGAACACCCTGAAACTTCTTTCCAGCCAGGAAAAGATTATTCCAAACTTCAAATGTGATAAGCAAAAGAATCTGATAGCTGTCATTGGGGGACTTGACTCTGAAATATCCCTTTACATGGCTACTCTGTTAAGCATCTACAAGATTCCACAGGTAACATGCATGTGTCATACACCTTAACCTAGTGTAATGTGATATTTATTCTTGTACTGTTTAGTTTAAAACTCAATGTCTATTGTCTCCATTTGTTTTCTTTTTTGTAAGCAACTATTAAGCCCGTGCGAGAAATAGATAATTGTGTTTTTTAATCTATTGTACATTTAGATGGAGATAGTGAGATATTTTGAAATCACCTGCCAAATAAAATGGTCATATGTGGGTGTGCAGGTGTGGGAATTTACCAAGTCAGATTACAATCAGAAAAACAGTTAAGGGGTAAGAAATGGTGTCCCAAGACTTGCCTTAGGCGTCTTGGGCTAGAATCCTACAACACCTTGAAGGCTACAGGTTCTCTATGTTTACAATACTTTCTTAACAGGGAAATGTGATATCTTCATCCAAAAATAATGGAGTCATTTAGAGACTTGAAGACCTGGATATTTTCTTAGTTTAAAAAATTTCTATAAGTGGCATGATTAATACTTATTCCATTCAGTAGTGTGGGAACTGAGACACAATGTTAAAGGTATGTGAAGTACTTTCTACAGTGCTCAAGTACACCACAGAACCATATTATACATTGCAAAAAGCTGGTTTAAAGGATGCCAGTGTAGACTACGCTGGTGTAAGGTTGTAGTAGATCCAAACCCCATTAAGCTGTTCCAGCTGCTGGCAGATGGAAATCAAGACTTTAACATAGTGTTTTATGCTGGGTTGCCATTTCACATGACATCATTTATGTAATTGCACTATTGTGTTGATTTTTAAAGATTTTCCTCCTTTTGCTTAGCTTGCCTATTGTATAATTGCTCCAGTGATGGATGTTAAAAACCAGCTGCCTTCATTTTATCGAATGGTGCCGAGTGAAGAATATCAGTATACAGGGATTGTCCAGCTTATTCTGCATTTCCAATGGACATGGGTTGGGATCCTTACAATGGATGATGATAATGGAGACCAATTTGTACAGACATTGATGCCAATGCTTTTGCAGCATGGAATCTGTATAGCCCTCAATGAAAAAACTCCACCTGTATCTCAGGCTATAGAGAAGCTTTCATTTGATTCCATTTTGAAAAGGGCTTGCTATCTATCCAACTCTAAGATCAAAGTGCTGATCGTAAATGCAGAAAATCCCACCATAACATGTTTGACATGGACAATATATTTATATGTTACACTGAAAAGCATTACAGAGACATCAGTAGGCAAAGTATGGCTTATTACAGCTCAGTGGGATTTCTCATTGGATACAATGCTCAGGGCTATTGATATACAAGTTTTTGATGGTACCTTGAGTTTTGCAATACATTCAAATGCAGTGCCAGGGTTCAGAAAATTCCTTCATCATCTACAACCAAACTCAGAAAAAGGAGATGATTTTATTAGGATCTTCTGGGAACAGGCTTTCAGTTGCTCGTTTTCTGGTTCTAAGGAGGTCAAGCAAACGTCTGATAGTTGCACTGGTGAAGAGAAGCTGGACAGCCTCCCTGGGACACTCTTTGAGATGAGTATGACTGGCCAAAGCTACAGCATCTACAATGCAGTCCATGCCATAGGACATAGTTTATATAAGATGTACTCATCCAGGTCAAAACACAGAGCAATGCAGAACAGAGCTAGACTGCATGTTTCAAATCTGCAATCTTGGCAGGTAATGTTTCAAATAAAGAGTACTCTTCTAATAGCCAGTTTAGTGTATGATGGCACACAATTCAGTGCATACCTAAGAAAATGTTTCACTAGCTGGCTTCAGTACTACCAACTAAATGATAAATTTGTGCATGATAAGAAAATTTGCTTCTTGAAGGAAGAGTCTAAATTTCAATCAGAAATTCTACAAAACACAAAGAAAAAACTTGCTAAAATGTGTAATTTGTTTCTTGAGTGGGAATTAAAAGATGAACAAAAGAATTTATGATAAAATGGGGACAAGATCTGGGCTATGCAATTTGGTTTGAGAGATGGGAAAAGTTATGGAAGAATGATATAATTTTTTCTGTGTGTACTATTATTAAAGAAAATACCATGAAGATGTTCTATAGTTGGTACATGACCCCGGTTAAATTGGCAAAAATCTATAAATTGCCTTCAAATCTATTTACAGGTAGCTAGATGTGTTGGTCTGCCATAGTCAAAACAAAATAAAATAAAAAATCCCTTCCAGTAGCACCTTAGAGACCAACTAAGATAGTTCTTGGTATGAGCTTTCGTGTGCATGTATCTGAAGAAGTGTGCATGCACACGAAAGCTCATACCAAGCTCATACCAAGAACTAACTTAGTTGGTCTCTAAGGATTTTGGTCTCTGGAAGGATTTTTTTATTTTATTTTGTTTTTTCTTCAAATCTATGCTGGAGATGTAAAAAGGCCGAAGGCTCGTTATACCACATTTGGTGGAACTGTGTCAAGATTAAGTCCTTCTGGAACAATATTTACAATGAATTGGGGGGGGGGATCTTTAAAATAACCTTCCAAAGAAGACCTGAGGCGTTTCTTCTTGGACTAGTCTCAGAAGACATTCCCAAGGATATAGTTAGAGGTTTTTTTGTATGCTACAGTGGCTACTAGAATACTGGTGGCCAAAAATTGTAAGAGTGAGGAGACTCTTTCATCTGAGAGTGGCAAATTAAATTTTGCGAATATATTGAACTAGCCAAGATGACAGCATCACTCAGATTGCAATCAAAACAAAAATTAAGAAAGGAATGCAAATGTGTTGAAGAATATATTGTACAAAATCATTCTATTAGAAATCTCTGGCTATCACATGGCACTACATAGACTGAACCCATTAAGTTAAGAAGTTATGTTTTCTTCTTTTTAAATAGATGAATGACTATTGCAATGAACAAAAGTGAACACAACGTTAGAGGTTTTTATTAAGTAATAAGTTGGATATCATGCATGTGGGTAAAGGAAGTCACATGGGTATTTGGGTGTAAGGGGAGGTGGTTGCAGGGTTAGATGTGGGGAATTTGCAGAAATAATATATTCATGTTATGTGCAATGTTGAAGGTGTATGGCAATTAACATGTAATGTGAATTAATTGAAAATAATAATAAAAATATTAAAGTGGGAAAAGAAAAGAAAAAGAAATCAAAAAAAGAAAAATGTTTTTTTTCTTGAATGGCTGATTTAGAGCCCTCCAGAAGTTACCTGACTTTAACTCTCCTCAGCCCAGGGAAGAAAGGTCAATGGTCACTAATGATGAGGATCATAGTTTCAAAAGATATCCCCCCCCAAAAAAAAATCACTCTGTGAATTATTATGGCCAAATAGAATACTCTGTTATTGTCATTGACATCTAATGGCATCTAATGATTTCAGGAATGACCATGTTTACAGGCAGCAAACATAAGGACACCCCATTCCACTCCATTCTGCACTTTTTGTGTCATTTTCATGACATTTTCAGGTGATTTCTGGGATTGGTGCCATGCACACATGTGGTCATGCACATCTCAGACATGCCTAAACTGGTCGCTGCCTGTATAGTCTGCATTTTCCCTCTACAGAAGGGACTGGAGCATATTAGAATTAGAATGATATATTAAAATGATCTTGTTCCATGTTTATTATTTTGTAAAATCTGCCTTCAATTGTTTTCATTCAAGATTCACCCTTTCCTGAAAAGCAACATATTTAACAATAGCGCTGGAGATAAAGTGTCTTTGAATGAGAAGGGTGAATTAGCAGCTGGATTTGACATAATAAACTGGGTTGCTTTCCCAAACCAATCGTTTGCAAGTGTGAAAGTAGGAATGATGGATCCAGAGGCTGTAACAGATCAAGACTTCACAATCAATGATAAGGCTATCACATGGCACTACACATTTAATCAGGTGGGATTCAAACATAGTTATTGCAGAAAATGTCAACAGGGAAAGAGTTCAATATTTAAAATTTCCCCCATGGTGGTGATCAATTAGAGGGGAAAGCAAAACAGCAGACAAGAAAAAGCTTATGGAATACCAAATAAAAACAAATTTAAATGCTGTCCCCTTACCTTCTGACCAGCTGACAAGAGTCCAGCAGGGATATGGGTTTGATAGGCTGTCTATAATTGATCCTAGCTGTTCCCTACCTTTCTGCTTTCCTTTGTCTAAAATTTAAATTATACTTTTCTATATTTTCTTGAAATATGAGCTAAAATGGGTTAAAACCACTTTTCTCATGCTAGACAGCCATTCTATCCATCCTTGAAATCTCACTAAATATGAAAGTTATCTATAACAAGATGCCTTTGCAACCTGAAGCCTTTTCGTGAGTTCTTTTTTTCAGTAATGAGCAAGGTTAGAAACTTTCCATTTACTTACAGTGAAGTGCTGTAAAAGCATTAAATGTGTATAGAATGGCAGCCTCAAAAACCTCACTTCTATTATAAACAAATTTCTTTACACCACCACAGAGTACTTGAATACAACAGCAATTTGTTTCCCCCCACCCTCTTTTTATCAATAGGCGCAGCCCCTTGCAGTGTGTAATGACTACTGCTATCCAGGATACAGCAGAAAAAAGAAGGAAGGGGAGCCATTTTGTTGCTATGATTGTACTCCATGCCCATATGGGAAGATTTCAAACCAAATGGGTAAGGGCACACAATGTCTAATGACATAAGTAATGCACTGCATCTTTCAATAGATTTACTTTCAGCTCTGCAAAACAGAAAACAGATTATGATAATCAAGTTATGAGGCAGATTCCATACATGTTACACCAGATAGACATAACTCGATAAAATTGTGTTTATAAAGCACAAGCTATGGTAATCTTTGCTATCTATTGTAGAAAGAGAACACTTAGCAATGTTATGACATGGTATTGTCTAAGGAAATTCTGAATCCTGGAAAAGTCATTGCATGGCTGAAACGTAGACCTCTGAGTCATATAACTGCACCCCCTCTGCTCCCCACTTCCTTGTATTTTACTTTTACTTTTCAAAAATGAAAAATAAACTTGGACTAAAATAAAGCAAAATTTAACACCATTGGAAGGGCCCACTTTTGTCTGGAGTGCTTTAAAACAGAGTTTGGGAGGAGTCCACATATCCAAAGATTTCCACATTTCATCATCATTGGGCTGTTCATTGGGCTGTTATTCATCAGCTTTCACACTTCCCCAATCTTCGGTAGCAGACCTTAGCTCAATGTCAAAATTATTGAATCAAATTGAATCCAATAAAGTTTATTGTGAGGACTAAGCCTTTACATATATATATATATACATAATAATGTTAAAAATTTATTACATGTAGCCTAAACAATGGCTTTGTCAGATAAAAAGGTACAATATAGACAGATTATGGAGACGAAAAAGGGACCTTATCCTTACCGACCAAAAATCTTTCTCTGGCATTCTGGTCCACTTCTACTCTTAGGAAAGCTGCTGGGGTTCCTTGAGGGAGGCCTGGGATTTTTTTTTTTAAAAAAAAAGTTCTGTAAGGTTTCGAGCCGATCTAGCAGCTTCTGGTTCCACCCCAGAGTTCTACCCCGTAGAGCATCTGAGGAATCACCTTACCAACGAAGGCTTTTAGTGCCGGAATCACTAGTTCTTCTCCCCTCTTATTAAAAAATAAATAAATTAAGCAATGCACCGGAAGTCCTGTGTGTTAGGAGGGTTATGGCCTTAATATGGTCAAGCCAGCTTGATGTAGCCTGAAAAGTGACGCCAATATATTTAAAGAAAAGACATTGTTCAATGTCAAAATTAGTTGGCTTACAAAGTGTTCTTTCAAATAATAATAGTTAATTACCCATTCCTGTATTTTAGTGAACGCAGCAAAGGCTATCTTCCTCTGAACAGTGAGGAACTAACAACAAGTTTGCTTCATTTTTCAGATATGGATTACTGTTTCCAATGCCCCAAAGGCCAATTTCCAAACAGCAACAGAGATCAATGCCTTCCTAAAGCCCTAAACTTCCTGTCTTTCACAGAACCTTTGGGGATCATTTTAACCTTTTTGATTTTGTCTTCTTCTGTAACCACAGCTTTGGTGCTAGAAATTTTCATCAAGCACAAGGACACACCCATTGTCAAAGCCAACAACCGGAATCTCACCTACACTCTACTCATATCCCTCTTGCTCTCTTTCCTCTGCTCTTTGCTATTCATTGGCTGCCCTCACAGAGTGACCTGCTGTTTACGACAAACTGCCTTTGGCATTATCTTCTCTGTGGCTGTTTCTTGTGTTTTGGCAAAAACTGTCACTGTGGTCCTGGCTTTCATGGCCACCAAGCCAGGATCCAGGATGATGAAATGGGTGGGGAAAAGTCTGGCCAATTCTGTTGTATTTAGCTGCTCCATTATTGAAGCCATCATTTGTGTTGTATGGCTATGTACTGCTCCTCCATTCCCACATTTTGACATGTATTCTCTCACGGAAGAAATCATAGTGGAATGCAGTGAAGGATCTGTCATTGTGTTTTCTTGTGTTCTGGGATACTTGGGATTTCTTGCCATTGTAAGCTTCGCAGTCGCTTTTCAAGCCAGGAAGTTGCCAGATAGCTTCAATGAAGCCAAGTTCATCACTTTCAGCATGCTGGTATTTTGCAGCGTTTGGTTGTCCTTTGTTCCTTCTTACCTGAGCACAAAGGGGAAATACATGGTGGCTGTGGAGATCTTCTCCATCTTGGCCTCCAGTGCTGGGTTACTGGGTTGTATCTTTGCCCCCAAATGCTACATAATTATCCTGAGGCCTTCGTTGAACAGCAGAGAGCAGCTTATACGTAGAAATACCTAGGAAATAAATTGTTTTGCTTTGTATGTATTATTCCATTGAAATGATTATTCAAAGGTACCCCTGAAAACACGTTAAATAACTTGGCCTTTTCAAGTAACATGCTTCTGTGACCCTCAATATTCTACATTTCTTTTCTTACTTAGTTTGATATTCCAAATCTCCCTACTCCCCTTAAATGGAAGAGTGGGGTATACATTTTTCTGAGGGTCATGTTTTCTCTTGTCCATTCGTTTGAATGTAGAGTTTTGTGGCATATATTGCTTATTCGGATACAGCAATCCTGCCTCTCATTGCCCCCCCCCCAGTGTTTTTACTGAATACATTATTTTATCAAAACAGGCCAAAACTTTATTGGTTACTTGTGTATAAGTGATTTTGACTGAGGCATTGGTTGATTAACTACATAGAACGTCTGCTGACTGCTTCTCAGGGGGGTCACTTCTGGGATAGAATTGCCCTAGGAAGTATATCAAACAGTAGCAGCCCACCAAAACCACTGCTTTGGGGCTTATGGACTTTTCATTGCATCCTTTTAATGAAATACCCCAATTCCTGGAAGGGGAAGGCACAACCATACAATTCTTCCAATTAAATATCATGAATCCTACCCAATGCCTAACCATCAAAGTTGTGATGAAAGCTGTGAGGGAGTCAAAAACCGCAACACTTGCCAATTTGTTAGGAGATAAAATTGCTTCCTGATCCCAAATACAGTGATTCCTTGGCAAGATCAAGAAGCAAACAACAAAGCATCACAACAGGTAGCCACAAAATTTTAGGGTTGGAAGGTAGGAGACAAAATGAATCCAAAATTTAGTTACAAACAATAAATAACAATAACATAACAGAGTGTAATAAAACATCATAAAACCATCCAAAACCTGAGTACAATATTTCCTTTAAATTGACTTTTTTAAAAAAAAAAATCCTTCCATTTTCCAAATCATGTGGGAGATAACTTTAAACACTTTCATTATCACAAATTGCAAAATGTCATCATTCATCTTGCCAATTCCCACATGGATTTTTGTGAAATCGCAAGCACAATAATTAACAGAAATCTAATATTAAGTGTCTGTGAGTTTCCCTTTATCAATTTTTTTATAGCCTTTGAAAAGTTTTGTGGTGTATAACAGATTGAACATGGGCATTCTGCATAACAAAGTATCTCACAATGATTGTGGTATTTCTTTTGCCTCTTCTCATACTGTTACTGCATGTACCTCAAACTGAGTGTGAGCCACATGCTGTTATGTGTGCTGTGGTAGATCGTTTCCAGCTCCCATATCAATATTATGAGATAGGTGAGCTAACCATTGGAGCAATTGTTACTCAGTATGGCTGCATATTTGGAGAAATATCATTTAGTGAACACCCCACGACAAAATTTCTAGATGAACTGAAAGAATTTGCATAAGGATGTGTTCCCCCTCTGCATGTGTTCTGTCAGATCATAAGTACTAAGGAAGAGGTAATGGAAGGGAATGTAGTGGTTGTAGACTAGGGATTGAGAGCAAATTTATGGCCCTCCAAACTACAATTCTCATTGTCCCTGATGATTGACAAACTGTCTGGAGCTGTTGTGTGTTTGAGTCCATCGACATCTACAGAACCATAGGTTCCTTCTCCCTGTTGTAAACACATATGTAGGTCCATAGCAAATTCATAATTACCTTTGAGTAACTTCTACAAATTTAATTCTTAGGAAGGAATGAAGAACAGTATGATATAATGCTATAATCTTAGGAGACTGTATAAAACCCTAGTACGTTGTAATCAAAACAGCTTCCTACCATACATTTATCAATAAAAATGAACCAGGAATTCAAAGATTTCCCTACTCATAACTAACACTGAAGAAGTGGCTAAGCAGTTACAGGTGATGAGCCTAGGACTCCCTGAACACTGGAACGATGCACTAACAGGACTAGCAATCAATTAATCTGTTAATATGCTTGCACCATACAAGCATTGACAGTTACAGGAACCAGTACATTGACCCTTTGGATAGTAATTTTGGCTTAGTACCAGGCAAAAAGATGCATATAGTCTTTCTTCTATGTAATACACTTTATATTTGCTTGTTATTTTGGTTTGACTTGGTTTGGCATGTTGTTGTTTTTTGTTTCTCCTAATCATGCTGATTCTATATTCCACATGTTGCTTTGTCACATCATAGAATCATAGTATTTTAGAGTTGGAAGGGACCATGAGGGTCATGTTGTCCAACCCCTGAAATGTAGGAATCTTTTGCAAAACATGAGGTTCAAACCCATGACCCTGAGATAAAGAGTCTCATGCTCTACCTGACTGAGCTATTCTATTATTTCATGTAATTTATCACTTACTTCTTTCTCCCTCCTCTCAGTCTTTCCATACTTTCCTGTCCAGCCGTATTATTATTTTTTGTATCTTCCCTTCGAGTTCATTTCTTTCTATCTCCATTTCATTCCTCACAACACCCAAGATTTCTCCCCATTATTTTTCTCAACCAAAGAAACATACTGTGTAATGCTCATATCCATTCAATTTTATGGGCAGCTTTTTAAATAACATTTACTTATTTATATTGATTGATTGATTTAAAAATGTTCTATAATAGTAATTTCAGCTGTATCTCTGATTTTGCTGTTTAAAGAGGTCCATTGCTATTGGAGTGTGACTTTAGATGTGGATTTAGGCTATTACTACTGGATCCACCACACTGGGCACCAAGCTTAGGGTGCATTGGAATGCATCACAACTAGTAATAGTTTATTGGTGTCTGGGTGATAGATTTTACCGAAAGTTGGGTTCAATGTGGATTTCTTGAGCACCATATTCACAGGCACCACAGTCTGTCCCACTGTCAAACATCTCTTACCATCAGAAAGTTCTTCCTAATGCTTAGTTGCAATCTCCTTTCTTTTAATTTGAAGCCATTGATTTTTGTCCTACCCTCCGGAGTAGGAGAAAACAAGCTTGTTCCATATTCTGTGTGAAAGCCTCTGTAGATATTGAAAGATGGCTATCATATCTCCTCTCAGTCTCCTCTTATCCAGAGCTTTCACACATCCTGCATTTTTCAGCAATTGGTTTGGAGAAGCCTTACTGCCTCCAACCATGGAGGCTGTGTATAGACATGACGAGTGGCCATTTTGATCACCTAATTCTCCATGAATTTGTTTAATCTTCTCTTAGAGCCATTCAAGATACTGGCCATCACTGCCTCCTGTTCCTTGAAACCATGCAGGATGTGGGCTGGGCTGGGGCCTGCTCTTGTGCTTAAGTCCCGCTTGTGAGTGTAAAAAGTCAAGGACACTTCAAGGAATAAGAAGAGAGGTCCTCTTGTGGATTACACATTCCTTAAGTTTCAGCGAGCGAAGAGTAGGAATTAATTGAGAGTTCACCAAATGGACAGAAGTAAAAAAAAACTGGAGTCCCCCAAGGATCAGTATTGGGATCTGTGCATTTTAACATAAATTATCTAACTCTAGATTAATGATCTAGAACTTTGGAACATACACCCTTAGGAGGCAGCAATGAACACAAACTTGGAATACCTTTAAAAGAGGATTGGACAGGTTTTGGGAGGATAAGTCTATCAATGGCTGCAAATCAAAATGGCTATGCTCTGCATTCATGGGCAGAGTGAGTAAAGATTCTAAATATCAGTTTCTGGAAGCTACAGAAAGGGGAGAATGCACTTCCAATTGAATCTTACCTACTAGTTTCTTCCAGGCATGTTGTTGGCTACTGTCAGAACAGCATGCTGGATTACATGTGCCATTGATGTAATCCAGAAGGCCATTCTTATGTTCTTTGCTCTTTAGCTAATTAATCATCTACCCAAATGACCTCAAAGTTGGGTTATGCTATCATAAAATTGTCATAACAGTCCTTGAAATAGAGTGGAATATCTCCCTAGAATGCAGAGTAATCCAGAAACTCCAGTAAAACATAAGTTATGCTCAGTATCCTAAAGCTATCCAGCTGTCATAACAAGCAGGTAGGCTTATCTATTGAGTCATATTTAATGATAATATTTTATTCTATTGTTCAGCCACAAGCAATGTTTTGCACAATGCAATACACTGAGGAGACATCATTGAAAACTTTGATTATCACAAATTGTTAGTTGTCCTCATTCATATTGCCCAATCCCATGTGGATTTTCACAGAGCAAAATCACAATAATTAACAAACTCTGAAAGTAGATATTGAATATTCAGTGCTGAGATGTTGGGTGGGGTAGAGGCAGGGTTACAGGTGTCAGATTGCCTTCATCAGAAAGGGTCCATAGCCACTGAACAGGCTGGAGGTTTATTTTGGATTGATGCTGGGCATTCTGCATGAATATGTGGCTCAAGATGACAGGGTTGCTTCTGTTGCCTCTGCTTCTCTTGTTTCTGCGACTCCCTCAGACTGATTGTGAGTCACATGCTGTTATGCGTACCATGGTTGATTCCCCCCACTTCCCACATCAATATTATCAGTCAGGGGACCTAACGATTGGATTTATGGTTACTCAGTATGGCTACTTAATTTATGAACTATCATTCAGAAGAAATCCCACAACCGAGTATCTGGAAGAACTAAAACTTATGTAAGGAGTATGTTTTCTCTGTGTACTTCAGGCCAGGTCATAACTATTACTCCTTGAAAAAGTGGTTTTAAAAAGTCCTTAATGAATTCTGGGTATGTTATTCACATATATCACCAGCTTGATCTACTCAACAAACCCCTGCAATGCCCTCCATATTAGCACACAGGGTTTTCCCTTCACATTACACCTTTCCAGTTGCATTTCTGTAGCCACTTCTATCTTCTGTAATGTAGCCCTACTTTGCACTGATTCTCACGTATTCAAAACCAGGTTTGCGTGTGAGGGGTGGGGAGAAGCTGCTTTTCTCAGCTAAAGACATTTGAGTAAATGGAGGTGAAGTGAGGCTGAGAAAAAATTGTCTTAAAACAACATGTGGGGAGGGGGGGCACTTAGGGATTTTTTAAAAATAAATAAATCAAACCAACCACTTTTGGCCAGGAGAAATAGCAGCTATGGGTAGAACACAGAAGCTGACACTGCAAAGCTATTGCAACAGAACTTTTCCAAGTTGCTTTCTCACTGCACTCATATTTTGTTTTAAACTGTTGCTCCCCAGCCCGTTGAACCCTGTTCAGTCTACTGAAACCTCTGCTTTCGTTTAAAATCACCAGATAGTTATTCAGTGTTCCCTTCTGATTGCACTCAGACTTCTCTGTCTTTCATTCCTCAGCATCTTCGTCTTTGAGAGATAACTAATGCAGAGCAGCCAAATATTCCATAGTACTCAAACCTATGTCTTTGGCAATTTTCCGCACAGTTCCTCCCAATCCTGCTTTATTGAAACTTCTACCAGTGTTTAAAACACAGCTTTCCCCCTTGCCGTTTTTCTCCCTTCTTGCTCCCTTGCCAGGGCCACTGCTGTTGTGCAACCCGCCTTCAGCTTTGTTTCCCAACCCCACTCTGGTTTCATGCAAAGCTAGGATTGTAAAACATTGGGTGGGGCAGTTGTTGGAAAAATAATATGCATATTTAATAAACATTTATTAATAAAAAGGGGAAATGGATCCATAGATATTATACCAGTGATCAACATTTATTAATTGCAAAGTTTTCCGATTTCTGGCTATTACCGTGCTAGCTGCTGTTAGTAAATTTGTTAGTAAATTCTTAATTACTAAGCAGGCAGGATTCTTTCCTAATATTCCTTCCAATTAGATGTAATCTAGCAAATGTTTTAAAAACTGATGGTTGATGAAGTGCTATATATCTGCCTTAATTAACTCTTTCTTCAGTTCTAGGACAAAGAGCTACCAGCGGATCTTGTCCTTGGCATTTGCTGTCAAGGAGATAAACGAGAACCCCGAACTTCTACCAAATGTCACCCTTGGCTTCCACATTTATGACAGTTATACAAATGCGAGGATGACTCATCAGAACACCCTGAAACTTCTTTCCAGTCATAAAACTGTTGTCCCCAACTTCAAATGCAATAAGCAGAAGAATCTGATGGTCGTCATTGGAGGACTTGACTCTGAAATCTCCCTTTACATGGCTACTCTTTTAGGCATCTATAAGATTCCACAGGTAAAATATTTGGATTGGCTATGCAGCTTACCCACATGGAAACCCAGCAAGATGGGTGGGATATAAAAAATAAAGTTGTTGTTGTTTTGTTGTTGTTGTTGTTGTTGTTGTTGTTATTATTATTATTATTATTATTATTATTATTATTATTATTATTAGAGATAATATTTACCTTTCTACTCTTGGCCTTTGAAGTTTCTCTTTTGTTCTTTTTGGAAAGAAAGTGTGAGTCAGCAAATAATGCATGTGTAGTTAACACAACTGGCCCCCTTTTCATGCAAGAGGAAAAGTGAACAATTAATCCAATTCTTTATAGGAAGGCAAAAGTGGTAACCCTCCCACCCTCCCAAAAACAACTACAAAGAGAATTGCCACCACTCAAGGGTATGTCTTGCCGCTGGGCCATGCTGCATTTGTAAGAACTTAACTATTTAGTGTGACAACACCTACGCTCAGGAACACCCTATCTATTGAGATCAAGCAGGAATCTTCACTGTATTCTTTTTGGCACCTGCTAAAAACATTCTTGTTTAGACAAGCCTACCTAGATGCTTAGAAAGTTGAGGAGATTTTAATGCGTTCTAGTATTTTAACTTTTCCATATTTTAAAGTAGGCTTGTAAATTTTCTTGTTTGAGATTTTATTTAAAAAACAACAACCAAGCAGTGTATAAATCTTGTGAAATAGATAAAAACAGGGACAAAGTGTAGCCAACCAAAATTGGGCAGGGATTCTTTATAAAGTGCATGCAATGTACCTACACAAAGTGCAAATGCACAATTACAACATGACATTTGGTAGAAGTTCAGGGTTCTCGTTTATCTCCTTGACAGCAAATGCCAAGGACAAGATCCACTGGTAACTCTTTGTCCTAGAACTGAAGAAAGAGTTAATTAAGGCAGATATATAGCACTTCATCAACCATCATTTTTAAAAACATTTGCTGGATTACTTCTAGACAAATGCTTCGTGCCTCACTCAAAAGTTCCATCTACCAATTCTACCCTTTAGCCCACAAAAATTACCACAAAAGCGTTCATTCATTGGAGAACACTGAAAGGAAAGAGCCTCTTTCATGTTCTCTGAAGAGGGTATCTTTAGCATTATAGCATTTGGTGGGAAGCTGTATACCATTTCTGGACAGCAACACTTCCAAGAATGCTTTGACAGGAGTGCAGCATAATATAAGGCGATGTTTTTCTCAAGTCAACCCAGCATATGTGCGCAGTGGAAAGCTGAGTAACAAAGCTTGAACTTTGCAATGCAAGGTGGTTTTTTAAAAAAGTAAAATAAAATAAAAAACAAGTAAAAAGTGGAAACTATTTGGCTACTTTGTAAGGTAAATGAAGGTCAGTGGCAAGTCCCTGCTATATAGTTTGAAGACATTTGTTTTCTCCATTATGACTTTTCAGGAGTATCTTATGTCACCCCCATGAACTCTTGAAAAAAGACTTTTCTGACATTTTACTGAAATTTACATGTCTTTTTACTTAGATTGCCTATTGTATAATTGCTCCAATGACCGATGTTAAAACCCATCTCCCTTCATTCTACCGGATGGTGCCCAATGAAGAATATCAGTATGCAGGGATAGCTCAGCTTCTTCGGCATTTTCAATGGACCTGGGTTGGGATCCTCACAATGGACGATGATAATGGAGACAAGTTTATCCAGACCTTGATTCCAATTCTTTTGAAACATGGAATCTGTATAGCCCTCAAGGGGAAAATTCCAGCCACTGCTCAAGCGGCAGAGACATTTACTTCCTTTGAATCCATCTTGGACGAAGCTATTTATCTATCAAACACCAGTGTTCAAGTGTTGGTTGTAAATGCAGAAACTATTACTATCTCTTTTTTGATAATTAAAATATATGCCTATGCAGAAGTGAAGGATACCCCACTATTGGCTATAGGGAAAGTATGGGTCATGACAGCCCAATGGGATTTCTCAGTAGACACAACACAGATGGATATGGATATGCAAGTCTTTGATGGTGCCTTCACTTTTGCAATACACTTAAATAAAGTGCCGGGGTTCAGAAAATTCCTACAGACCCTTCGTCCTAAATCAAAAAATGAAGATGGGTTTATTTTGCCCTTCTGGGAAATGGCATTCAGATGCTCATATAATGATTCTATCGATGGCATGGAAAATAATAATGGCTGTAGTGGTGAAGAGAAATTGGAGAGCCTCCCTGGGACACTTTTTGAAATGAGCATGACCGGCCAAAGCTACACCATCTACAATGCAGTCCATGCCATAGGACATAGTTTACATAAGATGTACTCATCCAGGCAGAAACACAGAGTCATGCCAAACAGAGGTAGAGTGAGTCCAGTAAAAGTACAAGCTTGGCAGGTAGTGTTTCCCAACCAAAGTTAATTTCTTTAAAAGCTATATGCACATATCTGCTAACAATGTTCTGTGTTCCTTGAATACTTTGCCCACTCACGTGACTTCTTTTCTCCTTGAGATTTTTAATTCATAATACAAAAGGTGGATAGAATTCCAGAGTTAAAAGATAACGGGGGGGGGGGGTTGCTGGTTTATTTATTTGGAGCAAACAAACTTTCCTACCCTATTATAGAGAAACATAGTTATTATATTATATAATCCATATTAGGTCAACATATTCATTAGGCCAACTAAAATGTTGCAAAACATGATCGCCTAATAAAGTATTGGCCTACTATGGATTTTGAGCATTGGTTTTTCTTTTTATAATTGTCCCACACAAGTAGCTTTCTTTTTTTTTCTTTTTTTTATTACTTTACATGTAATGATTTAGAGTCGCTAAGTATAATATTTTACTGCTGAAATATGCTGGATGTGATTAATTCTACAAGTGCCAATTGTATGCACAAATTGAAGAAGTTTGCAAAAAGAAGCAGTAAACTCACTATTTCCTTTCCATTCACATCACCAGGCAAGGAAGGCAAGACAATGGCAACAGAAATCTCTGGTTAGAGAGAGGGTTGAAAAGTCTTACCACATTTATGAAAAGGAAATTACAGTTGTCTTTTATTATTTTATTGAAATTTATTGACATAAGCATATACAAAATGCAGTAAAAATGATGAGTGTAGCAAATAAGAATAAATATAGTGTTTCAAAAATAAAATGAAAATACAGGGGGAAGAGCATAACCAAAAGCAAATAACAGTGCAATGCATACAACTATCACATATGAGAAGTTAGGCAGTTGAATTCATTGTATTCATTCTCATCTTAGAAACTCTGTCCATCCTATTCTTCCACAAAATACTATTGGATTTTTAAGAACGATGTCCCGCACATATTATTATTATTATTAGAATTTATATATCTCCCTATACCCAGAGGTCTCAGGGTGGTTCACAGAAAACATCAACATAAAAACCACTATATATATATGTAATCAAAATAAAAATAGCACCCCAATAACATCTCCCCATTGTTCCCATTGGTGCTTGTAACTTTACAAATGGCAAAAAAATTTAACTTCCGTTTTGACGTACAGGAGACGTAATGGGCTGCTGTTTAGGAACTGAAATCTCCTTATAATGTTTATCTAATTTTATATCCTTAATAAGTCTTTTATTGTTACCAATTTTAAATCAAACAATGCGTGTGTATTTGCCTTGTATTTTTTCCCCGTTTTTAAGAAATAAATTTGATTGATTGATTGTTCCCATTGGTGCACTGGTGGGCATTGTTATTTTGTAGGATGTTCAGAAGAGTTGGGTTTGGGGGCATTCCCACCACATGTGGAGGTATATGCCTGTGGAAGTGCAGCCTCTCTAGCAATTTGGTGAGGTTCTTGGGGGTACCAGGGCCAGTTTCTGTGGTCTTAACCACGATCTGTAAGTGAGTTTCATAGTGAGTTCTTTTATTTTCACTGGCATGGATTCAAAGGGAGGTTTAGACCACATTCTAGTCCATTGGGTGGTGTTAATTTCATAGCCTATGCCATCCTCCCATTGTTTTTTTTTATTGTGTTGTAATCATATAAATTCTTTAATGAGATTTTTTTCAATTTTTTAAGACAATCAATGGATAATAATAATAATAATAATAATAATTTATTCAGACCCACCGATCTGGAGTAAGGAATGAATAAGAAGTGATTAAAATATAGATGAATAATGAGTGATAATGGTATTAATTAAATAAAAGGGGCCATGTGTATATAACTAAAAAAGAAAAAAGAATGTGGGGAGGGGGGAGGGAACAAGAAATAGAGGCAGTTTTAATTCTGCTGTGGAGCCCCCGGGGCTTGGTGTTGGGTCCCTAGATCAGGGTTGAGACCGCAGTTCCAGGAAACGGCCCCAATGGTTCAGGTCTCCTACATGGGCACTGCCATTACAGTTCTTCAAAGGGTTTTGAAAATATTGATAATAAATGAAATGAAAATTAAAAATTAAAATAAATTAAATTAAATGAAAATAAATGAAATGAAATGAAAATTAAAAATTAAAATAAAGTAAGTTTTTTGTTGTGCCTGTCTGCACTTCTCGGTTGGCGGGGGAGGGCCCATGACTGGGCCCCAGTCTGATCTTTTGCACCATTTTTCAGGGATATTGGCTTGGCGCCAGGCCTGGGCTAGGCCGCACATTCCCTCACAGCCTCACGGACTTTCTCAGTCCCCTCCTGACATTCTCACATGGCGGTGGTGGTGGTGGTGATGGCAGCAGTAAGTTGGAGGCCTCCAGTCCAGGAAATACATTCAAGATTGTCGGGATGTGGGTGTGTGAGGCTCCGAGCTGCCTCTTCACTTGTCATTTTAGAATCCCGAGTCTCCCGTTTGAGTGACAGTGGTGTGGGACTAGACAAGCAGCTTGGTTGGTTCTGGTGGTAACTAGGAGTTCAGTGTGGTTATGGCGCTCAATATCTTGTCTTGCCAGAAGTCCCTATTTTTTAAAATTTTTGTTTGCATTTTTTTTTTCATTCCAGCTTCACTCTTTCTTGCGAAGTATCTCCTTTAACAACAGTGCTGGTGACAGAGTGTCATTTGATGATAATGGTGAATTAGTATCTGGATTTGATATTGTAAACTGGGTACTTTTCCCTAACCAATCGTTTTTACGAGTGAAAGTAGGAGGGATGGATCCACAGGCTTTACCAAATCAGAAATTCACAGTGAATGAAGAGGCTATCACATGGCACAGAACATTTAACCAGGTGGGATCCAATTACAGAAATAAGATAAAACTTAAATTAGTAAGGGGTACAATAAAGAACCATGCCAGGTGATTCCATTCATTAGGAGAGTCAATCTATCTGTCTACTTATTTATATGCATATGGCAAACGTAAGAGAAAGTGCTAAATGGGAAGAGTTCCAACAATGAGCCTTGATAATTCTTCCCATCCGGATATATTATTATTCTCAGTAACATATATGCGTGACTAAATCATAGAGCAGAGTGATTGACTAAATGATTATTTTCTCTCTTATTCATTAAGTTATATACTGCCCATATATACATTTAAAAAGTATAAAGGCCTATCCAAATTTTAAAACATTGTAATAAATAAATGTAAGTCAGTGCAAGAGAATGTAAATGTAAAACTGCTGCCATACTGTATTATTTGGACAAATTGATTTTGCATATGTGGCTTTCAGACAAATTGATTCAAGCTCATTATCGGCCAGCTCTTGAAGTTGCTGATTTCTTCACAAGTTGTTTCTTTTACCTTTCAGTAAGATTAGAAATGAGAATGCAAGACCAGTGAAAAGAACAGAGCAAGGATACAGGACACTAGAAACATTTTTTGATATTCTGTTCTTAATTATGGTTGGTTGTGTCTAAGAGAACTCCTAACATAGAACTAAGAATGGCGAGGAGATCGCACCAGGACTTTATTATAGAAAAAAAATATGCTCATTAGGAAAATGGCCCTTTGAAGTTGATGACTTGTTCACTTTTTTCATTTCCCCCCATTTCCCCTTTCTATCTATCCAACATTAATGTACAAAATTCTTGTGGGATTTGATGATTTTGAATCACTTAAATCTCATTTACCGTGGGACCCAATGTTCTCAACAGCAGCACTGAGTGTGTGTGGTTTTTTCCCTTTTTGTAATGGTACATCAATGTATTTCTCTTCATTTTTAATTGATAGGTGCTGCCACTTGCCAGATGTAATGATCACTGTTATCCAGGCTACAGCAGAAAAAAGAAGGAGGGGGAGCCATTTTGTTGCTATGATTGCACTCCGTGTCCGGATGGAAAGATTTCAGACCAGAATGGTAGAAGACATAGTGACCTAAATGATGGATTGAACCATTGAAAGCCCTTTTCCCGCTGTCAATCTAGTTCCCTAAAACAGAACGTGGATTACAGTTGTCTATTTCTGACATAGATCCATAACATTTTACATCAAGTACAGATAATGTGTTTGGTATACTGCCAAATTTCATTACCATTGCCATGTTTTTCTAGAAGGGATTTCCATCTCTTATTCCAAGTCAAATGATCTGTGTGTTTTGGATGTATATCTTGATACAAAACAAAACATTCATATCATGGGTGTAGTTTTAGTCTCTGGAAGACAGAGATTTGTGAAAATACAACAAATAAGGTCTACTCTGATGTGTGTGTGTGTGTGTGTGTGTGTGTGTGTGAAAGATGAATGCTGAAATGATGTAGCTTGCTTAATCCCAGCTGGATGTTCTGAGACCAAAAGAGCAATGGCACCAATGTAGAGGAAGAAACTTTCAGAAAGTGTTCCCATTTACTCTTATTTAATCACCCAGTTCTGTGCTGAATTTGTAGTCTTTGATTATTGAGCGATTGATACAAACTTTCTCCCATTTTCAGATATGGACAACTGTTTCCAATGCCCAGAAGGTCAATTCTCAAACAAGAACAGAGATAACTGCCTTCCTAAGACCCTTAACTTTCTCTCTTTCATGGAGCTCTTGGGGACCACTTTAGCCTTCTTTATTTTGTTTTCTTCTCTAATCACAGCTGCAGTGCTGGGGATATTCATTAAGAACAAGGACACCCCAATCGTCAAAGCCAACAATCGGGAGCTCACCTACTCTCTTCTCTTCTCTCTGTTGCTTTGCTTCCTGTGCTCCTTGCTATTCATTGGCCGACCTAACATAGTGACCTGCTATTTAAGGCAAACAGCGTTTGGTATCATATTCTCCGTGGCTGTCTCCTGCATTTTAGCAAAAACCATTACTGTGGTTTTGGCTTTCATGGCCACCAAGCCAGGATCCAGGATGAGAAAATGGGTGGGGAAAAGACTGGCCATTTCTGTTCTTCTTGGCTGCTCCACTATTCAAGCCATTATATGTGCTCTTTGGTTATGTACTGCTGCTCCATTTCCACACTTTGATATGCATTCTCTGACTGAAGAAATCATACTGGAATGCAATGAAGGGTCTGTGACTCTGTTTTATTGTGTTCTGGGGTACTTAGGATTTCTGGCCACTGTCAGCTTCGTTGTGGCTTTTCAGGCCAGGAAGTTGCCAGATAGTTTCAATGAAGCCAAGTTCATCACTTTCAGCATGTTGGTCTTTTGCAGTGTTTGGTTGTCTTTTGTTCCTTCTTATTTAAGCACAAAAGGAAAATACATGGTGGCTGTGGAGATCTTCTCCATTTTGTCCTCTAGTGCTGGGTTACTAGGTTGCATCTTTGCCCCCAAATGTTACATAATTATCTTGAGGCCTTCCTTGAACACAAAGGACCAGCTCATAAGGAGGAATATCTAGGAAAGTAATTGTTTGGATATTTATGTATACAAAGATATTCAACTGAGACATTTATTCAAAACAAATATATGTTCTAACTTCTTCAACTTTTCAAGTCTTCTCCATTGAGTGCTTTTGTAGTTCTCAGCATGAGGCCTAGAGAGCCAGTGTGGTGAAGTGGTTAAGAGTGGTAGACTCATAATCTGGTGAACCAGGTTCGTGCCTCCACTCCTCCACATACAGCTGCTGGGTGACCTTGGGCTAGTCACACTTCTCTGAAGTCTCTCAGCCCCACTCACCACATAGAATGTTTGTTGTGGGGGAGGAAGGGAAAGGAGAATATTAGGGGCTTTGAGACTCCTTCAGGTAGTGACAAAGCAGGATATCAAATCCAAACTCTTTTTCATCATCATATTGTACTTTTGATCTGTAAATTGTTGTTGTTGTTTGTAAAAAAAAGATTGTACAACAATTAGGGATTTTTAAAAATGCTAAGCAGTTTAAAAATGCTTTGGAATAACTAAAATATTGACCTAACGGGTCAAGTGTTTCACATATGTTATAGTGAATTCCAACAAGCCTAATTTCCTCAGCAGTAGACACCCTTCTTGCAGACATGCATTTTTCCATTATGCCAGTAAATTAAGTGCAAGCCAAGTTATGCTGGCAGTACAATTTTGTCATGTCCTAGGTGCTATCTTATCTTTAAACTAACTGATTGAAATTACCTTCCTAGTTTTTTATTCATCTGAAAATTCAAATAATTTATAAAGTATTTTGATATTGTGTTGGTAATCTGTTTAGGGTGTGGGTAGGAAATGTGGTGTTCAGGCAAAAAGGCATCCCAAGTATTTTCAGTCTGTCATTGGAGAACACTCAATGAAGGGAGCAATCACACCCTCTGTGTTCCGTGAAGAGGAGACAATTAACCTTCATAGCATTTGTCAGGAAGTGAAACTGGTGAGAAATTGGGAACCCTTTCTGGCCAATGACACATCCAAGAATGCCTTGAATTGCCCTTTGAATTATATGATATAGTAGCAGCTAAACGAAACCACTGCTTTTGGGCTTTTGGACAAAAAACCTTTTCCTCAGATCTTTTTAATGAAATACTCCAGTTCCTGGAAGGGGAAGGCACAACCATACAATTCTTCCAATTAACTTTCATGAATCCTACCTAATGCCTAGCCATCAAAGTTGTGATGAAAGCAGTGAGGGAGTCAAAAACCACAAGACTTGCCAATTTGTTAGGAGATAAAATTGCTTCCTGATCCCAAATACAGTGATTCCTTGGCAAGATCAAGAAGCAAACAATAAAGCATCACAACAGGTAGCCACAAAATTTTAGGGTTGGAAGGTAGGAGACAAAATGAATCCAAATATGTCAGGGGCTGGTCTGGATCGGACGATTGGAGAATGCAATCGCAGGAAGATCAGCTCCTAACAGAAGAGTAGGGGGAATATTTGCCCCACTCCCTCTGCTTGCCAAAATGAATCCAAAAGTTAGTTACAAACAATAAATAACAATAACATAACAGAGTGTAATAAAACATCATAAAACCATCCAAAACCTGAGTACAATATTTCCTTTAAATTGACTTAAAAAAAAATCCTTCCATTTTCCACCAAGGAGTGATGTCTTACAAAGGACAAATCATGTGGGAGATAACTTTGAACACTTTCATTATCACAAATTGTGAAATGTCATCTTGCCAATTCCCACATGGATTTTTGTGAGATCGCAAGCACAATAATTAACACAGTCTGAAAGGTAATATTAAGTGCCTGTGAGTTTCCCTTTATCAAATTTATTAGAGCCCTTGAAAAGGCTTATGGTGTATAACAGATTGAACTCGGGAATTCTGCATAACAAAGAATCTCACAATGATTGTGGTATTTCTTTTGCCTCTTCTCATACTCTTACTGCATGTACCTCAAACTGAGTGTGAGCCACATGCTGTTATGTTCGCAGTGGTAGATCGTTTCCAGCTCCCATATCAATATTATGAGATAGGTGAGCTAACCATTGGAGCAATTGTTACTCAGTATGGCTGCATATTTGGAGAAATATCATTTAGTGAACACCCCACGACAAAATTTCTAGATGAACTGAAAGAATTTGCGTAAGGATGTGTTCCCCCTCTGCATGTGTTCTGTCAGATCATAAGTACTAAGGAAAAGGTAATGGAAGGGAATGTAGTGGTTGTAGACTAGGGATTGGGAGCAAATTTGTGGCCCTCCAAACTAAAATTCTCATAGTCCCTGATGACTGACAAACTGTCTGATGCTGATTTCTTAGGAAGGCATGAAGAACAGTATGATATAATGCTATAATCTTATAAACTGTATAAAAGCCTAGTACGTTCTAATCTAAACAGCTTCCTACTTTCATAAGCAATTTGCCTTATACTTGCTTAAATGTCACTGATTGAACTTTGGACTTTTGAATGCTTTTCCACTGAACTGATAAGATCTAAGCTTTGTAACAAAACATGCTTAAGCACTACTTCTTATCTTAGGCTAATATTTACTTTTGATATTTATGGCAAATAAATATTTATGTGTGACTTCAGAGGTGGGTTTAGGTTAGTACTACTGGATCCACCACACTGCGCACAAAGCTTAGGGCGCATTGGAATGCATCACAACTAGCAATAGTTTATTGGTGTCTGGCTGACAGATTTTACTGAAAGTTGGGTTCAATGTGGATTTCTTAAGCACCATATTCAAAGGTACCACAGTCTGTCCCACTGTCAAACATCTCTTACCATCAGAAAGTTCTTCCTAATGCTTAGTTGCAATCTCCTTTCTTTTATCTTGAAGCCATTGATTTTTGTCCTACCCTCCAGTGTAGGAGAAAACAAGCTTGTTCGTTTGGAGAAGCCTTACTGCCTCCAACCATGGAGGCTGTGTATAGACATGACGAGTGGCCATTTTGATCACCTAATTCTCCATGAATTTGTTTAATCTTCTCTTAGAGCCATTCAAGTTACTGGCCATCACTGCCTCCTGTTCCTTGAAACCATGCAGGGTGTGGGCTGGACTGGGGCCTGCTCTTGTGCTTACGTCCCACTTGTGAGTTACCTTCAGGTATCTGGTAGGCCACTGTGGGAACAGGATGCTGGACTACAAGGGCCATTGGCCTGACCCAGCAGGCTATTTTTTATATTTTTATATTGTCTTATATTCTTAAATGGACCGTTCTTTGAATTAACTGTTGTGTAAAAAGTCAAGGACACTTCAAGGAATAAGATGAGAGGTCCTCTTGTGGATAACACATTGCTTAAGTTACAGCGAGCGAAGAGTAGGAATAAATTGAGAGTTCACCAAGTGGACAGAAGTAAAAAAGTGGTGTCCCACAAGGATCATTATTGGGATCACTTCCTTGAATAACTCTGAGAAGCTATGAGCTATGACGTGCAGGGCCACCCAAGACAGACAGGTCATAGTGGAGAGTTTTGACTAAACGTGATCCACCTGAAGCAGGAACCGGCAAGCCACTCCAGTATCCCTGCCAAGAAAACTCCATGGACAAAAACAACAGGCATATAAAAGTTATGACACTGAAGATGAGCCCCTCTGGTCAGAAAGCGTCCAACATGGTACTGAGGAAGAGTGGAGGACAAGTACAAGTAGATTCAGAGCTGATGAAGCAGCATAGCCAAAGCTAAAAGGTTGCTCCGTTGCAGATGTGCCTGGAAGTGAAAGTCAAGTCCAATACTGTAAAGAAAAATATTGCCTAGGAACCGGGAATGTAATATCCATGTACAATGGTAAGCTGGATGTGGTCAAAATTGAGATGGTAAGAATAAATATTGATATCCTGGGCATTAGTGAACTAAAATGGATGGGAATGGGCAAATTTAGTTCGGATGATCATCATATCTACTACTGTGGGCAAGACTCCCATAGAAGAAATGGAGTGGCCCTCATAGTCAACAAAAGAGTGGCCAAAGCTGTACTGGGATGCAGTCTCATAAATGATAAAATGATCTTGATATGAATCCAAGGCAGACCTTTTAACATCACAGTAATCCAAGTTTATGCACCAACTACCGGTGCTGAAGAAACTGAAATTGACCAATTCTATGAAGACTTACAACACCTTCTAGAAATGACACAAAAGAAGGATGTTGTTCTCATTATAGGGGATTGGAATGCTAAAGTAGGGAGTCAAGAGATAAAAGGAACAACTGGCAAGTTTGGCCTTGCAATTCAAAACGAAGCAGGGCAAAGGCTAATAGAGTTCTGCCAAGAGAACAAGCTGTTTAAGACTGTAATTCTTTACAGAATTGATATTACAATTGGAATTACTTACGAGTAAACGTATGCTTTTTGGTTAAAACTTTAGGCCAGAGTTCTTATTTGGATTCATTACAGTATAAGAGAACAAGCTGATCATCACAAACTCTCTTTTCCGACAACACAGGACATCACCAGATGGACAGCATCGAAATCATATTGATTATATTCTCTGCAGCCATAGATGGAGAAGTTCTATACAGTCAGCAAAAATAAGACCTAGAGCTGACTGTGGCTCTGATCATCAGCTTCTTATATCAAAATCCAAGCTTAAACTGAAGAAAGTAGGGAAAACCACTGGGCCAGTAAGTTGCAATCTAAATCAAATCCCTTATGAATACACAGTGGAAGTGAGGAACAGTTTTAAGGATTTAGATTTGGTGGACAGAGTGCCTGAAGAACTATGGATGGAGACTCGTAACATTATACTTGAGGCAGCAACGAAAACCATCCCAATGAAAAGGAAATGCAAGAAAGCAAAGTGGCTGTCCAATGAGGCCTTACAAATAGCGGGGGAGAGAAGGCAAGCAAAATGTGAGGGAGATCGTGAAAGATACAGGAAACAGAATGCAGATTTCCAAAAAAATAGCAAGGAGAGACAAGAGGGCCTTCTTAAATGAGCAATGCAAAGAAATAGAGGGGAAATTATAGAATGGGGAAAACCAGAGATCTGTTCAAGAAAATTGGAGATTTGAAAGGAACATTTTGTGCAAAGATTACCATAATAAAGGACAAAAGTGACAAGGAACTAACAGAAGCAGAAGACATCAAGAAGAGGTGGCAAGAATACACAGAGGAATTATACCAGAAAGATATGGAGGTCTTGTACACCCCAGGTAGTGTGGTTGCTGACCTTGAACCAGACATCCTGGAGAGTGAAGTCAAATGGGCCTTAGAAAGCACTGCTAATAATAAGCCCAATGGAAGTGACGACATTCCAGCTGAACTATTTAAAATTTTAAAAGATGATGCTGTTAAGGTGCTACACTCAATATACCAGAAAGTTTGGAAAACTCAGCAGTGACCAGAGGATTGGAGAAGATCAGTCTACATCCCAATCCCAAAGAAGGGCAGTGCCAAAGAATGCTCCAACTATCGCACAATTGCACTCATTTCACATGCTAGCAAGGTTATGCTTAAAATTCTACAAGGCAGGGTTAAGCAGTATGTGGACCGAGAACTCCCAGAAGTGCTGGTATTGGTAGGTTGGGAAATCCCTGGAACTTTACAGTTGGGAACCAAAGCTTTGCAGGCGACACTTATTATAACAAAGTGCCTGAACAGCAGGAGATCCAAGTAAGAAGCTAATCCTTCTTTGAGAAGTAACTGTTGAAGACCAGGGAAAACAAAAGACCTGCATCTGAAACATCTCCTCTGCTAGGAGGCAGATCTCATTGGTGTTTGGATTTACAAAATAAGGCAATATAATCGGAAGAAAATTTGACTGCACTTCTTTTATTTCTGACAACTACCTTATTGACCAGAAAACTGGAGAAGTTCTTAAAAAAAAAAAAAAACTTCTTTATGTGTTTGATTGAGCTTTCTTTTTCTTACCTTTTTATCATTATTTTAATTTTCATTTGTAAAATATTTGAATATGGTGTTAAGAATTTAGAAGGTTTAAAATAAGTATATATATTTTTGGCCTATTGGTTTTTATCATATTTTAATGCTGTTGAGAAATTAGGCTTGCACTGGGGGGGGGGGTAGGTTTGTAAATTTTACTACATGTACAAAGCAATAGAGGGCTAACTCAGGGGTGGAATTTCACAGTCACTGAGTAAGCCTGGGAAAGAGACAAGTAGTACTAAGCTGACCTTGACTGTACAGGAATAGAGATATCTATGAGTAAAGACATAGCAACGCCATCCATAGCGACAAGAAAAAGAGCAGCTGCTGCAGTTGCTGCTGCTGCTGCAGAAAAACAAAAGGCCACTTGCTACAGGATGATCAAGGTGCCTCAGATAGGATTGGGAGGGCTGAATTGAATGAAATTATATCTTCACTATTTGATAATTTTAGAAAAGATATGTTAGAAGCGATGAAAGAATTGATGAGAGAGTTGATGAAAGGGCTCTCTCTGCAAGTTAAAGCTGATATTGAACATAGTATGTCTGTTATCACTGAAAGATTTGGAAAGTTAGGAGGGTACAAAACTTAGAAGGTAAAGTGGAAAAATTAGACCATGTGATGGCACCAGTGAAAGAGCTGAAAATGGAGCAAGAAAGCACCATGGGAGCTGTGGGGGGCATCACTGAAAAACAGATAGACCTGGAAGATTTTGATGGGATAGTTGAAACAGAATGACCGCACGGTGAGAATAAGAGGTTTGCCGGGGGGGGGGCTAGAAATCTGACCTTATATTTAGCCAAAATTCTTGCAGAATGGATGGGTCAGGAGGAATTATGGTTAGAGGAAGTAATAGAAAGCTGTTTCAGATTAAGAACAAGGGAGTCCAGAGATCAAAGACAGCCAGGAGACATTCTTATGACATTTGTGACAAAAAATGAAAGATGCTATCCTTCAAAAAAAACTATGAGGAAAGTCTCCTGGTGGATAGAAGGAGAGTGGATATTTTTAAAGAAATTCCATTTAAATTGAGTTAGGAGCATAGCTGTCAACTTTTCCCTTTTCTTGCGAGGAATCCTATTCGGAATAAGGGAATTTCCCTTTTAAAAAGGGAAAAGTTGACAGCTATGGTTATTAGACAGAAATTCAAATTCCTGGCAGTTGCACTTAAAAAAGCAAACATAAACTACAGGTGGAAATTTCCTTTACATTCAAGAAAAAAAGAACTAGAATAACATCAGAAAGCCAGGAACATGACTTTTGGGAGAAAAATAAGAGAGACTTTGAATCTGGACAGGCAGATAGTTCTAAGAGCCCTCTAAGACAACAAAAAGAAGCAGTAGTACTCCTGGAAGAAGCAGTGGGAGGTGTAGACAGCCAAATAGGAAAATTAACAAAATCTCCAAAATGGAAAACCTTAAAATAATTAGATGGAATATAAAGGGCTTAACAGCAAGGCCAAGAGAAAAAGAATTGAGCATGTAATCCTCAAACAGAACTTTGACATAATTTGTTTACAGGAGACACACACAAAAACATAAAAGAATCCTAAGTAACAAAAAATTAGGTTTGGACTTTATAGCAGCAGATGATACCAAGAGGGGGGGGTGGTATTTTATATAAAACCTGCACTTGAACCAAAACTGATTTTAAAAGATGAGAAAGGAAGAACGTTAATAGTACAAATCAAAGTAAAAGGAGAGAATTTCATATTAGTAGGTATCTATGCACCAAATGAGAATAAATTGGAATTTTTTAAAAAGTTGGAAACAGAGTTGTTAGATTATGCAGATGAAAAGATAATATTGAAGGGAGATCTAAATGGTGTTCCCTCGTTAGATTTGGATAGGACAGTTAGAAAATTGAATCAACTGCTAATCAAAATGGCTATGTTCTGCATTCATGGGCAGAGTGAGTAAAAATTTTAAATATCAGTTGATGGAAGCTACAGAAAGGGGAGAGTGCACTTCCAATTGAATCTTACCTACTAGTTTCTTCCAGGCATGTGGCTGGCTACTGTCAGAACAGCATGCTGGATTACATGTGCCATTGATGTAATCCAGAAGGCCATTCTTATGTTCTTTGCTCTTTAGCTAATTAATCATCCACCCAAATGACCTCAAAGTTGGGTTATGCTATCATAAAATTGTCATAACAGTCCCTGAAATAGAGTGGAATATTGCCCTAGAATGCAGAGTAATCCAGAAACTACAGTAAAACATAAATTATGTTCAGTATCCTAAAACTATCCAGATGTCACAACAACCAGATAGGTTTATTTATTGTCAGATTTTTTTAAAATAGTATTTTATTCTATTCTATTGTTCAGCCACAAGCAATGTTTTGCACAATGCAATACACTGAGGAGACATCTTTGAAAACTTTATCACAAATTATTAGTTGTCCTCATGCATATTGCCAAATCCCATGTGGATTTTCTCCGATCTCAATCACAATAATTAACAAACTCTGAAAGTAGATATTGAATATTCAGTGCTGGGATGTTGGGTGGGGTAGAGGCAGTGTTACAGCTGTCAGACTGATCTGTGTCAGATTGCCTTCATCAGAAAGGGTCCATAGCCACTGAACAGGCTGGAGGTTTACTTTGGATTGATGCTGGGCATTCTGCATGAATATGTGGCTCAAGATGACAGGGTTGCTTCTGTTGCCTCTGCTTCTCTTGTTTCTGCGACTCCCTCAGACTGATTGTGAGTCACATGCTGTTATGCGTACCATGGTTGATTCCCCCCACTTCCCACATCAATATTATCAGTCAGGGGACCTAACGATTGGATTTATGGTTACTCAGTATGGCTACTTATATGATGAACTATCATTCAGAAGAAATCCCACAACTGAGTATCTGGAAGAACTAACACTTATGTAAGGAGTATGTTTTCTCTTCGTACTTCAGGCCAGGTCATAACTATTACTCCTTGAAAAAAGTGGTTTTAAAAAATCCTTAATGAATTCTGGGTATGTTATTCATATATATCACCAGCTTGATCTACTCAACAAACCCCTGCTATGCCCTCCATATTAGCACACAGGGTTTTCCCTTCACATTTCACCTTTCCAGTTGCATTTCTGTAGCCACTTCTATCTTCTGTAATGTAGCCCTACTTTGCACTGATTCTCACCTTCATCTTCAAAACCAGGTTTGTGTGTGAGGGGTGGGGAGAAGACGTTTGAGTAAATGGAGGTGAAGTGAGGCTGAGAAAAAAGTAGTAGTCTTTAAACAACATGTGGGGAGGGGGACGCACCGAGGGATTTCTAAAAATAAATAAATAAGTCAAACCAATCAATTTTAGCCAGGAGAAATAGCAGATATGGGTAGAACACAGAAGCTGACACTGAAAAGCTAAGTCAACAGAACTTTTCCAAGCTGCCTTTTCACTGCACTCATATTTTGTTTTAAACTGTTGCTCCCCAGCCCGTTGAACCCTGTTCAGTCTACTGAAACCTCTGCTTAGTTATTCAGTGTTCGCTTCTCATTGCACTCAGACTTCTCTGTCTTTCATTCCTCAGCATCTTCGTGTGTGAGAGATAACTAATGTGGAGCAGCCAAATATTCCATAGTACTCAAACCTATGTCTTTGGCAATTTTCCGCACAGTTCCCTCCAATCCTACATTATTGAAACGTCTACCAATGTTTAAATCACAGCTTTCCCCCTTGCCGTTTTTCTCCCTTCTTGCTCCCTTGCCAGGGCCACTGCTGTTGTGCAACCCGCCTTCAGCTTTGTTTCCCTACCCCACTCTGGTTTCATGCGAAGCCAGGATTGTGATGTGTGTCATTACAATTCTGCCATAGGGGCTGAAAAATGGCGTTTGTGTGTGTGTTTTTGGGGGCAGTTGAGTTTAATTCTTTGAAAATGTATATGAGCATTGCAGTTTCTAATCAAAACTGACTGAGAATACATCTTGTGTACCTTCTCGTGTGCATATTGGCATATTCTTGTTTGTACACAACTAATATGATTTTGGATTTATTAATGCTTTCTCTTTGGAATCTTAAGAACTGTGGTTCAGAGCAATAAATGTTTAAGCACTACTACTGCACATCTTAAGTTATTATATTTATTTATTTATTTATTTATTTATTTATTTATTATTTATTATTCCTCCAATACTGCAAAGTCATATAAAGTGTATATAAAGTATATATATATATATATATATATATATATATATATATATATATACTATATATATATATATATATATATATATATATATATATATATATATATAGTATATTGTGCACAAGATCTCATTTAAAACCAGTTCAACATAGAAAATATAATACATCATATTTCATATATTAGAGAAACAAGCATACATAATGTATTACCTGACAAGAAAGTTATTAAAATATTGGGTGGGGCAGTTGTTGGAAAACTAATATGTATATTAATAAACAATTATTAATAAAAAGTGGAAATGGATCCATAGATATTATACCAGTGATCAACATTTATTAATTGCAAAGTTTTCCAAGTTCTGACTATTACCGTGCTAGCTGCTGTTAGTAAATTTGTTAATAAATTCTTAATTACTAAGCAGGCAGGATTATTTCCTAATATTCCTTCCAATTAGATGTAATCCAGCAAATGTTTTTAAAAAATGATGGTTGATAAAGTGCTATATATCTGCCTTAATTAACTCTTTCTTCAGTTCAAGGACAAAGAGCTACCAGCGGATCTTGTCCTTGGCATTTGCTGTCAAGGAGATAAACGAGAACCCCGAACTTCTACCAAATGTCAGCCTTGGCTTCCACATTTATGACAGTTATACAAATGCAAGGATGACTCATCAGAACACCCTGAAACTTCTTTCCAGTCATAAAACTGTTGTCCCCAACTTCAAATGCAATAAGCAGAAGAATCTGATGGCCGTCATTGGAGGACTTGACTCTGAAATCTCCCTTTACATGGCTACTCTTTTAGGCATCTATAAGATTCCACAGGTAAAATATTTGGATTGGCTATGTAGCTTTCCCACATGGAAACCCAGCCAGATGCGTGGGATATTAATATATTATTATTATTATTATTATTATTATTATTATTATTATTAATATTTACCTTTCTACTCTTGGCCATTGAAGTTTCTCTTTTGTTCTTTTTGGAAAAAAGTGTAAGTCAGTAAATAATGAATGTGTAGTTAACACAACTGGCCCCCTATTCATGCAAGAGGAAAAGTGAACAATTAATCCAATTCTTTTTAGGAAGGCAGAAGTGGTAACCATCCCTCCCTCCCAAAAAACATCAGGAACACCCTGTCTATTGAGATCAAGCAGGAATCTTCACTGTATTCTTTTTGGCACCTGCTAAAAACATTCTTGTTTAGACAAGCCTACCTAGATGCTTAGAAAGCTGAGGAAATTTTAATGCATTCTAGTATTTTATCTTTTACATATTTTAAAGTAGGCTTGTTTGAGATTTTTTTTAAATCAAGCACTGTATAAATTTTGTGAAATAAATAAAAACAGTGCCAAAGTGTAGCCAACCAAAATTGGGCAGGGATTGTTTTTAAAGTGCATACAATGTACCAACACAAAGTGCAAATGCACAATTAGAACATGTAAATGGGAACAGGAATAACACGCTAGACAAATGATTCCCTACTTACTCAAAAGGTCCCTCTACCCCCCTCTACCCCTTAGCCCACTCTCATTCCCTAGATAACCACAAATGTGGGCAGTGGAAAGCTGAGTAAAAAAGCTTGAACTTTTTTTCAAAGTAAAATAAAATAAAATAAAAAAACAAGTAAAAAGTGGAAACTATTTGGCTACTTTGTAAGGTGAATGAAGGTCAGTGGCAAGTCCCTGCTATATAGTTTGAAGACATTTGTTTTCTCCATTATGACTTTTCAGGAGTATCTTATGTCACCCCTACTCACCCAATGAACTCTTGAAAAAAACTTTCCTGACATTTTACTGAAATTTACATGTCTTTTTACTTAGATTGCCTATTGTATAATTGCTCCAGTGACCGATGTTAAAACCAATCTCCCTTCATTCTACCGGATGGTGCCCAATGAAGAATATCAGTATGCAGGGATAGCTCAGCTTCTTCGGCATTTTCAATGGACCTGGGTTGGGATCCTCACAATGGACGATGATAATGGAGACAAGTTTATCCAGACCTTGATTCCAATGCTTTTGAAACATGGAATCTGTATAGCCCTCAAGGCGAAAATTCCAGCTACTGCTCAAGTGGCAGAGACACTTATTTCCTTTGATTCAATCTTGGATGGAGTTAGTTACCTATCGAACACCAGTGTTCAAGTTTTGGTCGTAAATGCAGAAACTATTACTATCTCTTTTTTGATAACCAAAATATATGCGTATGCAGAAGTGAAGGATACCCCACCATTAGCTATAGGGAAAGTATGGATCATGACAGCACAATGGGATTTCTCAGCAGACACAACACAGATGACTTTAGATATGCAAGTCTTTGATGGTGCCTTCACTTTTGCAATACACTTAAATGAAGTGCCGGGATTCAGAAAATTCCTACAGACCCTTCGTCCTAAATCAAAAAATGAAGATGGGTTTATTTTGCTCTTCTGGGAAAGGGCATTCAGCTGCTCGTTTTCTGATTTGATGGATGGCATGGAAAATAATAATGGCTGTAGTGGTGAAGAGAAATTGGAGAGCCTCCCTGGGACACTTTTTGAAATGAGCATGACCGGCCAAAGCTACACCATCTACAATGCAGTCCATGCCATAGGACATAGTTTACATAAGATGTACTCAGCCAGTCAGACACACAGAGCCATGCCAAACAGAGGTAGAGTGAGTCCAGTAAAAGTACAAGCTTGGCAGGTAATGTTTCCCAACCAAAATTAATTTCCAAAACAATTTTGGTTAATTTCATTGTACACAGGTTGTACATTGACAATAAAGGTATTATTATTATTCTATAAAAGCTATATGCACATATCTGCTAACAATGTTCTGTGTTCCTTGAATACTTTGCCCACTCACATGACTAATTTTCTCCTTGTAATTTTTTTTATTAATAATACAAAAGATGGATAGAATTCTTACTATGGATTTGGAGCATTGGTTTTTCTTTTTATAATAGTCCCACGCAAGTATATGTCTTTATTTTTGTTGTTGTTATTTTTATGACTTTACACGTAATGATTTGGAGTCTCTAAGTATAATATTTTACTGCTTAAATATGCTAGATGTGATTAATTCTACAAGTGCCAATTATATGCACAAATTGAAGAATTTTGCAAAAAGAAGCAGTAATCTCACTATTTTCTCTCCATTCACATCAGCAGGCAAGGAAGGCAGCACAGTGGCAACAGATGGACTGAGAAATATCTGGTTAGAGAGTGGGTTGAAAAATCTTATTACATTTATGAAAAGGAAATTACAGTTGACTTTTTTATTATTTTATCAAAATTTATTAACATAAGCATATACAAAATGCAGTTAAAATGATGAGTTAGCAAATAAGAATAAATACAGAGATTCAAAAATAAAATAAAAAATACAGAGGGAAGAGGATAACCAAAAGCAAATAAAAGTGCAATGCATACAACTATCACATATGAGAAGTTAGGCAGTTGAATTCATTGTATTCATTTTCATCTTAGAAACTCTGTCACTCTCATTCTTCCACAAAATACTATTGGATTTTTATGAACGATGTCCCGCATGTATTATTATTATTATTATTATTATTATTATTATTATTATTATTGGAATTTATATACCTCCCTATACCCAGGGGTCTCAGGGTGGTTCACAGAAAAGATGAATATAAAAACGGCTATATTTATAATCAAAATAAAAAATAGTACCCCAATAACACCTTCCCATCCCATTGTTCCCATTGGTGCACTGGTGGGCATTGTTATTTTGGAAGATGTTCAGTAGGGCCCATTATGGGGTGACCTCTAGTACCTGTTTAGTCATTTTGCTTATTTCTTGTATGACTGTTGTCCAGGTTTTGGGGCATTCCCACCACATGTGGAGGTATATGCCTGTGGAAGTGCAGCCTCTCCAGCATTTTGGTGAAGTTCTTGGGGGTATCATGGCCAGTTTCTGTGGTCTTAACTACGATCTGTAAGTGTTTCATAGTGAGATCTTTTATTTTCACTGGTATGGATTCAATGGGAGGTTTAGACCACATTCTAGTCCATTGGGTGGTGTTAATTTTATAGCCTATGCCATCCTCCCATTGTTTTTTTATTGTGTTGTAATCATATAAATTCTTTAATGAGATTTCCCCCCCAGATAGTCAATGGTTAATAATAATAATAATAATAATAATAATAATAATAATAATAATTTATTCAGACCCCACCAATCTGGAGTAAGAAATGAATAAGAAGTGATTAAAATATGGATGAATAATGAGTGATAATGGTATTAATTAAATAAAAGGGGGCTTGTGTATATAACTAAAAAAGAAAAAAGAAAGCAGGGAAGGGGGAAGGGAACAAGAAAAAGAAGCAGTTTTAATTCTGCTGTGGAGCCCCCGGGGCTTGGTGTTGAGTCCCTAGATCAGGGCTGAGACAGCAGTTCCAGGAAATGCCCCCAATGCTTCAGGTCTCCTACATTGGCACCGCCATTACAGTTCTTCAAAGGGTTTTGAAAATATTGATAATAAATGAAATGAAAATTAAAAATTAAAATAAAATATTATTTGTGTGTGCCTGTCTGCACTTCTCCGCTTGCAGGGGAGGGCCCGTGACACCTTTGCCTTTCCCCCGTGTGGTCCCCACTGGGACCCAGTCTGCTCTTTTGCGCCAGTTTTCAGGGATACTGGCTAGGCGTCAGGGCTAGGCTAGGCTGCACATTTCCTCACAGCCTCCCTGCCATTCTCACTTGGTGGTGGTGGCGGTGGTGATGGCAGCAGTAAGTTGGAGGCCTCCAGTCCAGGAACTTCATTGAGGCTCTCTTGGTCCCAGTGGGATCAAGATCGTCAGGGTGTGGGAGTGTGAAGCACCGCGCTGCCTCTTCACTTGTCATTTTGGGCTCCACAGTCTCCCGTTTGAGTGACAGTTGTGTGGAGACCAGACAGGAAGCTTGGTTGGTTCTGGTGGTCCCTAGGAGTTCAGTGCGGTTATGGCGCTCACTATCTTGTCTCGCCAGAAGTTCCTCTTTCAAAAATAAAATAAAAAATTGGTTTGCATTTTCTTCCACTCCAGCTTCACTCTTTCTTGCAAAGTACCTCCTTTAACAACAGTGCTGGTGACAGGGTGTCATTTGATGATAATGGTGAATTAGTATCTGGATTTGATATTGTAAACTGGGTACTTTTCCCAAACCAATCGTTTTTACGAGTGAAAGTAGGAGGGATGGATCCACAGGCTTTACCAAATCAGAAATTCACAGTGAATGAAGAGGCTATCACATGGCACAGAACATTTAACCAGGTGGGATCCAAATACTTACTTATCAAACCTTTATTAGGCATTTACAAGTAAAATCATGAGAAATAAGATAAAACTTAAATTAGTTAGAGGTGCAATAAAGAACCATGCTAGGTGATTCCATTGAGTAGGAGAGTCAATCTATCTGTCTACTTATTTATATGCATATGGCAAACGTAAGAGAAAGTGCTAAATGGGAAGAGTTCCAACAATGAGCCTTGATCATTCTTCCCATCCTGATATATTAATATTCTCAGTAGCATATATGCGGGACTAAATCATAGAACATAGTGATTGACTAAATGATTATTTTCTCTCTTATTCATTAAGTTATATACTGCCCATATATACATTAACACCTCATTTAAAAAGTATAAAGGCCAATCCAAATTTTAAAACATTGTAATAAATAAATAAATGTTAGTCAGTGCAAGAGAATGTAAATGTAAAACTGCTGCCCTACTGTATTATTTGGACAAATTGATTTTGCATGAGTGGCTTTAAGACAAATTGATTCAAGCTCATCATCGGCCAGCTCTTGAAGTTGCTGATTTCTTCTCAAGCTGTTTCTTTTACCTTTCAGTAAGATTAGAAATGAGGATGCAAGACCAGTGAAAAGAACAGAGCAAGGATACAGGACACTAGAAACATTTTGATATTCTGTTCTTAATTATGGTTGGTTGTGTCTAAGAGAACTCCTAACATAGGACTAAGAATGGCCAGGAGATCGCACCAGGACTTTATTATAGAAAAAAATATGCTCATTAGGAAAATGGCCCTTTGAAGTTGATGCCTTGTTCACATTTTTCATTTCCCCCCATTTCCCCTTTGTATCTATCCAACATTAATTTACAAAATTCTTGTGGGATTTAATATTTTTGAATCACTTAAATCTCATTTACCATGGGACCCAATGTTCTCAACAGCAGCATTGAGTGTGTGTGTGTGTGTTTTTCTTTTTGTAATGGTACATCAATTTATTTCTCTTCATTTTTGATGGATAGGTGCTGCCACTTGCCAGATGTAATGATCACTGTCATCCAGGCTACAGCAGAAAAAAGAAGGAGGGGGAGCCATTTTGTTGCTATGATTGCACTCCGTGTCCGGATGGAAAGATTTCAGACCAGAATGGTAGAAGACATAGTGACCTAAATGACGGATTGAACCACTGAAAGCCCTTTTCCCGCTGTCAATCTAGTTCCCTAAAACAGAATGTGGATGGCAATTGTCTAGTTCTGACATAGATACATAACATTTACATCAAGTCCAGATAATGTGTTTGGTATACTGCCAAATTTCATTACCATTGCCATGTTTTTCTAGAAGGGATTCTCTTATTCCAAGTCAAATTATCCATGTGTTTTTTATGTACATCTTGATACAAAACAAAACATCCGTATCATGGGTGGAGTTTTAGTCTGTGGAAGACAGAGATTTGTGAAAATACAACAAGAAAGGTCTACTCTGATTTTGTTTGTTTGTGTGTGTGTGTGTGTGTGTGTGTCAAAGATGAATGTTGAAATGATCTAGCTTGCTTAATCCCAGCTGGATGTTCTGAGACCAAAAGAGCAATGGCACCAATGTAGAGGAATAAACTTTCAGAAAGTATTCCCATTTACTCTTATTTAATCACCTGGTTCTATGCTGAGTTTGTCCTCTTTGATTATTGAGCAACTGATACAAACTTTGTCCCATTTTCAGATATGGACAACTGTTTCCAATGCCCAGAAGGTCAATTCTCAAACAAGAACAAAGATAACTGCCTTCCTAAGACCCTTAACTTTCTCTCTTTCACGGAGCACTTGGGGATCACTTTAGCCTTCTTTATTTTGTTTTCTTCTCTAATCACAGCTGCAGTGCTGGGGATATTCATTAAGAACAAGGACACCCCAATCGTCAAAGCCAACAATCGGGAGCTCACCTACTCTCTTCTCATCTCTCTGTTGCTTTGCTTCCTGTGCTCCTTGCTATTCATTGGCCGACCTAACATAGTGACCTGCTATTTAAGACAAACAGCGTTTGGTATCATATTCTCCGTGGCTGTCTCCTGCATTTTAGCAAAAACCATTACTGTGGTTTTGGCTTTCATGGCCACCAAGCCAGGATCCAGGATGAGAAAATGGGTGGGGAAAAGATTGGCCAGTTCTGTTCTTCTTGGCTGCTCCACTATTCAAGCCATTATATGTGCTCTTTGGTTATGTACTGCTCCTCCATTTCCACATTTTGATATGCATTCTCTGACAGAAGAAATCATACTGGAATGCAATGAAGGGTCTGTGACTCTGTTTTATTGCGTTCTAGGGTACTTAGGATTTCTGGCCACTGTCAGCTTCGTTGTGGCTTTTCAGGCCAGGAAGTTGCCAGATAGTTTCAATGAAGCCAAGTTCATCACTTTCAGCATGTTGGTCTTTTGCAGTGTTTGGTTGTCTTTTGTTCCTTCTTATTTAAGCACAAAAGGAAAATACATGGTGGCTGTGGAGATCTTCTCCATTTTGTCCTCTAGTGCTGGGTTACTAGGTTGCATCTTTGCCCCCAAATGCTACATAATTATCTTGAGGCCTTCCTTGAACACAAAGGACCAGCTAATAAGGAGGAATATCTAGGAAAGTAATTGTTTGGAGATTTATGAATACAAAGATATTCAACTGAGCCATTTATTCAAAGCAAATATATGTTCTAACTTCTTCAACTTTTCAAGTCTTCTCCATTGAGTGCTTTTGTAAAAAAATACTAGGATAAAAATGTAATAGATTTAAACATCTTGTTGTGTACAAAATGTGGATTACAGTTTAGAATAGTGGTTAATTGCCATTGGTTATAAATCTGACTCAATTCACTAGCCATTGTCTGTTGCAAACTATTGTCTGTAATTTGTGCAAGTCAGCATTTTTGAAGAAGTTCTCCTCTAGGCTATACAGCAGGAAGTGGAAAAGTGATGAAGCAATAAAAAGGCCAATAAGCACAATAACAATTATTTATGGTCATGAGAAGTTTACTGGAAAATATGTTAATATAATACAGCAACAAGCCATTTCCTCTCATTTGAAAAAATCCAGTACTTGGTATATTGAAGTGCTAGTTTCATAAACAAAAATAAGAACTGTTGTTGGGGGCATTAACAGTGATGCTAAGTTGTATTTTTGTTTAGAAGAAAGATGGGAAAAAAGTTTATTTACAGACATGCTTACATTATGTTTCTTCATGTATGATAATATTTCCAAGGACAAATTCAAATTTTCACATAGTTATTATCATAAATAACAAATTCCCCAGATCTGCCATGTATTTTCTGCTATATAATCTCAAATTGCAATAAAAAAATCTGAATTAAATTATCGTTATTGTTATCATCACCATCATCATCATTTTTCACACACAACTCTACCCTTTCTCCTATGGTTTCATTTTATTACCACCATATTCTTCCTTTCCCCATTGAATGAAAGGGTATGATATATTTTTATCCAAGGGTCAGGTTCCCTTTTGTATGAACTTCTTGATGTAGATTTTCAGATGCACATACTCCTTCATTGGAAGAAACACAATTCTTCATCCTCTGGTTAGAGTAAAGCTCTAACCAATACTACGTTTATTTAGACATGGCAATTGCATTGGAGAAGACTCCACCCCCATCAGCCAGAATCTCTTATAAACCCATCAATGGGATGTTCTGCCTACATGCGGAGCTAACAGCTTCTTTAAGGGATGATAGCTTTTCCACAACCAGCTTAATAAGAAACCACAATAAGCTAACTTTAGAGGGAAAACACAAGAAAAACAGCATTGCTGAAATCAAAACCTCCAACATTCTGTACATCCTTTGTTCTTTTACCTTCTCTGACACCTTCATGCTAACTTTCTTTTTGCATCTAAGAGAAACATGCCCTTAAGATGGAAGCAAGCTCAGGCCTATTACAGGCCCAGTTTTTTGCAAACCCAAGACCCATATATTCAGCTTCCACACTTTACAGTGCCATGTTGCAGGAACGTTTCTCGCAATGAACAGTGATTTTTAAAAATTATTCCTGGGATCATATTCCCTAATTTTTTGAACACTTTCCCACCCTATTATATTGTCTTTAAACTGTATCTTTCAATCATATTGTACTTTTGATCTGTAAATTATTGTTGTTGTTGGTGATGGTGTTTGTAAAAAAGATTGTAGAACAATTAGGGATTTTAGAAAATGCTAAGCAGTTTAAAAATGCTTTGGAATAACTAAAATATTGACCTAACAGATCAAGTGTTTCACATATGTTATAGTGAATTCCAACAAGCCTAATTTCCTCAGCAGTAGACACCCTTCTTGCAGACATGCATTTTTCCATTATGCCAGTAAATTAAGTGCAAGCCAAGTTATGCTGGCAGTACAATTTTGTCATGTCCTAGGTGCTATCTTATCTTTAAACTAATTGATTGAAATTACCTTCCTAGTTTTTTATTCATCTGAAAATTCAAATAATTTATAAAGTATTTTGATATTCTGTTGGTACTATGTTTAGGGTGTGGGTAGAAAATGTGGTGTTCAAGCACAAAGGCATCGCCAGGATTTTCAGTCAGTCATTGGATAACACTCAATGAAGGGAGCAATCACATCCTCTGTGTTCCGTGAAGAGGAGACAATTAACCTTCATAGCATTTGTCAGGAAGTGAAACTGGTGAGAAATTGGGAACCCTTTCTGGCCAATGACACATCCAAGAATGACTTGACAGAGATTTAGAATGATGTGATGCTCCTCCAAGTCATTCCAACTGCGGAACGCTGAGGAACACATATTGAGCTGCTTGAAACACAAAATAATTGTATTTTATTTTTATTTTTTTAAAAAAGGTTGAACAGGAAGTAAAAAATCAAAAACACTTTGCCACTATGTAAATTTGTCACATGTCCTTGAACTTAATATCTTTTCAACATGTTTCACTTCAGTTCCTCAGACTCCATTACTGAGAAAGTGAGTAAAGTCATAGGAATCTTTTAGCCAACATGTCACATGTGTAATATAAAAATTGTGTTTATAAACTGCACTGGGTGATATTAAATTAAGTTTTAGAGTAGAACCATTAAAGTAAATGGCCCTCTTGTTTATTAACTTCAGTGACTCTATTCTGGGTAAATTTTAGTTGAAGTTTAATTGTTATCCACAATTTTCTGCCTCTTGGCTTTCAACATAACCTCATAGGCATCAACTTTTGCCACCACATTATTCAGCAGTCACATAATGTTGCCATAAAATTACAACATTGTGTCCCTGGTATTACATTGGCAGGTATTCCTAGATGCTGCCATATGCTAAGGCTACACTGGAGAAAAGTACTTGGTCAGTATCCTGAGGCTCTCCAGCTGTTGTAACTGGAGTATAAAGTTGCTTGGGAAGCTATGCTGAGCTAAAACAAACATTATTTTTTCTGCTGCAAGTGTTAATGTGCACAGTGCAATACAGTTGGGAGGTGGCTTTCAAACCTTCAATTATCACAAATTACTAAATGTCACAATCTAGTTTGCTTAATCCCAGCTGGATGTTCTGAGACCAGAAGAACAATGAATAATAGAGACTGATTGCTATTCAAATATCCTGGTCACAATTAGTACTGGGATGTGGGATGGTGGAAAAATAGGGTTGCAGCATTCAATCTGATATTTTGGGGGTCCTTTTTATCGAAAGAATTCAGAGCCATTGTTGTAACCAGGCTGATGGTGGATAGTAGATCCAAGTGGACATTCTGCATCAATAAGTGTTGTGGGATGACAGGGGCACTTGTTCTGCTCTTGCTCATTTTGTGGCTGCAACAGCCTCACACGGAGTGCAGGGCAGACCCTTTTATGTGTACCATGAATGATCCTTTCCAGCTGCCATACCAGTATGGTCAGATAGGGGACCTCACTATTGGAGCTATTACAGCTCTGTATGGCTGCATTTTTGATGAAATATCATTCAGTGAGCACCCGACAACGAAGCTGGTAGATGGACTTTTGTAAGAAACAATTTTTATCCTATGCATGCATGAGTCCCGGTCATAATTGGTGCACATAAGTCCCATGAGCATTGGCTTGGTCAGAAAGAACTGTAGTTATCAGATTACCTTTTCTGAACGTGTGTTTAGACTTATTTGTAGGCTTTAAAAAAATTCTGGTTTTTCTTCTGCCTGATGTACTTTATATATCAATTGTGTTTTGCTTTCCCCATTTTTATTCCTTGTGTTCATTTTTTATTCCACATTTCACTTTTTGAAACATTTATAAATGCATATAACAAGAATTGTGACTGGGCCACTAGATTTTATATCTGCTGATATGAGTCTATGGATCAGAATGAGTTAATTCGGCCAAGATAAAACACTTTTTTAAAACCAATCATTTCAATTGTGGAGGTTAAGAGTTTCCTTAAGCAATATGATTTAATAATATGTAATTATAAATAATATGCAATAATATGATTGAGATGAAGTTGTCTTTATCTGCATTGTGGCTACGCACTTTGTTTAAAAACTTTGTTTAAAAACCACAGTTCTGCATTCCTTATGTTGCAGCAACAACTAAAAAGAAAGCCCAAGAAGAAAAGTAGGCCAGATATTGTCCCCCATACTCCAAAATGGGGATGCCAAATAACAGTTTAATAAACTGCAACTTTATTTCCCACCCAAGTGATCAGAGGGAAGAGGCTTCATGGGTGGAAATACTGCACTGAAAGTATTTCCCTCTGAAGGTGGTTTTTCTATGTCTTAACACTTAAAAATGTGGTCCTAGTTCAACACCAGCTTGTATTTCTGTCTCTTTATTTGGCCATCTGGTCACAGTGGAATGATTATGCTATTCAGTCAGATGAAATTTAATAGATGCATTTAATAGGGATATGCTTGTATCCAGATTAAGCTAGCTGTCCCAAGTTCTCTTTAAAAACAATGGTATATGACTAAATCGTGAATTGCTTTTCCTGTTGATTTCAGTGGGATTTATGTATTTTAATCCATCATTCTTTCTGAGGCACAGTCCAATGTATATAATCCTAATAACAACTGCAGTGTTGGCCGTGTATAAAGTGGCATCCTGTCAAATAATTATTATGAAACAGGTGGTTGATGAAGAACTGTATATCTGTCTTATGTTTAAGGTAATTCTTTCCTTAGGGCAAGTCCAAAGTACTACCAGCATGTTCTGTCCTTGGTATTTGCAGTGAATGAGATGAATGAGAACCCCAGACTCTTTCTGAATGTCAGCCTTGGAGTCAAAATTTATGACAGCTTGCTAAATGCAAGAATGACTCATCAGAACACCCTGAAACTTCTGTCTGCCTCTGAAAGGACTGTTCCCAACTTCAAATGTGATAAACAAAATAATCTGATAGCTGTCATTGGAGGCCCTGACTCTGAAATCTCCCTTTACGTGGCCACTCTCTTAAGCACCCACAAAATACCACAGGTAGAGTGAGCTGGCAGGCAATGTAATTTTTAATCATTTATATCATTTAGAATTATTTCTCTTTTATTTATTTTTTAAAGTGACTGTGAGCTAGCAAGAGATGTAAGTTTTTAAAATGTTTTTCCATGTTTTCTTTTATGTTTTGTGTTACGTTTAATTGTATTGTTTTATTGCTTTGTTGCTTGCTACATTGTGTGCCTTGTGGGGGATGGGAGGCATATAGATGTAATAAATAAATGTACAAAATATATGAGGCTGATATACTGTTCATGTTCCCTAAGAAAGAAAAAAGTCCAGGGTCAGGAAAATTCAAATTGTCCAGTTCTTGTCACTATGTGCTTGTAAGGCAAGCAGTTTATTGTGATTTTATTTCCAAGATTAGCAACACATCTAAGAACATATTAACAACACATCTGAGGTGCACAGTTTTAAACCGAGACCACATAACACCGGTCTTGAAAGACCTACATTGGCTCCCAGTACATTTCCGAGTACAATTCAAAGTGTTGGTGCTGACCTTTAAAGCCCTAAGCAGCCTCGGCCCAGTATACGTGAAGGAGCATCTATACCCCGATCGTTCTGCCCGGACACTGAGGTCCAGTGCCAAGGGCCTTTTGGCGGTTCCCTCGCTGCGAGAAGCCAAGTTACAGGGAACCAGGCAGAAGGCCTTCTCGGTAGTGGCACCCACCCTGTGAAACGCCCTCCCACCAGATGTCAAGGAAATAAACAACTATCTGACTTTTAGAAGACATCTGAAGACACCTGTTTAGGGAAGATTTTAATGTTTGACAGACTATTGTATTTTAATATTTTGTTGGAAGCCGACCAAAGTGTCTGGGGAAACCCAGCCAGATGGGCAGGGTAGAAATAATAAATTATGTTGTTGTTGTTGTTGTTGTTGTTGTTGTTGTTGTTATATAAATAACTATAACAACTGATATATATACAATCAACCTGCTGAAAGTGCAGGTCGGCAGAAGTGCCATTGCTGGTAGTCCATGGAAAGCCACAAAACAGCATGATGTGAGGAGCGTGAGAGGGTGAGCAAGCCAGGGCACACTGGAATCCTGAGCTGTTCACACTGCTGCCAATTGATGGCCACATGCCCAATCTTGGACAAAGCACTATGCCAGGCCCAGGCTGGCATAGCCTCGAACAGTCATTTGCCTCTTTCCTGCCTTTTGCCCCAGTGACCATGAGTAGTGGGGGCTACTGGACAGGGTTTAAATTAACCTTCCATATATTATAGTGGAAACCATCTATTACATTTGCATGAAACTGTAGAATGAGTTCATCATGAAGAAAAAAAGTGCACACAAAAATAGCAGAAATAATTTTATCATGAGCGAAGAAAAGAACTACAGATGTTAATACTATGAGAAACTAAGCTCGTAGTTATTAAACTATTTTAAATATCTACAATTTTTAAAATGCACCAGCATTTTTAGATTTAGTTAGCATTCCTTTTTTATCTTAGCAGATAATTACAATAAACCGTTGCATGTTTATATTTTTAATGCAAACATATTCCAATTGAATTAACGACCTCTTTAATTTAATTTAATTTAATTTCCTCCCCTTTAGATTGCCTATTGTGTAATTGCTCCAGTGGTAGATGCTAAAAGTGAACTGCCTTCATTGTACCGGATGGTTCCCAATGAAGACTATCAGTACGCAGGGATTGTCAAGCTTCTTGGACATTTCCAGTGGACATGGGTTGGGATCCTTACAATGGAGAATGATAATGGAGACAAATTTGTGCAGACTTTGATGCCAATGCTTTTGAAGCATGGAATCTGTATAGCCCTCAATGGAAAAATACCAGCTATATCTAATGCTATAGATACGTTGAGCTCATTTGACATCATCCTGAACATGGCAAGTTATCTATCCAACTCTGAAGTTCAGGTTTTGGTTGTGAATGCAGAAAATCCCACCGTGCCATCTTTGAACTGGACAATTTATTTATATGCAATGTTGAAAGGTATTACAGAGACATCAATATTTAAAGTGTGGATCTTTACAGCTCAGTGGGAATTCACATTAGAGACAATGCGCAGGACTTCTCAAATACAAGTCTTTGATGGTGCCTTGTCCTTTGCAATACACACAAATGAAGTGCCAGAGTTTAGAGAATTCCTTCAGACCCTGCATCCTAATTCAGCTAAAGAAGATATTTTTCTCCATATATTCTGGGAACAGGCATTCAACTGCTTCTTTCCTGATTCTAAAACAGCCAAGGAAAGTGCTAGTGTTTGCTCTGGTGAAGAGAAGTTGGATAGCCTCCCTGGGACTCTCTTTGAAATGAGCATGATAGGCCAGAGTTACAGCATTTACAATGCTGTCCATGCAATAGCACATAGTTTACAGAAAATGATTTCATCCAGGTCAAAAGACAGAGCAATGCCAGATGGAGCTAAATTGGATCTTACAAACCTGCAATATTGGCAGGTAATGTTTTACATGAAAAACAGTTCTTTTTGCAATAGCTTTTCCAGTGTGGGGTGGCACTCAGTTTACAAAGTAAGCCTATACACCACACACTTCATTTCTTTTCCTTGAATATGTTGATTCTCCACTCCCACCATTCCTGTATGTCTTTTCTCACGTGAAGGCACAGCAAGGGGGTGGGTCAAGTCAAGATATTCCATGTGCTATCCCTGCACTTGTTTCCCCACACTCTGGCTTCTTCCACTCTCTTTCTAGGAACATTGTACATGTGACTATATATCAAACGAGTCACTCATCCATATGCTTTGCAGATCAAGGGTAGTACCTCTTGCACCCGCCCACCTTCCAATGTGTGTGATTTTGCCCTGGCCTCCAGGGAGGAAGAAGCACCGATTTCCATGACAGTGAAGGGATGCTTCACCCACCTAGTATTTATTGTTTGCTGGAGAAGGGATATACAGCAGGCCCAATGTTTTGTGTTGCCCAAGAGGTATAATAGGGAATCTAAAAAATGGGATTTACATTCAGGTATGAGTTCACAGTGTTGCAGCCTTAGTTTGGGTCCAACTCATATTTCAGATGTACAATCATTCTGACATTTTAAAACTTGACTTCCTCCCCCCTCTTTTCTGTGGTTCTTTAAATTTATTTTTAATATCTTCTGCATATCCAAATTAACTTAACTTGCTCATTTATTTATCTTCTTTAAATGTCACCACAGTTCTTCAGTGTCTTTCCATCCCTTCAAATACGACTGATGCCAACCTGGTTTAATTTTAGGTACCATTTAAAAACATGCATTTTCACCCTGACCTTTGGTACACTATGAATTCTAATGTTTAAGGCTAAGTGGAAGCTTTATTATTATTTAGTGAGCTGACTGCTGCTTCACAGGTAAGATTCACCTTCCATTGTGTGGGCAGGGCGGTCCGTCCCCTTACCTGGCCAATCCCCTGGCAACACCTCCCCAGGCGGGATTGGGAGATTGGCTGAGGTAGGCGGAGACCTCCAGGTATCCAGTCTGGGGAGGATGAAGCCAGCCTGAAGTACCAGGAACCGTACTGGGATCTGGGGGGCTGCGTGCAACTATGCAAAAGGTGCCCCCCATTTGATATGGGGAGCAGTCATTATCTGTTTTAATTTTTATTGTAACCTGGTCTGGGATCATTATCTAAGGAAGGATGGGATGAAAATTCAAATAATCATATAAAATATGTTTTTGTCTCTTTTCATTCTAGCTTCACCATTTCCTAAGGAGTATCTCGTTTAACAACACTGGTGGAGAGACAGTGTCTTTTAATGAAAATGGTGAATTAGCATCTGGATTTGATATAATCAATTGGGTTACTTTCCCAAACCAATCTTTTTTAAAACTGAAGGTGGGAAGGATGGATCCATGGGCTGATCTGAGTCAAGAGTTCACTATTAATGAGGTTATCACATGGCATTACATGTTTAATCAGGTGGGGCACATGTATCGGTGTAGGAGGAAATATTACAGTGCCATTTAATATCTACATGAAACCATTGCGGGCAGTCATTGGAGTTTCAGGGCGAGATGCCATCAGTATAGTGATGACACTCAGCTCTGTTTCTCCATAACATCTGAATCAGGAGAGGCTGTGTAGTTCCTGAACCACTGCCTGGATGCAGTGGTGAAATGGATGGTGACAAAGAAGCTGAGCATGAATGTTAGCAAGACGGAGGCGTTGTGGGTGAAGAGCTCCCACTTCTGAGAAATTGGCCAGCTGCCTACCCTCAAAGGGGTTACACTGCCCCTGAAGGAGAAAGTTGACCTTTACTGATGCTTCTGTATCCAGTTCTGTTCTGTCACAGGAGGCTCAGGTGGCCTCAGTGGCTAGAAATCCCTTTTACCAGCTACAGCTGGTTCAACAACTACAGCCAATGCTGGATCAGAAAAGCCTTGCCACAACAGCTCATGCATTGGTTACTTCAAAACTGGGTTACTGAAATCAGCTCTATCAGGGGCTTGCCTCACACTTGATCTGGAAGCTGCAGTTAGTGCAGTATGCTCCAGCATGATTGCTGACAGGAGGGAAGCATTGTGCCCACTCAGCTTCTTTGATTGGCAGAATCGGCACTGCTACAGGTGCCACATAATACCCATCCCTTAATCATTTAGTGTGGCAGCAGTACACTTTGGAACTCTCGGCCTATTGAGAGCAAGCAGGTAATGTAGCCTTTTTTGCCCTGGATACACGTTGCACCCTCATGAAGAGACGAAGGAGTCAAGACGACACCGTGGTTGTAAAGAGAAAGAGTTTATTCTGACTGCCTAGGACAGCAGAAGGCACTTGCGTGCTTGCACACTGCAAGTCCACCGAGCATCAGTTACACACAGTTTATATATCCTTTAGACCCCTCATTCCCCCTCCCCAGGAATCTTGTACGTCACACCATTAGCACCATCCTTGAAAATTCCTGTTCTTACAATCTTATCTTTAAGCCAAAAGGTCACTTGGCTTTGAGTTCGCTCCTGGTGTCTGCCTGTCTCCATATGTGCTTCAGACAAACCATCTATCAAGGACTTATCTTGTCTGTGGCTTAGACAGCCCTTACTCCCTGTGTAATGTTCACATTCCACTGTTATCTTTAGGTACTAGTCACAGCCATTCCTATCTCCCTGAGTGGGCCCCTCTTGATCTCTTCCTTTCCTGGCTTAATATGCCAGTAAGGAATGCACCAAGAGCAAGTTGCACAAAGAGAGCTTTGGGGGGGGGGGAACTAAATATTATGCCAATAACATAAAAAATATAAATGACCAAAAAAATAATATGAAACAAACAGGTAAAAGGTAAATATCAGATAAAAGGACTTATCACAAAGAGAGCTTACAGGAAAAGCAAAATAACTTTTAGAAGGGGCTTGCCTAAAGAAAAGGAAAGTCAATTTCTTAAAGGCTTTAAAAGGGAGAAGAGAGAGGGTAAGAAGGGGGGCTTTAAGAGGGGATATGAAAAGGACTTAAAAAGAAGATCAAGCTGTCCTAGAGGCTTCTAATAGGAATAAAGGACTCACTTGTACAGAGAGGAGGAGGTAGATTTTCAGCCCAGTGAATCCAGAACGACTTTCTCTCACTCTCTCCCTTCAGAGAGGTTTGAGAAAAGGCTGACTTTCAGTGAGAGCTCAGCTTTGAGTCTCTAGCAATGCCAGTTATAATATATAAAAAAAACTTTCCCTTCAGAGAAGCTAGGAGCGCTGATCCAAAAGGGGGCCTCCGTGTCACGCAGAACCAGGAGAGAAAGAGATAAAGACTTTCCCTTCAGAAAAAGCTAGGAGCGCTGGGGCCTCCCCTTGCCTTGCAGAACCAGGAGAGATAGATAAGGTGAGGAGTAAGTAAGAGTAAGGGGATTAGGGACCCACTTAACTGCTCACTGTAATTCAAAGTATGTCAGTAAAGAATGTATGAACCAGAGGTAGAGTGTTGGCACAGAAAAACTCAGTTAAAAAAAACTCATATAGGTCTTATAGCTAAATATCAAGTGTTCTTTGCAAGTTATGCAGAGAAGTTATAAAACTAAATTAAAAGACTAGAATAAAACTAGAAAATTAAATTCTCCCTCTTCAGTACCTTCACTGTACTCCTTTTGGTGTCTACTAAAAACCTTTTTGTTAAGCAAGCCTACCGAAATGGTTATAAAGTTCAGGTAATTTTAATCTGTTTTAGTATTTTAACTTTTGTATGTCTAAACCACTGAGCCTAGGGCTTGCCAATCAGAAAGTCGGTGGTTCGAATCCCCGCGATGGGGTGAGCTCCCATTGCTCCATCCCTGCTCCTGCCAACCTAGCAGTTTGAAAGCAATTCAAAGTGCAAGTAGATAAATAGGTACCGCTCCGGCGGGAAGGTAAATGGTATTTCCATGCGCTGTTCTGGTTTGCCAGAAAGCGGCTTAGTCATGCTGGCCACATGACCTCAGCCTATAAAGCGAGATGAGCATCGCAACCGCAGAGTCGTCGGCGACTGGACCTAATAATCAGGGGTCCCTGTCCCTTTACCTTTACCTTCAGTAGTACTCTTAGGCAACTAGAGTCTTTCACCCCCAATTCTGTTGCAAAAAAGAGGAAAAAATGTTCTGCCAAAATTGTTCATGAAGGTTGATTAATATTTCAAATGTGCTGGGCTCAGTGAACATATTTCAATAATGTGCAGTTGCTTCCTGGAGGGGGGGGGTACAAGACATTTTTAGCAGGTGGCCACTATGGGCTTACCAACGCCTCCAAGAAGCTGTAAAATGTCAAATAATGAAAAAGTTGTCCTTCATGCCGCCTCACATTTACTTGTCTGTGTACATAAAACCAGAGAAATTTTTTAAATGATTTTTCCTTTTAAAAAGAAAAGAAAAATCAATCCACAAATGGTATGGATGGATCTTGTTTTGGGCACACATACGTAAACCCTACTGAGTATATAGGGACTTAACACCAAGTACTGTGCAAAGGACTGCAACCTTAGAAACCTTACTTCTCATGAGAAGCAACATCCTTTAAAACTTTTTTCTTGCTATTAACCAAATATATCAGAAATTAATTTCCCCTTTTCTTTTTATGGCTAGGTGCTACCCCTTGCCAAGTGTAATGAAAATTGCCTTCCTGGTTACAGCAGAAAAAAGAAAGAGGGGAAGCCATTTTGTTGCTATGATTGTGTACCATGTCCAGATGGAAAGATTTCAGACCAAATGGGTAAGAGAAACAAAATGTGAACATACTATGCAATATTAAGACCAACCTTGTGTTGTTGATAGTCTCTCAAATTCCTCCCTCATTTACATCCAATAAATGGTAGGGGGGGGGGGAGAGATATTCTATTCTTGGTAAAGATTCCAAATCATTTTTTTTTCAGATACATGAATGTTTGTTTTGCTCTTTACACTTCAAGATATTTTCTGTGCACACTTAACTTTGGTATCTAACTTAACTGCTAGCCAACTTCGGTCGTCCCCCCCCCCCCCGCATTATAATGTGAAATTTACAAATGACTATAACTCCCTCCCCTTCTGGCCAAAGTGATTGGAATTTGCAGGGGCATCAACCTGCAGGAGTAGATTAAGCTGGCCAAATTGCAGAGTAACAGTTATTGAGTGGATTTGTTTGGGAAGTAAGGGATATTCACTTCCCTGCGTAATCCCTTGTAGTAGGATTTGACATCTGCAAATCCTATTGGAGCACTTACTGATATATACTTAGAAGTAAATTGGTGTTAGACACTTAGTGGGGGTTATTAATCATCTCTATAGATGCCTTCAGGAGAATAAGACATTTCTGTATACATTTTCATACAGAAGCTGCAGATGTGGGAAAATATAATTGTACAGACAGGAACAGACACAGAATTTGTTCTGTTTTTCAGATATAGATGACTGTTTCCAATGCACAGAAGATGAATTTCCTAACAGGAACAGAGACCAATGCCTCCCTAAGTCCATGAACTTCCTCTCTTTCTCAGAACCTTTGGGCACCACTTTAGTTTTTTTTTATATTGGCTGCTTCTTTCACCACACTTTTGGTACTAGGAATTTTCATCAAGTACAAGAACACTCCCATTGTCAAAGCCAACAATCGAGCTCTATCATTCTTTCTCCTCATCTCCCTGTTCCTCTGCTCTCTTTGTGCTTTGCTATTCATTGGCCAGCCTCAGTGGGTGACCTGCTGTTTACGTCAAACTGCTTTTGGCATCATATTTTCAGTAGCTGTTTCTTGTTTGCTGGCAAAAACCATCACCGTTGTTCTGGCTTTCATGGCAACCAAGCCAGGATCCACAATGAGGAAATGGGTGGGGAGAAAATTGGCTATTTCTATTATTCTTGGCTGTTCTCTCATACAAGTCACTATTTGTAGTATATGGCTATCTACTGCACCTCCATTCCCAAATTTCAACATGAACTCTTTGGTTGAAGAAATCATAATAGAATGTAATGAAGGGTCAATCACAATGTTTTATTTTGTTCTGGGATACTTGGGATTGCTGGCTTTTGTCAGCCTCATTGTGGCTTTCCTAGCCAGAAAGTTGCCAGACAGTTTCAATGAAGCCAAGTTCATCACTTTCAGCATGCTGGTGTTTTGCAGTGTTTGGTTGTCCTTTGTACCCTCTTATCTGAGCACCAAGGGGAAATACATGGTGGCTGTGGAGATCTTCTCCATCTGGGTCTCCAGTGCTGGGTTAGTAGGCTGTATTTTTGTTCCTAAATGCTACATAATTATTCTGAGGCCTTCCCTAAACACCAAGGAGCAGCTAATAAGGAGGAATATGTAAATGTATCCCTTCAATTGCAAGTAGTAAGTAAGTGTGTCTTATATGTGTATAATGAATGCCTTATAGGTCTTTCCATGGTATTTTTAGTGGAGGTTGACCCATTATGGCAAACAAGAATGAGGCCTCCCAACTGAAATGCCAAGCAAAATGTGTACACATTATCATACAATCTCAAACACACACTCTTTCTTGTTCCACATGTCTCTCCATAATCCATTTGAGCTGTCAGTCCCTCTCATCCCGCATACTGGTGAGTCAGCAATCTGCACCACACGACTAAACTCTGCACAAAAACTTGCTTGCTGATCCATCTTTGGCTCTTCTCTCCTTAGAGAACAATGCCATCCCCTCCACCACACATAAAAACCTAGCCTTAATGTTGCTAGTGGCTGCCAGTTCTTCATTGGAAGTCTCCTGATGCTTTAATGTGTGAGGCATGGTTCACCAATGTCTGAAACATCACTTTGTCAGAATACTTGAACAGACAAACATGGGTGGTCTAGGGAGAGGCTAAATCTGATAATCTTGATGTAGATTGTTTTCCCTTACTTGAACATACTAACAGGAAAGGGGTCTTCCCATAGCCCTCCAGCTTCTCATTCTTTGTTATGGTTGGGGTATTTCAATATTCATGCAAAATAGTAATTTGGCACACTGGTTTGCTGTTATTATTAAATTTTGGAACTCTGCATTACTTTTTCTCTGTTACTTATATGTATTTTTCAATAAACAGATAAATACAAAGCATTGCTATAGTCAAGATTTCTCACCCATCTGTCTTTGGCCAGAAGAAACCATGTAATAGTAAAGTTGTGTGTTAACGGAGTTACTGGCTCGCTGTCCTGTTGTCAGACTGGCAATTTAGGCACTGAATCTAACCCATAGCAGTTCTACTGTTTGGGTGGACTCAGTGGGAGGAATAGTCTTGTTCTTCTATTTCCGCTTCCTCTAGTCAGTGTTTAACTGAGAGGTGTCAGATAAACACAGCTACGGGTGAACTTGATGTGGATATGAGTTTCTCCTCCTCCTTCAGGTTTTTAAAACATATATTCCACCCACAATCACACTGTAATACATTTTATTGTAATATGCTATATTGTAAGCCTCCCTGTGATCCTCGAATGAATAGTGGTATAGAATTAATGAAATAATAATGCAGCCGTACCTTAGTTGATGAATGCCTTAGCAGCTGAAAGTTTTGTCTCCCAAACGCCGCAAATCCGGAAGTGAGTGTTCCAGTTGGTGAATGTTTTTTGGAAGCTGAACATCTGATGGGGCTTCCATGGCTTCCAGTTGGCTGCAGTCAATCAGAAGCCGAGCCTTGGAAGTCAAACGTTTTGGAAATTGAATGGACTTCCAGAATGGATTCCATTCAGCTTCCAAGGTATGACTGTAATACTACTACTACTACTACTACTAATAATAATAATAATAGCCTGGCAGGATTGCTTTGTAAGGATTGCTGAGATATATCGAACATATTTTCTTTTCTTCTGGTGCAAGTCATGTATTGTACAATGCAATACTTTTGGGAGATTAGTCTGGAACCTTTAATTATCACAAATTACTCAGGGACACCATCCATCTAGTCAAGCCTCCTATGGATTTCGGAGCTCACAAGCACAATCAATAACACAGTCTGAAAGCTGATAAAAAATACCCAGTCCTATTAAGTGCTGGTGTGCTGGTTGGTGAACAGGCAGAGCTGCAGCTGCCCATCTAATCTTCAGTGATGTATCCAGTCTGGTAGCAGATAATAGATCATTTCTGGGCATTCTGCTTGATGAATTCACCCAAGATGATAGGGGTATTTGCTTTTCTGCTTCTCATTTTGGGTCTCCCTCAAATTGACTGCAAGGCGCCAGCTCCTATGTGCACCATGATCGATCCATTCCTGATCCCACACCAGTATCATAAGAAAGGGGATATAAACATTGACATGATTGCCACGCTGAACACCTTCATCTTTGATGAAATACCATTCAACAGCCAGCCAACAACAAAGATGACAGATGAACTTATGTAAGGAATTATGTAAGGCTGAATAGAATCACATATGTTATACAAGCAGCAACATGATCAGAGAGCAGGGTTTTTTGTATTTATCTTTAATAGCAGATTTATTAAATTGTATATGGTTTTTCCTTTACATGATGTGCTTGACATTTCTGTGTTTTTTGTTTTTTTTTGCTTCCGTTGCTTTCGTATTCTTCATGACCATTCTATATTCCACATTTTCCTCATTCACATCATATTATTTAATGGCCTTTACAATCCCTCCCTATTTCTTCTAATAAGTATTACAATACATTGATATGAAATTTAAAAGCTGGGTATAATAGAAGTTTTTAGAAGGGTGAGATGAAAGAAAGGAAGGTATCATTACATATAGATGTATTAATTTAAATCAGTTATAAGGGGTTGTTTCATCTGACATTTTAATTCCAAAATTGAATGGGCATTGCAAGGCACATCTCTCCATAAACTTGTTTTGAAGATTATATTTTATAGTATTTCTATTGTATGTCAGCTTTATCACCATAAACTTATCCCAAGTTTTCCTCAGTCATTCTACAGTTATGGGGAAATATTTGTTTCTCCATTGCTGGGCTATACATAGTTTTACCATTGTCAACATGTTTATTGCTAGTTGTAGGTCAGCATTTACAACTTCAGAATGCATGCAAAGGGGATCATGGTAATACATAATCATGCAGAATTGTAGCCTCCAAATGTATTGCTTTAACACAGTTCCAAAATATGTATAAAGTCTGTAGTAGTTCTTTTACATCTCCAGCAGTACATATTTTGACTGCATCTTTTGCTCAGTTTATGTTGTGAAATATTTCCCTTTTTCCTTTCAAATTAATGCACTCTAGCATAGCTGGAATATTTTTAAATACCAAGCAACCTTCTGCCTGTGACATTGTTAAACTGAATTTCATTGCACAAAATTCCTATTTCTTCTTATTTGATGGTTGTGTTTCTGCCCTTTTTATCTGGGAGATAAGCATATTTTTCTACTAACATTCTTGCTATCAATATGTGACAAAAGATTCTCAAATGGGATTTCGGGAAAGAGTATTCCATGCTTTATCTGCAGTTGTTCCACAATGGAACCAATCCTCTACAAAAGAAGCTGGCATAAAGCACACCATTACAGTAAATTAAGACAGAATAAAGTTCTGTGCTTAAAGCTGGTGGTGCAAAAACAAGCCTTTAAAAGAGGTTTCTATGCTGGGTTTCCAGGTTATGTGAGCAATCAGAAAGGACCTAGGATTCAGCCTCTACACTCTCCGCAATCCTACCTACTCCATATTCCCAAAACTCTTCTTTTGGATACTTGCAATGACCTTGGTTCAGTCAACTAAGCCCTGCCTGACATGGAATAAGCCAGTTACACTGACATATCTTTGGCTGAGCTGGGACTTAACGTTAGTGACCTAGGAATCAGCTCATAAGCCCAAAATCATGAAAATGAGAGATTTCTGATTTTACATGGCATTAAACGCAGGCACAGCTGGCAGTGTAATTCCTAGAAAAGGTGCATCCTCAGGGTATCCTGCCTAAACCATTGTTTAAAGATTGTTTTTTTATTTGTTTTTTTTTTTTTAAGATAAGGCCTTGTCAAATGCATTTTTGCCCAAAACACAATGGGCACACTGAATAAATAAATGACTCATCCCTGTTCTGAAAAGGATGGTTGATCCTTTATTATTAAAAATAACACACATGATGCGATTCTTTTCTTTAGGACAAAGTCTAAGAACTACCAGCATATCCTATCCCTGGTTTTTGCAGTGAACGAGATAAATAAAAACCTGAAGACCATACTAAATGTCAGCCTTGGCTTTCACATTTATGACAGTTATCTAAATGCAAGAATGATCCATCAGAATACTTTGAAACTTCTTTCCAGCCAGAAAACAATTGTCCCCAACTTCAAATGCTTTAAGCAAAAGAATATGATAGCTGTCATCGGAGGACTTAGCTTTGAAATTTCCTTTTACATGACTACTCTTTTAGGCATCTACAAGATTCCACAGGTAGAACGAATCACCTGACCATATAGGTTTCCCATAGATTGTATTATGTTTATCTAATAAAATATGATAGTGAACTATTTATCCTTCACAAATAGCTTCATTTCAGATGGTTTGTGGACCTGTTGCAGGGTCACTGAAGAAGATCTTATTGCATTGAGTGGTTTATTGGGCAAGCTGTGCCCTCCCCCCATTGTTGATGGTCTCTAATTCCCATCAGCTTCATCGAGCTTTGCCAATAGATAGGGATATGGTAGTTATATTGCAAAAATTCTGGAGGATCATAGACTCCCTATTTCTGGGCTAGAAGATGCTCCCTCAAATATCCTTAATCCAAACTATGTAGGGCTCTAATGGTAAGCACCAACACTTTGAACTGTCCTTGGGACAATTTATTATCATGCAATTCCATATATGCAGCATATGTGTTCATATGTTCAATGTTTTGCCAAGCTTAGTGGCATAAGTGCTGCTTTTACTGCTAAGTAGTGTTAGGAACTAAGACAATGTGGGAAGGTGTATGAAGTGCTTACTTCCTATTGCAGAGAGTCACAATTTTTGATACATAGAAAACCTGCAAACTGTCAGGGACTTGGTAGCTTGACGCTTCCAGGGAGGAGGAAGACAGTTTAGAATTACAACAGGGGGTTGAGGGAGGTCACAGCTCAGAGGCAGGTGAGGGGAAAAGTTGGGAAATAATGGGAGAGGAGGAAGAGGAACACCAGAGGGGTGACAGCTGACAGACACAGTGTCTTTAGAAAGCATTCCAGTACCCCCCCTCTCCCAGAACCCAGCGATCCTTGAAAGTAGGAGAGCAAAGAGCTCAAAGGCAGAGGACACTTATTAGCACCTATAGAGGTGATTGATAAATGAGACAGGGGTGATTGATAAACGTGGAAGAGACAGGGGTGGAGATTCACTCGGGATATTGCCATTATCCATGTTTTAATGTATTTTTAATCTTTTGTTGGAAGCCGCCCAGAGTGGCTGGGGAAACCCAGCCAGGTGGATGGGGTATAAATAATAAATTGTTGTTGTTGTTGTTGTTGTTGTTGTTGTTGTTGTTGTTGTTGTTACTGAATCAAAAGTGGACGGTAAGAAACATTTCCTTGTCTTTGTACATTCCTGGCAACCGCCTGTTGCTGGCAGCAGCCTGACACAAACTAATTGACATTTCACATGCATGCCACAAGCAAATAGATCAAGTATGAATTTGACATTTAGCATAAAATGAACTGAAATAATCTAGTACTCTACAGTTAAACTACAGAATGAATTCATGAATAAAAAAATGTGTATACAAAAATGAGAGCAGGAAGTCTGGCAACAAGGAAGGAAAAAAATGTGGTGTTATTACATTATTAATCTAATTGCATAATGTCTTTGTATGATTATTTTTTGATGAATGTATAATTTTTATTTGGCTTAGATTGCCTACTGTGTGAATGCTCCAGAGATGGATAATAAAAGCCAGCTCCCTCCATTCTACCGGATGGTGCCCAATGAAGAATATCAGTACGCAGGGATTGTCAAGCTTCTTCTTCATTTCCAATGGACATGGGTTGGGATCCTCACAATGGAGAACGATAATGGAGAGAAATTTCTGCAGACTTTAACGCCGATGCTTTTGAAGCATGGAATCTGCACAGCCCTCAATGAAAAAATACCAGCCACAACTCATGCTGTAGATATGTTGAGTTCATTGGACTCTATGCTTGACAAGGCCAGTTATCTATCCAATTCTGAAATCAATGTATTGGTAGTAAATGCAGAAACTGGTGTCATGACATATTTGACATGGGCAATGCTTATATATGCAATGCTGAAAGATATAAAAGTGACATCCATAGGTAAAGTGTGGATAATGACAGCCCAGTGGGATTTCTCAGCTGACGTGATGCACAGGGCTTTTGACATACAGGTGTTTCATGGGTCATTATCTCTTGCAATACACTCAAATGAAGACTTGGGTTTCAGAAAATTCATTCAGGTCTTACATGCTAAGACATCCAAAGACAATGATTTTTTGAGGATCTTCTGGCAGCAAGCATTCAACTGCTCATTTCCTGATTCTAAGGAGGAAGAGATGAGATCAGTTACTTGCACTGGTGAAGAGAAGTTGAACAGTCTCCCAGGGACTCTCTTTGAAATGAGTTTCACTGGCCAAAGCTATAGCATCTACAATGCTGTTCATGCCATAGCACATAGCCTCCAGAAAATGTACTCATCCAGGCAAAAAACACAGAGCAATGTTGGACAGAAGTAGATTGGATCTTCCAGAAGTGCAACCTTGGCAGGTAATTTTCATATAAAACTAGCTCTCCTGTAATATGTAGTTTGTTGTGTGATGCACACAATTAAGGAAATCAAGACCCATGCAATATGTTCCTTATTCCTTGAATACACTGGTCGCTCCTGTTCCCAGACATCTTTCTTTATCCACCACCTGAAAGTACAGCAGAAGTCATCAATCTATTGAAGGTCAATTCATTTCGCCCCCTAAAAGTTATTAATGCTAATTGATGAAGATTCAGGAATTGGATGTTACTATAGGTTGATGAATGAAGAAAGATGTGTTAAGAGAGAATAAGAAAAAGATCTCGTATCATATTGCCATGTTGACACTGAAAGCGTCTTCTTGGGACACATCACTGTAAAGTTACATTTTAAGTGTGTGAATAAGGAGGATAATGTTTGGCGTCTGATATATGCTGGATGGGATGGATTTTGTAAGTGAATGAGCTATTCTCAAAGTAAATATTTCTGAAATGAAGTGGTAGAATAACGTTTAATAGCTTTTTCATGGACATTGGAGGAGGTGGGAGTGGGAAAAGAAGAGCTGAAATCAGTGGGCCATTGGGTAGGGCACTGAATATTCCTAAGAATTTTGGGTTGAGTATCAGTGGTCTTTCCATTTTCTTAATACAAAAATACTTGTTTTGTAACAGGTGTTGTTTTTTTTTTTTAAGGCACACATTATGGCAACTTTCCCTTTCCTTCCTGCATTTCATTCTGGTTGACATAGTTTGGCTCCCACAATGCACCCTTGGAACTCTAATTTTTAAAACCAGTTAATAAAGTGGTGGTCTTTTATTAAGCCAATTCCCACTCCACTTCTGATTTTGCATTACATGGCATGCTTTGCAGCCTGGGGTTGAAGCCCCAACAACTATCTGCCTTAAGAACAGATTGCCGTCCACATGCAGTGTCCTGTGCATGGCAACATGGAGGGTGGGGCAACTGAGTGCATTTAGGCTCAGAATGCTCCTGCTCTCATTCTTCTTTTTCCCATTCCACACACTGACCTTCCTTGTAGTGTGGCTAGGGTGGTCACTTTAGGACAAAGTAGGATTTTTTTTTTTTTAAAAAATGTTCCTTATTAAGCAATCTATCACTTTGCAGAGAAGACAAGATCTTCTCCATCTGTTCACACCTCCTTTGGACCTAGGTGTGTGGAATGTGTTTCTGCCCCCTGAGAGGTGGGTATGGAAGGCAGAGCATCCCCTTCCGGGGAAATTCATTTTGTTAGTTTGGGCCCACTTCTCCAATCTGTTAAGGTCATTTTGAATCCTGATTCTGCCTTCTGCAGCATTAGCTACCCCTCCCACTTTGGTGTCACCTGCAAATTTGATGTTTTGTTTTTGCCTTTGCCACTTTTCATTCTAGCTTCATTCTCTCCTAAGGAGTACCTCATTCAACAATGGTGCTGGAGACACTGTTTCTTTAAATGAGAATGGTGAATTGGCAGCTGGATTTGATATTATAAATTGGGTTACCTTCCCAAACCAATCTTTTTTACGAGTGAAAGTGGGAGAGATGGATCCATACACAACACAGGGTCAAACGTTCACCATTAATGAAGGGGCTGTCATATGGCACAACACATTTAATCAGGTAGGATAAAAATAGAGTTAGAAGAGAAAATATTACTTGGGCATAGTCTTTGGTATCCAATTCTCTTGCAAAAAGATACTTGGTTATGCCTATGAAAGAACCTGAAGAATGATTTATAAAGGAAATATTATTAATTGAAATTAATGTTATTGTTGTTATTTTATCACTATTTACAGGATCAGAAAACTTCTAGCTTGCAGGCCTAATTTTGTCCATAAAGCCATTCCTCACTAATGATGCCACATGTCATCACATGTCAGATGTGATGTCAGGTCAGGTGCAGGTACTGATGTGGCTACAAAGGAAGAGAAAAGATTGTAAAGTCAGCTACCAGCTGTACCTTTTTCTTTTTTTATCAAGCCACACTGTCTGTTGGCTGATGGGCAGTGGGATCATGCCTTGGTCAGGTGCACAATGCTGTTTGCACTGAAACTACTTGCTAACATGGTGCTTTTCCTTTCTGTTTTAGCAGCAGTTTCAGTGGGAAACGGTTTAGGCCAAGAAGTACAGAAGGCAATTATATTGATACAAACAGTATCATTTCCAGTATTTTTCAAATTAATAGTGCTTCATTAAGGAATAATTAAATGAGAGGGATTGTGCATATCTACTGTCATTTCTTGAATGACTTGCTCCAAAAGGAGCAACTACTAAATGATCCTTAGAATTGTACCAGTAGGAGAGTATTTTCACTGGACTGTTTGGATGCTGAAGATTATTAATAGTGATGCAGCATGTGATAAGTTTCTTCAAAATGTGAGTCCCATTTTTACTGAGTATGAAGTCAATAACCTCCTCATAGGGAATTTATTCTAAAGGTCTCAAAATATTATGCCAAAAGTAGTGCTCACAATTCAGTGAACTAGGTTAAAACTTCTTGGAATTTACTTACTGAGATTCATGACTATGACAAGTGTGGTTTGCTTAGTTAATCTAGGCTCAGAATCACCCAGTTTATGAGCAACTCAGTTAAGAGCACTAACAACGATCATAAGATCATATCTATTTTCAAAGCCGATATGTTCTGTACAGAAGCATTCCTTTAAAATGGTTGGCTCCTTTAAAGTAGCTGATTTTTTGCAATGCAAACTCAGCTATGTCTACTCAGATATAGCATAGCAGCCTTAGAAACCTCATGGCCCATTATAAGCAATACCACAGTATTAATTTTAAACACCCTAGTATTAATTTTTTGATTATATACAAGAGCAATTATTCTCCTCTTTTTGTGGATAGATCCTGCCAACTGCCAAGTGTAATGAAAATTGCCTTCCTGGATACAGCAGAAAAAAGAAAGAGGGCAAGCCATTCTGTTGCTATGATTGTGTACCATGTCCAGATGGGAAGATTTCAAACCAAAAGGGTAAGAAACAATATGTTCAATTTCGTGAGCATAATTTTTCTTCATTTTTCTTCTGCCTCCAGTTCAGCTCTCCCAAAAGAATGGTGATGATCCAGTTAGAACACAAATTGCTAATTTGTTATACACAGTACAAATGTATTGAATAAACAACAAAACTTCTTAACCCTGTATGTTAGCAAAAAAAAACCCCTGTATGTTCAAAATAAGCCTCATACATCAAATATATAGTGATTTATTTCCATTTTTTACTGTACTGTTGTACAATCTGATTATGCCTCCACTAGCTAAGCAATAAAGGAGTTGAATTTGATTAATATTAGAACCATTGTAGCGGTAATTGATCAATTTTGCTTCTTTTTCATTCCATCAAGTTTATAAATATTATTTTATAAGTCTGAGGAATGATAATATACCAAACAAGCTTTCTTGACACATGCATTTCTGATGTATCATCTACAGCTCAAGAACAATGGTATTTACAACATTAGCAGTGAACACCATGACCCTTACGAGGGTTTTTTTAAAAATCTTTTTTTTCTTTATAAATTGAAGTGCTACTAAGAATAGACTAAGCAGACAACCAGTAGATTATGTTGTCTGCTTGTGTTTGAAAAAAAAGATGTAGAGTTTTTGTTATACATATATATTGCCTCTTACATGAGGGTTCGGTTGTGGTGGTCCACACATAAACACAAAAATATATAAAACCAAGAATGCCCTGCAAGGTGGAGTGCTGCTTACCCATCTGTGGGAAGGCAGCATGAGGGCTCCAGCAGTGTCCTAGAGACCTCACCCCTGCCTTCCCCATGACTGGTAAGTGAGATACCAGACTTTGAGGAGGAGGCACAAGAACTCTATCACACTTCTAGAGCCTTCTCAAAATCCAGTGCCTCATTTACTCAGTTTTGGGAACACAGAGCAAGGGCTCTGGTATGTCGCCAAAGCCCCCACATTGCCTTCTCAAAGTCAGGTAAGCCTATGATTGCAGTTGTGGGTGGGGTAAATAAATAAAGGGAGAGTGACTTGTCTCCACTCTCCATTTATTTATTTATTCCCCACGGATGCAAAGCTGCAATCATATTAGTATACTAAGTGTAAGATGTGTATTACCTGCATATGCTTAGGGGCTGTACAACTCCCTTCACCATAAGGCTCAGGTTCTGTCCCCAAAAGGGATGCTAGATAAAGGGAGCAATAAAGGGAAGCAACCAGAGATCCACTGTATCCTAAGCTGGATACATCCTGCTTGACCTACAGAGTCACTCTCAGTTGACATTTTTGCATTAGAGTTTGCTATGGTGTTTCTGAGATGAAAATAGGTGTCATGGACTCAGGAAGAATTTTTTATTTTTATTTTTTGTAAATAACGTTTGGGATGGGAATGCAATTTTTCTGATTACTAATTACTGAGGGATTTCCCCCCTGTTTTTCAGACACAGATAACTGTTTCCAGTGCCCAAAAGATCAATTTCCGAACAGAAATAGAGATCAATGCCTTCCCAAGCGACCAAACTTCCTCTCTTTCACAGAAGCTTTGGGAATCTGTTCAGTTTTTTTCAGTTTGTCTTCTTCTTTCATCACAGCTTTGGTGCTAGGAATCTTCATCAAGCACAAGAATACTCCCATTGTCAAAGCCAACAATCGGGAACTTACATATTGTCAGCTAGTCTCCCTATTGCTCTGCTTCCTTTGTGCCTTGCTGTTCATTGGTCGGCCCAATGCAGTAACGTGCTACTTAAGACAAATTTCTTTTGCCATCATTTTCTCAGTGGCTGTTTCTACCATATTGGCAAAAACAATAACTGTGGTTGTGGCTTTCATGGCCACCAAACCGGGATCTAGAATGAGGAAATGGGTGGGGAAAAGTTTGGCCAATACTGTTCTTCTCAGCTGCTCCCTTATCCAAACCATTATTTGCACTGCATGGCTCAGTACCACTCCTCCATTTCCAGATTTTGACATGGACTCTATAGCTGAAGAAATCATAGTGGAATGCAATGAGGGATCTATCACAATGTTTATTGTGTTCTGGGATACCTGGGATTTCTTGCCAGTATCAGCTTCACTGTGGCTTTCCTAGCTAGGAAGTTGCCAGACAGTTTCAATGAAGCCAAGTTCATCACTTTCAGCATGCTGGTGTTTTGCAGTGTTTGGTTGTCCTTTGTTCCAGCATACCTGAGGCACTAAGGGGAAATACACAGTGGCTGTGGAGATCTTCTCCATCCTGGCCTCTAGTGCTGGATTACTTGGTTGTATCTTTGCCCCCAAATGCTACATAATTATCCTGAGGCCTTCCTTGAACAGCAGAGAACAGCTAATAAGAGGAATATATAGGAACTGAATTGTTAGGATAGTTATTCTTGCACTGTATTCATTTGTGAACTTTAATCAAAACAAACCCTTAAAACATATTTCCTGGCTGTTGCATTTTCAAGTCTCCTTTTATTTTCACACAGTTCTGCACTTTCACTGTAGTTTATTTTGAACACCCAAATATATATTACACGTGTATTACACATATATAATTAGACTTTGTATCTCTTAAGATGGTCAGGTTTCAGTGCTCTGGTTCAGATCTGTACATCACAGGATGTTTGTGAAACAGACCATTTTATTCTTTGTTCAATAACTGAATGGGCAGCAAAACAATGGTTTCTCATTCATCTCATGTTGCAGACAAGAAACAAGAGACCCCGGTGGCAGGTTTCACATGTCTTTTTATAGATTCACATACATACCTTAATGTTCCAGCTATATGTAAAGATTACAGGCCAATACAGTCATACCCCGGGTTGTGCATGCTCCGTGTTGCATACGTTCAGGTTAAGAAGCGTTCCGGAGCACAAGTGACCCATGCGCGACCCCCAGATGCGCCAGAAACGCTTCAGCGCACTTCGCGCATGCGCAGAAAGCACTCAGATCATGCTACTGGTTTTTTGGGTTTTTTTGTGCGTTCGGGATACGCACGCTCGCGTTATGCATTGCAACCCGGAACGGATCGTGTGCGTGACCTGGGGTTCCACTGTAATAATATTTAAAAAACCTTCACCAGACACTTTTCAAAGGATTTCTATTACACATTTCTGTTTCTGCTTAGCTCTCCCCAGCTCTTTGTGGTCTCTTCAACTTTTGACACCCTGGCTCACCCATGATTTTGTGTGAAGCTTCTGGTGGAGAGAGTTTCCTGGTGTCAATAATAGAATGCAGTTAAAACTTATAAAAAACAGGGGTTCTGTTTTTTTTCCTCTCTACTAAAAATATTCTAAAAACAATTGAAAACGTCTTTTTAAAAGTTACATACTCTGAGAGGTATTCCCTAGAAGAACAGATCTTTCACCTACCCACTGCCAGGAACAGATTTCAACTTCTTGACACATTCTAATGCCAAGTAGAGAATGTTTTCTGGTGAATTCCCTTCCTGCTCTTAAATCAATATGGCAAAATGTCAAAGTCATTCTGAGTCTGTTTTGATATCCAAAGACAAGTTTTCTATGGGAAAGAGATCATATGGAGGCTCCAGTATGAAAATGGAACATAATTTATCAACAAGTTATTTAGAGTAAATCAGGGCATTAATTGGAACATATGGTTTCTTTGTAAACCATGCTGAGAGGCAGCAAACATGTTTTCTTCAGGTTTTTTCTGATGCAAGTAAAGTCTTCCAGAATGCAATACTCTTGGAAGATGGCTCTGAACACTTCAATTATCACACATTACCACATGTCATTATGCATCTTGTCAAACCCCATGTGGACTGTAGAGTTCACAAACAGAATTAATAGCATAGTCTGAAATCTGTTATAAAATTTTCTATGCCATTTAGCAATGGGATGTTGGATAGACTGAAGCATTAACTCGGGTATGTGGCAATTCCCATTGCAAAAGGATTTGGAGCCATGGATGTAAGCAAGTTGTAACAACGCTGATGGTGGATAATAAATGGAACTGGGCATTGTCCAAAATGTTGAAGGAATTTCTTCTCCTGCTTATTTTGTGGCTGCAACTTCCTCAAAGTGAATGTGAGACACCCAGTGTTATGTGTACCTTGACAGATCCCTTCCAGCTCCCATACCAGTATTATCAGAAAGGAGACATCACCATTGGAGCAATTGCTACTCAATATGTCTGCATATTTGATGAAATTTCATTCAGCGAACACCCAGCAACAAAGTTTGTGGATGAACTTATGTAAGGTATACCCCCTACCCCAGCTCTACTGTTTTAGGCCAGCTTAGAAGTGCCTTGTGTAGGTGGTACAAGCACTGCAATGACACAAAGCAGGCTGCACAAGCATTTAATCTTATTAGCAGGTTTTTTAAATCTATGTGGTCTTTGTTCTAGATCAGGGGTGGCCAACTCCCAAGAGACTGCAATCTACTCACAGAGTTAAAAACTGGAAGTGATCTACCCCCTTTTTCGGGGTTCAGGTCAAAGTTGCTGACCTTTTTTTTTTTTTAGTAAGGAGGAAGGCCTATTTTGGGGGAGGTTCGGGTCAAAGTTGTTGAGTTTTTCAGGGAGGAGGTAAAATGTTGAGCTTTTTTTTTAAGGGGAGCTACAGTTGTTCAGCTTCTTTGGGGGGAGCCAATGATCTACCAGTCATCTACTGCAGACATCCAGTGATCTACCGGTAGATCATGATCTACCTGTTGGACATGCCTGTTCTAGATGTTTTGCTTGATAATTTGTTCATTTTGTTTCCTTTTCTCTCCCCTCATGACCATCTACAGTAATATTCCACATGTTCCTCTTGTCACGTTATCCCATGGTTTATTTCAAGCAATTCTATACCCTTATGTTGTCAGTCATAATTCCTCTATCCTTTTATTTTTTATTTTATTATATTTTTTATTTCCTAACATTTATATCAGGCTTCCTCAACCTTGGCCCTCCGGATGTTTTGAGACTACAAGTCCCATCATCCCTGACCACTGGTCCTGCTAGCAAGGGATCATGGGAGTTGTAGGCCAAAAACATCTGGCAGGCCGAGGTGGAGGAAGCCTGATTTATATACTGCTTGAATGTAAAAAAAAGAAAGAAACTCAGTTTACAATAACTAGTTCATGAAAAACAGAATAAAATATCTGTAAATCAGTTATAAATAACTAATTAAAACCTTAAATCGTAAAACCAGTATTAAACTAAAAACAGATTCAAACACATATCAGCATTTTACATATTTGGGTAGACTTGTCTAAACAAAAAAGATTTTAGCAGGCACCAAAAAAAGTCTGGTGAAGGCACCTATAGATGTCCATATTACCGGTATTTCTATTCTTATTTTTAACTCACTTCTTAGTTTCAGTGAGAAGTAAAGTCCCCTTGACCTCTGTCTTTTTAAAAATACAAACAATTCTTGTATATTATATGCATATACACTCCAGAGTTCCTGAAATAACAATCATCTTAACATGTATATACACAATTCATAGAGCTGCATGCAATATATGTATTGATTATAGATATGCCACAGAAACACAAATGCCTGAAAGAATACCTCCTCCCATACAGAGCCTCTTGGGGCCCTTTGGGTAGTTCCTCTGCACATAGAAGCTCAGGGGGTGGCAGCCCAAGAGTGGACATTCTCTGTATCAGCTCCTAAGTTGTGGAACTCTATCCCCATTGGCACCCATCCTGGGACCTTTGACTGAAGAGAAAGCAAATTTTGCTGCTGGTGAAGATATGAACATTTTAAACATGTTCATGAATTCCCAAACTTTGTGCCATAGGAGCCAACTCCTAGGCGTTTAGGCCCCTTTGCCCTCCTCAATAAAACATTTGAGGGAGCCAGCCCCCCCAAAAAAGTTGATGGGCATTGCCATTCATATTGTGTGTGTGTGTGTGTGTGTGTGGTGATCAATTATGTGGGGCAGGGCTTACCTGGGCCCCTCAATATTTTATTGAAGTTGGTACTCCTGCTTTGTGCTACTTAATGAGTTCATTTAATGGAATTTCCCCTTTTTTCTACAAGTAAGGAAAGGTGTGCAGTTCAAACCTAATCACATCCTGCTTGGCAGGGGGTTGGACTGGATGGCCCTTGTGGTCTCTTCCAACTCTATGATTCTATGATTCTACATCTGCAGCCATCTTGATGTCTCCAATAGTGTCATATCAAAAATAGATTATCCAATAGATGGTTAGATAGGGCTCAATATCTGTCTCACACTTAGCACTACTCTTCATTTAGGGCAAGGACAAAAAGCTATCAGCATGTTCTGTCCTTAGTGTTCGCAGTGAAGGAGATGAATAAGAATCCCAGTATCTTACCAATATAAGTCTCTCGGCTTCCACATTTACGAGAGTTATTTCAGTGCAAGGATGACTCATCAAAACACCTTGAAACTTCTTTCCAGCCAGAAAGCAATTGTTCCAAACTTCAAATGTGATAAGCAACGGAAGCTGATATCTGTTATTGGGGGACTTGACTCTGAAATCTCCCTTCACATGGCTACTCTATTGGGCATCTACAAGATTCCACAGGTAATATAAGCCATTACGAGAGAAAATAACAGTCACAACTGCTTTTCCTTCCAGAAAATACCAAAATGTAGAAAAAGTCCCCTGTCTCCAATTTCTCACCATTGTGTGCTTGTGAAACAGAGCTCAACAGCACATCTGAAAATGGAAACAACCTGCATATTAATCTTTGGATGGTGAAGAAAAGAGACTTTTAAATATATATGTACAAGAGGGTGGGCTGAGGAACCTTGGTTTTGGCAAGTTCTTTGCCTATTGCACCAGTGGGCAATGTTTCTGGAATACAACACTTAACATCTCCAGCCAGCATGGCCAGTGTCCAGGAATGACAAGAGTTGTTGTCCAGAGTTTCTCTACTAGTGCTCCATTGTCTAAAGAACATTTTAATCATAGGCAACAGGTGAATGTCCAGTGGGAGACAGCTCCAGAAGGGGGCACTACAACCAAAATGACCCATTTCCCCATTGCCAACCACCTCCTTATGGCTAGTGGGGGCACCAGCAGGAGGACCTCTGAGGAAAATCTTAGTGCATAGACAGGTTAATGGGGTGAAAGGTGTTGTCTCAAATAGCAATATTCCAAGCTGTGCATGCTTTCAAAGGATGAGCACTAGCACATTAAATTATACTTTGAAATGGTGGATAAGAAACAATTTGGATTTTTTCAAGAGCGGGTTGGATGTGCTCTAGATACTTGGTCTACATTGTTTTGTTTTCGATCTACAATAACTTCAGTTTTTAGGAAATCTTCAACAGAAATCTCACTATAATATATTGTTACCTTAGCGGTATGGTTACTTCTTCTGCCACAAAGTTAACAATGGGAGAGTGCTGTTTAGTTCTAAAGCCGTGGCATAACTGAACATGAAATTCAGCCTGGGGGGGGGAGAGATGGAAAGGACTACACATTTCACCCTCAGAAACAAAACAGGACTAGAGTTCAATAGTTAAGTATAAAATCACAAGAATTCATCTATATTCCCATTATCAAGCTGAAAAATGAGTTCTCTGACAATAAAATTGTGTGTGTGTGAAGGAAAGAAGACAATATTATGGGAAGTGCTTTCCCCTAAGAATAACCTCTTTTTCAGTTAAGCAGATAATATATTCACTTTATTTTAATGGTGATATTATCTTATCAATATATTAAACATTAGTATTACTGATTTTCTTAATTTTATTCCCCTTAGATTGCCTATTGTGCATTTGCTCCAATGATTCATGTTAGAAGTAAACTCCCTTCACTCTATAGGGCAGTTCCCAGTGAACAATATCAGTATGAAGGGATTGTCCAGCTTCTTCTGTATTTTCAATGGACATGGATTGGGATCATTGCAATGGATGATGATAATGGAGACAAGTTTATGCTGACCTTGATCCCAATGCTTTGGCAATGTGGAATATGCATAGCCCTCAGTGAAAAAACACCAGCCATAGCTCATGCTATAGATAATTTGAGTTCGTTTAACTCTATTTTGCACAAGGCCAGCTATCTATCCAACTCCAAAGTTAATGTTTTGGTAGTAAATGCAGACTATGCCACCATAACATGTATGACTTGGACAATATTCTTATTTGCAATGGTGAAAGGCATCGAAGAGACATCTATAGGAAAAGTCTGGATCATGACAGCTCAGTGGGATTTTTCTTCAGAGACATTGCACAGGGCATCTAATATCCAAGTCTTTGATGGGGCCTTGTCTTTTGTCATACACTCAAAAGAAGTGGTGGGCTTCAGAAAATTCCTGCAGTTCTTACATCCTAAGTCACCCACAGGAGATGGTTTTCTTATAATCTTCTGGCATCAGGCATTTAACTGCTTTTTCTCTGATTCAAATCAGATCAGCAAATGCAGTGATAAATGCAATAATAATCATTGCACTGGTGAAGAGAAGCTGGAGAGCCTCCCTGGGACTCTTTTTGAAATGAGTTTTACTGGTCAAAGCTATAGCATTTACAATGCAGTCCATGCCATAGCACACACTTTACACAGAATGTTCTCATCCAGGTTAAAACACAGAGCAATGCCAGACAGAAGTTGGTTGGATCATCTGAATGTGCAACCTTGGCAGGTAATTTTTCACATAAATTGTGGCTTACAATGGGCAGCTGTGCAGAGATAGGGGGAAGGAGCTATGCAAATATTAGTTTCTAATGGAATGACTTTTTTATTGGCAATGGTTTGCACAGTTTGGCTTGGCATTGGCATGTATCCAAGTATCCAAAAACCTGATTGGTGACCACCATTCAGCCAGCATGCTGTGGAGGTTCATGGGGGTAGAAGGAACCTCAGGCTCATATGAAGCATGAATCAATCACAAAGGGATTTGAAGTGTTGTGACCGATTCACATAATATCCTATATATACTTTTCATTTCCATACCTGGACACAACACATCCCTTTTCTGAAGCATATAGTTTTAGAATGAAAGACGGGGGAGAGAGGGGTTGCACTTTTGTCATTTTGTAAAATCATACTTGCACCTTATAGAATCTCATTTTGTCTCTGTTCACTCTAGCTTCATCATTTCCTAAGGAGAATTTCATTTAACAACACCGTTGGTGATACAGTGTATTTTAATGAGAATGGTGAATTAACGGCTGGATTTGATATAATAAACTGGGTTACTTTCCCAAATCAATCTTTCTAAAAGTGAACGTGGGAAGAATGAATCCACATTCTGTGCTGGATCAAGTGTTCACAATTAATAAGGAGGCCATCACATGGCACATGGCATTTAATCAGGTGGGTTCAAAACAGAGAAAACTAGGAGAAAGTACCCAGCATTTCTCAGGAATACTATGAAAAACAACAAGAAGAAAATAACCTGAGTTATATAAATGGATAAATCTGGTTCTCACAGTGACCAGCCAGATGGAACCTGCAAGTACAACCTGAGCAAAAGAGCAATGATCAGAAGGTTATAACATGGTATCCTTTGAAAATCAATCTGTTCTCTATTAAAGTTGAAACCTTGCTCATATTTTCCTAAGTTCTCTGCACCTGACTAGAATTTGAGATCTAATCCATTTGATTCTCTTTGCAAGTACAGTTCCCTCGAGAATCAACTTTGTAAGAGCAGCATAGGGTACAGTAAAGGTTATCTTAAGATGAAAGAACTGTGCAATTCTTTCTGTTGTCTTCTTTCTTTCTTTCTTTCTTTTTCTTTCTTTTTTCTTCTTTTCTTTCTTTCTCTTTCTTTTCTTTCCCATCCTTTCTTCTTTCTTCGCCTTTCTTTCTTTCTTTCTTCTTTCTTGATAGGTGCTGCCCCTTGCCAGATGTAATGAAAACTGCCATCCAGGTTACAGCAGAAAAAAGAAAGAAGGGAAACCGTTTTGTTGTTTTGATTGTTCTCCTTGTCCAGATGGGAAGATTTCAGACCAGAAGCGTAGGTGGAAAATGTTTAGGGTCATGAATGACATGCCACCAGTGCTAGCACAATCCTGTTAATGCCTATTTGATACATATGTGGTGATTTGGACCCAGGTACAGTGAAGGCTGTGCGGGATTATGCAATATAGTACAACCAACAGAGGAAACATGTACAGTCATACCTCGTGTTGCGTTAGCTGCGGGTTTGCGAATGGCGCAGGTTATGAGTGCGCGAACCCGAGGTTCTGGAACGGGTTACTTTCGTGTTTGGCAGTTCGTGCATGTGCAGACTCATCAAATGAGGCACGCACATGCGCAGAAGCAGCGCTGCAGGTTGTGGACTGCTCATGATGCGAACGGGGATCTGGAACGGATCCTGTTCGCATCCAGAGGTACCATTGTATCGGGATGCATTTAGGCCACAACTTTATTGATTACAGATGAAAGCAAGTTTGTTGGCATGGATTGTACCTAAAAAAACACCCAATCCACCTTGGATCCTCTGTTTATAACAACTGTTAAGGGGACAGGCTATCACAAAACTGGGTGCTCAAAAGCTTGCAATGGTTGCCTATACTCTACTGGTCAGTGTTCAAGATTCTTGCATTAATTTAAAAGACCCTTAACAACTTGGGTCAAAGATGCTTCGGAACTGTTAGATACCTTATATCCTTCCCATCACTGAGGTCTTGGGGAGAATAGTCTTCTGGGATGAACATATACAAAAGTGACATGGTCTAGAAATACAGATTCGCCATCTGTAGCCTGAGTGTTTGAAAAAAACTATGATTTTAATTGGTCAAGATCTTTTAAAAAAATGCTGAAACAACAACATAGAACTATTGTGGGTGGGTGAATAAGATTGTTTTCGAAGAGTAATGTCTTATAATAATTGACAGTTCATTTTTGTACTGAGAATAGCACAGCTTGCCCATCATTAATTACTAAGGGACTAACACAGCATTTGTTCTATTTTTCAGATATGGACTATTGTTTCCAGTGTCCAAAGGATCAATTTCCAAATGAAAACAGAGATAAATGTCTCCCTAAGATACTGAACTTCCTCTCTTTCACAGAACCTTTGGGTATCACTTTAGTTTTTTCAGTTTGTCTTCTTCTCTAGCAACAGCTTTGTGTTAGGAATTTTCATTAAATACAGTAATACTCCCCTCATCAAAGCCAACAATCGGGTCTCACCTATTGTCAGCTCATCACTCTATCCCTCTGTTTCCTGTGCTCCTTGCTATTCATTGGCCATCCTAACACAGTTACCTGCTACTTAAGACAAACCACTTTTGGTATGATCTTCTCAGTGGCTGTTTCTTGTATTTTGGCAAAAACAATCACAGTGGTTCTGGCTTTCATGGCCACTAGGCCAGGTTCCGAAGAGGAAATGGTTGGGAAAAGGATTGGGAAACTCTATTATTTTGGGGTGTTTCATTATTCAAGCCTTTATTTGTGCTGTATGGCTCTGTATTGCTCCTCCATTCCCAGATTTTGACATGTACTCTCTGGCTGAAGAAATCATTGTAGAATGTAATGAAGGGTCAGCCATTATGTTTTATTGTGTCCTGGGTTACCTGGGATTCCTGGCTATTGTTAGCTTCACTGTAGCTTTTCTAGCCAGGAAGTTGCCAGATAGTTTCAATGAAGCCAAATTCATTACTTTTAGCATGTTGGTTTTTGCAGTGTTTGGGTGTCTTTGTTCCTTCCTATAAGCACCAAAGGAAAATCCATGGTGGTTGTAGAGATCTTCTCCATTTTGGCCTCCAGTGCTGGATTGCTAGGTTGTATCTTTGCCCCTAAATGCTACATAATTATTATGAGACCTGAGCTGAACAGCAAGGACCAACTAATAAAAAGAAAGTAACAATCTACATGTTTTGTAAGGGCTTGTGAAATTGCTGCTGGTCATTCCTCTTATGGTTGATTCCCCACCCCAGAAATTTGTGCAATAGTTGTAACTTTGGTGAAATGTCTGTGTGTGTTGTTAGTCAGCCATATGTACTTCAGCCTAAAATAGGCTGTGTGATATTGTACAAAAGTCAAATTTATTAATAAAAGTAAAATTTCATGTAAGGTTCTCCATGCTGTAATTCGTACAAGGGCACACAGTACAATTTTGCTGTTTTTACAAAAAGTAATTTATTTTGCTGTTTCTAAGTAATAAATAGAAAATTAATGAATGATTTGTGAATAGAAGTTATACAAAAACTGTTATGGACCAAAGTAACTGGGCTGTCTAATGGACCCTTTATTGCCACATCCTCTAAATTGTCATTAAATTGGTGTTAAGTAATTGGAGTCCTGTGCACTCAAGGCAGAAAAAAAAATTAAAGGCACGTTTTTACTGCCATGGGGTCAAACAGTAATCTCCCAATGCCACTTCTCAGAGGAAATGACCCTGCAGGGAAGAGTCTTGTCTTGTCTGTTACGCCTAATAAAGGTTATTGAATTAAACTGAAGAGTAGAAACAATATTTCAACAGAAACTCACTTCTCAGCCCACACATTTAATCTAGTAGGATCCCAAGGTCAACGGCATCAAAAAATGTTCTAAGGTCCAGGAGAATTACCGAAAAGCAGCCCCTGCCCATCGTTCAGTGCAACCAAGGCTCTTTCAATCCCAAACCCAGGCCAGAAGCCAAATTGAAATGGATCAGGATAGTCAATTTTCTCTTGAAACTGCCCAACCACCACCTTCATGTGAACCTCCCCCACCCCACCCCCCGGTGCCAATGTGCCTCAGCACCAGTAACTTTTTAGGGGTTAACAAAACCACCCTTTCCTCTCCGAACAGTAACTGAAAGATGTTCACCAACATCACTTTCTGTTTCCCTCTTTAATACACACTGTTCCTGCCAGTTGTGACCTACTGATTTAACCACAGATTCATGTAGCTGACCCATGTATTCCATCTGGTATAGGAGGTCGCTATTCATTCAACATTGCTTTGTTGAGTGGGCAAAAATATTTGGGACATAGGGACAGAATTCTTACTCTCCCCCCTTTTGGAGGCAAATAACTAATCCCACTGTATAGGTGCCAACTGGCCTTGCAACTCCTGTAGGAAGGCAAATTACCCAGCCTTTAAAGTCAAGCTGTAACCTTTTCCCACTGGCCAGCTTGCATGAGATATGTGCCCCTCACCACTTCTTCTGGACGTGCAGAAGACCAGCCTTCCACTCACCCACAATGGGAAAGAACTGCACACTATCAAACATGGATTTGAATGAAATATTTCCTATAAGTGGGATCATCTTTAAGGATGATCCTGGTTGTGGGCAGGCCCCCAGGCTGGTTCCTCCCCCTCTATCATGGGCGGAGTAACGCCATCATGCCAGAGTGGCACCATGATCACCCCGGCTTCTTGGCCAATCACTTTTGTGTGGGGTGATCGTGGGGGGATATAAAAGTGGCAGCGTGATGCAAGTCAGGCACCTGCTTCGTGCTACTAAACACACACACACCATTTATTTTAGATGTCCTCTGGCCTTGCTTTGGACTTTGGTTGGTCGCCTGTCTTGGGACGGGGGTCAGGTAGGAATTTTTCCATTTGGCAGATTGGCACTGGCCACTTGGTTTCCGCCTACCTCTTAGCAATTGTCACAACTTTGTAAGGTTTGGTGGTTAGGCATTGGCTCATTGATTTGTGGGGGAGGGGAGGTCAGCCATCGCCTACCCCTTCATTGACCAAGGATATTCCATTAAAGGAATCCAGGGCTTGGATCCTGTCCGAAGTCCGCTTGAGGGGCTAGGGCCATGCCAGGCCTCTGGGGACACTGCGGAGAGCTACAGGCGGGTTCCCCCGATATGGTTTTCTCTTTGGGTGGTTTACCCTTACTGACTTCCTGCAAAGGGGGCAGGAGTCCGATATAGTCCTTTGCCAATGCCTAAGCCAATACCACTCACATTTCTGTAATCAATAAAGTTGTGGCCTAAAATTTTGCCCAATAACCTTAAACCAAAATTCTGTGTCAGTGTGAATTTTATTCTAATGGGGGGCTGGTTTGGGGGCCTTGCCACACAACACAGCCTGCTCTCAGCACCATTCCAATATATCACCTCTGCACATATTTCTCTTATCCCTACACTAATCAAGGTACAATAACTCTTCTATACAAGCTGCAAGTTGCAGCTTCTGAAAACCAATAAAGACTATATTTATTGATAATATCTCAAACTACTTGAATCTGTAGCCACAATGCAGCAGTCATAATGAAACAGAATGTCATGAATGTATCACTAATTTACAGTGAATTCTAGCCATGTTTTGGCCTTCTGCTGCACAGCACAATACCCCAGGGGCATGACAATAAACACTAGAATTATCTTTAAAAAAATTACTTGAATTCATTCTCCCATGTAATTTCCCTCATATATATTAAATGCCCTATATTTTAATATATGAATAATATATTAGAAAGCGTATTTAAAATATCACTACGATGGATTGTGATCAAGCAGAGAAATACCAATCTGATAGTGGGCAGTTTTGTTTTATCAAGAGAAGCTGGAGCCACTGAATCTTGTATCTGAGCTGATACAGATTGAATATTCTGAGTCAAGGTTTACCCACAGATGGCAATGCTACTTTTTTTGCTTCTGATCTTTCTGTGGATGCTGATGCCTCCAACTGAATGCAAGGCACACAGTCTTATGTGTTCCATGATGGATCCCTTTCACTTCCAATATAAATATTATCAGACAGGGGACTTAATCATTGGAGAGATTGCTACTCTGTTTGGCTTTATGTTTGAGGAAATAACCTTCAGTGAACACCCAACAACAAAATTTGTAGATAAAATTGTGTAAGGGGATGGTTTTTGTTGTTTAAATTTTAAAGATGCAATAGATCATGTCACCATAATTAAAATAGTTTGTAGAAAAATATGCATGTTCAGAAAATATTCTGTGTGACGTATTTAATAGAAATATTAATGAATATAAAACACATAAAACACATACAGTGTTACATAAACTTACAGATTGAAAGATGATAAATTAAAAAGAGAAAAGATTAATGGAAACATCTTTTAATTGAATTCATGGAAAAAGCATGAACATTGAGGAATATAATAGATTTTTGTCCTTATGGTAAATTAATATTTTTTAAAAAATATTCATTGGATTATATGATATAGAAGATGATTGATCACCACCTGAAAAAACTTTCTAATCTCAATCAAGACTCTTCAGAAGAATGTGTCTATTTAATATGTTGATACCCTCCCCCAATATGCACATCTATGCACTTGTGTGTGTGTGCACGCGTGCATTAATGTACACTGTGGCATTCTTTCATATATGCTTCATGGGATGTTGAATATATGTTTGATTCACAATACAACTTTTATTTTAGTTTAACAGTGAAAAACTACCAGCATGTCCTGTCCTTAGTATTTGCAGTGAAGGAGATCAATGAGGATCCAAAAATCATACCAAATGTCAGCCTAGGGTTTCAAATCTATGACAGCTACACAAATGCAAGGATGACTCATCAAAACATCCTGAAACTTCTGTCCACCTCAGAAAGGACTGTACCCAACTTCAAATGTGACAACAAAAAGAATATGATAGCTATAATTGGAGGACTAGATTCTGAAGTCTCCCTACATATGGCTATTATCCTTGGTATTTACAAGATTCCACAGGTACAATGTGTGTGGCTCTTGGTTATTGTTTTAATGGGGTAACATTTTACAAAGGGGTAGCCAATGTGGTGCCTTCCAAATATTGTTGGACTGTTACTTCTATCACCTCTTATCATAGTGGATATGCATCATGGTGGGTGTGGCTGAGGGCACAAGGTTGGCTACTGAAAAAAACTTTTAACGCATACTCAAAACTTTATTTTTCTTTGCTCTTCTTTGAAGGAGAGATGTGTAACTGAGAACACATATTTTGAAGATGCCCTGCTTAGGTATAACAAAGCAATGATTCTCATTTATTTCTGTCCAAGAAGTTGAGCTATTGCACCTGGCTGGGTGCTTCCTCCAGGCCAGCAGTTCTGGAGAGAATGGAGCAATGTCACATTTTACTAACTGTTGGTAATGCTGCTGGGAATTTAAGTCCAATGACAACTAGAGGCCACCCGATTGGAGAAGTTTACAATATCCTATGAGAAACCACTGACTTTTTACTGCGTGACATGGTTTCTTCATCTCCCATGATAACAGAGTGTGTTCATCAAATTACTTTACTCATCATGTAGCTGCTGGTGCTGATTCCCATGATTACTGGCAATATAGATAACAAGGAAATGAAATGTTAAGTCATTGAAAGTTGTTACTTTGTATGACACACAGAGAGAAACCTTGCTTGGTTTAAAAATAAATTCAGCATTTCTCCCCAAATTAAAGTAATATGTATTAATTTATCTCACAACCAGATGCCCAAAATAAAACTAAATAATTAGTTCATGAAATTCAACAACAGAAATAATCTCTCGCTATGAAGAGGTAAAAAGTGTCCATAGGTTTCTATCTTCTTTTTTATCAGAAGTAAGTTCTGTTTTGCTCAGTGGGATTTAATTCCAGATAAGAGTAACTGCCTAAAGTAGCAGTTTAATCTTGAAAGATTGCAAGGAGGTTGGCATAAAATTTGGAAAGCTTTAGGTTGTGAAAGATAATAAACCCAATTCAAAAACATTGTTGAGTGAAGCCTTTCACATTTCCCCCAAGTAATAACACTTGGATACTTTAAATCAGGATTTTCTACTTGCCTTTTCTTATTACACATTTGGAATAATAATTGTATTTTACGAAAATTTTATTTTCTAACAAATTTCTGTGCTTAGATTGCCTATTGTGTAATAGCTCCAGTGATTTGCATGAAAACCCAGTTCCCTTCTTTCTATCGAATGGTGCCCAATGAAGAACATCAGTACAAAGGCATTGTCCAGCTGCTCTTGAGTTTCCGATGGACATGGATTGGGATCATTGTATCAGACGATGATGATGGAGAAAAATTTCTGCAGACCTTGATGCCAATGCTCACTCGGCATGGAATCTGTACAGCCCACATAGAAAAGGCAGTAACTATTTCACAAAATATAGAGGCAATGCAATCACCAGTTGCCATCCAGTCCAAGGCCACTTCACTAACCAACTCAAAAGTCAAAGTATTTGTTGTAAATGCAGAGCCTCAGACCACTACATGGCTGATGTGGTTCGCATATTTCTATTCAGTACTGGAAGATATATCAGAGGCATCAATAGGCAAAGTATGGATTATGACACCCCAGTGGGATTTCTCATTGGAGTCTTTGCAGAGGTATTTTGATATAAGGACATTTGATGGCACATTATCTTTTGCAATTCACACAAATGAAGTGCTGGGATTAGAGAATTCCTTCAAGCATTACATCCTAACACAGCAAAAGGAGATGGGTTCATTAGAATTTTCTGGGAAAGTGCATTCAGCTGCTTATTATCTAAGGAGAACAAGGAAAATACTGATCATTGTACTGGTGGAGAGAAGGTGGAAAGCCTCCCTGGGACTTTTTTTGAAATGGACATGACCGGTAAAAGCTACAGCATCTACAATGCAGTCTATGCCATAGCATATGCTTTACGTAAGATGTTCTCACCGAGATCCAAACACAGAACAATGGTGGACAAAGGTAGAACGAGTCTTCCAAATTGTCAATCCTGGCAGGTAATGTTTCACATGAAGTCATTCTTCTGTCAGGCTGATATGTAATGATTAATTGAGTATAGTAAGAGAAGGAATTCTGCACAAAATATGCTACATCTCTTTCTTTAAAAACTTGGTTTTTCTCATGTTCTGATGCTTCCTCTTCTTCACTAATTGAGCAGCAGTGAGATCATGTAAATCCATAAATCATATATGTCCCTTTTTCTTTGTATGGTCCAGTTGGAAGTAGACATTGGATCTGCTTAATTTGTATAATTCCAGTTCCTTTCCACCAATATTCAAAGTCCATTGTTGATAGACTCATGACTGCAGCTACTTTCCAAACAAATATCAACACGGTGGGAGCTATAATTCCATTACAGAATCTACATGACATTACTGTCATCACCCCATCCATATTTGCTCCAGATTTACCCTTTCTGGGTGAAATGCAATGTTAAAAAACACAATTCCCAGCCCAAATTAGCCAGTTTTCAACACCCATTTACAGTAGTAAGCCTCTGACTAGAAGCATGTGAAGAGCTTGAAAATCAAATACCCTTACAGAAAGATGCAGCTACTCACAAAAACCAAGCACAACAGAGGATCTGCAGCAGGAAGAAACCCACATAACTCTGTGCTTAATTAATGGCAACTCTCTCTCATTTGTGTTTGACTTTTTCAATATAGCTTCACTCTTTCCTAAGCAAAATCACATTTAACAACAGTGCTGGGGATACCATCACGTTTAACGAAAATGGTGAACTAACTGCTGGCTTTGACATTATAAACTGGGTTATTTCCCGAAACCAATCCTTCTTAAAAGTGAAAGTGGGAAGGATGGATCCACAATTGTCACAAGAGCAAGAGTTCATTCTGGATGAAAAGGCTATCAGATGGGACAGAACATTCAATCAGGTGGGATCTGACTGTATAGTATAGTATAGTATAGTATAGTATAGTATAGTATAGTATAGTATAGTAGTATGTATAGTATAGTATAGTATAGTACTGTGTGTGTATTGTCACGGACTGGGCAGAGGAGAATGGTGGGATGTGAAACCTTCCAGAAATGAAGAAGACAGTTCAGAATTACAACAGGGGTATGAGGGAGATCACAGCTCAGAGGAAGATGAGGGGGAAAGCTGGAAAATAATGGGAGAGGAGGAGGAGGAGGAGGAAGCACCAGGGGGGTGACAGCTGACAGACACTGTCTTTAGAAAGCGTTCTAGAATCTCCCCTCTCCCAGAACTCTGTGAGCCTTGAAAGTAGGAGAGCAAAGAGCTCAAAGGCAGAGGGCACTTTTCAGCACCCGTGGTGATGACGCATGAGGAAGTAGAAGAGATGGGGGTGGGGGTGGAGATTCACTTGGGACAACACCATTATTCCAAGAGGCTACATTCTCAAGCCTATCTCTGTAAATATTGTATAAAAGCAGATAGTAAGGACTTGTCCATGCCATATCTGTTCCTACCAATCTGCCGTGGGGGTTGGTCTCTCTGCCGCCTGATAGGTATAGCAGCACACTACAATCAATTAGCAATACGTACATACACATACACTCAATATGCAAAGCTTAAAGGAAATCAATATGAAACTCTCTCTCTCTCTCTCTCTCTCTCTCCTTCTATATATATATATATATATATATAGCTGACCCGGCCACACGTTGCTGTGGCTTATTGTGTGAAAGTTGGAAATGTGTTTCTTGTGTTTGTAAGCGTCATCCTGATGTGTGGTTTCACGTTAATCTGGTGTTTCCTTGGTATGAATTTGAGTCATTCTTTGTCTTTGTTGTTCATTTTGTGATGAACGCTGTTCCTGAGTTTGTTTAGTAATTACACGTTGTGTTGCTTTTGTTGGAAAAATGGCAAAGAGGGCAATATATTTTTCTTGCATAAAATCACATTTTTACCTGTGAAAGGTGTGGTATCTGTACAATGTAAGTAATTCAAGATGGCACCCAGCACTCTCCCTCAGGCTTCCTTGTCGCCGGCATCTTATCTCCTTGCAGACCATCTCCCTCCAACTTGGCCCCGGCCCCCCCGTCCCCTCAGCCCCACGCCTTAGACCTACTCCCTGCGTGCCTCGCGCCACCCTGCCACCTTTTCCCTTCCTGGAAGGTGAGCTGCAGCCGCCTAGGCCCCGGAGTAGGGCCTCATGGCCCACTTGTACAGGACAGAGGCCGGGGCCGCAGGCTACTTGCGGCCTTCTCAGGGCTGTACGTCGGGGGCGTTGAAGCCTGGTCCAGCACGGGGTAAGGGGCTAGCTGGGGCCTGTCCTGTGGTGCTTACCTGGTGGGGCAGCGGCGGCGGCCTCTGCATGGCTTTTATGCGCATAGCTAGACCAATCTCGGTGGTAGAGCCATAGTGGCGGGGCGGTCTTCTTGGGGCCTCCACATCGGCATGCAGATAAGCCTGGTCCCGCGCAGGGTAAGGGCATAGCTGGGGCCTCTCCCATGTGGAACTGCTCAAGCTCCTCGGGCCGCACCGTGCCACCGTCAACACGAAATGCAGCACTTCTGCTGCCTGAGCCACCTACTCTTCATGCCAGGAGCTGGGCCAGGCCGACCAGGTGGAGAGGAGAAGGAACCGGGCGAAGTGGAAGGGCGGCGGGTCTCTGGCAGCCCTTACCGCTGCAGTTGCTGCTCCAGCCACTGCTGCCTCCTCTGTTTGAGCTCCATGGTAAAATTGCGCTCCGGGCTGGGCCCAGACTTGCTCAACCCGGCACCGGGGAGTGGAGGGGTGGTGACGTAGGAGTAGAGGGTGGGGTGGGTGGGGTGTGGAGGTAAAATGAGATGTGTGGTCTTTGAGGTCCATTGGAGGGTGCTATATTTTTTTACATAAAATCACGTTTTTACCTGTGAAAAGTGTGCCATCTGTACAATGTAAGCATGTACAAACACTCTCATATGGCCATGGAACGTTGTGTCCAAGTTTCAACGGAATCGGTCAAGCGGTTACGGAGAAGATCGATCGGTCACAAACACCCACCTTTTACATTTATATATATATATATATCACATATAACACACCCACACCCACACACCCCATACTTTTGCTGATAACTGTACACATTATTAGTCTGGATTTCAAAAAGAAACAATCCATGGGCATGTCAAACTTAACAGCATGCTCAGTCTAATTTCAAAACAAAATAAAAAATCCTTCCAGTAGCACCTTAGAGACCAACCAAGTTTGTTCTTGGTATGAGCTTTTGTATACATGTGTGCTACTGGAAGGATTTTTATTTTTATTATTATTTTTTACTATGGCAGACCAACATGGCTACCTACCTGTAACTCAGTCTAATTTGACAGTCCTATGCGAACAAATTTGATCAGGTGAAAATGGCTGAATTATGCTTGTATTCAATGCTAGCCCTACTCAGAATAGGCCCGCTGAAGTTAATGTACATTGCTAACTTAGGTTCCTTAATTTCAATGAGTCTACTTAGAGTCTGACTAGCACTGGATGCAACCCTATGTGTACAAATCCATTTAAAACAGATCCACCCACCCCATATTTTTTATGGATAGGTGCTGCCTCTTGCTGTGTGTAATGACAATTGTCGCCCAGGTTACAGCAAAAGAAGAAGGAAGGAAAGAATTTTGTTGCTACGATTGTACCCCATGCCCAGAGGGAAAGATTTCAGACAAGAAGGGTAGGAGATACAATGCACAGCATTAAGATATAAGCAATTTAAAATACTTTTCATTGGTTTTGGTTTATTATCAATTGAATTCTCTAAATTAGGTCTGGGATAGTGACAAGCCAGCTATGATGTATGCCCCTAACATGCTGCAGACATATAACCCTGAATACTTATATTTAATTAATAACAAAACGTTATCTTCATTCTGGCAAAGAAAATATTAATCAAGGTATGGCAGTATATGTCCCTAAAATACCACATAACATCATCATTTCTGATATATACTGGTAAATATACTGGTATAGTCCTGATACATACCGGTAAATCATAACACCATCTAACTGCTTTTGGTAATTGATGTAGTTGTTCACAGCCCCCTGATCCTGGCCCTGTTTTGTAACTTCTGGCTAAGGCTGATCCATCTTGTACAAATAATGTTGTTTGCCTTGCCTTGCCATGCCCTGAATATCACTGCAATGTAAAATTCCCCGCTGGAAGGCTGCAGAGGTCAGCCACCTTATCAAGCTTCTCTTTGGTATCTAGACAAATCCGATATTTAGAGATGTATAGTATCAAATCAGCTCACCATTTCAGAACCCCACTTTCATGGGATCACCGGTTACCCTGCAAATGTCATTTTTGCACTGGGAGGGCAAATATTATCTATTTTATTGGGGCTATCTGTAATGTATGAGGAAACTCTCAGTCCCTGAAAATAGGTAAAATTTGTACTCACCCAGAAAATACTGCTGATATTCAGCTTTAATTTTGCCACACACTCCACTCCCTGAACATGTTGAAAAAGTCAATACCAAATATTACAGTCCAGAACTATTAAAATCCATAGAGAATTGTTTTATTATGGTGATATTAAGCATCAACCTGAGCTTTACTTGGCATCTGAGGGGGGAAACCAGATGGCTAGCAGTGACTGAAACCCACATATTCCACCAAAGTCTAGTTTAAATTATATCAATAATCAAAGGGAGAGCTTTGAAATTTAAAAAAAGCAACACCACACAACTTATGATAAATAGAATCATAGAAATGCAGGGTTGTAAGTGACTTGCTTCATGCCAAATCATAGAATCATAGAGTTGGAAGGGAACACAAGGTTCTACTACAACACACAGCAATGCAGGAACATTTTGCTTAACATTGGGGCTTGAACCCACAACCCTGAGATTAAGTCTCAGGCACTACCGACTGAGCTATCCCTCCCCCCACTCTCTGGAAAATCAAGGTACGCATGTGCCCACTGCAAGGAGTTGCCCTCAACACGTGGAGAGCGATAGGGATACCCACCCTCCACTTCCTCTGCCACAAAAAGTTAATCATTAGCATAAATGAACCTCTGAACAGAGCTGTGGCTTCAAATTAAAGCAATATATGCACAGAAAACAGAGCATCAGAGACAGATCTACAGTGTTAACTTAATTGGGCAGAAAGTGCAAATATAAAAAAAGAAAAGTGATGACATGATTCAGGGATAGACACATAAACAACTTCTTCTTCTTCTTCTTCTTCTTCTTCTTCTTCTTCTTCTTCTTCTCTTCTTCTTAGACATGGATGAGTGCTCAAAATGCCCAGAAGGTCAGTATCCAAACAGGAACAAAGATCAGTGCCTTTCAAAGAGCATCAACTTCCTTCATTCACAGAAACTTTGGGGATCCTTTTAACTTTCTTAGCTCTGTCTTTTTCTCTGATCACAGCTTTGGTGTTTGGAATCTTCGCTAAGCATCAGAACACTCCCATTGTCAAAGCAAACAATCGAAACATCACCTACTCTCTGCTTATCTCACTATTACTCTGCTTCCTCTGCTCCTTGTTATTCATTGGCCTGCCCCAAACAGTGAGCTGCTGTTTGAGACAAACTGCTTTTGGTGTCATCTTCTCTGTAGCTGTTTCCTGCATATTGGCAAAAACTAACTGTGATTCTGGCTTTTGTTGCCACCAAGCCCGGGAGCGCATGAGAAAATGGGTGGGGAAAAGATTCACAAACTCTATAATTCTTGGCTGCTCCTTTATTCAAGCTACTATTTGTGCTGTATGGCTATGCACTACTCCCCCATTTCCACATTTTGACATGCACTCCCTGGCTCAAGAAATTGTAGCGGAATGCAATGAAGGTTCTGTCACTATGTTTTATTCTGTTCTGGGCTACCTGGGATTCTTGGCCATTGTTAGCTTCACTGTGTCTTTTCATGCCAGGAAGTTGCCAGACAGCTTCAATGAAGCCAAGTTCATCACTTTCAGCATGTTGGTTTTCTGCAGTGTTTGGTTGTCTTTTGTTCCTTCCTATTTAAGCACAAAGGAAATACATGGTGGCTGTGGAGATCTTCTCCATCTTGTCCTCCAGTGCTGGGTTACTAGGTTGTATCTTTGCTCCCAAATGCTACATAATTATCCTGAGGCCAGAACTGAACAAGAAGGAGCAGATAATAAAGAGATATTAGTAAAATAAAACTAAATCTAAGAGTATGGCATTTTTATTGATGTTTTGGAAATCATATGATCTGTTGCTCAGGAGAGTCTTCTTAAGAATGGTGGTAGTGTTTAAATGAGAAGCAGTTTTTAAATTAGCCATTTCAGTACTGATAGTTATAATAATTTCCTGTACACCCATAAACAAAGACTTGTGGGATGTGAACCATGGTAGAAATATCACAGTGGGTGGGATAGCCTTTATATGGCTGGTTCCCATCATCTTCTGGTTGGCCAGAAGGCCTCAAGGGATCTTGACCTCACTTCTCTATCATTTATAAGGGTGGTGGATTTTGAGGAAGAACAGAGGAGAAAAATTATTTAAAGTCTTCACAATTATGTTTTGTAGAAAATACCCCTTTCCTGTTTTATTCTAATGGCAGCTATAGCTGCCTCTTTTCTTTTATTTCTTAAACTTGTGGCTAAGAACTTAGACCCCTTTCCCCAAAAATCATACATTCTTTGTTTTAAATACAATGACTTTATCACTGTCTTCTTTATTTTTGTGGTTTCCAATTATTTCTGCTTTATCTGCAATTTAAAAATAAAATAAAATAAAATTGATGCTATAACTCTCTGTGTTTATTCCAGAAGGGGAACTTCCTGCTGCACTTGTGATTTTTGTCCTATGTGATCTTTTAAGTATGATTTTTTCTGTATAGATGCCCCTCTCATCACCGCCTTCATTGTATCCCACAATGAGCCATAACTCATTATTTCCTTAAAAACACACACACACAAACAAAACAAAACTTTCTCTTATTGATTGATTGAGAATGGGGGTGAAATACCATACTGGAGTAGCATGTTCAGCTGGAATGAATTCAAATTTTGTTCAGAATGGGACATGATCTGTTATTTTGATCTCTCCTGCTTGTGTTATTTTCACTGCATTTAAAAGTGGGGTGGATGTTAATAGTAAATCTACTCTGGATTGTGAGCTGTACACCAGGGACCCATCTACATGAGCCATGTCTCCTGGACTCACCTTCTGGCAAACATACCTCAGTTTCTACTTTTGTAGTATCCTCATTTGTTTCAGTTGGTCTCTGCCATTCTTAAATTATCTTGCACTTCTACATTTCTTTTTCCATGTGGCCAGATCCTTACCTGTTAATTCTTTTATGTTCCAATTAAGATTGCCACTGATTATTACATCATTTGAAGAAGATTTTCAGTTTGGCCAGAGTTCTTTGCAGGAAGGGTAATTATTTGGTGAATAAATAAATGTACAGTGGTACCTCAGGTTAAGAACTTAATTCGTTCTATAGGTCCGTTCTTAACCTGAAACTGTTCTTAACCTGAGGTACCAGTTTAGCTAATGGGGCCTCCTGCTACTGCCACGCTGCCGCCACATGATTTCTGTTCTCATCCAGAAGCAAAGTCTTAACCCGAGGTACTATTTCTGGGTTAGCAGAGTCTGTAACCTGAAGCGTCTGTAACCTGAAGCACCTGTAACCTGAGGTACCACTGTAGTCCATTAATAATACTTTCAACACAAATAAGTCTTCCATGTGCATCCCTCAATACTTTTGTTGACTGAAAATTATGTATTAACAAAGTCACCCTTCTAGCTTTGAGGAACCACTTGCTGTAAACTTTTGGCCAGCCCATGATTTCGTAAACAATGTATTTTGTATTGTTTTTCCTGCCTGCTTCATAAGTTTCTTGCAAAAAAACAACCCCAACCCCCCCCCCCCCAACTATATGTGGATGGATTTTAAAACAAATAGGCTTATTTATTTGATTTATATACCACTTTTCATCACATGTTCTTAGGGCAGTTTACATGATACAAATACAAGGCAAAAGCGCAAATGATAAGTTACAACTTTGGTAATAACTGTAGTAACTCTGGGGAAGAGGTTGGGTGGGGGAGAGAGGGGATGAAATTTGGCTGTTGTTGGTTCCTGCTGCTTCTAAAGACACCAGTCCATTTTCTGAGAGAAGGGGAAAATAAATCACCAGGCCTGGATCTACAGTGATCTAAAAATGAAAAATGCATATAAATACACACACACACACACACACACACACACACACACACACTGCTATACAGTGTCCCACTGGTGTCACGTTTTTTTATAACATTATAACTCACCAGTATAGATTAGTCCAAGGCCTCTCAGTGGCATATCACAATTTTTAGCTGCTTCTCCGGATTGGTGGAAGCTGGTGAGTCTGAGGTCAGAGTTCCTTCTAGAGTGGTTTTATATTATTATTCATTTTTTTCTTCATAGCTGAAGTTGTGCTTTAAAACTTTCCTCTTTCTGCTGGCTGCTGGCTCATCCTCTTTTCCTTGGCTTTTGTGGATGTTATAATAAAGAACTACTGTTCACAGCTTGTTCTTTGATGTATTCAGTTTGAAGTGAAGAGCCTTTATCAAACACTGCCATGCCCACACTGCTATCTTCTCCAGGAATTAGTATTTGAACATTGTGAGAATAACAAATGCCCCAACTCGCCTAAATTCAAGAAAGTGATGTCTACAAACATTTTAGTAGAGCTCAAGAGAGTCACCGTTTATGTGTACCCATTACATGGGCAAATTTCTCCAAACCCTGACTGAGAAATAACACACACACACACACACACACACACACACACACACAAAAGTCATCAAATGGTTTCTAGGAACAATAATGGGATCCTGTGGAACTAGAAGAATCTATATCAGCTAATTTTAAAACAGAGGTGTTTTCATCATATACAACTGCAAATATCTAAAAACCTGAGAATGGAAGTCATGCTAGAGACTACTCTGCAACTTTGGTCCACTGTAAAGGTTGCATAATGCGCCTACACACATCAGTGAACATTTTTTCTTTATAGGAGATCTCTTTTGTTCAGTTCTGGCCTCAGACCAATAATGTAACATTTAGGGAAGAAGATGCAGCCCAGCAGCCCAGCACTGGAGGCTAAGATGGAGAAGATCTCCACAGCTACCATGTATTTTCCTTTGGTGCTCAGATAGGTGGGAAAAAGGATAACCAAACACTGCAAAACACAAGCATGCTAAAAGTGATAAACTTGGCATCATTGAAACTATCAGGTAATTTTCTGGCAAAAGAAAGCCACAGTGAAGCTCACAATAGCCAGGAAGCCCATGTAACCAGGACCACAATAGAACATATTTCACAGACCCTACATTACATCCAAGTACAATTTCTTCAGTCACTGAATTCATGTCAATATCTGGAAATGGAGGATTAATTGCCAGCCATACAGTACAAATAATTCCTTGAACAAGAGAGCAGAGAAGAACAATGGAGTTGGCCCACCTTTTTCCCTACCCATTTCCTCATGCTACTTCCTGGCTTGGTGGCCATGAAAGCCAGAACCACTGTAATGGTTTTTGCTAACACAGAAGAGCCAGCCATTGAGAAGACCATGGCAAATGCAACTTGACGGAGGAGACACATCACCTTCCAGGATGGCCAATAATACAAGCAAAGCACAAGGGAAACAGAGCAGGAGGGAGATGAGGAGGGTGTAGGTGAGGCTCCGGTTGTTGGCTTTGACAATAGGAGTGTCGCGGTGCATTATAAAGGCTCCTAGCACTAGAGCAGTGATCAAGGAAAATAAAAGTGCAAAAATACCTAAACTCATCCCCAAAAGGTCCTTATATGACAAGAAGGTTATCATCTTTGAAATGCACTGATTCTTTACTTTGTTTGGATAATGATCTTTTGGGCACATTGTGCAAAAATCTGCATCTGAAAAAAGATTGAAAAACCTTTTTCAGAAGTTGCTTTTTGCAGTTGAAGCCATTCCTTCTATTTCTACAAACAATCAGGTTTGGAATAAATTTCCCCTTCTAAAAAATCAAATCATGCTGTTGTCTTCCCTTTAAGAAGACATAAGTGTCTGTGTGTTAATGCACAACTTTCAAAGTAAGTGAACAATAGAACTTATCTATCACTTGGTACCAATGGTATTCTAAGGCAAGCTTTCCATCACTACTTACTAATTTTTCTACCAAGTTGAATTTAGACCGGTAACAGAGAAATTTGCACTAGCTTTCAGGATGAGGTCTCTCTGCCATGCAACCCCAAGGGAAGTAATAGCATCACCTGTATTCTACCTTGGTCAGACCATACCTGGAGTGCTGTGTCCAGTTCTCGGTACCACAATTTAAGAATGATATTGACAAGCTGGAACATGTGCAGAGGAGGGCAACTAATATAATTGAGGGCTAGAAACCAAGCCTGATGAGGAATGGTGAGCATACCCTCAGGAAATTGAGGGAAGATATGATAGCTTTCTTCAATATCTAAAGTGCTGTCACATGGAAGATGGAGAAAGCTTGTTTTCTCCTGCTACTGAGGGTAGGACTCAAACCAATGGATTCAAGTTACAAGAAAGAAGATTCCAACTAAATATCAGGACTAACTTTCTAACAGTAAAAATTGTTTGAAAGTGGAATGGGAGTCTCTTGGAAGGTAGTGGCCTCTCTTGCCTTGGAGGTTTTTAAGCAGAGGTTGGATGGCCATCTGTTATGTATGAGCTAGTTGATATTCCTGCAATGTAGGGAGTTGAACCAGATGACCCTTGAGTTCCCTTCCAACTTTTCAGTTCTATGATTCTACAATTTTGTGATTCAATATGTACAGTAGAAGTACATTTATAGAAATTATTACTAGACTAACCTTGCCTCCATTCTTATTCTTCCTTCTTAGAACAAAGAACTTCTTCCCTTAAAGAAAAGCACCCAGCATTTTGTATTCAATGATAGATGCATTTCTTTCATTCTTTTGGTCCCTAGGTGAGAAGTGCTCATAACGACTGTTTTTGAATTAGTTGATATCAGAACTGTTTCCCAGTAATGACTACTATCACCTACTACAAACCAGATCACGCCAGGTACTGCATATTCTACCTTTCTCATGAGAAATCTTCCCTTTTGGACATGGAACACAATCATAGCAGCAAAATGGCTCCCCCTCCTTTTTCTTCTTTTGGTAACCAGGTTGACAGTTATCATTTACAGAGTGAAAGGGGCATCACCTATTCAGGGAATATGAATAATTAGAATTGAGAATATATATATATATATATATATATATATATATATATATATATATGATGACATCACTATCTTGACAGTATTATCATCAGATTCTGTCATATTAGTGCAGGTGCTCATAAGTTGGTGAACTGTCTTGAACTGAGATCTTTAATGGCCAGGTTTTGGCTCTGTGCTGCTAGCATTCTCTGACTTCATTAATCTAGTCACACTAGATTCCATAAAAGTTGAATGGAGGAAACGGAGAGGAATTTTGTGGTTTTAAACAATAGCAGATATTTTTTGAGTATATTGAATAAACACCCATTGAACAAGCTATTCTGGCTTTCTGAGACCACACTTGGATTACTGTGCCAGTTTGGTTGAAGGAGCTGTATATGTTCAGCCTGGCAGACTGAGAGGAGATATGATAGCCATCTTCCAATATATATTAAGGGTTATAATGTGGAAGATGGGGCAAGATTTTTTTCCTCCTTCGTTGGGGGGTAGGACTCAAACCAAAGGCTTCAAGTTACAAGAAAGGAGATTCTGACTTAACACCAGGAAGAACTTTCTTTGCCTTTGACTTTTTGAATCTCAAGTTACTGATAAAATATGTGCAATTCTCAAAGACAGCATTAGTTAAAAACACATATCATTGTGATAATTTTCTATATGTTAAAGAAACTATACGGAGAAATGTTCATATTTTCAGCAGGAATTAGTGGGACAGTGTGCAAGTAAATATACTTCGGACTATGCTGTAAATAAACCAATGTAAACATACTGGGACAAGCACTATAAAAATATTTATTAAGGAAGCTGCAAATGATGTTTCTCCTCTCCTCTCCCTCCCTCCTTTTATTTTATGGAAGCCAAAGTCTATAGTGATGTCCCACCTGGTGAAAACTTCTAGGCCACACAATGGCGCCTTCATCAATGCTCAAATCTTTGCCAGGAGGAGCCCAAGGATTCATTCTTCCAACTTTCATTCTAACAAATGACTTATTGGGAAAAGTAATCAGATTGTAATATCAAACCCCATTGTCAATTCTCCATTTTCATTCAAATGCACATTTTCTCCTGCACTGTTATTAAATGAGATGCTCCTCAGAATAGGATGGAGCTAGGTGGAATGGAAAAATGGAAAAATAAATCAATGTTGGAATTGCATCATATTCCTTTAGAATGGAAACAAGCTCTAATAGTGTTATGTTTTTGACTTTTGTTGAAGAAAAAAAATCTCTACTACCATGCCTTTCCAAGATTTCAGACAATCCAAGTGTCCCTATTTTCCTGAGATTTACAAGTCCCGGATTTACAGAAGCCATTCCAATTTCTGATTTAATCCCGGAATGTCCCACTTTTCCTTAACACACCCCCATTTTCACTGGAGGAATACTGGAGGTTATGGTAGGATGTCCCTATTTCATTGGAGAAATGTTGGAGAGTATGGAGAGACGCGCAGCGTAAATTAATAACGCAGAGTCTTCTTCAGTAAAAGAATAAAGCTTTAAAGGTAAAGGGACCCCTGACCATTAGGTCCAGTCACAGATGACTCTGGGGTTGCGGCGCTCATCTCGCTTTACTGGCCGTGGGAGACGGCGTTTGTCTGCAGACAGCTTCCGGGTCATGTGGCCAGCATGACAAAGCTGCTTCTGGCGAACCAGAGCAGCGCATGGAAACACCATTTACCTTCCCGCTGGAGCGGTACCTATTTATCTACTTGCACTTTGACGTGCTTTCGAACTGCTAGATTGGCAGGAGCAGGGACCAAGCAATGGGAGCTCACCCCATTGCAGGGATTCGAATCGCCGACCTCCTGATCGGCAAGCCCTAGGCTCTGTGGTTTAACCCACAGCGCCACCCGTGTAAAAGTAAAAGCTTTACTGAGTTAAAATAAACTTGTTTGCAAATAACAGCATAACGAACAGAAGATTGCACTAGCTTCAGAGCATAGGCCTACACAGAGTTTGCATTGAGCACAGGCTTCACAGAGCACAGACATACACACTGAGAAACTGACAGTCTGCCTGGAAGCAGATACCATACTTATACAGAGAATGAGTCATCCTCAAGGTGAGTCACAGTGATTCAGCATGCTAAATGATTCTGCAGCTTTTCAGCATTTCACAACATTTCAAGAATCCTTTACTGCTTCTGCTCTCAAATACCTTGGCATGGAGTTATGCCACCCCTAGGCCAAGGAGATAAGTAACTATATAACCTTTAGAAGACATCTGAATACAGCCCTGTGTAGGGAAGTTTTTTATGTTTAATGTTTTATTATGTTGGAAGCATATTATTATTATTATTATTATTATTATTATTATTATTATTATTATTGTTATATTATGTCCCTATTTTTGTTAGAGAAAAGTTGGAGGATATGAAACTAATGCACTTTTTAATTATTCATTTTTTATTGTTTACATACTTTTTTTTCTAAAACAAAACTGAATTATGTGGGTAAATGATGCTCCAGTCAAAATAAAAAAAATCCATATTTGCTAGCTGAGCAAAGGGCTAAAACACATGGAGTTTCCAGTAAATTCCTAGAGGGCACATTGGGAAGTCATATCCTCTTCTTGCCCAGGCAGGAAGAGTAACAGTAGGAAGACAATCCTTATTAGTTTCACTCAAGGAACAGCCTCTTTCTCATCTTGCAGCCATAGGGCTAGGATGCAGTCATAAGGATAGGGTGTATTTTGTAATTTAGAATTATATTTTGCCTGACTTATTTCACTACTATTTTCTTCTTGAACTGAGTCTGCAATGTTATGGAAGTGAGCAATATTTTTTACTTTCTTACATTACAGGCTTCTGTGTTGTTATTTTGTTTATAGTATAAACATCTGAAGGGAATCAGGTTGGTGAAGGTTGCATTAAGATCGTGTGCTGTCGTGCTGAAGTCAGTTGAACAGAATGGTTTGAAAACTACTACCTTCCATGGCTGCATGTCTTTATGTTGTAGCTTCCTTCTTTCCACTGTTACTTTAGATTTGGATGGGTACATGGCATGTACAGAATTTGCCAGAGCCTGTACAGCATTGTAGATACTGTAGCTGTGGCCAGTCATGCTCATTTCAAAGAAAGGCCCAGGAAGATTCTGCAGCCTCTCTTCTCCAGTACAAGTGTCCACATCATCTCCATTAAAATGGGAATTTGGAAATGAACAGTCGAATGCTTGCTCCCAGAATGGTCGGATAAAGCCATTTCCCTTCATCAAATGAGGATTTAGCTTTTGAAGAAAATTTTGGAACCCTGGAACCTCATGTGAGTGGGCTGTGAAGGCTAAGGCACCATGGAAGGCTTCTATGTCCCAGTCCTTGTGCATGGACATGGCTACAAGGTCCATCTGGGCTACCATAATCCACACTTTACCAAATGATTTCCCATACTCAGATTCTCCTTCATGCAGCAGTCCTCTCAATGTTATCATGGTCAAAGCTTCTCCATAGAGAATAATGGTGTTGGCTTTACTTTTCATAACATCTACAAATATTTTTCCCCACTTTCCTTGGAAATTTAAGATGTCACCAAAAAATCCTTTTGAGGGAATTTTCTCAGTGAAGGCAGCACAGATGCTGTTCTGAGAAAGTATTGGTAGTAGGTTGCTCAAAAATAATTCTCCAGTTTCCTCATCCATGGTCATTAGACCCACCCAAATCCATTTGAAATGCAGAAGTAGCTGGACAATTCCCTTGTACTGATGGATTTCATTTGGAGCCATCCGATACAAGGTCAGTGAATGTGTGTGATCCCTCAGCATGGGGACAAAATCACCATAGGTGAACTAAAATGGGGGGAAATTCAGGAAGTTTTACAAATTTATTTGGAAACCTATAGATGTGTTAGTGCGATTTTATGGATACTGAACATTCTGTTTAAAATTAATATAAGATGTGAGTTGCTTGTGAAAACCTCTCAGAATCTCCATTCAATGCAAAATGCTCCTCTACACCTTAAGTAGCAGATTTAGAGAGACATGGAGAATTTAGCAGCCAGGTTGCTCCAAAGGAGCAAGGTGGTTCAAGCACATAACACTAATCATGGCCTGGCTTCCAGTTAGTTTCTGGGCCCAATTCAAAGTGCTGGTTTTGACTTATAAAACTGTAAATTGCTCAGGACCACAATACCTCAATATGTTCCCTTATGAACCAACTAAACCCTGTGATCATCATCTGAGCCTATTATCTGAGATCCAGACGGTGGCAATCTAAGAATGGCCCTTTTCTGCAGTGGTTCTCCCTTTGTGGAATGTTCTATCCAAGCACTTTCATTACATATATTTAGGGGCCAGGTGAAAATATTCCTCTATAACCAGGCATTTGGCTGATTAAACAGTGTGCTCTCATGGGAATAGAGTTATTAGTGCTTTCTTTCTTTTTCTTTTCTTTTTCTTTTTGCTGTAAACTTCCCTGTGATCTTTGGATGAAGGGTGTTATAAAAATTAAATACAGCGGTACCTTGGTTTAAGAACAGCTTATTTTATGAACAACTTGGATTAAGAATGCTGCAAACCCGTGTTTTGGTTTGTGAACTTGCCTTGGCATAAGAACATGTTTCACTTCCTGCTGAGTGTGTTCCATTTGTAAATGGAGTCCCCCGCTGCTATGGGAAAGCACACCTTGGTTTAAGAATGCTTTGGTTTAAGAACAGACTTCCGGAAAGGATTAAGTTCGTAAACCAAGGTACCACTGTACTGGCTAAGATGTCAATGTTTGTGCCACGGTCATTTCAGTGGAATATACACCTGCACAAGCAACCATACAACACACTCCTAGAAAAGAAAAGACAGATAATGCACCAGAGAAAGATAATGCACACATCATACCTGTGGAAACTTGTAGATGTCCAAGATGGCAGCCAAATGGTGAGAGGTTTCAGCGCCTAGTCCTCCTATGACTCCTATTAGGCTGTTCTGGACATCACAGCTATAATTGGGAACAAATTTGTACTGTGTGGAGAAAAGCTCCACTGCTATGTGGTAACTCCGCTTCTGACTGAAGTAGCTCTCAGGGATGTGGAATCCCAAGGAAACATTAGGCAAAATCTTGGGATTTTCATTAATCTCATTTACAGCAAATACCAAGGCCAGGACATGTTGGTAATTCTTTGCCACAACACTGAAAAAAAAGTTAGAACAGACGACACCAGAAAATTTAACAATAAGTAAAGTTGCTTGGTAGTTGTCCTGCTGAATCAATAACATGTGTGTTAGCTGATAGACTACTGAGAGGATTACAAATTTGCAGAACCACACAGAACTGCAATATGTAGAACGCCATAGTCTGTATGTATTATTACACCCTGATCCTAAGGCACTATATTTGACATTGTGGGATTATAGCACTTCAATTTAAAAGTCATTTTAGAATGGTCAGATTATATGTGAGATTCAACAAATCCTTTGCAGTTTCACGAACCTTTTAAAAATGATTAATATCACCCTTTGAAATACCCTATGAGTATCAGCCCCTCCAGTGTCTATTGATAAACATTCACACATGTGCTACCAATTCCTTTAAGGGTGCCGATAGTTTAGCCTCAGTTGATGACCTTTGGCATATAACAGAAAAACAAAAGATCCTTACATGGGAATGCTAGTATCAGCAGAAGGAGGGTATTCGGTGAAGGAAAATGAATCCAAAAACAGTAGCATCTGAGAGACGGCCCCACCAATTATGAGATCGCCTGACTTATAATACTTATGAGGAGTATAAATGGGGTCATGGACGGCACATCTAGCAGCATGCTCCTGGAACTCACTGTGAGGTATCTGCAACAGCATTAGAAACATCTCCAATAACACTGTTCCAATTATGGTCATTCCCCTCTCAGTGCAGATGCCAGATTTTCCGCCTTCTTTCATAACAATATAGCAGTCTCTCTTGAAAAGCAGCAGCCTCTGCTGATGCAATAGTTGGAGCCTGTATCCTTTATCTACATACATATACCAGAAAGCTATTTGGAACCGAGTATGCAGGAGCTTATGTCCTTAGCTCCAGTTTTGAACACCAAGCAGGGTTTTTAAAAACATAGCTTGGCCTTTGTTAGTTTTTTTTTTTTTTTTTTTTTTTTTTTTTGTTATGATTCAGATTCTGGAAACCAGGAGGTGACTGGTCAAAAGGAGAAAAATGTGGCACATCTCAGAGGCCTTTAGGGAAATCACAATGGATGCAATTGAGAATGGCAAAGCCTGTAATTATCCTCCCCCAAGGATCCAGGTGACATTCTGCTCAACATACTTGCTTGAGAAAGAAAACCTGTTGGCCAAAACAACCACAATTTTTCCTGTGTTCCTAAGGGTAGCTGAATTTCTGCTACTTTCGAGACATGGCTGGGCAAGCAGATTCCACAAAATGTTCAGGAGAGGCTTGCCACTTATCTTACTGCAATGGTGAGAAGCCAAATCTGGCCAGTGGAATGGACCCACACCCTTGAAGGCCAACTTTGACAGGGGCCACCCATATGTCAATCACCTGACATCATAACAATGCCATGTAGCAATTTCAAAGGATCAGCTGAAAACAGACCTTCACAGGAGCTCAAAAATGGTGCTGACAAGCTGTCTTGGCTGCACTAAGAGTTCAGGGGGAGGGGAGTTTTTAAGGTTTTTCTTAGCACAGCTCTACTTCTTTGAGGCAGCAATCCTAACTCCACTTATCTGAGAGCCACTGAATTGAATAAGACTAACTTCTGAATAGACATTGTTTGGGTTTCTCTGTAATACTTTTAAGTTACAGGTAGGTAGCCATGTTGGTCTGCCGTAGTCGAAACAAAACAAAACAAAACAAAACAAAACAAAAAATTCCTTCCAGTAGCACCTTAGAGACCAACTAAGTTTGATCTCTCATACCAAGAACAAACTTAGTTGGTCTCTAAGGTGCTGCTGGAAGGAATTTTTTTATTCTTTTAAGTGACAGTGCAGAGAAAGCATAGTGCTCCAGTGGCTGCTATTTATTATTTTGACAACTTATACACCACTTTATTACAACTGTCTCTGAGCAGTATATAAAAGACTTGGCATAATGTTTCCCTATTAATCTGGTAGTGATGTGATGTCCACCAGTGCTGCTTGCTGGAAATACAGGCAACTCCTCATGTGCACATGATTTATTTGTGTGTTACTGTGCACACACATGGTGCCGGAAACCGGGAAGTATACCTTGAAGTGGGGCGCACCCTGAAGAGTCCTCCTGGCTTTCTTGGGTGGTGCTTTGTTGAAGCTGCTCATCTTCCCATTTAACAGCTAATGTGTGGGGTAGTGCATCAGCTGCCACTGCCGCTGCTGCCACTTCCCCACACATCAGCTGAGCAGCCTCAGCAAAGCCCCACTGCCCCTCCATCCTCTGGGCTCTGGGAGCCAGAAGTGCAGAGGTGATTGGTCAGCTGATGCATGGGGAGATGGCAGCGGCTGATACATTACCTTGCACATCTGCTATTAGCAAAGGAGGCTGACTAGCCTCAGCAAAGTCCCACTGCCCCCCACCCCGGCTTGCAAGGGCAGCCTCTTTGGGCTCTGAGGAAGGTCTCCTCATGAGCTACTAGGACTCTCCAGGGTGCTCCCCATCTTCACGCATTTCACTGACATGTGGTGAGGCCTGGAATGTAACCCCCACATAAATCTTGAATGGGAAAAGTGGGGAGGGGGATAAAGGACATCTTCAAAATCTTTGGAATCAAGTTAACAAAGTTAATAAATTTTCTGATTCACACTTTAGTTCCGGAGATATGGATCAGGGGAATCACTTCAGAATGTGGGGCCAATGAATATGGATCCTTAAGAGTAAAGAAATTTGAAAGAGCGGGGCTTTCAATTTCTCGAAAGACCCCTCACTTCTCACAGCAAGAAAAGATGACTGCCCTTATGTACCTCTTATATCATACAATGTATTCTACAACCTAAACTGGTATTGTATAAAAAAGTACCATAGCAGCTTTCTAGTACCATAGCAGTTCAAAAGGACGTCAAAGTGCAAGTAGATAAATAGGTACCGCTCCGGCGGGAAGGTAAACGGCGTTTCTGTGCACTTCTCTGGTTCGCCAGAAGCGGCTTTGTCATGCTGGCCACATGACCCGGAAGCTGTAGGCCGGCTCCCTTGGCCAGTAATGCGAGATGAGCTCTGCAACCTCAGAGTCGGACACGACTGGACCTAATGGTCAGGGGTCCCTTTACCTTTTTTACCATAGCAAGAAATGCATTGGAATCTGGATTTCAAAGAAGGACTCCTTTTTAAACACAATATTTCTCAGGGAGTACTAATCACATGTGTTCAGTTTAGAACAAAGACCAAGCAAATACAGAATATGTTCATACACAGACATGGAAGACATTTTAAAGAAAGAGATGTTTTATTTCCAAAACAGTAATTTCTTCCTTCCTTTCTGCCACATTACAAATGTATGTGAATTTCAAATCTTCCTAAATGGCTATAAGACAATTTGTGTCCATGATTACGGTTGCACTCAAAGCTTAGAAGAGACTATAACTCCAATAAAAGTAGATTTTTTTTCTAGCTGTTTCTTTTGATAAGCTTGTCTTTTTTGTTCAGGTCTGGTCTCAGTACAATAATGTAGCATTTGGGGAAAAAGATAAAACCCAACAGGCCAACACTGGAGGCTAAGATGGAGAAGATTTCCACAGCTACCATATATTTCCCCTTTGTGCTCAAGTAGGTTGGAACAAAGGATAACCAAACACTGCAAAACACCAGCAAGCTGAAAGTGATGGACTTCGCTTCATTGAAACTGTCGGGTAACTTCCTGGCCTGGAAAGCCACAGTGAAGCTCACAAAAGCCAGGAAGCTCATATAACCCAGGACACAATAAAACATGGTGACAGACCCCTCATTACATTCCAGTACAATTTCGTCAGTCACTGACTTCATGTCAACATCAGGGAAAGGGGGAGACATAGCCAGCCATACAATGCAAATGCCTGCTTGTACAATAGAACAAAAAAGAACAATGTAGTTGGCCACTCTTTTTCCTACCCATCTTCTCATGCTGTTTCCTGGCCTGGTAGCCATGAAAGCCAGAACCACTGTGATGGTTTTTGCTAACACAGAAGACACAGCTGCTGAGAAGACCATGCCAAAGGCCACCTGACGAAGGAGACACATCACCTTCTCAGGTCGACCAATGAACAGAAATGCAGAAAGGAAGCAAAGCATCAGGGAGATAAGGAGAGTGTAGGTGAGGTTCCGGTTGTTGGCTTTGACAATGGGGGTGTTGTGGTGCCTTATAAAGGTTGCCAGCACTAGAGCTGTGATTGAAGAAAATAAAAGCACACAAATGACTAAGCTCATCCCCAAAGGCTCCCCATAAGACAGGAAGGTTACTTCTTTGGGAATGCACTTAGTTTGTTCTTTATCTGAATAATGATCTTCTTGACAGGCCGTACAGGAACCTACATCTGTGGAAATAAGAATATTTTAAAAGCTGGTTTACATATAGTCATCTGCAACTGCAAATATGTCTTCTACATCTCCTACTACAAACCACATGGTGGTCATATGGAGATAATGGTGTGGGTCTCCTGTTAGAAACAAAATACAGCTCTCAGTATTAATACCAGTCTCTAAAGGCAAGTAGATTGTAGTAACCCATATCTTGGATTCAATGCCACTCCCAGGATGGATTTTATAGGTAGCAGAGTTGGGGGTCAAAGGAAGCTGGGCACAGAAGCCTACCTACTACAAATCGATGTCTGCTTCAGCCACAGATACCTGTGTACAGCTTGTCACACATACAGTGTGCACAAGAAGTGGCATATCTTAGAGGTGGAGTACAACATCCAGTCGATGTTATCTCCAGACATGGCTGTGAATTATTCCTTTTTGAAATATATGTATGTATGTATGTATGTATGTATGTATTTACTTATGTATTAAACTTGTATACTGCCCTTCATTTAAAGATGGCAGGGAAGTTCACAACATTAAAATACCGAATGAAAACACATAGTAAAGCAAAAAACAAACAAACAAACAAAAACAAAACAAAACAAAAACCACAATAACCCCTCACCCAACACATTTTATGCTACTGGGTGGAGAAGTGTTGTGACAATAGACCCCTGATGACAGTTATTGCAAACTACTTTGACAAAGAAGAAGTTTGAAGAATTATTATTTTACACTTAACTGCTGGATATTGTGTGTGTGTGTGTGTGTGAGAGAGAGAGAGAGAGAGAGAGAGAGAGAGAGAGATGCATGCATGCATGCATTGCAAAACTCCAGTCACTTATTTGAACTTGAGAATTAGTAACCAGCAAACTCCTGAGTGAATAGGAAGATATTAAGCAACTATACACCACTAGTAGTGCTTGATTACCGATCTGAGGTGAAACCTTCCCCTTTGGACATGGAACACAATCATAGCAACAAAAAGGCATCCCTTCCTTCTTTTTCTTCTGCTGACCAGGATGGCATTTATCATTACAGAGAGAAAGGGGCATTACCTGTCAAAGAGATATAAAGCAGCAGTACTTGAAAAATGCAATTTTAAGATCGATCCAATTTGGTTGCCAGAGCATGACAAGATCACTCTCCTATCAACCGCTTTGAATTCAAAAGCGTTTTATATTTTCAATCCTCTCATTCCCATTTCCCCCTCCAACATTTATTCCATACGGCTCAATTGCCTTGGATTTATGTAAATTCTCTGCCCTCTGCTTGCTTGTTTTTTTTCTGTTTTGCTTTTCTATATTAAATTGTAATATTGAGAAACTTAATAAAAATTATTACAAAAAGTGGTATTGATATATAGATAGATTCAAATATGTACACATACAGGCACATATAGTATATCTGTTGTTGGCATCCATCAGTCTCGAGAGAAAATGGAGTGCGCCTGCAGGAGCAAAGTCAAACTGCTGCATTAGCAGCATCAAAGTGACCTTCCTGGGGTGGAACTGAGTTATTTTCTCAGAATGTAAAAAAAGGACAATTTTTTTAAAAAGGAAAAACTTCCACCCACTCCAATGCTACTCATCAAGCATGATTTAAACATTTAGGGGGGGGGGAGTCTCATTAGAGACATAGAGACACTTTTTGTGGCTTCTCTCCAAAGGTTCACCACCTTGAGAAGCTAAATAATGTACCGTAGTTTCTGGATTGGGATAGCCAGCCCATTGTCTCCCATGCATTGGCAGCGATCAGGGTGGATTACTGCAATGCACTCAATTGGAGCTACCTTTGAGATTGGTTCAGAAGCAGCAGCTGTTGCAAAATATGGCAGTTCAAATGCTCACTTGGGGACATAATCACCAAATAACTACTGAAAGAATTGCACTAGCCACCACTTAGCTTCAAGCACTAACTTCACGGTGCTGGTTTTGGCATATAAAATCCTATATAGCCTGGGACCATGGCACCTGAAAATTGAAATGGATTAGAAAGAAAGAAAGAAAGAAAGAAAGAAAGAAAGAAAGAAAGAAAGAAAGATCACTATCGCTCCATTAAAAAACAGTGTGCAGAACTGATCTTCTGACAAGATATCTATCAGGGTGCACGGTCTTCTGTCAGGATTATAGCAGTGGCACTCACCCTTTGGAATGGTCTCCTCTTGAATATTGGACATGTGCCATCTCCATTGTCTTTTCTATGGTTACTGAAGATCTACCTATATTGACAAGCATTTTAAGCCTTGAGATCTTTTCCCAGTCTGCATACAAATTGGAACTGTTTTTAAAAATGTTTTGAAGATGTTGCATTGTTTTACTGTTTGTTGTTTGGTGCCCTGCCTCCTTTTGGAAGAAGGTCACGATACAAATTTAATTAAACAAAGAGACAAATAAAGAAGTAGTAACATCCTACCTGATTAAAGCTTCTGGGCCAGGTGATGGCCGCTACATCAATACTGAAATCTTTGCCTTCCAGAGCCCAAGGATTCATCCTTCCAACTTTCACTCTAACAAATGAATTATTTGGGAAGGTAATTACATTTGTAATATCAAACCCCATTGTAAATTCTCCATTCTCATTCAAAACCATTGTTTCTCCAACACCATTCTTCAATGTGATATTCCTCAGAACTGGATGGAGCTAGGAGAAATGACCCAAAAAAGAACAATTCCATAATGGCAATTTTAAAAGAGTAGCATGGCAATGTATTACTCAGACTGTGGGTGTCAGGAACATCACTTAGGTATAAAAATATTTCATGCATTCATTTTATTCATGGTAGTTCAACAAAATCTTTTAATGTCCATACCTGCCATGCTGCCACATTGTTATATTCCAGATTCTTTCTGGCTACCAGTACTCTGGATTTGGATCTGGATGAGTACATGGCATGTACAGAATTTGCCAGAGCATAAACAGTACTGTAGATACCGTAGCTATGACCAGTCATGCTCATTTCAAAGAAAGGCCCAGGGAGGCTCTCCAGACTCTCTTCCCCAGTGCAGATTTCTGCATCAACTTCATTAGAATCATAATTTGAAAATGAACAGCCAAATACTTGCTCCCAGAATAGTTGAATGAAACCATCCCCCTTGACTAAATGAGGTCTTAAGCTTCGAATAAACGTTTGGAAACCCGATACCTCCTCTGAGTGAGTTGTGAAGCTTAAGGCACCATGGAAGGCTTCTATACTCCAATCCTTATGAATGGGCACCGCAGCAACATCCAATTGTGATGCCATAATCCACACTTTACCAAATGCTTTCTCATAGTCAGTTTCACCTTCATGCAGCAAACCCCTCAGACTTAACATGGTCCTGGTTTCTCCATAGACAACAATAGCATTGGCATTACTCGCCATAACATTTTGAAATGTTTTGTTCCACCTTTCTTGCAAATGAAACAAGTCATCAAAAAAGAATATTATGGCAATTTTCTCTATGAAGGCAGGGCAGATGTCATTTTTAGAAAGTACTGGTAGGAAGTTCTGCAGAAATAATTCTCCAATTTCATCATCCATGACCATTAGACCGACCCAAGTCCATCTAAAATGCAAGAGTAGCTGGACAATCCCTCTGTACTGATGGATATCATTTGGAACCATTTGGTAAAAAGAAAGAGAATAGATTTGACCCCTCAGCATGGGGACAAAATCACCATAGCTGAACTAAAAGGGCAAGCAGACAGACATATACCTAATTAATGTCCCTAATAATTTTAATGGATTTTTGTTTGTTTTATTTTTATTCACAGTGAAGCTTCTAGAGAAATTTAATATGTTCTGCATGCTGGATAGAGTTGAGCAATAATTTATGCATTCATAAACTTCAGACTTCACTATTGTACAGTTCTTAATATGGGCCTACTGCTAAAGACAACTTAGAAGCTTTGAGTAGTGCATAATGCTTTTGTGCTTCAAGTGTATGTGGGGAGACATTAACTGTCAGGAATGAGCCAGCTCCTGGTGAAACTTTACAGCCTGCTGCAGAACAGAGAGAGTGCCCAGTGCAACTCCCACGGGCAATGGAATGCCAGTTGCCAATGGAACAACTGGGAGCAGGCTGGATCACAGCCAGAGCTCTCTGGAAGATCAATTAGGCGCAAACAGAGACAGAGAGAGCTTCCTGGAAAAGGAAGAGGTTGGAGATGAGCCAATTTCTCAGAGGAATCGGCAAAGGGGGGGCTGTTAGACAGGAAGCAAAACAAGAGACATTAGGTTTGTAAGTTCAATATCTTCTGTCAACATCAGAAGGAGTCTTCAGAAGGGTCATCTTGAGTAATGATGCTGGAGGCTTTGTTTGAGCCATCAGAAGTTATCTGTTGTTGTTGTTTTTTGCAATAAATCCTTTTAATTATCTATGCTTACTGTGTTATCAAGTTGGGAACCTGGACTCCTGACATTGTCTGCCTGTATGCCTTCAGACTGAATTAATGGTACTTTTAATGACCTTAACAGCCTGGGCTCCATTTATCTCAGTTGCCACACCTTGGACCATATCAGCTTCACTCACCATATTTCCGTGGGAATAGAATTAGGGGCCTCCATATCAATTTCCACAAAACTGTATAACCATTTCCTCTTTTAGCAACATAATTCTGCTTGTCTTGTGGGCCTTGTACCGTGGTGTGAGAAAGTTAAATTGCACATCATCTCCCTAGCTTTAGGACTAGCTAGTAAATTGATTTGAGTTGAATTTGTCTTAATTAGCTGCAATGCTTTCTCCCATTCCAAATATGGATAAAGGGAATAAATGCCCATCATCCTGTGATATAGTCCTTATCCTGCTGAAATGTGCTATTTGTGTGAATATACGCTCATATAAAAAAACCACACACTAGGAAGGCAAAGAAAAGAAAATTGTAGCATTCCTCGGAAACTCCATGGGTACATTTTACCTGTGGTAGCTTGTAGATGTTCAAAATGGAAGCCAAATGGCGGGAAGTTTCAGAGCCCAATCCCCCAATGACTGCTATGAGTTTGTTCTGAAGGTCACACTTATAATTGGGGGTGAAGCTATGCTGTGTTGAAAAAAAAATCCATTGCAATCTGATACAATCTCCTTGGATTAAAGTAGCTCTCAGAGATGTGGAATCCCAAGGAGACGTTGGGCAAGATGTGGGGCTGTTCATTTATCTCATTTATAGCAAATGCCAAGGCCAGGACATTCTGGTAATTCTTTGTTACAAAACTGCAACAAAAGTTAGAAAATATTTCACAGGGATATCCAACAAATGATGAAAATCTTTATTAGCTTTCCTGCACCTTCAGTATCTTAACCAGTGCATACAACTCTGTAAATCATTACTCTTGCAAGCTTTACTGTTTCTGGTTTGGGGTTTTTTTTAGTGAAGAATACTGTTTTTTGTTAATTAACTGATGACTTATAAATAACTTCTTTATTTTTTATATTAGTGTGTAAGTCACTTAGTGCCTTTCTTTTTTGTAAGGTAAAACAAATTATAAAGTTATTAAAAACAAGAATGAGTGCTGAGAGGTATACAGACTTTCACAATCACATAGCCTGCTGAAAAGTGACAAGTGACTGTTGAGAATTGCTGTAAATTCCAGCATTCTCTTTAAGAAGTTCTATCACAAACCAAACTGTACAGTCCTCCTTCAAGATACCACTTTGCCATCCTTAATCAAATTCATATTATTAAGCACAGTAGTGCTTGGTTACTATTCCACTTTAAGAAGCAACTTGTTTAAAAAACACACTGAAGTATTTGAATGTTTCAATATGTCTCTTCATGCTCAGTGGATTTTTTTTTAACTGCTTGGTGATCCCTTTTGATACTTTTATGCCTAGAAATGTGCACTTGGGGAGATGTTTAGTATGATTAATTATTGTTATATGATTTTAAAGATTTCTGTATTTACCATGTGAGTCACCTTGCAACCTTAGATTATAAAGTGATGCATAATTAACAACAACAAGAACAATAATAGCTGATAGGAAGGAAGCATGAACTGACAAAATCACCAGAGGTCATGCTGATTATTGAAGACAAGTATGTATTAAGGAAGAGCAGAGAAGGATTCTCAGAATTTCATTCTAAAGGGTGTATATAATGGAAACCTGCCTCCTGAAAGTATGGTACAAAGGTGAGTGACAGTGGCTCATTCCAGTGAACAAAAATAACATCACAGAGGAGGGCATCTGGATACAATGCAAAAACTGGCTTGAAAGCTTGAAATATTTATATCCTTTGATTATTAAGAGATGTATCAAACTAAAACAGTAAAGGGTTTCACACTGGAGTCTTTCCTTATGAAGCAAATGCACCAGAGATGGAAACTAAACAACAGAAATACAATCATAAACCAAGGGCATATTAGTATAGTGCACAAGATGATGACACAATAATTTAGGAATATTGAAAACAAAAATGGTGATCATACTAGAAACAAAGTTTTTTTTAAAATAAGAATTTATTAGGATTTTCAAACAGAAAATAAAGAAAAAGAAAAAACAAGAAAAAAAGAAAGAAAAAGAAAGAAAGTTTTTTGGAGGAAAGGAAACAGAAAAGATCAGATAGAAAAGGGAGCCAAAGAGTATTAATAAATTCATGAAGAAATGTTTGTGTGATGTGCACACTGGGATATAGTAACATTTGATAAAAGGAAGGGATATACCGAGGCCTACTATAGAATAATGATCATTTGTTTAATCAACTAAGGCCGTGTTTACATACATACCTGGAAATAAGCCTGACTTAATTTAGTGAGATTTACTCCCAAGTAATTATGCATAGGATTAAAGTGAGATCTTTAAACAGTTAATAATATATGCAACTGAAACAGAATAGGTTCTTACTAGGGAATTTCAAAGTTAGGAGAAGGATAGTCAGTGAAGGAATATTGATCCAAATATATCATCATCTGAGAAGAAATCCCACCAATCATGAGTTCACCTGTCTTATAATATTTGTGATTAGTAGAGATGGGGTCACGTAGGACACAAGTAGCAGTCTTCTCCTGGAACCCAGTGTGGAGTACCTGCAACAACAAGAGTAGTATTTCAAAGAACACCATCCTAATTACTGTAATTCCTCTCTAGATGTAGATCACAGATTTCCACCTATAGCCATAGCAATAAATTTTATTTTTTTTGTTATAGCAACCTGTCTCTGAATACCAATGACCCATGTGTTGCAAGATTTAAAGCTAACCCCCTCCCTTCAAAATGAAGAAACCGTTAATGGAGACATAGAACACTCTTTCCAGTTCTCAATGACAAAACATGAAATACTGTATATATAATGTTCTTTTGATATGCGATTGTGTGTTGTTATGATGCAGCTTTTTAGAATCCTTACAAGGACTTGGTCAGAAAGCAAATTACACAGCATATAATTCTTGGAACCCACAGGGCCTTGATGAGAAATTATATAATTGAGTAGTACAAGATCCGTAATTGGTATCCTCCAGAGGAACTGGAACTTTAATGGCATCAAAACTAAAATAGTTACTATTGAGAGAAACATGTTGACTGAAGTAGTAGAAATTGTAATGTGTTCCAATGTTTGTTGAAATGACAGTTGGAGAACAACATCCTTGTCATGACACTATGAAGTTATAGGGAAATGGCATGCTTAGAAGGGTAATAGTTTATCTACATCTGAATGCTTCCTTGATCATTCATTTTATTATCACTGGGACACCTATGCTATATCTAATGTGACACTGTGCATGAATACACAACCATGTTGTGTGGAAAGGGAAGTATCCAACTACCCTTTGATGAGATGAGAGTGATCTCTGACCTTGTAGCCACTAGAAATAATGCATCCATGATCACAGGATGGCTCAGTTTTAGTTATGTGCTAACGTTCATGATTGTTTGAAGAGCGGTAGGAATTAGCATGCAGTTTGGGGCATGTGGTTCTTACCTGTCCATCCTTGAAGCTTCCTGACTGTGGTAGCAGAAGAGAGGGTCATTTCCTCCTTTCCAGAATATCACAGTCCTGACCTTAATTGCCCATTCCATGCCTGCTATTTAAAGTTCAAGTACAGACACGTTTAATATTACATATAATATGTAGAAGGAATGGGTGATCTAGCATATGAGGGAAAGATCATACTGAGGATGAGGAATAATTCCAGATTTCAATTTTGAAAGTATACTAACGTTAAGAATAAGGAGGAGGGAGACAACAGCAGAGTCACTGAGAAGACTCAGGGAAAGAGTTTTAAGAAACCACCAAGGGTGTCTAAATGGATGAATTTCCTCTTCATTTCCAATAGATAGACACATGGGGTAGGGACTCTAATATATGATTCTTAATCTATAGGGAAATTATGCAATGGAAATTCTAGTTCATGGGGCCAGAGACAAAAGCAGACAGATTAGTCTAGGTTTGAGCCATGCCACTCAGAAACGTCTTCAAAGCAAGGGCCAGACCATCTTTTTCCATATTAAAATGCATATTTTAAAAAACAAAACAAAACTGCATGAATTCTACTACTAAGCTATTTAAAATTTTATAACACGGGCAAACTGCCTTTAAATAAATTTTCTTCTACTTCTTTTTTTAAGAAGCAGTATCTTATTAAAATAGCTACATAGCATGGTTGCTGTCATGCTTTGAAACTCACAAATTAAAAAGTGCCCTTGGATATTCAAAAGTGTCCCTAGAAGTGATGGGTTCTTCCATTCCAACCATAATTTATTTCCCTTTGATTCCGTAAAATGTGATGGTACAACTAGCATTGTCGTTATACACAACAATTTGTTTAAAGGCACACTTTGACCAGGTCATAGAATAGTTGCTGTGTTATAATATAAGATAAAGACTCTGATCCCTGCCAAATGAATCTTGAAATTTTTCTTTGCCAATCTTTAAAAATTGCTAAAGACTCTGATCATATTTGCACATAAACCGAATAAGTCCAGGTTGAGTGAGTTTAAGATGAATATTGAGCAATGATGAATTGTATCCCTAGCCATAGGGAGAAGGTTTGAAAGAAACAAGTGCATTCTTTTCTTTTCTTTTCTTCTTGAGATTTTTTATTGTTATATAGCCAGAAAATAAATACAGAATGTAAAACAAACATGCCATGTGATACATCATTCTCCCCCCCTTATAATATGCCAGCGGTATAAGTTAATGAATATTGGAATCTTTATATTTCCCCTTACACTAATGCCATCTAAACAAGACCAGAATATCAGTATAGCACTCTCGTAATAGTCTGTATAATACCCTGGGAACAGAAACAAGTATAATAGGGCTGGCTTTGGTATCATGACATCCATATTTCTTAATTCACTGGTGAAACTTGTCATCCAGCCCTGTTTCATCTGTGTATGCGATAAAAGGCCACCAAATGGCATAAAAGCAGTAGACCCTTTCAATTAGTTGTTTCCCCCCCCTATTATTACCTATTTCCATACATTACTACACCATAAATCTAAAATTAAGCCAGGCAGCTTTCTCTGTGTCTAAGGCTTAAGCTATAGTTAATAATGCTGCAAATATATATGCCCTTTGTTTTCACATTTTCATTTTGACCTTCAAATAGTGTTATGCCCGCAAGTCCACCTCCTCTTTATGCGGAAGTGGGTTTACTTTAATCTGCACCTCAAATATTTTTTATTGATTCTTGTTGTATTTGACATATTTTCCCAAATAACTGCATTATTTCTAAACAGGAACCTTCTTCCTCCCTTCCTGCCACGTTTCAAAGTGTGTGCATTTCATTTTTACTAGAAGGCAAGAAAGCAACTTTCTGCACACATCAGTAAAGACCAGGAAACAATTAAGAATGAGATTTTCTAACTGTTTCTCTTGATAAGATGCTCTTTTTTGTTTAGTTCTGGCCTTATCATAATAATGTAGCATTTGGGGAAGAAGATGAAGGCTACCAACCCAGCAGCGGAGGCCAAAATAGAAAAGATTTCCACAGCCACCATGTATTTTCCCTTGGTGCTCAGGTAGGTTGGGATGAAGGATAACCAAACACTACAGAACACCAGCATGCTGAAGGTGATAGACTTGGCTTCATTAAAACTGTCGGGTAACTTCCTGGCCTGAAAAGCCACAGTGAAGCTCAAAAAAGCCAGGGAGCCCATATAACCCAAGACACAATAAAACATAATCACAGACCCCTCGTTACATTCAAGTACAATTTCTTCAGCCACTGATGTCATGTCAACATCTGTGAAAGGGGGAGAGGTCAATAGCCACACAGTACAAATGCCTGCTTGAATAAGGGAGCAGATGAGAACAATGGAGTTGGTCACGCTTTTCCCCACCCATCTTCTCATGCTGCTTCCTGGCTTCGTGGCCATGAAGGCCAGAACCACTGTAATGGTTTTTGCTAGCACACAAGACACAGCCACTGAAAATATCTGGCCAAATGCAACCTGACGGAAGAGACACATTAGCTTCTTGGGTCGGCCGATGAACAGCAATGCACAAAGGAAGCAAAGCAGAAGAGAGCTGAGGAGAACATAGGTGAGGTCCCTGTTGTTGGCTTTGACAATGGGAGTGTTGTGGTGCTTCAAAATGGTTGTGAGTAGCAGAGCTGTGATCAAAGAAAAGGAAAGTGCAAAAGTGACTAAAGTCATGCCCAAGGGTTCGTCTGAAGACAAGTATGTTATAAGCCTGGGAACACATCCATTTTGTTCCTTGTTTGGATAGTGATCTTCTTGACATGTGAAACAGGAATCTGCATCTTAAGAAAGAAGAAGATAGTGCTTCCATTGAGCTTGTTCCACATGACTGTACTCTAGAATCAGATGTTCATTCTTTAAAGAGATGTTTTATCCTTCATCAGCTAGATCCCAAAGACAGATTAACTTTGCAAGCAATGCTCAGGGCAGGCTAGTGATATTGCCGATTAAGGCAAATGATAATATTTCCCCTTCTCATTCAATTCAGTGTTCAGAAGATTATTGTACCCTTGGGATCATTCTGGAGGCTACATTTGGTTCATGATACAATGGCTAGGTTGCTTGTGGGGACAAACTACCACCAGCATATTACACCTTGTTTGTAGGATTTGCATTGGCTACCAATAGGTGTTTAGAATCATTGGATTACTTACACTGGACTGGATGTATTCTGGTACAAAGCATGTTTAACTGACTTACTCCATGCAATATATATTCTACCTGTCTGCTGAGAAATCTTTCCTTGGGGGCATGGAACACAGTCATAGCAGCAAAAAGGCTTCCCTTCTTTCTTTCTCTTCTGATAACTGGGTTGACAGTTTTCATTACACAGAGAAATGGGGATCACCTATTCAAGAAATATGAGGAATTAACAATGAAACATGTATTTTAAGAATATTTTGCACAGTGAAATGAAATTTACAGTTGCCAGAGCAACTCTTTGTTTTGCAAGCGCTGTTAAAACTTTTCACATAAGAATAATTAAAACAACTGAATTCACGTGATAAAGGATTGGTGCACGGGTTTGGGTGTTAATTGAAATAAACAGTATTATTATTTTGTGTATCATTCTTCCCATTCAGCTAAAGGATGTGGAAGGAACAGGAAAACCTTATCCTACTTCTTAGTTGCTAGTTTTCTTTAATTCAGTTACAGGTAGGTAGCTGTGTTGGTCTGCCATAGTTGAAACAAAATAAAAATAAAAAAATCATTCCAGTAGCACCTTGGAGACAAACTAAGTTTGTTCTTGGTATGAGCTTTTTTGTGCATGCACACTTCTTCAGATACACTGAAACAGAAGTCACCAGACCCTTATATATAGTGAGAGGGTGGGGAGGGGTATTATTCAGAAGGGTGGTGGGAATGGGTGATTGGCTGATAGGTGTGGTAAACCTGTTGACGACTGTGTGTAGCACCTTAACAGCACCATCTTTTAAAATTTTAAATAGTTCTGCTGGAATGTCGTCACTTCCATGGGCCTTGTTATTAGCAATGCTTTTTAGGGCCCATTTGACTTCACTCTCCAGGATGTCTGGCTCAAGGTCAGCAACCACATTACCTGTGGTATACGAGACATCCATATCTTTCTGGTATACTTCCTCTGAGTATTCTTGCCACTGCTTCTTGATGTCTTCTGCTTCTGTTAGTTCCTTACCACTTTTGTCCTTTATTATGGTAATCTTTGCATGAAATGTTCCTTTCATATCTCCAATTTTCTTGAACAGGTCTCTGGTTTTTCACATTCTATTGTTTTCCTCTATTTCTTTGCATTGCCCTATTGTCTCCCTCACATTTTGTTTGCCTTCTCTCCCCTGCTGTTTGTAAGGCCTTGTTAGACAGCCACTTTGCTTTCTTGCATTTCTTTTTCATTGGGATTGTTTTTGTTGCTGCCTCCTGTATAATGTTACGAGCCTCTGTTCTTCAGGCATTCTGTCCACCAAATCTAATTCCTTAAATCTGTTCCTCACCTCCACTGTGTATTCATAAGGGATTTCATTTAGATTGTATCTTACTGGCCCAGTGGTTTTCCCTACTTTCTTCAGCTTAAGCTTGAATTTTGCTAAAAGAAATTGATGATCTGAGCCACAGTCAGCTCCAGGTCTTGCTTTTGCTGACTCAAACTCAAACTCAGTTTATTACAGCAAAAACCAGCAATATAATACAGTACAATTCCAAGTCAGCGATCAGTAATATCGCTACAAGGCATCAAAATCCTAAGCATTAGAAAAAGAAGAAGAAAAGGAAACAAAAAAACCCAATAGCGCAAAAGAAATTTATAATATATTTTCCAATAGAAGCGATTTATGTTTTTTGATGGCTAAGGTTCAAAACTTGGCCACAGCATAGGATACTGAGCTCAAGGAATCTTCCAAAAGGAATTTACGTAGGATTTCGGAAGTAAATTCCAGGTAATATTGCAAGGGTTTAAATTTTGATAAAAGGGGTAATATAAGATGGGACCGTTCTTCACTGTAAAATTCACAGAATAGAAGAATGTGAGTAACAGATTCCACCTTATTGGTCATGCATGGACATAGGCGCTTGTGGATTGGTACCGGCAGGAATTTGCCGTGTAGTGCAGCTGTAGGCAGTGCCTCAAATCGGGCTCTGTAAAAAGCCTATCTATAAGATTCATAAGTAAATTAGATAAATAAGGGGCAGCTGAAAAGTTGGGCCAAGATTTTAGACAGCTGTAATGCTCAGGGAGTAAAGCATCTTCTTTTTGCAGTTCAATATCAAGAAGCCTCTGAGTAATAGTTTTTTTTTTTTTTTTTTGCCTTATTCAAGGGTCCACTAAAGAGATCTTCAGGGTTTAGGCCAATTTGTTTGATCTTGTTAACAATTTGCGTAAGCCAAGGTGGATAAGAGACTGCAGCCAGAAAGTGAGATAACATTCCCTTTGGGTTATAGTGAATTTTCAACCATAGGAATATTGCCTGTTCCCAGACTTTTAATTCAACTCTGGGGAATCCTGCCCATTGTCTTAATATTACATTGGGAGTACACTTAGGGGTACCAAATAGGGATCTAAGAAATTTTGATTGGACTGTTTCGAGAATCTTAAGGTTGGCAGGGAGACCAATTTGTGAGCCATACAAAAGTTGGGCCAAAGATTTTGCTTGAAAAGCTTTCAAGGCCATAGGAAGGAAGCCAGCACCTTTCCTTCTGAATAGTCTGAGGGTGGCATTTGCACTTCTCTCTGCTGAAGTGGCTGATGCGGTCAGATGTGCTGAAAATTTGGCATTGTGGGAGAAGGTTATGCCTAAATAGTTTTTGCTGACTATATAGAGCTTCTCCATCTTTGGCTGCAGAGAATATAATCAATCTGATTTTGATTCTGCCTATTTGGTGATGTCCATGTGTAGAGTTGTCTCTTGTGTTGTTGGAAAAGAATGTTTGTGATGACCAGCTTGTTCTCTTGACAGAACTCTATTAGCCTTTGCCCTGCTTCATTTTGAACTCCAAGGCCAAACTTGCCAGTTGTTCCTTTTATCTCTTGACTCCCTGCTTTAGCATTCCAAACCCCTATAATGAGAAGAACATCCTTTTTTGGTGTCATTTCTAGAAGGTGTTGTAAGTCATCATAGAATTGGTCAATTTCAGTTTCTTCAGCACTGGTAGTTGGTGCATAAACTTGGATTACTGTGATGTTAAAAGGTCTGCCTTGAGATCATTCTATCATTTTTGAGATTGCATCCCAGTACAGCTTTCGCCATTCTTTTGTTGACTATGAGGGCCACTCCATTTCTTCTGTGCAAGTCTTGCCCTCAGTAGTAGATATGATTATCATCTGAACTGAATTTGCCCATTCCTGTCCATTTTAGTTCACTGATGCCCAGAATGTCAATATTTATTCTTGCCATCTCATTTTTGACCACATCCAGCTTACCATTGTACATGGATATTACATTCCAGGTTCCTATGAAATATTTTTCTTTACAGCATTGGGCTTTCCTTTCACTTCCAAGCACATCCGCAACTGAGCAACCTTTTGATTTTGGCCTAGCCGCTTCATCATCTCTGAATCTACTTGTGCTTGTCCTCCACTCTTACTCAGTAGCATGTTGGACGCCTTCCAACCTGAGGGGCTCATCTTCAAGTGTCATAACTTTTATATGCCTGTTGTTTTTGTCCATGGAGTTTTCTTGGCAGGGATACTGGAGTGGCTTGCCTGTTCTTGCTCCAGGTTGGTCACGTTTAGTCCAAACTCTCCACTATTACCTGTTCGTCTTGGGTAGCCCTGCACAGCATAGCTCATAGCTTCTATGAGTTATTCAAGCCCTTTCTCCATGACAAGGCAGTGATCCATGAAGGCCACTAGAGACTCAAGACTGCCAAAGCACTGCCTCTCACTGGCATACCTACAGTCCTTAAAGCCACTCTCTGGAGGACCATTAGTCTCTCTGCAAAAATGTATGATGGGGCAGGAGAGTTATAATGGGGTAGTAGACCAAAATTGTAGTTGACTTCTGTGATACTTCAGTGCAGGTTTATTTACAAATGACTGAGCTACAAATGTACCAAGATAAATATACTGAAATGCAAACTCTGGAAATGTGTTATATTTTATGGAAGCTATAGATTGTAGTAACCTTTCACCTGATTAAAGCTTCTAGGCCATGTAATGGTCACTTCATGAATACTGAAATCTTTGCCTTCCAGAGCCCAAGGATTCATCATTCCAACTTTCACTCTTGCAAAGGAGTTATTTGGGAAAGTGATCATATTTGTAATATCAAATCCCACTGTAAATTCTCCATTCTCATTCAAATGCACTGTTTCTCCAGCTGTGTTGTTAAATGTCATTTTCTTCAACATTGCATGAAGCTAGGAGGAAGAAAAAATGGAAATGAAGAAATTAGTCCATGCTGGCACTTCTTTTTAACCAGGCCTTTGGTTGATTTGATTGACATCCTATGCCCTTTTAAAATGTGGGGTTTTTTGGGGGGGGGAGGAGATTATTGGGTTGCTGTTGTTTTCGTTTTGATTCTGTATTTTGTGCTTTTATATTTTGATTTTATTCTGTAAACTGCCCTGACATCTCTGGGTATAGGGAGGTATATTAAACAAACAAACAGACAAAATTACGTTAAAAGAATTGAAACCTCAGAGTCCCTTCAACCTAGTGCAACTGCATCATTTGCACCATTATAAATCTGGTCATACCTTAAAACACCTAAGATATGGTATATTCATAATATTTGTGATGCTTCACAAGTTTACCTGCCATGCCTGCATATTCTTATGATCCGTCTTCCTTCTTGCTGTCATTACAGAACTGAATGAGTCAATGTTATGTACGGAATTTGCCAAAGCATAGACAGCATTGTAGATACTGTAGCTATGGCCAGTCATGCTCATTTCAAATAAATGCCTAGGAAGGCTCTCTAGTTTCTCTTCTCCAGAGCAAGTTTCCCTATCATCTCCATTAAAATTGGCATTTGGAAATGAACAGCCAAATGCTTCTTCCCAGAATGGTTGGATGAAGCCATCTCCAGTAGCTAAATGAGGCCTTAAGCTTTGAAGGAACATTTGGAAACCTGGGACTTCCTGTGAGTGTATTGTAAAGGCTAAGGTGCCATGGAAGGATTCTATATCCCAATCCTTTCTTGTTACAAAGTCCAGCTGGGCAGTCATAATCCACACCTTACCAAATAGTTTTCCATAGTACATTTCTCCTAGATGAACCAGCCCTATCAAACACAACATGGTCTTGGTATCTCCATGGACAACGATAGCGTTCACTTTAGTTTCCATAACATATTCAAATATATTCATCCAAGTTCGTTGTAAATACTCAAAGTCACCAAAATAAGCTATTCCTGTAATTCTCTTAGTGAATGCAGAACAGATTCCATTCTGAGAAAGTATTGGTTGCACATTCTTCAGAAAAATATCTCCACTATCATCAAAAAAGCTCATTAGACCCACCCACATCCACTGAAAATGTAGAAGCAGTTGGACAATTCCCATATACTGATGGATTTCATTTGGAGTCATCCAGTAAAAATTAGTGAAGTGAGACGGATCCCTCAGCATAGGGGCAAAATCACAGTAGATAAACTAAATGGGGAGAGAGAGTTATCTCCTTTTCACATGAACTAGAAAACATCCAGGTACACATGTAACTATTTTATGAACACTGAAAATTTTGTTTTAAATTTTCTTTATTCTCCTTAAAATGAAATTTCTGCTGAAATTAAAGTTTGTTCCTTCCTGGACAATAATAATCTTAGAAGATTTATATACGCTTTTGTATAGTTCAGTCTTAACCAATATTAACTTTATTTTTTACTTCTATTGAAAAGAAATCACAAGCTTCACTTAGCCACAGTGCTATAGTATTGCATGTCTCCTAACACACTTGGATAGCAAGATATGCAGAGATTTTACTTCATTTCAACTGTGTGTTCTCTCTAAAGAACTCCCTGTTGTATGAAATATGTAGGTGCTTTATGTGCGATCTCCTGTACGGCTTGATGCCCCCAATCTAGGCCTTATTCTGTCAATGATAGGCAGTTCTAAAAATGTCTCCTATACAATTATAATCAGATATCAGATCAGGTCTCATTTTGTAGATGAGTTTAGTTTTGTTTCTTGTGTGTATACTTTTAAGTTATGTTGCTCCATACTTGAATTTCATTCTAATAAAGTTCCTGAAATCTAGAAAAGCATCTCTGGTCTTCACAAAAAAGTGCCTTTTCCATCATATAGTGCAGATCTCTCAACTGCACAGTGGCATATTTGAAGAAAATTAAATCATATGACTATGTAGGGTCAAAGTGTTTGTGACAGTAATACTTTCCATCTGAATACACACACATTAAATAAACAAAGATGATGCCTTTCCAGAAAGTTAATACCTGCACAAATATTGCATCATAGTTCTGAAAATTCCAAAGGCATGGTTTACCTGTGGCAACTTGTAGAGGTTCACAATGTCAGCCAAATGTTGATATTTTTCAGAGATAACTGCTATTGGGTCATTCTGAATATTACACTTATAGTTGGGGACAAGTCTATGCCGTGTGGAATAAAAATCCATTGCAATCTGATACAATTTCTTCACATTGAAGTAACTGTTAAAGATGAGGAACCCCAAGGAGACATTTGGCAAGATTTGGGGATTTTCATTTATCTCACTTACAGCAAATGCCAAGGCCAAGACGTGCTGGTAATTCTTTGTCACGGCACTGCAAGAAAAGTTAACATGATTTATGATGGAGGAATGCAGCAAATAGATTTACTGGATTGCCTGCTTCTTCAAGATGTTCCAACTGCACATTCCTAATCATGCTTACTCAGAGAAAACCTCTGTTGAATTCAGTGGGGTTGACCCCAGGGTAAGTAGAATAGCAAGATGCCTCAGGCTCTTGACATGGTGGCCCATGAGCACACAATCAGGCATCGTGGAGCCTGTTCTGCACCTTGGTATATCAGTCAAATAAGGACAATGAAATCAGGCTTGATGACAGCTAGATAATAAATCATGAAAGACATGTTAAGAAGCTGCCTGAGCACAAGTGACAGTGAGAGCAGCAAAGAAGGTGCATTTCTGCACCTCCATCACATCCTCGAGTAGTCGTCCAGTGCAGCTTTTTGGATCTGTTAACATCTACTCCAGAAAATGGAGTTTCAGACCCTTCAGGAGCCCATTGTGAATTTTTTGCAAAGTACTTTGAATGTAAACTCACTGACCTTTGTAACAAAATGGGAGCAGAATGAGAGCCAAAAATGAGATGGAATGGGATAGTTAAAATTGTGAATAAATGTAATGTGGTGGGACAGTTGCGGAAGAAAGCCAGGAAAAGGGAATCCTGTGTTGAAAAGATGGTCAGCTGTAGCATAATATAAAAATACAGGCTACTTAAAGCTGCAATCCTATATTCACATTCCTGCAAGCATGTCCTACTGAATGGAGCATGGCTTTCTTCTGAGTAGACATCTATGGATTTAAATGCATTTTTAATTTCATTGTTATGGTCAATCGATTAAGGCTGCAAGTCTAAGCACAATTATTTGGGAATATGTCCCTCTGATATTAAAGGAACCTATGCCCAAGTAAACATGCATAAGATTTGGGTGCAATGGTGGAATTCCATAGACATATGGGAGTAGTTCTAATTTGCTCAATGGGACATATATCAGAGTGGAGATTAATTGAATTGTACTCTAAAAGTATTTAGTCAGATGGCATTCCTAGGGTAACAACATATAACAAAATTAGAATGAAAGGTACTTACGCAGAAAACTCAAAATTCCAATTAGGATATTCTCTGAAGGTAGGCTGATCAAGATATACCATCATCTGAGTGACAGTCCCACCTATCATGAGTTTACCTGGTTTATAATACTGATGATGAATAGGCATGGGATTGTGTATCTCACATTTAGCAGTATGCTCCCAAAATGCAACATGAGTTATCTGTAGCAACAACAGTAAAACTTTTAACAACATCATCTTGATAACAATAGTTCAGGATGCAAAAGTCCTTTTCTGGTTTACTGCAGCATTTGAAGACATTCTTATCCTCAACCATGCCCTTGCATAAAATGAAGGAAAGTTTTCAGGAATCAGATAGGTGGGGCCCTGCCTCCTTTGCTTTACTTCTGAACAGGCAATGATTTATACACCTCTTCAGCCTTATTGTGTTGTTGTTATTATGTAACTCCTGGAGATTCACATGTGGGGTTTGTGAAAAGAAGAATTCTGGGATATGTCATTCAGTGGATCTATAGGGGACTTGATGACAATTATAAGGAATATAATTAAGAATGACAAGACATGCAATTAATTTAATCCAGAAGTATTTGGACCATTAGTGGCATTATGTCTAACATGCTTAGTAGTGAAGAAAACATGTTGATAAGACTCCAAGTTACCAATGCATGAACTAAAATGGGCAAGTTATCCTGATGCAGATAGCAATGTAGCTAATGCACCAGATGAAGCTGGTGAAAGTGCTCCTCATCACAGTGATCAGTTGGGCCTCTGCTCATAAAGATGTATCCAGGACTCCAGGAGTAGCCTCAAGCTCTAAACCTGCTCATTTAGAAAGAGAGAAACCCTGGTCTGAACAGGCAACTGGCCTAACTTCTGGAAACAGGAACCACTCACCCACACAGCCTCTATGTTCCCAGGGTTCAAACATAGTGTTTTGGTCCTCAACCAGTATATCACTGGTCCAGGGCTTCCACAGCCCCTCTTGAAGAAAATATTGTGGAGAAATAGTACTGAATGTCATCAGTGTTTGGATTGCACTGTGTTACAAAATTCTTCATGGCTGCTCCCAAAGGCTTTATATAGATGTTAAAGAACACTGGGGACAAAGAGTCCCACAACATCACATAGCAAGTGCCAGTGGATCCCAAAACACACCCCAATATCATTTTCTGGACTGGATCATACTGTTAGGAATGGAACTGCTGTAAAACAGTGCCTGCTACACTAATCCCACACAGTCGCTCCATGACGGTATTGTTAATTATATCAAAGGCCACAGAGATATCAAGCATAGGAGCCAACTCCTAGGGGCCAAGGGGTCTTTGACCCCCAAATAAATTATCTGAGGGGGCCACATACAAGCCCCCTCTGCATAATTCAGTGCACACACGCCATGTGAATTGCCATTCACATGATGCGTGTGTACCACATCATGTGATTGATTATGTGGGGCAGGGCTTACCTGGGCCTCAAAATTTCATTCTTGTTGGCACCCTTGATATCAAGTAAGGGTTACAGAATCAAAGCTTTTCTGTCCCTCTATCAATAAAGCTCACACATCAGTGTAACCAAGCTGATTCAGTCCATGAAGCAGGCCTAAACCTGACTGACGTATATACAGGCATCAATGTCATCCACACTTGAAATTGCTCCACTGTTACCATCTCCACTATGTTCACCAGAAAACAGGTATTGGTAACTTGGTGGTTTTTATAACACACTGTTGGATCTAGGGTAGACTTTTTAAGGATTGGCTGGACAACCAACCTTAAGGGCAACTGCCACCACCCCATCATGCAGCAATGTGTTCATGACATCCTGGACTCATATTGTCATGAGTCCCATGAAGATGTCATGTAGGAGGTAGTCAGAGGAAGAATGAGAAGACTTGGGAAGTTGGAGCTGGACAACCCTGGGGGTGATACTAGCAGACTGTCAGCAGGAAAATCAGGACCCTACGAAGTGAATTTCTTAGACTGCAGAGGAGGCTTGTCGTTCTGAGAGTGGAGAGCTGTATCCAGGAGAGGGACTAAGTGGGCTGGCAGAGGAGTGCTCTGCTTCTTGCTGTGAAGCCTCCCCAGTGCCTTTTCCTATTAGTGAGAAGTTTTCTGAGGAGTAACTGAGAGTATTGTTACAAAAGTCAGGTGCCTTCCCCTTTCTCTGCTAAGCAGTGGCAAGAACCTATGAGGTTCCAAGCATTAACACATATTCTGTGGTCCTTTGGAGATCTGAGACATGGTGGAGACTGCTGTGGCTTTAAGTAATATGTTTTATTCACATATTTACACCTTCAGTCTGCATGGAGTCCAGATTTTACAGCATGCTCATCTCAATAGGGGTTTGTTCCCCACAGCAGTGCAGCACTCCAATCCTGCTGTTCCTAACAAGTCAGTCTCCTTTATTCACTTGGACCCACTAGAAGACATGGGACCAATCACTTGAATCAATATAGACACATGCTGTTCCATCAAGGCCTAAAACTCATACATCATTAAGTCCACATTGTTTGAATTGTTGTGCTTTTGGCTCTAAAGTGAAGATATTCCTCTTTTAACAAGCCTGTTAATTTGGATCTTACCCCTTTGTATCTCTACTGGAATTTGTTAAGATCTTTCTATTGTTTGATTATTGGTGCTTGATGCCCTGGGCTCCTTTGGGAGGAAGGGTGGGATTTAAATATAATAATAAAATTAACAGCATACCCTCTAACATGTCACAGCAAAAAACTGGGACAAAGTCTTCCAGGGGCAGGGTCATACTAGAGTCACATGACCCACACAAAATTGTGGCCCTGAAAGACAGATGGGGGGCATGATCTCACACAGCATCCCGAAATGTGTTTTTTGGGCAGCAGCCCCCTTTCACAAAGCCCATTTTTTCCAGGATAAGATTGCAGCACCCAAAATGGCTGCCATGCTTTCTCATACACAAAAATGAAATGTCCTGGTTTTTCCAGACAGTTAATGGGTATGAAATATATAAAGCTTTACAAGCAGGGTGTCCCTCCCCCCCCAGCTCTGTTAATTCACTTGCATAAATCGTTGAATTCTTAATATGTGAACAAAATATATTATTTTTGCAAAAATTCAAATGACTTGAGATATTTATTCTTCATCTGCATTTCAACATAACAAATACTAGAAATTCAGTATTATTCAATGGTTTGTGTAAATAAGCCATGCTTTTGCATGACAAAGACAAGAGCAAATATTCCCCAGAAAAACTTCCTCTGCATTCACCCCAAATACGTATTGCTTCACTTTTTGATTTTGAGTTTTGGGTGGCATCAATTATCCACTAGGTCATTTAAGGATCCACTAATAATTTAGATAATAATGATGTTTGGTGGTGACAAACATGTTTTCTTCTTCAATGCCATAAATAAATTATAATTTGAACATTCTAATTGCAATGTGCATTCTAATGTACAGACAAGATCCCATGTGATTTCTTGCGCATCAAGATTTATTCTCCTAACTCCATGTCATGAACTGAGTATAGTAAGCAGCCATTCATATTAGACTGATGTACTCCAGCATACAAAAAGGACAATCTGAAAACAAGGAATACAGTCCATTGAGAAGAAGTTTCCACTGAGATGCTGTTATTAGTCATTTTGCTTCTACTGCCTCACAACGTATGCAAGAGTAGTGCTGCAAAATGCAACATCAGTGATCCCATCCCTATTCGTCACAAATATTTTCAACAAGGTGATCTCATTATCGGTGGCATTACTCCTCTAGTCTTCATACTTGCTACACCACTAAACTTCACAGAAGATCCTCTTCCTTCTTCAGATGTTGATCCTGTGTAAGTAATGGGTGATAAAGAATCATAGAGATGTAAAGATGTAAGGGACCCTAGAGGTTGTCTATTACAACACCTTGCAATGCAGGTGGCTAAACTGGGACAGAAGGCCATCCAACCTCAGATTGAAAACCTCCAAGATTTAAGAGTCTACCACCGTCCAAGGGAATCCATTCCACTGTCAAACAGCTCTTATAATCAGAAAGTTATTCCTGATATTTAGTCAATATCGCCTTTCTTGTAACTTGAAGCCATTGGTTAGGCTCCTACATTTGGGGGGGGGGGGCGGAATTGCCAATGCTTTAGTGTGATTTTGCTTTGCATTGTTTTTGTTTGTGTGTTTGTCTTAATTGGTGGAGTTATTTGTGGAAGCAAGTTTCCCTGATGTAACACATTTCACAAAGCTTTTTCCTACCACTATTTACCAGTATTCATTTATAAATTAATGCTCTTTAGTTAAAATACTTCAGTTCAACTTATAGTAAAATAAAACAAACAAATCTTAAAATGAGAGATGGAAGAAGAAGAAAAACAACCAAATAGCAAAGCAAGCACTTCTCAAGTCTGGGGGGTTGGAAGGTGACCTGTTATGACTTAGTTGCACTCTCTTGGAAGAGGCAGATCTGTAGCTTGGGGGTACTCTTAGTGCCAATGCTGTCACTGGAGACTCTGGTGAGTTCAGTATCTAAGAGTGTCTATTTCCAGCTCTGCTTGGTTCACCATCTGCACCCCCTTTTTAAAAGATCTGACTTGCTTGCTGTTGTCCATGCTTAGGTAACTTCCAGACTGGATTATTGCAATGCACTCTATATGGGGTTGCCCTTGAAGATGATTCAGAAACTTAAAATGACCCAAAATTCAGCCACTAGATTACTACCTGTGGTTCCATTTACAGTGGTACCTCAGGTTACAGATGCTTCAGGTTACAGACTCTGCTAACCCAGAAATAGTACCTTGGGTTGAAAACTTTGCTTCAGGATGAGAACAGAAATTGTGTGGAGGCCCCATTAGCTAAGGTGGTTCCTCAGGTTAAGAATGGTTTCAGGTTAAGAACGGACCTGCAGAATGAATTAAGTTCTTAACCCGAGGTAGCACTGTAGACTGCTTGAAGCCCGTATTTTAAAACAGTAGAATTGGCTACCATTTTGTTTCAAGACCTAATGCAAGGAGCTCACATTAGCGTGCAAAGCCCTAATTGATTTAGGACCCAAATATCTAAAAGAGGATCTGTTTCCCTACAAATGCACTTAGATCAGCAAAGTGCATCCTTTTGGTAATTATATCACCCTCAGAGTTTCAGAGTGTGGTTGGCCAGAACAGGTCATTCTTTGTTGCAGCCTCTACATTGTGGATTTCTCTTAACATACAGTTCCACTTGGTCCCTTCATTATGCAGTTTTAAGCATATGCAACTCTTAACATTGGCTGTTGACTCTCCCTCTCCCTCTCCCTCTCTCTTTCTTTCTCATACCTACCCATCCCTTCCCACTTCACATTCTTGAGGAATACCTGCTGTTTTATCTTTTTAAAAAAATCATCATCATCATCATCATCATCATCATCATGCTTTAAGCTTAAAGATTTGATATTTTATATGGATGTATAGAAATATTGTTCTTAACAAAAAATTAGAATAATATATTTATAATTTTTTGTGACCTACCCTGAAACATTTGGTGAAGAGTGGGTAATAAATTGAAACAACAACACTTCAAAAGCAAATATAAAATACATTTTAACTCCAATCACACTGCATGGTGCACAGCACGGTGAAGCAGAGGAAATTACCTGAACTTGTTACACATCTATTTACTGGGACAGAGATGGGGTGGCAAGGCTGGCATTGTGCAAATTCAATGGCAGAAGCACTGGGTTGAAACAGTTGGTGTTGTTGCATCATGTTAATCTCATTGTTGCCCCACCACCACTTTGTGGGAAGCAGCTCCACTTCCAAGAAGTCAGAGAAACATGTCTGCTCCACGGTGCTATCTACTACCACACAATCATAATCTAAATGCATATTCCAGTTGTATTTTGGAGTGCATGTTGACTTCTGTAATGGATGTTCTTGAGGAGGAAGAACCTATTCATAAGGATTTGTTATATGCAGTATTTCCATCTGATATGGCATGCAGTACTTTTTGCAGGGTACATGTTAAGAGCTACATGAACATATTGGCCTTAATATTTGCTGTGGGAGAGATCAATCAAAACCACAACATCTTACCAAATGTAACCTTGGGCTTTCACCTGCTTGATAACTATGGTCCAAGGTGGACATATCATGCCACAATGGAACTTTTCTCCACACAGAACAGAGTTATTCCCAACTATGAGTATGGCATCCGGAACAACTTGATATCAGTCATTGGGGATCTTTACTCAGAAACTTCCCTTCAGATGGCAAATATCTTGGGTATCTACAAAGTTCCACAGGTAGGGTGTGTAGCATCTCTCTTTTAAGAAATCAGTCTCATTGCTTTTGTTGTTCAAGATGGGACACAAGTGTAGAAAGAGGGGGGGGAACTTTAAGAAAGAAAATAGTTTTAAAATTATTTCACAATTGAAAGTGCAACTTAGTTCTACTAATGTTAATCATTCTTGGTTGCCACCTACACAGGTGGTATGATGCCCCCAGGACCTTGCAGCTTTTTTTTCCTTGGCAAAACATTGCTATTATTGCTGACCGGGGTCAGTTATAGGGAGTGTACAACTCACTTATCAGAACAGCTAACTGGCTACCAGTCTGTTTCCAGGACACAGGTTCTCAATTTGGGTGTGCTCCTGGACATGCATGTAGCTGGAGTGGATTTGTACAGTTAAATCTATTGTGTCAGCAGCGCCCGTTCCTTGAGATGTCTGATTTGGCCACAGTGACACACCTTAGTTGCATCCCATCTGGATTATTGTAACACGCTGTTTGTGGGTTTCCCTTTGAAAAGTGCTCAGAAACTTCAAATGAGTCAAAGAGCTGCAGTCGGATTGCTGACCAGAGCTGGTTTTAGGGAATTTATGACTCCTTTGCTACAACAGCTGCACTGGCTAGTGGTCTGTTTCTAGGCACAATTCAAATGGCTTTTTATGATCTATAAAGCTCCACATGGCTTAGGTCCAAGCTATTTGAAAGCCCTTATTCATTCATATGTCTGGGTTTTGAGATTATCTGGGGAGGCCCTTCTCTTGGTCCTACGACAAGCATTCTTGGTGGGGAGGCGGGAAAGGGCCTTCTTAGTGGTTGCTCCCAGATTCTCGAACTTCCTCACTGGAGAAACTAGACTAGCTCCCTCTTTGTTCTCCTTCCTCCAACAGATGAAAACTTTCTTGTTGCAACAGGATTTAGGGAACTTACTTGTTTTCATAAAAGGGCTGGTGCCATGCTCTTTTTATTGTACTTATTGGTATGTTTGAAACAGATTTTATATATGTATATAGTTTTAATTCTACTAACATTTAATTGTTTTTTAAAATGATTTTTTCCTGTTTTTATCTATTCTTGGGTCCAAGCAGGGGAAAATGTGAAGTAGTAGTAATAATAATGCTAATACTAATTATGATGATGGTGATGATGATAATGTCAGTATGTGTTTGTGTGTGTGTGTATTCCTGACACACCCATCCTTTCTATAGTTCACATATGGTTTTGTACCAATGATGAATGATAAAGACAAAGGCTTTACCTTCTACCAGATGGTTCCAAATGAAAGCTACCAGTATAAGGGAATTATACAACTACTTTTACACTTCAAGTGGATATGGGTTGGGATCTTTGCTAAAGATGATGACAGTGGTGAAAAATTTGTGCATACCATACTTGCAGAATTTCCCCTGAGAGGAATTTGTGTTGCCTTCCTAGTAAGAATCACGATATTTGTTTTAAATGACTGGGGTGAAACGTCAAACCAGATACTGGAAATATACTATAATTCCATGAAGAGTAATGCCAATGTAGTGATTGTGTATGATGAAAGTACTTTGTTTTTGAGGACATTGCTGTATCTACCAGAAATGTTCAAGGTGACTATGAAACCTAAAGGAAAAGTGTGGCTTATGACAGCACAGATAGAACTCTCAGGAAACCATTATGAAAGGCAATGGGATATACAAACCATCCATGGAGCTCTGTCCTTTACCATTCACTCAAATAAAGTCAGAGGATTTCAATACTTTCTTCAAACCAGAGACTATTTCTTGACAAAGGAAGACGGTTTCATCAAGGAGTTCTGGGAAAAGGCTTTTTGGTGTGAATTTCAAGATCCATTTGTTGGGCAGGAAGGTAAGGATCTCTGTACTGGTGCAGAGAAGCTGGAGAGTCTTCCTGGGATATTTTTTGAAATGAACATGATTGGTCACAGCTACAACATATACAATGCTGTCTATGCCGTGACACATGCTTTACATAATATGCAATTACACCAGGCTCAGCAAGGAGCAATGATGAATGGAAGGAGACTGAATCTTCAGCATCAACAGCCATGGCAGGTAATGGCCTAAGGACGTCAAGATGGCAAAACAACAGATCTCTTGATGCAATACCATGTTTTTCCTACCGCTTGACTTAGATCTAAGTCAGATAATCTCCAGCAACCTAATGTGTCACAAAGTTTGATTCATAGCTTCCAAACTTGGTTAATGGACTGAACTATGTTAGTGGAATTGGCTTTACTTTAACGATAGAGCACCTGCATTGTATACAGAAGACCCGATTTACATCCTGAATTTTCCCAAACACCTAGGAAAGACTTCTGCATTTGCCCTGTGAGATTTGCTTTCAGAAGGTAGTTAGATTACTGTGTTGGAAAGGACAGTGTCAGTATGAAGGCAACTTTATACATTATCTATAAACATCCTCATGTAATTTTGATTTTCTTTCCCATTTAGCTCCACCACTTTCTGAAACATGTCTCATTTAACAACTGTGTCGGTGATGAGGTTGCTTTTAACCAGAAAGGGGAATTGATTGCTGGATTTGATATAATAAACTGGGTCATTTTTCCAAACCAGACGTTCCAAAGAGTGAAAATTGGAAGTGTAGATCCCCAGGCAAAGGGGTTCACAATTCATGATGATGCCATCACATGGCACAGCAGTTTTAATAAGGTAGGGACTGTTTCATTTTGAATGTTTTCTGGAGGTATAATGTTACTTTTAGTAAATGTGTGTATATGCATGTCCATATGCATCACATTGGTAAAGAAGTCCTGTAATGCTAGTTACGGGTAGGTAGCTGTGTTGGTCTGCCGTAGTAAAAAAAAAAAAATCCTTCCAGTAGCACCTTAGATACCAACTAAGTTTGTTATTGGTATGAGTTTTCGTGTGCATGCACACTCCAGGAAACCACCAGCAGTCTATAGGATGTCAGGTGCTCTTCAGAACTTTCAAACACCATTCCTTTGTGCCCGCAACACATTTATTTAGATAGACAAATCAGATACAAATATCAAAAACATTGGTAACATAATTTTCAATTGGTAATATTGTACTTCTTCCCATTTATGGAACAGACACTACCTCTTTCTTTGTGTACTGACAGCTGTCACCCTGGTCACAGCAGGAAAAAACGGGATGAGAATGAGTTTTGCTGTTATGATTGTGTTGCATGTCCAGAAGGGAAGATCTCAAACCAATATGGTAAGATATGTAGTGTGCAGTGTTACCTTATGATCCTAAGGAACATAAATGATAGTTCCATGTTCACATCATGATGGATGCTAGACCATACAGGAGTATGTGCTGCAAAGTTTTTAATCCAGAAAAAGATTCTAGTTAATCTACAGCTTTCTGAATAATTTCCTCGGGAGCAGCTCTTTCAACTTGCAATAGTAAAGCCAAGAGGGTGGCAGAAATAATTTGTTTAAATTGTGGTCTGGATCACTAGGCTAGTGTTTCACAGAATCTGTCCTCAAACATTTTATTTCTCCATAAAAGACATTTCTATATTCTTCCTTATTTTCAGAGAACTTGAGAATCTCTTTAGAAAGTTGGTCACTGCAGGTTATGAGCTTACCAAAATACTAGGAAATACTCATACACATATGAGTAAGGCTAATTAAAGTTGTTGTTTTTTATTATTAAAAAAAAGAGAAAGTGCTGGTGACCAATGCATCATCAGTGGTCCTAGTATGAGCTCTGTAATGTGCACTTCGTGTCATATTAATGGAAAAATGCAGGAAGTATAAAATATTTCAAATAATTACAGGACGATTTTCCTTTTCAGACAGGGATGACTGTACTGAATGTCAAGCTGACCAATATCCAAACAAGGAAAAGAATTCATGTATTCCTAAAATGGTAACCTATTTGTCCTATGAAGAACCTCTGGGGATTAGTTTAGCTACCTCAGCACTTGCTTTTTCTATGGTCACAGTTCTGGTGCTAGGAACATTTATGAAACACAATGACACTCCCATTGTCAAAGCCAACAACCAGAACCTCACCTACACTCTCCTCATCTCCCTCCTGCTCTGTTTCCTTTGCTCATTGCTATTTATTGGCAAACCTCAGAAAGTGATGTGTCTATTGCGACAAATTAGCTTTGGTATGGTCTTCTCCATAGCCCTGTCTTGTGTGTTGGCCAAAACCATCACTGTGGTCCTGGCTTTCATGGCAAGCAAACCAGGAAGCAGCATGAGGAAATGGATAGGAAAAAGCCTGTCCAGTTTCATTGTCCTTTCCTGCTCCCTTATCCAGGCAAGCATTTGCATTGTGTGGCTCTTAACCTCTCCTCCATTCCCAGATGCTGACGCACACTCAGTGACTGAAGAATTTATACTGGGATGTAATGAAGGGTCTGTGACTATGTTTTACTGTGTTCTGGGATATATGGGCCTCCTGGCTATTGTCAGCTTTACGGTAGCTTTCCTTGCCAGGAAGTTACCTGATAGCTTTAATGAAGCCAAGTTTATCTCTTTCAGCATGCTGGTCTTTTGCAGTGTTTGGTTGTCCTTTGTCCCAACGTATCTGAGCACCAAAGGAAAATACATGGTAGCTGTGGAGATATTTGCCATTTTTGCATCTAGTGCTGGATTACTGGGTTGCATATTTTCCCCTAAATGTTACATCATTATCTTGAAGCCTAAGCTAAACAATAGGGAACAGTTATTAAGGAAAAGATGTTGAACAGTATAATGAAGTTTCAAAGGGTGTTTGAGTGTTCAACTGATTCCTCCCCCCTCTCTCTTTGTCAGAGACTCCTATTTACTTCTGCCTTGGATGCCATCCATGTCCTTTCAGAAAAGTAATCTGGCACTTTAAGAAAACTGTAATTGGATACACTTCTCCCTTTCATTTCCACCCCTTTCAGCTTTTTTGGGGGGCGGGGGGTTGGAGGTATCATTTGGACTTCATTTCAGTAAGCAAAATATTCTTCTTCTTTTTTAAACAAAGAATTTATTGGTTTTCCACATCAAAATACAACAAATACAACCAGAAAAACAACGAATACAACAAAAGAAAAAACAGCAAATAAAAAACAACACCTACAAACTACATCAACAAACTAAAAAGAAAAACTGTATTTCTAAGCTTTCATTGTTATTCCCCAATCTATTATAACAACATATTTAAAATTGAATTTACCTTAAAGTCCTTCCCCCCTTTATCTCATCATTCATTTTAAGACCATACCGTTATCCGTTAACATACCATACGTCAAACCATAATAGCAAAAAAGTTTCCACAAAGTTCATAAGTTTTTCAACCCACCCCCTCCCTTTCAAATACCATAATTCCACAGTCCTGGGAAACTGGTTTGTACTCCATTCTTATCTCATATGTCCTTGAGAGTTTTTCAACAACCAGAGTCTGTACCGCCTTCCTCCGGACACTCTTTTTTCCTACAGATTTCCCATTTTTTCTTCTTGTTGTTTTCTTCCTCTTAATTTTCCTACTTTTCCTCGACAGATTGAATCCACCTTTTTTTCCTCGGATTTTCTCCTCTTCATTATAATTGTCCTTGTAGCTCTCACAAAAGGCCTTAAATTCCTTTTCTTGCACAGCTAAGTCCGCAGCTAGTACTGTCCCTGTTAGTTGATTTAGCTGGTTGAATCCTTCTGTTAAATTGCACAAAAGTTCCAAGACTTTTATTTTGAAATCCTTAGACCATTTCCTTTTGGGCATCCTCAAAGTCCATAAAATCCATAAAATCAATAAAGTCCATAAGGTCAGTAAAGTCCATAAAGTCCAGCAAGCTTATGCAGTCCAAATACTATCTCAGAAAGAGAACAATTGTATCTTAAAAGCTTCAGAAATTTTCTATTTACAAAATCCATAAAATGCTTCAGAACTCAAAATTACACTGCTTCCTCCTTCTTCAGCGTTTAGGGAACCGACTTCCGTTTTTAGAGTTCCCAAAACTTCCAAATTAAATCATTTTTTTTGTTATTTTTTAGCAAATTTGGTACTTACAAGGTCCAATTAGCCGAATCCCAGAAGAATTTGGCGCTCTCCCCTGCCGGCTCCGCCGCTTCCCGCTGCGAAGCTAGCGATGATGGACTAGATGAGCCTTTGGCCTGATCCAGCAATGCCCCATAGTTACCCTGCACAGCCTTCCCATCCACCCAGTCTTCTAATTGTTCTCAAGCCTTTTTGTGCCTATGCCTTCTGCTTCGGTTTGGTTTGTCTTTTTCAGTAAGCGAATTCACATAAGTTCACAACTATACCTCCTTCCAGTCCCTCATATGCCAATTGCTTTACTCGCTTCAGAACTACACTTTGGATCTACAGTAAGCCTATCAAAAGTTAAGCCCCAAATAAAACAAAGACCCATGTAGACATTGAGAAAGTTCTCAAGTGAGACAAGTACGCATTCCTTAGAGTTTTAACAGCACAGCCTATCAGGATGAATCAGATTTTTTTTTAGATTTCAAAACCCTATTCCTCCACCTTATATTACTATTGCCCATTGTTTTCTTGTGGATTTCATGTCACAGAGTTACTAAAGATGGGTTTCTTTATTTTGTTCTTTGCCATCTGTTTGGCAACATTGCAAGGAGAGTTTCCTTTGGTGTTATTTAAATCAATTTGATGCCAGATGTCACAGTGTTTCTTGCTGTATTTTCAGTTCTGTATTGTAAATGTAATAGTCTATAAATAAAACATTGTTCATTGGACTATCCCTATAACATACGTCTCAAACTATTCGTAATTTGTGGTGTGGGTTCATGCATCTCTTGTCTCATGAGAGAGGGAGAAAAACAGTGAAAGAAAGGCATAAATAAATTTAGGTCTCAAAAAGGAGGTGCTGTGTCCATTTGTTTGTTTCATCCTTCCATTCCTAGGCACCTCTGATCTACCTGAGGGGTGTCTACAGAGCTGGAAGTGAGTTTAGTCTCTTTGTTCTGCTCATCTATACTTGCATCTGGGATATAAAAGTGGCCAGTAAGAAAAGGGATTACACTGCTTCATCCATCAAAACCAAAACTATGATAAGTTCATTACATGCATTTGGTACATATCTCCATTGCACTAAAATTATAACTCACTTTTTTACTTATTTGGGAAGAGAGGGGTTACCCTTTTTAAATTTGGATAAACCACCATCAATTTTCAACTGAAATGGACACAAGGAGTCCACAATTGGAATATATTTTCCATAGTTCCGGAGGCAACAACTCAATGATGCTTACTTCTAAGTAGAGTTGCAAAGGACTGCACTTTTAATATGGAGATTTCATGAATGCAGTGTCAAATGGGCATATATCAATAGTTCAGTGTTGTGGTTACCATTACAGTGCATTGACTCATTTAAATCAGTAGGGCCAGTAACAATACTCATTCAATAAATAAAACTAGCACATTGTTTACTATATAAGTACTCATGAGGATGATTAATAAAACATCATCCAGACCCATAATTATTGTTCAAAGTACTTATTCAAAACAGGTACAAAAATATCAATGATGCATCCAGAAAGTAGTATAAAGCATATGCATATTCAAACATAGGTTCTTCTTCTTAAATATATGCCATAATTACTATTACATTGACTACGCAAAAGCATTTGACTGTGTCGACCACAGCAAACTATGGCAAGTTCTTAAAGAAATGGGAGTGCCTGATCACCTCATCCGTCTCCTGAGAAATCTGTATGTGGGACAAGAAGCTACAGTTAGAACTGGATATGGAATAACTGATTGGTTCAAAATTGGGAAAGGAGTACGACAAGGCTGTATATTGTCTCCCTGCTTATTTAACTTATATGCAGAATTCATCATGCGAAAGGCTGGGCTGGATGAATCCCAAACCGGAATTAAGATTGCCGGAAAAAATATCAACAACCTCAGATATGCTGATGATACAACCTTGATGGCAGAAACTGAGGAGGAATTGAAGAACCTTTTAATGAGGGTGAAAGAGGAAAGCGCAAAATATGGTCTGAAGCTCAACATCAAAAAAACTAAGATCATGGCCACTGGTCCCATCACCTCCTAGCAAATAGAAGGGAAAGAAATGGAGGCAGTGAGAGATTTCACTTTCTTGGGTTCCATGATCACTGCAGATGGTGACAGCAGTCACGAAATTAGAAGATGCCTGCTTCTTGGGAGAAAAGCAATGACAAACCTAGACAGCATCTTAAAAAGCAAAGACATCACCTTGCCGACAAAGGTCCGTATAGTTAAAGCTATGGTTTTTCCAGTAGTAATGTACGGAAGTGAGAGCTGGACCATCAAGAAGGCTGATCGCCGAAGAATTGATGCTTTTGAATTATGGTGCTGGAGGAGACTCTTGAGAGTCCCATGGACTGCAAGAAGATCAAACCTATCCATTCTCAAGGAAATCGGCCCTGAGTGCTCACTAGAAGGACAGATCCTGAAGTTGAGGCTCCAGTACTTTGGCCACCTCATGAGAAGAGAAGACTCCCTGGAAAAGACCCTGATGTTGGGAAAGATGGAGGGCACAAGGAGAAGGGGACGACAAAGGATGAGATGGTTGGACAGTGTTCTCAAAGCTACTAACATGAGTTTGGCCAAACTGCGGGAGGCAGTGAAGGATAGGCGTGCCTGGCGTGCTCTGATCCATGGGGTCACGAAGAGTCGGACACGACTGAACGACTGAACAACAACAACAACAATAATTACTATAAGAGCAAAAATCAAATCTTTTGCCTCTCCCATAGCCTACATTAGCCTGCATCCAGCCTAAGGCTATGTAGCACATTCTTCTCTCACTGTGCCTGGAAACAAAAGACCAATAGGCAACTATCTTCAAGATTGCAATTGATTATCCTCATGGGATCTAAGGTTAAACACACACATGAGGACTAGCAGAGAACATCAACAGTTAATTATCAGCTAAGAAGCTTAGAAAGCTTCCTTCTAGCTTAGTAACCTCCAATGGAATGTCCCGTTGTTAAGCCCTACACAATATACATACAGTGGTACCTCGCAAGATGAATGCCTCGCGCAACGAAAAACTCGCTAGACGAAAGGGTTTTGCGGTTTTTTAGGTGACTCGCAAGACAAATTTTTCTATGGTCGTGCTTCGCAAGATGAAAACGTTTTGCGATTTCCCCCCCGCACAATGCATTCCTATGGGAAACCGCACTTCGCAAGACAAAATTTTCACAATATGAAACAGACTCATGGAACGAATTAATTTCGTCTTGCGAGGCACCACTGTTCAGGCATTTCTCCATTTCAGTGTATTACTAAGCAATTATGCTTAACAATCTTTTCAGAGGATTACAGACACCACCCACACGACACCTGCATTTTCCCCTTCTTTGCAGTGATACTGTCTCCCTCTGGTCCTGACCACAATATCTTTAAGATGGCCAATTATTGTTATGAATAGTAACTTTCTGTTCAATTGTTTGAAGGCAATGAACAACAAAAAGAGCAAACAAACAAACATATTAAAAACACACACGTACAAAATCCCCAGCATACATTTAAAGCCAAACTTATACAATACAAAATAGATAATCTTGCTACAGACCATTTTTTCCAGCCAGGAAACCCTTTTGGGACAAACATACATTAACTGTTTGCAGAAAGTATACCTGTAGATAGTGGGTTCCTGCAACATCTCAACAGGAATGATATTCCACAGGACAGGGACAACCATCAAGGGTGTCAACTTGAATAAAATATTCAGGGATGGGGCAGGTAACCTCCAGCCCACGTAATCAATCAGAAGATGCAGCACGCACACATCATTTGAATAGCAATGCCCATCAAAAAAAATTATTGCAACCTGAAGGCAACTCAGCCCCTAGGAATAGGCTCTTACGGCAGCCATACTGAATATGCTGCTCTGAGTTACTGAGGAGCAGGCTTATGAGATGTTTGGAACTTGCAGGAGATACTTTGCTGACCACAGACAATTACTGGCTGTATTAAGCATAATAAGGATGCAGAGCTTAAGGCTTGCCAATCAGAAGGTTGGCGGTTCGAATCCCTGTGACAGGGTGAGCTCCTGTTGCTCAGTCCCTGCTCCTGCCAACCTAGCAGTTCTCCATAAGACACACCTGAACATAAGACGCACCTAGTTTTTAGAGGAGGAAAGGAGAAAATCCCTGTTTTGTTTTGTTTTTTGTTTTTTGAGGATCAGCTCACAGTTGTGCAGCTTCTTTTGCAAAGGGGGAAAAGCCTTGTTGGGGGGGATCAGCTCACAGTTGTACAGCTTCTTTTGCAAAGAGAAAAAGCCCTGCTTTTATGGGGTTCAACTCATAGTTCTACAGCTTCTTTAGGAAAGGAAAGGGAGCCATTTCTACAGTTTCTAGACAGATAACCTAATCAGCCAGTTACATGTCACAGCCTCCCTCTGCAGAACATTTAACAATGGAGGCCGGGCAAGGGGGTGGGAGGAAAGGGAGCCAGCAACCTTATCTCTCTCCCGATTGCTTGCTGATCAGCAGCTTCCTTTCAACACCCCCTTCTCTCTGTAAAAAAAAAAAAAAAAGCACAATCTGCTTTTGGCCCCTGGGCAATTTGGCTCCAGGGACCATGCATTCGCTCCATAAGACGCACAGACATTTCCCCTTACTTTTTAGGATGAAAAAAGAGCATCTTATGGAGTGAAAAATACGGTAGGTGCCACTCCGGTGGGAAGGTAAACAGCGTTTCCGTGTGCTGCTCTGGTTCACCAGAAGCAGCTTAGTCATGCTGGCCACATGACCCGGAAGCTATATGCCGGCTCCCTTGGCCAGTAAAGCAGGATGAGCACCGCAACACCAGAGTCATCTGCGACTGGACCTAATGGCCAGGGGTCCCTTTACCTTTACAGTCCAGGTTTTTTTTTAGCTGGAACTGATCAGAACTCAGTTCTGGCACCACTCAGGTGGGTGCCATTGCATTCATGGGAGTTTTGGCATGCCTTATTCTAGAAAAATAGTAAGCACAGATGCAGCCTTTCAATTAAGCTGCTGAAAGCCTGCTTTAAAAACAAAACAAAAAGAGTTGAGTATATTTTATTTTATTTTTTAATAAGAATTTTTATTTTCTACAATAAACAACAACTGCAGCAAACAAATAAGCAAAGACAATTGACAAAAGAAAAAACACATCAAACACATTAAAAGCAACATAAGAAATAACAAAAGAAAACTTATACATACCTAATATAGGAACATTAAATGAGAAAACATTGTTTATTTCTAGTCTCAAATCTTCTTTAAGGGGGGCTTCCCCCGAACTCTCAGCTGCATTCAATATTAATATGCTTTGGTAACTTTGTAACTATTTTCTTAACATTCACCACTATTCTTAATACAGTTTAAAACACTAACTAATCATATATAACTCTTTACTTAAACAACATATCCTTAAGCATTTCTAAATATTCAAAACCATTCATAACATTACTTCTTGTATACTGTTTTCATCTACATCAACTAGCTAAAGCCAATTAAACAAGCCGATTCTGCTTCAAATATCTAACTTTTCACGATTTTTAAAATAATCCTTAAATTTCTTCCAATCCTGCTGCACCTTCTCCTCCCTCTGGTCTCGGAGTCTTGCGGTCAGTTCGGCGAGTTCCATAAAGTCCATCAGCTTCATCTGCCATTCTTCCACTGTCGGAAGCTCTTCACCTTTCCAGTTTCTTGCAAGTAAAATTCTGGCAGTTGTCGTGGCATACATAAAAAACACTCTATCCTGACTGGGTATCTCATGGTTAGTCATGCTCAAAAGGAAGGCCTCTGGTTTCTTACAAAATGTAATTTTCATTACTTTCTTGAGTTCATTATAAATCTTCTCCCAGAAAGCCTTAACCTTTGGGCATGTCCACCACATATGATAAAAGGTACCTTCCACACTTTTACATTTCCAACACATATTACTTGCAACGTGATATATCTTAGCTAGCTTCACTGGTGTTGAGTTGAGTATATTTTAACAGAAGAGTTGTTGAATGGATACCAAAAGAAAGAAACTCAGTTCTCAGTCTGTTAGCTCCAAATTGTTTCTCATTCTGGGAGGAATTTTAAAAGTGCATGTTCTTCCCAGAGCTTAGATTACTGTGCATTATTTCACTGCTCAATAAAAGCTAATATCAGAAGACCCAGAGGCTTGACATATCACATTTTCCCTCTGCTCATCAAGTGCTCCTTATTGTTCAGCTCAGGCCTCAACACAATAATGTACCATTTAGGGAAAAATATGCAAACCAGTAATCCAGCACTGGAGGCTATGATAGAAAAGGTTTCCACTGCTACCATATATTTTCCCTTAGTACTCAGATAGGCTGGAATAAAAGATAACCAAATACAGCAAAAGACCAACATGCTGAAGGTGATGAATTTGGCTTCGTTGAAACTGTCTGGCAATTTCCTGGCTTTGAAAGCCATGGTGAAGCTAAGAATGGCCAGGAAACCGATGTAGCCCAGGACACAGTAAAACATGGCAGCTGACCCCTCATTGCATTCCAATATAATTTCATCAGTCATTGAATCCATGTCAGTATCTGGGAATGGAGGAGATACTGCTAGCCAAAGAGTGCAAATGGCTATTTGAATAAGGGAACAAAACAGAAGGATGGAGTTGGTGAATTTCTTTCCCATCCACACCCTCATCCTGCTTCCTGGCTTTGTGGCCATGAAAGCAAGAATCACTGTAGTGGTTTTTGCCAACATGCTAGAAACTGCCACAGAGAAGATTATTCCAAATGCAGTTTGTTGCAAGAGACATGCCACTTTCTCAGGTCGGCCAATGAATAGCAAAGCACAAAGAAAACAGAGCATGAGGGAGACAAGCAGAGTGTATGTGAGATTTTGGTTATTCGCTTTGACTATAGGAGTGTGTTGGTATTTCACAAATGTTCCTAGCACCAAAACTGTGATGATAAAAAAGGCAAGAGTACAAATGGATAAACCTAGCCCCAAAGGTTCTTCATAAGATAAGAATGTTATGACTTTAGGAATGCAAAACTCCTGGTCCTTATTTGGATAATAAACTTCTGGGCATGTAAAACAATGATCCATATCTGAAAAATAAAATATAAATGTGGTTTTGATTTCTCAAATGCATTATAATAATACCTTTATTCATTATCATTTAACCATTACTGTTGTTGCTGCTGCTGCTGTTATTTTGTTGACAGTCTAGCAGACTTTTAATGGCTATAGATTTCTTACTGGTTCGTGTCTACATCCTGCCCACAGGCACACATATTTTATTAAAATTTCATCTTCCAGAAAAGGTCTTCACAGAAACCTAGAAAATTCATGTTAACCTGAAATACAGAACTTGATTCCTTATATTCTTATCACAAAATGCCATATCTCTTACCTGTTTGGTTTGAAACTTTTCCTTTTGGACATGGGATGCAATCATAACAACAAAAGGGCTCCCCTTCCTTTCCCCTCTTATTGTAACCGGGGTGGCAATTTTCATTACACAGAGAAAAGGGCAGTGCCTTTGCATAAACGAAAGAGAAGGATGTATAATACTCAGAAATATGCAGATCACAATTTTCTTACTGGTTGATCCATTGGCTGATAACACTATATAATATTGTTCCCTATTACATTTTAGTCTACTCCTTCTTCCCTACACCCCAGAATGAAGTTGCAATACAAGAGGTATATAGTCATAACTTTATTTATACAGCATGTTAGGGACCTACAGTTGGTGCAACTATAAGTTATTTTTCTTTCAAGCTGGCATCCCTCTATTGAGAAGACAGCTGAGCTAGACTCCTGTTGTTACTTTACTAGGGCAACAACACTTTGGCTCAAGGATGATAAAGATGATTCATGCAGGAAGCATCCATGTTCTCTACTCTCCATAAGCTGGTCAGTGTTCAGAAGGATGAAACCTCCAGGTACAAAGAAGATCCCATCAACTCTAGTCCTACAAGCTGAGTGGCAATGAGAAGTAGGCTGGTTATCACCCTTAATCCAAAAGATGTCTGGAAGTGCTCACTAAGGAATGCTGTTGTAAAGTCCCTCCCTGTTCACACTACTTGGTGATTCTGACAGAAGAAAATGCCAAACAAACCCAGAATGAGGAGCACACCCAGATGGACCAGTAAGGAACAGGTGAAAAAGGATGAGCCAAATGTTAAATCCTACTTTAGAGCTCAACAAGAACTAAGTAATCTTGTGCCACGTAGAATGCTGGGACAGAGGGGGGGATTGCTTTTCTCACTCTGAAGATATTGCTTTCTAGCACTGATTACCATCATCAAAAATGCATTGCTTATGAGTAAGCTCTGCCTTCTAGTATGATAGAAGTAAAATAGGCACTGTTGAGGAAGGGTATGCAGCTACAAGACCACATCAAAACGTTTTTTTTCTTCTTATCTACTTACACCTCTTCATCATTTTCCATAAGTGTGCATTCAATTACATTTTCCATGTGACAGACTTACGTGAAATCAGACAGGACCACATTAGACCCTCTACTTTCTAGAGCAATAAATTAGCAGTATGCCATTTCCAAACAAGGTCAATAATTAAAAGGGGCTCAATAATGCATAAATGAATTGACTTTGAAGTTCAGTACTATGAATCTGACCTTGTTCAATGATCAGACTGATGATGTGGCAAACCAGTTTCTAAACTGTACCACTTCAGACTGCAGATAGTGGCCAGATCACACTTATTCCTGACATCTGGTTTTCAACATGCAATGATATAATTTGTTCTCAATGTCAAGGCTTCAATCATGTGAGGTTCCACCTGCAATCTGAAGTAGAATAGTCCAGTCCATATAAATACTTTACTACCTCATAATCAATTTCTGAGACTTTGGCCTCACCATTTATTTAGAGTTTGAAGACTTCCATAAAGGCCTGCATTCAGATCCTACCTGATTAAATTTGCTGTGCCACATGATAGCATCATCATTAATGGTAAATACTTGGTGTTCAGGAGCCAGAGGATCCATTTTTCCAACTTTCAGTCGAATGAAAGATTGGTTTGGGAAAGTGACCCAGTTTATAATATCAAATCCAGCTATTAGTTCCCCATTATGGTCAAAGGAAACTTTGTCCCCAGAGCTGTTGTTAAATGAAATACGTCTCAGAAGATGATGAAGCTAAATTGAAAATAGCACAGAAGAACACAAATCAGTGGTGGAACCACAGTTGGAATAATCTGTAGCATTTTAGTTGCTTGTAAAGAGTTCAGAAATTGGAAACAAAATCAATGGCCTGGAGCAACTCCCCTGAAGGATACATTTTTGGAAAGAATTGGACAGATGGGGGAGGAAGGAGGTCTGTGTGGAGTATTGCTGCAGCCAAATATATATTATGCATAGTCTGCTGAGGGCTTTACCTGCCATGACTGCTTATTCTGAAGCATCACATCATTTCCATGCACCATTGCTTTAAATTTGGATGTGGATGATTGCAGATTGTGCAAGGCATGAGCTGAAGCATAAACTCCATTGTAAATGCTATAACTGTGGCCAGTCATGGTCTTTTCAAAAAAAGCCCCTGGAAGGCTCTCTAGCTTCTCTTCCCCAGTACAAATATTCTCGTCCTCTTTGTCTGCAACTGAATTTGCCCATGCACAGTTGAAAGATTGCTCCCAGAATTCTCTTATAAAGCCATCACCTTTTATCTCTGAAGGATTTATGCTCTGAAGAAATTTGGAGAATCCTGAGACTTCACTGGAGTGAATAGTGAAGGACAGTGAACCATGGATGGCTTGAACATCCCAGTTCCTTTGATATGAAAATGATCCCAAGTCCATTTCGGCTGTCATAATCCAGACAATACCTTTTGATATATTTTCTGTGTATTTCAATTTTGGTAAATACAGCCACCATCTTATTGTTATTGTGGACTGCGTTTCTCCAAAGAAAACAAATGCATTAGCCTTGCTTTCCATAATCATATGATATATTTTCAACCCCTGATTCAACATGTCCAGCAAACTATCAATGAAAGATATTTTCATTTGCTTTTCTACAAAAGCAAAACAAATGCCATTCTGGGAAAACATTGGAAGCACAGTCTGAACAATTCGTTCTCCATTTTCATCATCTAAAACAAGGACCCCAATCCATGTCCAGTTGAAATGCAGCAGCAACTTGAGAATCCCCATATACTGATGAGATTCATTTGGGACCATTTTATAAAAGGGAAATACTTCACTTTCATCATTCATTGTTGGGGCACAGCCATAGATGAACTAAAGGGAAGTGTGGAGCGATTAATAATAATAATAATAATAATAATAATAATAATAATAATAATATGTGATGATGCTATTGCTCAGTAGTCATCATTGTTCCCAAATATCAACAAGTAAATATTGGTCATGAATGAGAAATTAAGGAAAGGGAAATAGACCTTTCCCCCTCTCTCTTGTTTTGAAAATACAAAGGCAATGATTTGTTGGTGCAGGACATCACACTAATTTAAAAGGGCACTCCCCTTCCTCTCTTTAATATGGCACCATTATAACATTTTTTGTGAATAAACCATAAAAATATTGTTTTTTATTTATTAAATATATATACTGCCCTACATCCAAACATCACAGGGCAATTTACAACACTTAAATCTGATATTCAAACAGTAGCTAAATTCTGCCACTCAGTTTTCAAAGTTATAAAACTTTGCTTGGAAAATAATAGACATTTTAGGCTGCAAACTTTTACCCAGTTTCTTGGTGGTAAGTCCCTTTGAACTCAGTGGGTCTTCTTTCCATCTGATGTGGCTAAATTGTGGTCTTACATATGTTGTTAGAATACCACTTCTGTCATCCCTGACCACTGGCCGTTCTGGCTGCAGATGATGAAAGATGGTCCAACAACATCTAATGTTCCCAATCACATGGTTATTGACTTGTTAAACTTCTGCATACCACTCACCACACTGCCTACCTGTGGGATTTTGTAGATGCTTAACAGGGTCGCCAAGTTTATGGAAGTTTGAGAGTCCAGTCCCCCAATGACTGCTATCAGATTGCTCTGAGCATTACACATGAAGTTGGGTCTAAATCTTTCCTGTGCATAGATGAGATTCATGGTGGCATGAAAGGTCCATCTTGCATTGAAATAGCTGTCGTAGATGTGAAAACCCAGTGTGGTATTGGGCAATATATATGGGTTTTCATTTATCTCCTTTACCGCAAATGCCAAGGCCAGGATGTGCTGGTAGTTTTTAGTGAGTAAGCTACAAAGAGAGTGACAGACTACATCAGAGGGATATTCTGAAGTTAATAAAATAATCATTACTGTCTTGTTTTCTCCTCAGAACAGAGAACCTTCAGAATCTTACATCACCTCAAATTACTAAACATATTGTGCATGGGTGTGGAAATGCTGGGTCTGATACAGAAAATGTATCAACGGCACCAATATTAAGGTGATGTAAGAAAGTGACTCAGCGTGTCACAAAAGTAGAGAGAGAGGCTGAGGGACACAGCACTGGGAAAGCAGTAAGACCCAATGCAACTGGCTATCCCCTGCTCCTTCATATTCAGTAAAAGAACATCATTGCAGGGCTTGGTGGTATTCAGGGTGAGGAATGGCAAGTTTATTTCCATCCCATAGCTATGCAATATCCAGTTCCAGTATGAAGGCACAGGAGGCCACCACCTTGTTAAAGCTAAGCAGGTCTGGGTCTGATCAGTGCCTAGATGGAAAACCACCTAGGAACCATGATGTTACTTTTGACTCTATGATGGAAGGAAGGCAGGAAATAAATTTAAGATGAGAGAAAGAGGAGGGAGGGAGAATGGGACTATCTGGATAAATTAATATTGCTTGTGTGGGAATTTAAGCCTTAAAATGACTCCTTACGCAGGCTCCTCAACCACTGACTGGTGTGGGTGGTTTGTGAAGGCTATTGTGTCTGAAGTGATGAAAATCAGAGAAGTGAGGCCGCCAACGAGGATGTCACCTGGCTGACAATACTTGTGGATAATAGCGTAGGGGTCACTGTTGACACATTTAACAACATTAAAATGGCACATTATGGGAGGCAACAGCAAGAGCAGCAGTGTCAAGATCGCCAACAGCCTCATCCAGAATATGATTTTTCCCTTTACACACAGTTGTCCTAGTTTCTCAATTGTCATGATTACAAATGAGGTGATTTGATGCCTGAACTGGAAAATGTGAATCAGCACAAACCTGTCTATCCATCATTCCTAGTCTTGGATTTGATGTGGTTTATGCATCCTTTACAATATTGGCTAACAATTTTGCTCAGAGCCAGTAAAATTCCATAGAGACTATTTGAATAAATATAATTTTTTCATCAAACTTCCTTGGATAATTATACCCATGGTTGTGCATTCTCCTTCAAACTGGTGAAGAAAACATGTTTGTCACAGCTCAGCAAAAATATTATTTTCTCATTCAGGGACCAGAACTAAGCACATGGCTGTGGGCCTCAAAATAATGCTAAAACAATGGTGGCCAATTTCCAGATGTTGCTGAGCTAAAACTCCCTTCAGCAACAGGGAGACCAATGAGCCAATACACTTCCCCCAATGCTGGCCTGTGTGAGGATGTGGCCCTCAAACCATGTTAGGGGCAATTCCCCAACACAAGGTCAACCTGCCCAGGCTGTAGCAACTCAAACAGATTCAGATGAAACTAAAATATTACCAAGGTTTGATTTAGCTGCAGTATCAAGTTCAGAGAAAACACGAAAAATTTTGCCATCAAAGTGGTTAGCAAATTTGCCACACATTCCTCTATCTGGGCAGGGCATAAGCAGCCCATTTGCTACTCAGAACAGATCTTCTGGACATAATTGTGGCACAGAAGTAAACTCTCTTCACAGCCATCAATGCTACTAGGTGCTGTTATGTGCCTCAAGCTGTGTTTTGGCATGTTTGATTTGGGATTTGTGTCACCTGCACTCTGATGTCTAGTTCACTCCATAGACCAAAGGTCCTTGGGAAACAATGGGCCATTCCAAGCTCCATCATACTGGAGAGGGGCTCAGAAGAGTTCATCCCACTGTCCCATAACAAATACAGGACATCAATGGAAGTAGCAGCCATGAGAACTAGAAATTTGCCAAGTGAAGTCTAGAATCCTTCTGATTCCAAAAGTCTTCTGGGGCAGATTACCTTAATGGTACCCTAGCTCCTACAAGAAGAAGCAATCACAGTCAGTCCAAATATTACTAGGGAGTAATCTTTCCATAACAATGGGGAGATAGTCAAGCATACACACCCAATAACTAGATCACTCCTAATCTGCCCTATAACAAAACAACACAAAGCAAAACAAAAGCAGATAAATATTGGGGAGACACTGACTTTAAGACTTCTAGACCAGGTGGCAAGGAGCAAAATAATGTGGGGGATAAGAACACCTGTTTTCAATCCTTGTTAGCTTTACCAACCCTGCTTGTCATCTTATTGGGTCAAAACTGTGGAGCAAGTGAGTGGAAGCAGCTATTTCTGATCATTGCCAGCCAGCTAGCCAGCAGCAAACTACAAAACCAGCCATGCTGATTGGACAGAGTCTCAGGATTGAGATGAGGGTGCCCACTTTCAAATTTTGTTTTGGTTTGTGCAGAGCCTCTTATGTGGGTTGAAATACTCAAGGCCACTCCTTAGTGAGAGGAAGTAGTAGTATGGAGAGGTGTATGGGATTATATTGTACAGATTAATAATCCCTTTAATTTATTTATTTTTAACTACCTCATCTTTCTTTTTAATGAGTTGTAGTGACCCAACATGGTTGCAGTTACAGGTGGGTAGCCGTGTTGGTCTGCCATAGTCAAAACAAAATCGAAAATTCTTTCTAGTAGCACCTTAGAGACCAACTGAGTTTGTTCCTGGTATGAGCTTTCGTGTGCATGCACACTTCTTCAGATACACTGAAACAGAAGTCACCAGATCCTTAAATATAGTGGGGGAGTGGGGAGGGGTATTACTCAGAAGGGTGGTGGGAATGGGTGATAGGCTGATAAGTGTGGAAAACCTGTTGACGACTCTAAACGGCTGCAGTTAGTCTTGCAGGGAAATGCAAGGGGTGAGATGGCTAAAGATGGCTTTGTTATGTATAATGAGATAAGAATCCAATGTCTTTGTTCAAACCAGGTTTCTCCATGGTTTTAAGTTTGGTGATTAGTTGCAATTCAGCCACTTCTCTTTCCAGTCTATTTCTGAAATTTCTTTGTATTAAGACAGCTACTTTGAGATCTTTTATAGAATGTCCTGGGAGATTGAAGTGTTCTCCTACTGGTTTCTCTGTCTTGTGATTCCTGATATCAGATTTATGTCCATTTATCCTTTGGCGTAGGGTTTGGCCTGTTTGTCCAATATAGAGAGCTGAAGGGCACTGTTGGCATTTGATTGCATACACAATGTTGGAAGATGAGCAATTAAATAGTCCTGAGATGGTGTGTTTGATGTTGTTGGGACCAGTAATGGTGTTATCCGGGTTTATGTGGCAGCAAAGTTGGCATCTGGGTTTATTGCAGGCTCTGGTACCAGTGTCCATGTTGAGTCCTGTTTTTGTATTATTGTGGGTGAGGAGCTGTTTGAGATTGGGTGGCTGTTTGTATGCGATGAAGGGTCTTCCTCCCAGAGCTTGAGAAAGAGAACTGTCATTGTCTAGGAGAGGTTGTAGATCTCTGATGATGCGTTGTACTGTTTTAACTTGGGAGCTGTATGTGATGACTAGTGGTGTTCTGTTATTTTCTTTTTTGGGTCTGTCTTGCAGCAAGTTCTCTCTGGGTATCAGTCTGGCTCTGTCGATCTGTTGTTTAACTTCATCAGGTGGATATTTTAGTTCTAAAAAGGTTTGCTGTAGATCTCTTAGGTGAGAGTCTCTGTCTGTAGAGTTGGAACAGATGCGGCTGTAACGTAGGGCCTGGCTATATACAATGGATTGTTTGGTATGTTTGGGATGGTAGCTAGAAGCATGTAGATATGTTTGTCGGTCAGTTGGTTTACGGTATAAGGTGGTGTCTATGTGTCCATCCTGTATTTTTATAGTAGTGTCCAAAAAGTGTATTTCTTGCATAGATTGGTTCATAGTTAGATTGATGGTGGGGTGAAAGTCATTGAATGTCTTGTGGAAGGTGTCCAGGGTCTGTTGACCATGTGTCCAGATAATAAAAATATCATCAATGTAACGCAGGTACAAGAGAGGTTTGAGTGGGTAGGAGTTTAGAATGGTTGGACATTCTAGCGGGGCAGAATAGGTTCTCTCCTTCTATCAACCTTATATCTTTATGGCTGGATTTGTATATGGCATGGAAGGATTGTGCCACTGCATATACTGCATTGTAGACATTGTAGCTGTTTCCACTCCTGCTCATTTCAAACGCACTTCCAGGAAGACTCTCCAGGTTCTCTTCCCCATTGAGAGTTTTCTTCTGCTCCATCTCTTGGTTCATAGACAGTTCTAATGAACAGCTGAATGTCTGTTCCCAGAAGTCTTGGATAAAACCATCTCCTTTTGCCCAGGAAGGTTTTAGCATCTTCAGGAATTCTAATGACTGATATGAGAACACAGACAAAAACACAGTGCAAAATCACACTAGGATGTAGCAATAAACACTCTGCTCAGAAGTGGCAAAGAGAAAAAGGGTGATACAAACAGCAACATTCTCACTTTTTTATTGTGTCCTGGGTTACATGGGATTCCTAGCCATTGTCAGTTTCATTGTGACCTTCCTAGCTATGAAGTTGCCAAACAGTTTCAACGAAGCAAGATTCATTACATTCAGCATGTTGGTTTTCTGTAGTGTTTGGTTGTCTTTTATTCCATCTTACCTTAGCACCAAGGGAAAACACATGGTGGCTGTGGAAATTTTCTCCATCTTGGCTTCTAGTTTTGGCTTGTTACGTTGTATTTTTGCCCCTAAATGTTATGTTATTATCCTGAGGCCATCCTTAAACAACAAGGAGCACCTAATAAGAAGGGATATATAGGAACTGAAATATCTGAATATTGTTACAAAAGTCTGTGTCCTTCGGAGAATTGAGGCATGGCGGATAATGTTGTAGCTTTAAGAAATATGGTTTATTCACCTATTTGCATCTTTCGTCTGCATGGAGGGAGTCCAGATCTTACAGCATGGCCATTTCAAAAGGGGCTTGTACCCCACAGCAGTACAGCCCTGGAGCCCAAGGCATCTGTCCCAGCCAGCTGTGCAGCCAGCCTCCCCAAAGGTGGACCCCAGACCGTCTTCCTCCTTCTTCCTTCCAACAACCCTTGCTCAAAACCTCTATGTTCCTGTCACCTTTTAGTCCTGTCTTTTTATTGTATAGCTGTGTTTTTAGTTTTTCATAGTTTTCAATGTAAGTCACTTTGGGTCACACTGTGACCACACTAATTAGTTCTGTTACCAATTAGTCAGTTCTTTTTAAGATAACAGGTGTGTCTTACAAATTTGTAGTGAATCTCAACAAACATACAGCTACTTACTTCTCAACACGACCCTAAATAAGCCCCCCCCCTTTATTTTACCTTCCCAGAGTTTAATTATCTGGCAGTCAGGTAATGATGTCATAGCATTATAAATATATGATATGACCTCAAAACAACAACAACAACACTATTTTTGACAATCCCATGGCTAATTCTCTGGAATTCAGATAATGCTGCCATAATACAGCAGAGCATATCTGATGATACATTAGCATAGAGTCTAGATGATGCTTGAAACTTCACCAGAGCATAGGTCTTGGGAACCATTCTAAGGCTCGCTGTTTACCATAATGGTTCTAGATATAGGTAGGTAGCCGTGTTGGTCTGCCATAGTCGAAACAAAATAAAAAAATTCCTTCCAGTAGCACCTTAGAGAACAACTAAGTTTGTTATTGGTATGAGCTTTTGTGTGCATGCACACTTCTTCAGATACCATGAAAGCTCATACCAATAACAAACTTAGTTGATCTCTAAGGTGCTACCATAATGGTGACTCAGGACTGATTGTAATCTATACTGAGATCTATCAAACATGTTTGCCTCTACTGTAGTGTCTTGCACAATGCAATACTCCTGGGAGAGCTTTTCAGACATTTAATTATGAAAAATTATTAGGCACCCTCACTTACATTGCCAAATCCCAAGTGTGTCTCTCTGTGTCTGTTTTAAATGAGATATAAGGCAAAGTCAATAACAATCTAAAAGCTGTTATATAATATGCCAGTGTCATTCAATGTTGCAGTGATGAATTATGTGCTGCAGTCTGTTCATTGGGAAATCATTTTTTAATGAAAAAGATCTAATGCCACTTTCTCAACCATATTCTACATCAAGACATAGGCAAAGATGACAGGGGTATTTCTTTTCCTGTTGCTCATCCTGTCACTGCAACTGCCTCAAACTGAGTGCAAGGCACCCACTGATATGTGTGACATGACTAATCCCTTCCAGCTCCCATACCAGTATTATAAAGCAGGAGACATTACCATTGGAGCAATTGCAGCTTTGTATGGCTGCTTATTTGATGACATATCATTCAGTGAACATCCAACAACCAAGTTTGTAGATGGACTTTTGTAAGACGTTTTGTTTTGTTTTGTTTTGTTTTGTTTTGTTTTGTTTTGTTTTGTTTTGCTTTGTGTTTTGTTTTATCTTCTGCATGCACTAAACCAGGTCGTAACTGCTAAACGTGTGTAAGCCAAGCACTGGCATGATCAGAAAGCAGCATTGCAATTGTTTTTGCAAGTCAAATTCTGAAGGAACCAGCTGGGAAGGGGAATGAGAAGTTGTGTTCATCAGTAATAGGATTGGTCCCATTTTTGGATATGCCCACAGCCCAACTTTTGTTCTGGGTGTTTTATAATTGAGTAGTGCCTGCCATAGCCCCCATCATCCATGGACACTTGATCGGGCAACCCAGCATAAACTAATCCGGGGGGAGGGGGGAACACTACTATAAAGGCTTGTTTTCTATTGGTTTCTGATTTTTGATGAGTCAGTAGAGAGAATACAACCTTAAGAATTCTGATAATATTTGTAGCCATGACAATGGATTCACTGGAATGCTGTCAAACATATGTTATGAAACAGATGGTTGATGAAAGACTCAATATCTGTCTTACACATAATGTAACTTTTCCTTTAGGGCAAGGACAAAATACTATCAACATGTTTTGTCATTGGTATTTGCAGTGAATGAGGTCAATACGAATTCCAAGACCTTACCAAATGACAGCCTTGGCTTCCACATTTATGATAGTTATCTAAATGCAAGGATGACTCATCAGAACACATTGAAACTTCTTTCTAGCTACAAAAGGATTGTTCCAAATTTTAAATGTGATAAGCAAAAGAAACTGATAGCTGTCATTGGGGGACTTGATTGTGAAATCTCCCTTTACATGGCTACACTCTTAGGCATCTACAAGATTCCACAGGTAGAATGTGTGTGTGGGGGACATGATTCTTTTTCAACTTTTATTTATGTGTTGTTCTACTATATCCATTTTCTTTTCCTTGTTCTCTTTTGCAATAAAAACAGAGAGAATAAGGGAGAGATGTGTTGTTTTTGTTTAGTTGTTTAGTCATCTCCGACTCTTCATTACCCATGGACCAGAGCACGCCAGGCACTCCTGTCTTCCACTGCCTCCTGCAGTTGGGTCAAACTCATGTTAGTAGCTTCGAGAACACTGTCCAACCATCTCATCCTCTGTTGTCCCCTTCTCCTTGTGCCCTCAATCTTTCCCAACATCAGGGTCTTTTCCAGGGAGTCTTCTCTTCTCATGAGGTGGCCAAAGTATCATGCTCAAGATAATAGCAATTGTCAATTTCTTACCATTCTCTGCTGGTAAGATATTGCATTTCATTCCTAAGATCAGTAGAGGAATAAGAAATAGAAATAAATAAGTTTAGTGGGGGGGTTGTTGTTAGTGTCCTTTTCAGGGACATTTTATTAGCATTTCTCATGTGATTCCATCTACTAAGCATATGCGTTCATATGCCAAAACTGGGAGTCATCCAGACTTCCTTTTGTGCCATGTTTCTAGGCACAGGTTAAGGCTTTAAAGCTTTATGTTTGAGTAGGGTTCCACCCCCTCCCCATCACTTTCCCTGGAAAATCAGCAAACATTGATTGGGTTTTCTATTGACTGCTGTTTCCTCTGATTCAGCTATAAAATGTGGACTTTCCTGGGGAAACTGCCAGGACAACGACAACAACAATAATCACACAGACACAGAGCTTTAAAGTATAGAACTGTACCTAGAAAGCACGCACCAAAGGAAGGTAAACGCTTAGTGGCATAACTGCTACTTTTCCTTCCAAGTAGTGTTAGAAACTAAGGGACAATTTGGGAAGTATAATGCTTACTCCTGATACTAGAGGGCAGCAGGTTTTGATGCATAGAAAACATGCAAAGTAATCAACATTTTGCAGACACACAACAAAGACCCATCGGCTACCCCCACCTAGTTTAGCTGGCCAGTTGAAGATGTTCCTAGTGTGTGGCCACTGTCACATGCTGACAGCTTCTAGGAGCCACAGGTGGGAGCTGAGTTGAGGGTGGAGACCAAAGGTGGACATACTAGCCCAGAAGAAGAATGATATGACCCCCACCAGAAGTACTACACCTTCTCTTACACCCCATAAACCCCATTGCATTTTGTCAATGTATGATTATTTCATGACAAATGTATTGTTTTCCTTTGCTTTAGATTGCCTACTGTGTGAATGCTCCAGTGGTGGATGGTAAAAGCCAGCTCCCTCCATTTTACCGGATGGTACCAAATGAAGAATATCAATACACAGGGATTGTCCGTCTTCTTCTTCATTTCCAGTGGACATGGGTTGGGATCCTTACAATGGAGAATGATAATGGAGACACATTTGTACAGACTTTAATGCCAATGCTTTTGAAGAATGGAATCTGTATAGCCCTCAATAGCAAAATACCAGCCATAACTCATGCTATAGATATGTTGAGTTCATTTGAATCTATCCTAGATAAGGCCAGTTATCTATCCGATTCTAAAATCACAGTATTTATTGTAAATGCAGAAAATCCCACAATAACGTCTTTGACATGGACAATATATTTATACGCAATGTTGAAAGGCATTGTAGAGACTTCCATAAGAAAAACATGGATTATTACAGTCCAATGGGATTTTTCATCAGATACAATGCACAGAGCTTCAGATATACGAGTCTTTGATGGTGCATTGTCTTTTGCAATGCATTCAGATGAAGTGCCGGGGTTCAGAAAATACCTTCAGACCCTAAATCCAAACTCACCAAAAGGAGATGGTTTTATGAGAATATTCTGGGAGCAGGTATTCAATTGCTTATTTCCTGATTCTAACGAAGGGAAGGGAAATGCTAATATTTGCACCGGTGAAGAGAAATTGGAGCAGCTCACTGGAACACTCTTTGAAATTAGTATGACTGGCCAAAGTTACAGCATCTACAATGCAATCCATGCCATAGCACATAGTTTACATAAGATGTACGTGTTCAGGTCAAAACACAGAGCAACGCTGGACAGAACTAGATTTAATCTTCCAAATCTACAACACTGGCAGGTAATGTTTCACATCAAAAGCACCTATATTGTAATATCTGTTTTGGTGTCTGATTGCACTCAATTAACTAGACACTAAATACACACATACATAATTCAATTTTCCTTGAGCATGTTGATTTCTCCCATGCAATTGATTTCTCTCCAATGGGGGTGATAATGGATTAGTCAAGTTTATAGTATACAGTAACTTTTTTCCCTTCTGCGATTAGAAAAGAAAATTCTTAAGGACTCTGAAACTCATTAATGTTACAATGAATGATCAAAGCACTGTTTCTGTCTGTCTGTCTCTCTCATACACTCTGTTGCCAGAATGTATCTCTTCACTCACATGCCTTGAAAGACAACTGGTGCCAAATCTGTATAGTTTTTGGGACCAGTAAAAATCTTCTCTCTTCTCTGTTTGAGGTAGGCTATTATGAATTTTAATATATAAAGCTTTAAAATTTTGTTGGTATTATTTAGCAATTATTATATGTTTTCATTTTCTTATAGCCCATTATAGGATCACTATATGATGAAGGGCAGGGTACAAATTCAACAAATGAAGAAATAAGCATTCTTTGTCTCTTTTCATTCTAGCTTCACTCTTTCCTAAGGAGCATCTCATTTAACAACACTGCTGGAGACACAGTATCTTTTAATGAGAATAGTGAATTAGCAGCTGGATATGATATAATAAACTGGGTAACTTTCCCAAACCAATCTTTTGTAAGAGTGAAAGTTGGAAGGATGGAGCCACAACCTATAATGGATAAAGAGTTTGTCATTGCTGAGGAGGCTATCACATGGCACTACATGTTCAACAAGGTAGGTTCTAAGTGTAGAATAAGAGAAAATGTTCAACAAGAAGTGTTTCAATATTGAACTTTGATAAGCCCTCCCAGACTGCCATGGATGGGGGCTATCTCAAAATTTCACAAAGCGATTGATTAAAGACAGAGTGGTCAATGTTGTACTGTGTCTGTATTAATGCAGCATTCCTATTTAATTGTGACAAGCAGTGGCATAGGAAGGGGGGTACGGTTGGTGCGGGCCACCCAAGGTGTCATCACTGAGGGGGATGACCACGGGGCCTTTGCCTGTAGCGCGCCCGAGCCACACGTCTCTCCTGGGGAGTGATGCGGAAACTCGGGCACCTGCAGGCTCCGCACTGCCCAAAGCGGCAACTTTGGATTGCAGACTCCATGGAGGTTCCGCACAGCATGCTCTGCCCCAGCTTGCCCTGCCCCGTGGATGGCTTGCCAGGCCCTGGGCGTAGGGCATTTGCACTGCCCTGGGTACCTGAGCAGCTAGCTACGCCGCTGGTAACAAGGAAATTAGGTCAGATGGTGTAGTGTTTCCTGAAAGTTGCCTCCAGGTTACATTGGTATCATGCATTCATCATGGGGCTGCCCTTGAAGAGTGTTCAGAAGCTTCAAATTGGTTCAAAATATGGCTTTCACACTGGGCTGGAGCCACCTCATGATATCATTTTTAACTGATCCTGGATTATATTCTTGTTAATTGCTTGTGCCAGAGGTAGGGAAATCATCCTGGCCAATGGAGAGATCATTATTTTCCTCACCCCATGCAAGCAAATTTTGACAGTCACCTGGCATCCCAATTATGTCTGGTGAACTTTTTTTTTTTTTTTGGCCTAAAGGGATCTTGCAGAAGCTTCTTCCACAAAAGCTATTTTATGTAGTTCTTTGAAAAGTGTTTCTGAAGAGCAATCATCAGCCATTTGCAAGGGGCTTCTGAAGATCTGACAAAGTACATAGCACTTTGCATAGGACTTGACAGGCACTGTCAATCAGCTGGTCAGTGTGGTGCCTTTTGGCTGAGTCATGTTTTACATGCCAAAGATGATATAAGGCAAGTGGGCATTACTTGGCCAAAATTTCCTCATGGGCCAAAAAGGGATGGCTGGTGGGCCTAATTAGGCCCATTAGCAGTGGCGTGGCGAGGTGAGCATGGTGGGGGCGGGGCACCCCAGGTTCCAGGGGAGTGGGGTGACACTCAGCATACCCGCCCACCCCGCCCAAGCGGAGCCCTGCCAGCAGGCCCCGAGCAAGCTGCGGAGCGAGGCAGCCTTGCCCGCAGCCTGCTTGCAAACCTACTCGGCAGCCTGCGAGCAAGCCACGGAGTGCACAGTGCATGATACGCATGGCACATGCACCACTGCGTATGCCGCATGGGCATGCAGCACTGTGTATGATGCACGGTGCATGCGGCATGCGTTGTATGCAGCAATGTTGTGCATGTGCGCCACAGAGCGGTGTGCGCCACAGAGCGGTGTGCACCACCGCCAGGCCCCCAGGTTTGCCACCCAGGGTGACCGAGCGGCTTCCTCCACCACTGCACATGAACTAGACGTTCTCCACTGCTTCTTTACAGAGGTTCTGATGAAGAAGCTGATTTTGACCTTTAAAGAAGTTGGGAAGGGAAAATGTATGTGAGGCGAAGCAAGGAAAAAGGGAGGAAGTATACCAGCACACAGACATATGAATACTGTGCCTGACCATTTTTGCATATAAATCCTTCATCAGTAGCACTCTTAGGCAACTAGAGTGATGAAATAATTTATTGATTTTGACATTTTTCAAAAATCATCATGTGTCTGATCCTTTCTATTAATTTACAGTGGAGTCCTATACCTGTAAGATGTGTTGAAATCAAGGCGATTTACTCTCAATCCCAGATCAGTGCTGGATTTAGGGTGGTGTGGGTGGTTCCATGCACATGGTGCTGAGCCAAGGGGGAACAAAATTTAGAAGATCCATAAATGAGAAGATTGATTTGAGGGGCATCAAATTTTGGTCTAGCACAGGACACCATATTACGAAAGATTACCAAAGTCTTCGCTTGCCCAGATAAGTGTATAATGCAAGTGTGGGGAACTTTTAATCCTCCAGATGTTGAACAACAACTCCTTTTATCTTTGGCCATTGGCCATGCTTGCTAGGGCTGATGAGAGTTGCAGTCCAGAAAGATCTGGAGGGCCAAAGGTTCCCCACACCTGATTTAAAGACTTATAATCTTGGATATCTTGGTATCTTCCTTTAAAACTTTGTTTCTTGTTGTTAAGCAAGTACAAGAGCAATTCATTTTCCTCCTCTGTTTATGGATAGATGCTGCCTGTTGCCATGTGTAATGAAAAGTGTCACCCAGGCTACAGAAGAAAAAAGAAAGAGGGTGAGCCATTTTGCTGCTACGATTGTGCCCCATGTCCGGATGGAAAGATTTCACACCAAAAAGGTAGGAAATACAGTGTTGTGAATATACAGGCTAATAAACCGAGTGCATTTGGCAATACACTAAAATTGTTTCTCATTCTCACTCATTAAGAGTAACCAGTAGTAATTTCTCAGCTTCCCCACTTGAATAGTCTTCTACTAGTCTCTGATAGGCCTTATAAGGTGATGCTGTTTGAAATGTTGCATATGGTCTATTGTTAAAGCTGAACCATGAAATAACTAAAAAATATTTTCATGCTTAAACAGTCTACATATGACTTGCTCCGCAGATTTTAGTTTTGAACTCTCAAATAAATGTGAAAACAGGACATAATAGTACTTATATGATAAGGATATGCTAAAGTGACACAGAGAGGATTTTTTTTTGCCCACCTATTCCTAGTCTTCCAGTCTATGGATTCTTAAAAATCCAATTGCAGTGCTTGCTGAGTTCCGTTTAAATTAAATTTGCATCATAGATGTGGGAAATAAATATAGAGCTATCTTGAGGAGAATATCATTTTTAGAAACTTCTTTTAAATACTCATAATTGAAGGGCCATGTTTATGTTGAACAGAGCGGAGCTTGCTGACAGTAGTGAATGAGGAATTGATACTGACACATGATTTGTTCTAATTTTTCAGACATGGATGATTGTGAACAATGCCCAGAAGATAAATTTGCAAACAAAAACAGAGACAGATGCCTTCCTAAGGTCATAGACTTCCTCTCTTTCTCAGAACCACTGGGCATCACTTTATCTTTTTTTAGTTTGACATTTTCACTAATTACAGCTTTGGTGCTAGGCATTTTCATCAAGTACAAAGACACTCCCATCATTAAAGCCAACAATCAGAACCTCTCTTTCTCACTCCTCATCTCTCTATTTCTATGCTTCCTGTGTTCCTTCCTATTCATTGGCAAGCCCCAGTCAGTGACCTGCTGTTTACGGCAAACTGCTTTTGGCATAATCTTTTCAGTAGCTGTTTCTTCTGTATTGGCAAAAACTATCACTGTGGTTATTGCATTCATGGCTACCAAGCCAGGGTCCAGCATGAGGAAGTGGGTTGGGAAAAGACTCACTAATTTGATTCTTATTGGTTGCTCTCTTATTCAAGTCATTATTTGCGGTTTATGGTTTTGTACAGCTCCTCCATTCCCAAATTTAGACATGGACTCATTGGCTGAAAAAATCATAGTGGAATGCAACGAAGGGTCAAGCACAATGTTTTATTGTGTTCTGGGATACTTGGGATTTCTGGCCATTATCAGCTTCACCATGGCTTTCCAGGCCAGGAGATTGCCAGACAGTTTTAATGAAGCCAAATTCATCACTTTCAGCATGTTGGTCTTCTGCAGTGTTTGGCTGTCCTTTGTTCCCTCTTACTTGAGCACAAAGGGAAAATACATGGTGGCAGCTGAGATTTTCTCCATCTTGGCCTCCAGTGCTGGGTTACTTGGTTGTATCTTTGCTCCCAAATGCTATATAATTATCCTGAGACCAGATCTGAATACCAAGGACAAGCTAATAAGGTGAAATATGCAGGAACTTGGTCTGGAAGGAGTTAAGCTTTAGTTCCTAAGAATCGTGTGGAATATTATGCTTTTGCTCACAATTAATAAATGGCCAGGGGTGATGACTCATGATGGGTGACCTGTAGTTAGAAATGTTGGTAGAAAAGGTGTAGCTGAGTGGTAGCACTATGGCTTTGCAGGTCCCAGCTCAATTCCCTGCTCCTCTAGGTAGGGTTGGGAGCCACTCTGCCAGTCAATGTAGACAAGGTGCGATCAAATGGTCTGATTCCGTATAAGATGTCCTGATTGAATGTTTGAACTTAAAGCACAGTGTAGTTACATCAAAATTTGAAGAGAATTATAAGAAAAGAAAAATGATAAATCTGATATTGGAAATATAGTAAATATTTCCAAATATTATGTGTATCTAGAATTTGCTATAAAGCAGGGGCTCCCAAACTTGGGTTGCCAGCTATTTTTGGACTACAATTCCCATCATCCCTGACCACTGATCCTGCTAGCTAGGGATGATGAGAGTTGTAGTCTAACAGCAGCTGGAGACCCAAGTTTGGGAAATCCTGCTGTAGAGCATTCCATTACATAAACATCTGTTTATGCCTCCCTCTGCCTTTCTTTTTCCTTATTCTGCAAAAAGAAAATGCAGATTCTGAATTTGAAGCATCTTATGATGTTGAATAACTAACTCTGGGGAGTTGCAAAAATAAGTACAGTCATACCCCGGGTTGTGGACATTCGAGTTAAGAATGCCAGCACAACCTGCACGTGCCCCTCGGATCTGCACACTTTGCGCATGCACAGAAGCACTCAAATCGCACTACTTCCGGGTTTTGGGGTTTTCCGGGGGCATTTGAGTTAAGCACATGCATAACACGGGGTACCACTGTATTCCAGATAAAAAGGCTGAGGGATCTAGGCCATATTTATTAATTTAACACAAGAGATCTGCAGAAAGGATACAAGGTGTGAAATACTAATGGCACATGACAAGATGGACAAACCAACCATGCCAAGGGTAAGATGTAGTATCCTAGTACGATGATAGGCAAAGCATTCCTACACAGAATCCCAAAAATCAGCCACCAAATGTCTACACTGAATAAAAGTTTGGAGGGTGGGGCCATAAAACCCCAAGAAGGCCAAGCTAGGGTGGCTTAAATGGACAAATGTCAGCACTGTCTCCATTGCTCTGGTGCAGTGTGCATGAGCATGAATGAGACAAAATGCCAAACCTCTCATATATATTTCTTGTCTCGTGTCTTCTTGTATGTGTTGCCAATGAGCTTCCTATTAGACACAAACATGCATACTCAGAAGTTTGGTATGCCACACTTTGTATAGAATCAAAAAGATAGTTTCTAGATAAACTTTCTCAATAAATCTTAAGATGGTTTGAATATATCATGCAATCTTCTGGGCATTTATTTTACAGAATGTAGGGTTGCCGTGTGTGTGTGTGTGTGTGTGTGTCAAAGTTGCTGATCTTTTAAGGCAAACATCCACCACCCAAAAAAGAAAAAGTTTGGGGGCTTTTGAGGATTTTTTATGTGGTTCCCCCCCTTAATTACCCCCCTTGCCATATGCCCAGGTTTTCTCAGACATTTTGCATATATGTGTGTGGTGGGGGGATCCTTTCAGGGAAGGGTGGAATAATGAATAAATAAATAGCCCTCCCAAAAAATTATTTCGCTTTCTTTCTTAAAGACCAAAAGAGATAAATTAATTAATTATTTTTGACCTATGTAAGACAGTATACTGTATTATGGTAAACTGGAATAAAATACATGTAGTAGTGAAAGTAAAATTACAGTGCATTCTACTTTGAAAGAAAAATAAATAAATAATGTGTATATTAGGCAAAACTGTGTACAAAATGTGCATATAAAGAGAAAGGCACACTAGTATTTTCATGATATTTTTTAAACAAACTAGATTTAACAATGTAAAAATGTGAAACTGGGGAAGACTCACTCAGGTATAAGCATTTTTGCATTGAAAGCACAATTTTCCTTTTTTTTAAGCTATCACAAATTTGTTGAGATGCAACTTCAAAATAAGTATTCCCCTAAAGAATTATGTTTCATAGCGACAAACATGTTTGCTGAAGCAATACCGCAGAGGAACATATTGAAAACAGGTAATTTTCACCCAGCTCTCTAGATCATTAATTGGAGGGTGATGACTTTTGCTCCCTCTTGAATGCACTGCTCAAGCTGTGCAGGCACTAGCAAAACAAATAATCAAGAGCATAGTGAGTGGTATAAATACCCCCTACGCTGATGCTACCTGGGGTTCCAATATCTGTGGCTTTTAGGTTTGTATTGCAGGCTACAGAGTAGAGTATCAGTAAAGTGGAATCCGACTGGCATACTCCTAGAAGTTCTAATGAGGATGGGGAAACAAGGAATTTGGTGTTTTGAAGAAAGATCTGAGGAAAGATTTGCATTTGCGATATTACTGGTCTTGTTGCATATTATGATGCCTCACATGGCACATGAAAGCAATCATTGCATTATTAGTGATCCCATCACTGTTCGTCACAGGTATCTGCAGTCTGGTGATCTCATAATTGGTGGAATTATTTATCAGTTTTTGCTGCCTGATCAACTGCATAGATTTGATAAAGACCCTCATGATGAATTTATTGAAGAAACTCTGTAAGCCTGCCTTCCTGTTTGCTTTTCCTCCGTCCCTTCTATTAAGTAGAGCTTTCCAGGTCATATACCCACACAGATGAGCTGCATGGATTGAAATTAGCAACAATAATATGTGAACTGTTTTCTTTGCATAGAGTATATGCATGGACTGCAGCCAGTAAAAAAGAGCATGTATTAGTGGGATTCCCATGGGCACATCAAAAGGCTCCTCCATGCCTAGCTTTGCTCTGTTCTTTCTAGGAAAAGGTTTGGACTCAGGGGTGTGTGTGTGTGTGTGTGTAAGAGAGAGAGAGAGAGAGAGAGAGAGAGAGAGAGAGAGAGAGAGAGAGAGAGAGAGAGAGAGAGAGATGTATGCATGCATGCATGCATTGCAAAACTCCAGTCACTTATTTGAACTTGGGAATTAGTAACCAGCAAATTCCTGAGTGATCAGGAAGATATTAAGCAACTATACACCACTAGTAGTGCTTGATTACCGATCTGAGGTGAAACCTGCCCCTTTGGACATGGAACACAATCATAGCAACAAAAAGGCATCCCTTCCTTCTTTTTCTTCTGCTGACCAGGATGGCATTTATCATTACAGAGAGAAAGGGGCATTACCTGTCAAAGAGATATAAAGTAGTACTTGAAAAATGTGTTTTAATATCGATCCAATTTGGTTGCTTTCCCCTGGAAAACCTGTATTTTACTGTTGAATCGGAACAAATTCCAATCCATGGAAAATCTGTTGTGATTCAGTGGTAAAACACAGGTTTTTCTGGGGGAAGCACTGGGGGGGGGGGAAAACAATAACCCACTGAGAGCTGGACCCAGAGACCCTGGACCTGTGCCCAGAAATGCAGTCAAAAAACCTCTGAGCCCAGAGTGTGGGCAGAGGAGGCTTTAACCCCTTCTTTCCCACTGAGACCTTGGTAAAAATTGCCATGTGCTGTTATGTGGGAATATATACTGAAATAATAGGCTGAGAAAGGAGAGCTTAAAGCTTCCCTTCCCAAATGCTATGTTGTTCATGATAACCCCTACACACACACACACACACACACACACCTGGCATTTAATTTTTAAGCCCTCGTGGTGTGAATACCAATTAAGGGAAGAAAAAAATATTTTTCATTTCAGTTTTCTGACAGGACAATTTCTATCTTGAATTCTAGCTTTTGAAAGATTAAGCCCTCAACTATATCGGAAACAAAATATTTTACTACTGAAAATCTCTGAAATAATTGACTGAAAAGTTGGGTGAGTTGGGTCAAATAATTAACTGAAAAGTTGAGTTACATCTGCTGCAGCATATGCTCTTATTGAAGGGCAACACTGTAAAAGTTTTAGAGTGCTACCTAGGATTAAGAACTTAATTCGTTCTGGAAGTCCATTCTTAACCTGAAACTGTTCTTAACCTGAGGTACCACTTTAGCTAATGGGGCCTCACGCTGCCACAGCACCGCGATTTCTGTTCTTATCCTGAGGTAAAGTTCTCAACTATTTCTGGGTTAGCAGAGTCTGTAACCTGAAGCGTCTGTAACCCATGGTACCAGTGTAATAAGAACAATTTCTTACTTTCATGTTCCATCCAAATCTCATTATAGTATACTGACTAAGAACTATCTGCACACCCTAGCATTGGTGTATGCTGTGAAGGAGATAAATGAAAACCACTATATCTTACCAAATGTTACCTTGGGCTTCCATATCTATGAATGTTATTCCATTGCACATTGGACCTACATTGGCATTTTGCAACTTCTCTCAGCAGAGAACAGATTTTCCCCAAACTATAAGTGTGGTGTTCAGAACCAACTGATGGCTGTCATTGGGGCTCTTTATTCTGAAACCTCCCTCCACATGGCAACACTATTGGGCATGTACAAAGTTCCACAGGTAGGATATGTCATGGTCAGTGACATATGACTTTGTGCTGTGGATACACAATGTTTCAGATAAGCTTTCAGACCTGCACATAAGACATACAGCAAAGCTAAATGACAAAGTCACTTGATTTTTGCTTGTGGTTTTGAGCTCCATGTTGGGTGAAAGATTCCTGCATTGCAAGGGTATAATCAGCAAGGCCACTTGAAAAAGGGGTTTGACCAAATGGCCCTTGTGGTCCCTTACAACTCCATAATTCTATGCTTGTAAGTGGCAAAATATATTTGGCCATAACTGTGCACACCCCTATATAAATGCTATATAAATACATTATAAACATAAATAATTATATAAAAATAATAAATTAAGTATACATATATAAAATCATACTTACTGATTATAAAAACTAAAAATTAACTTATAAATAATAATTATAAGTGGTGACATTTAAAATCAACATTTATTCCTCATGCAATATAGAAACACATTGGAATGTGGATTCAAATTATACTGAAATTTAGTAATTGTTTGTTGTTATTACTTCAGGGAATAAAAATGCACACTCAGGCTTCTTTATTTCTCTTAAAATATCCCATTCCATCCTGTCTCCCTTATATCTTTCCACAGTTCACATATGGCTCAGTCCCACTGATACTTGATAAAGCTGAAACTTGTTCATTCTACCAGATGGTCCCCAATGAAACCTATGAGCATAAAGGGATTCTCCTGTTGCTTCTGCACTTCCAATGGACATGGGTTGGAGTCATTGCCACAAATGATGAGAATGGAGATAGATTTGTGTGGACAGTAACAGCAATGTTTCCCCAATGGGGAATCTGTTTTTCCTACATAGAAAGAATTGAAGCAGTTTCTTTCAATGATCTGTATGGAGCTATAGGTTCAATGGTGAGAATATATAATGTTACCATGGAGAGTAATGCCAATGCAGTTGTTGTTTATGCAGAAAACATAATAAATATCAGGTGGCTGTTATACATTCCAGAAATTGAATATGATATAATGCCGCCCAAATGTAAAGTGTGGATTCTAACAGTCCAGCAGGAACTCAGTTCATACCCTTATCAAAAGGGTTGGGATTTACAAGCCATCCAAGGTGCTTTGGCCTTCACCATTCAGTCAAATGAGGTGTTAGGATTCCATAATTTCCTTCACACCAGAAACCATCTGGGGACCAAAGAAGATGGTTTTATCAGCGATTTCTGGGTACAGGCATTCAAGTGTCTTTTACCCCATATATTTGTTAGCACAGAGGGTGAGAAATCCTGCACTGGAAAAGAGAAGCTGGACAGCCTTTCTGCAGATTTTTTTGAAATGAAGATTATTGGCCACAGCTACAACATCTACAATGCTGTGTATGCTGTGGCCCATGGCTTGCATGCCATGCAATTATTCAAACCCAGAAGAACGATGAATTTTCAGGATCCGCAGCCATGGCAGGTAATGGCCCAGGAATGAAAATATGAGTTAGCACCTTGTGCGTGTCTGTTTTTTAACAATCCCAACTTGTGCAGCATTTTCATGAACTTATCTTCTTTACCACTTTCATCTCATCACCATATGTAAATGTTAAACACACACACACACACACACACACACACACAGAGAGAGAGAGAGAGAGAGAGAGAGAGATGATAGTTACTGCAGATATATATTCACTAATACCTTTTAATATGGAAACTGTTGTGTTTTAGGAACACTACACACATTGTAGTCCTCCAGTTATCTATTGGCTCCAGAAAAGTATTATTTTCTCCCAGCACAATGAAATATTTCATTCTGATATTTCTAAAACAATCCAAAGGAATGGGAATGAATTCTCATAGACCCTCCATTCCCTTCTCCTTCATCTACATCCTTCTTTTCTGATCAAGGAATCAGAAATGAATTATTTGATAAAGTGACGGTCGTTAGTCCAATATAACTCCAATTTGTGCAAGTAATATTGAATGATGAGTGGTGAAGAGCCCAGCATTAGGAGTGGAATAAAATGCAGCTTCAACCATTGCTTTTTCCATAGTGAAACAACGGCCTATTGCTGGGAAGAAGTATATATGGGATGTATCTGGAATGTTCCAGAACAACAAGAGAGATATCATATTGTGCTGTACTTCTTCACGTTTCTTCTTTTGGCCTTCTTTTTATATCATAGGCCTTTGATTAGGCAAAACAAAACTTAAAATAGCCTAGATATGTTCGTTGGCTTCAAGGTCTCCCATTTACTCACCAGTCTCCTATGGATTAATAGAATGGTGTTCTTAAATAAAAGGTGTTTTGAATTGTGAGCTGTTCTAGGTCTTCTTGAGTCTGCCCAGTAGATTTTGTAGAATTTGTATCAAGTGAAGTAGACAGTACTGATATTACTAGAGAGCCAGTATGGTGTAGTGGTTGAGAGCAGCTCATAATCTGGTGAACCAGTTTCATGTCTCCGCTGCTCCACATGCAGCTGCTGGGTGACCTTGGGCTAGTCACACTTCTTTGAAGTCTCTCAGCCCAACTCACCTCACACAGTGTTTGTTGTGGGGGAGGAAGGGAAATGAGAATGTTAGCTGCTTAGAGACTCCGTTGGGTAGTGATAAAGCAGGATATCAAATCCAAACTCTTCTTCTTTTACTAGAAGACAGTTTCATATGTAAGCTGTTGAAATCTTTGAAGAAAATATATTTTCTTTCTCATCTTAGCTCCACCACTTTGTGAAGAGAGTCTCATTTAACAACAGTGCTGGGGATGAGATTTCTTTTGACCAGAATGGAGAACTGGAAGCTGGATTTGATATTATCAACTGGGTGACTTTCCTAAATCAGTCATTTCAAAGAGTGAAAGTTGGCAGGTTGCAAGCACGAGCCAAAGCATTCACCATTAACGAAGGTGAAATCACATGGCAGAGTGGTTTCAAGCAGGTAATTTCAAGTAATTCTGAAAGTTTGTCAAAAAGAGCAAACAATAAGGGAGCATTCCTAAGGATGGGAACCCACCACAAATTATGCCATTTAAATTAAGCAAACATAAAGTACATAGGATTGAAATTCCATGCAGGAGCAGGGCTACTGCTGGCTCAGTTGGTTTGAGCTCAGCAGAGGGAAAACAAGACTTTGAAATACAGGTAGAGTTACACCAGAGAAAACTAGCAGATCCCACATTGATCTGATCATTTTTAATTGTTCAGCCATCAATTGTTGAACAATGCCAGCATTCAGTGGGAGATCCAAAAGTATTTTTACTACACTGGATGCTTTGGATGTTCTGTTTAATATTAGCAACTCAGTTTACCTTAATATTTCCTTTTCGTTTTCATAATTTTTATTACAGATTTTCTTGGTTTACGAAAGTAATTTCCACCTCAAAATCATAGCTGCAATGTGTTATCTCATTTAAAAAATCATTTTTCATGGCTAGCAATTGCCACTCTACTTTAATTTTCTTCAGTTTTTTTAGTTCCTGAAACAGAAAAAGGAATAAAGATTTTCACAAAGGGATTCACCTCATCTGTTTAATCCTTCTGGTCAACTGTAAATCAAGGTTTTCACTCAGCTTTAGACATTTAACAATCAGATTCCCTTTCACTTTTTATTAAGCGACAGAAAATGGTAATTGCAGATTTCCTCCACATGGCAGATTTCCTCCACAAGAGGATTTCCTCCTCTTTACAGTTAAAATTTCCCCTGTCCCAGAAGTATTTTAAAAAGAGTCTTCTTTTCCTATAAAAGTGATTGTGTGATGTTTGGGCATGTTAACAACTTCTCAGCTTGCCAGTTTGCTCTAACACAATCAAAGCATTTTGATGGTAACTTCAAAATGTCCTCAATCAAAGCATTTGAAGTTAACGTACTACATCACCCTTATCTACAAACTAATAGTCAGACAATCTGCCTGATTAATCAATCACCACATAATTATCTTCTGTCAGCAAAAGCCAACAGAGAGACAGCCTAACTGCTATTCTTCTATCCCAGAAGTCCTCAACAAACTGTCATGATAGATATTGCCCTTTTTGGCTTCTTGCAACGTGAAGTCATTTCAAAACATTGATTTTCCGGTTCTTTCCATTTGTGCACAGTTGCAAGGGGTTGCAAACATGGTGTAGCCAGGATTTATGTTGGTGGGGGGCAAGTTAGTCAAGTATTTTTATTAATTTATTTCTTATTTTGGAGGGCAGCCACCTCCTGCCCCCTGTCTACGCCCATGGTGGCAAAGTAGAGTAAAGGGTCAAATATATTTGAACAAAGGGCACATATCAAAAAGATAACTTTAAACAACGCGAGACCCTAAATGTTCACTAGTATAATATTCTAAAGTTTAAGATTGAATAGAGGCTGATATGAGCACAAAATTATGTTCAGGATAGATTGACCAGAGTCAGTAGACAGATTGAAATTGTAAATTAAGACACTGCCATTGCTTTGCTGAAATCAAGTCATGTATTCAGTTTCCTGTCTTTCTACCATTTTATGTTGAAAATTAATGGAAGAAGATGGAAAAGTAAAAGAAAGCAAAAGGGGAAAGAGAAAGCTATAATTCTGAGCCCTGAGATACATACAGAGATATAGATGTAATTGATATTGTGTAAAATGGCTATGTAGTTGCCCTAATATAGTTGCTGTATAATATTTGCTTGTTGTTTTAAAATTTCTGGGTTACCCATTATTTGTATCACTGGTGTGTAATGACAAGGTTTCCTTCATTTTCTCTCATTTATGCAAAGGCCCAGCCTATTTCTGTATGTTCAGACAAGTGCCATCCAGGTCATAGCAAGAAAATGAAGGAAGGGGCACCATTTTGCTGCTATGATTGCATCTCCTGTCCAAAAGGGAAGATTTCAAGCCTTGAGGGTAAGGCTTTTGGTGTACAAGGTTATAATACACTGCTGAAGTACTTATATGGAAGATCCATGGACAAGTGACAGTTGAGGACAGAGCACAAATATTTTTCCCACCTTTCCCATCCCCTGACAGCAGACACCAATTTCCACATGAAGGAGCAAAAATACTGGTTTTCATTAAAGGGTGGGTGGAAATATTGTAGTGACAGTTCAGGTTGTGCTGTTGCTAATGATGTTTTCAATTGGCTTAAGCAGAATCACCAGAAAGTTTTCTCTTTGACTTTTAAAAAAACCAACACTATCCAATCCATAAGCTCTCATGCCAAATAACACTGTCACAACCCTTTAACATTATTGCAGTATTAGAACGAGACGAATACAATTAGATTTTAGAAATGAGACTAAATCTTTCTCTCCCAATTTTCAGACATGGATGACTGTACTGAATGTGCAGAAGATCAGTATCCCAATAAGGACCAGGATCTGTGTGTTCGCAAGACAGTAACATTCTTGTCTTATGAAGAACCACTTGGGATCACCTTAGCTATTTTTTCAATTTTCTTTTCGCTCTTCACAGCTTCGGTTCTAGGAATATTTATAAAGCAACATGACACTCCCATTGTCAAAGCCAACAACCGAAGCCTTTCATATACTCTCCTCATTGCCCTCTTCTTCTGCTTCCTTTGTGCTTTGCTTTTCATTGGCCCACCTCAGAAAGCAACATGCCTTCTCCAACAAATTACTTTTGGTATAGTTTTCTGTGTTGCTGTTTCATGCATATTGGCCAAAACTATGACAGTGGTTCTGGCTTTCATGGCTACCAAACCAGGAAGCATGATGAGGAAATGGGTGGGCAAACCACTGGCCATATCCATTGTCCTTTCATGCTCTCTTATCCAAGCATCAATTTGTGTTATATGGTTGGCAACCTTTCCCCCATTCCCAGACGCTGACATGCACTCAGAGACTGAAGTAATTATACTGGGGTGTAATGAGGGGTCTGTGATTATGTTTTTCTGTCTTCTTGGCTATATGGGTTTTCTTTCCATTGTCTGCTTCTGCATAGCTTTCCTTGCCAGGAAGTTACCTGACAGTTTCTATGAAGCCAAGTTTATCACTTTCAGCATGCTGGTCTTCTGCAGTGTTTGGTTGACCTTTGTTCCAACCTACCTGAGTACCAAGGGAAAATACACAGTGGCTGTGGAGGTCTTCTCCATTTTGGCCTCTGGTGCTGGTTTACTGGCTTTCATCTTTTTACCAAAATGTTACATTATTGTGCTGAGGCCTGATTTGAACAACAGGGAACGACTAATTAAGTGAAAATGTTAAAATTATTAATTGTAAGGAATTTTTTTTTATATAAGAATGCATTTCAGCTTTTTTAAAACAGCATTTCATTCAATATCTGCAAACACAAAATTCTCCTCCTTTCTTGTCTCATGTCTTCATGTATGTGTTGCCAATGAGCTTCCTATTAGACACAAACATGCATACTCAGAAGTTTGGTATGCCACACTTTGTATAGAATCAAAAAGATAGTTTCTTGATAAACTTTCTCAATAAATCTTAAGATGGTTTGAATATATCATGCAATCTTCTGGGCATTTACTTTACAGAATGTAGGATTGTCGTGTGTGTGTATGTGTGTGTGTGTGTGTGTGTGTCAAAGTTGCTGAGCTTTTTTGGGTGATTTTTTTTTAAAAAAAATTAGCCCCTTTGCCATATGTACAGGTTTTCCTGGACATTTTGCATGTGTGTGTGTTTGTGTGTGTGTAAAATACTTTGAAGGAAGGGTGGAATAATAAATAAATTAATAAATAGCCCTCTAAAAAAATATTTGGCTTTTTTTTTAAAAAAAAGACCAACACAATCAAATTAACTATTTCTTTTTGACCTATGTAATTTTGACCTATGTCTATGTTATTATGGCAAATTGGAATAAAATACATGTAGTAGCGAAAGTAAAATAACAATGCATTCTATTTGGAAAGAAAAAAAAATGTAAAAAATGTGTATATTAGTTGACACTGTGTGGATATTAAGAGGAATGCATGCTAGAATTTTCATGATTTTTTAAACGAAATAATAATAATCACAAAGAAATGTTATGAACTACATGTAACATTGGAAAAATAAGAAACTGAGGAAGACCTACTCACATGCAAAGTGTGCCCTCCATCAAAGAGAGCACATGTTGTGGTGCCACCTGGCCACCTAACCCGGTGTTGGGGGGGGGGTAGTCTGGAATCAGCCACAAACCCTGACAGGTCAGTCTCGCGTTGCTAGGGTGCAATCTGACCAATGGGGTGTCGTGAAAAGGCAGCAGAGTGGGACCTATTTAAGCCCATGTGAGGCTACTGAACTTCCTCTTTGGGGCTTTCACATCAGAACACCCACCCACCTCTCCCTATATTTAGGGCTTGTGCTTGACCTTGCTATGTCGCCGTGTGTCGTCTGCACTTGAGGCAAAGGCACGGCAGGAATTTTCCCCACTTGGCTGATTGGCTGGTGCCATTTGGGTTTCACCTGCCGCGTAGCAAATAGTTACAACTTGTAAGTTGCTGATAGGTTCTGGTTCAGGTGATAGGCGTGGAACATGATGTGGCCACACCTATGCAAATGCAGGATATTCTGGTAGAGGAATCCAGGGACTCACTGGTTTGGCATTCCCCGAAAGGGGTCTGGCCCGCACCCGAGTCCAGGGGACATCAGGTCGGCTGGTTGGTGCTCCTTCCATCAGCTGTCCCTGGTGTTCATCCATGGCTGTCCTACGAATGTGGCACTGGGACAGGGCTGCCTGCATGGGTGCAGGGAGATAGTTGAGCCAGAACCTATGCAACCACTCACTTGGTTGTAATCAATAAAGTTGTGGCCTAAATTTCTGCCAAAAAACAAACCAAATAAATGACTCTTGTGTGAATTTATTTGGAGAAAGGTAAAAGGTCTAAACACGCAACCATTTTAACAACAACAACAACAACAACAATTTATTGTTTATACCCCACCCATCTGGCTGAGTTTCCCCAGCCACTCTGGGCGGCTTCCAACAGAATGTTAAAATACAATAATCTATTAAACATTAAAAACTTCCCTAACCAGGGCTGCTTTCAGATGTCTCCTAAAGGTCTGGTACTTGATTTTCCCTTTGACATCTGGTGGGAGGGTGTTCCACAGGGCGGGTGCCACTACCGAGAAGGCCCTCTGCCTGGTTCTCTGTAACTTAGCTTCTTGTAGTGAGGGACCCGCCAGAAGGCCCTCGGCACTGGACCTCAGTGTCCAGGCAGAATGATGGGGCTGGAGATGCTCCTTCAGGTATACTGGACCGAGGCCATTTAGGGCTTTGAGGGTCAGCACCAACACTTTGAATTGCGCTAGGAAATGTACTGGGAGCCAATGTAGGCCTTTCAAAACCAGTGTTATGTGGTCTCGCCGGCCGCTCCCAGTCACCAGTCTAGCTGCCGCATTCTGGATTAGTTGTAGTTTCTGGGTCAACTAGAGCATGCACCACTCTGGCAAGACAGTCCGCGGGCAGGTAGGGTCTCAGCCTGTGTACCAGATGGAGCTGGTAGACAGCTGCCCTGGACACAGAATTAACCTGCATCCCCATGGATAGCTGTGAGTCCAGAATGACTCCCAGGCTGTGCAACTGCTCCTTTAGGGACACAGTTACTCCATTCAGGACCAAGGAGTCATCCACACCTGCCTGCCTCCTGTCTCCAAAAAACAGTACTTGACAAGAATCCTGTCTTGGCAGGATTCAACCTCAATCTGTTAGCTGCCATCCATCCTCCAACCACCTCCAGGTACTCACACAGGACCTTCACCGCCTTCACTGGTTCTGATTTAAATGAGAGGTAGAGCTGGGTATCATCCGCATACTGATGAACACCCAGCCCAAACCCACCGATGATCTCCCCCAGCAGCTGCATATAGATGTTGAAAAGCATAGGGGAGAGGACAGAACCCTGAGGCACCCCACAAGTGAGAGCCCAGGGGTCTGAACACTCATCCCCCCCACTTTCTGAACATGGCCCAGGAGGCAGGAGCGGAACCACTGTATAACAGTGCCCCCAGCTCCCAACCCCTCTAGACAGTCCAGAAGGATGTTATGGTCGATGGTGTCAAAAGCCGCTGAGAGATCCAGCAGAACTAGGAAACAGCTCTCACCTTTGTCCCTAGCCCTCCGGAGATCATCGACCAGTACAACCAAGGCACACTGGTCAATTTTCAATTTTGCATTGAAAACATAATTTTCATTTTTATCTATCTCAAATTTGTTGAGTTGTAACTTTCAAATAAGTATTCCTCTAAAGAATTGTGTTTCATAGAGACAAACATGTTTGCTGAAGCAATACCACAGAGGAACTTTTTGAAAACAGGTAATTTTCATCCACCACCCTAGATCATTAAATTGAGTGTGGTCAGTTTTGTTCCCTCTTGAATACACTGCCCAAGCTGTGCAGGCACTAGCAAAACAAATAATCAATTGCATAGTGAGTGGTATAAATACCCCCTACACTGCTGCTACCTGGGGTTCCAATATCTGAGGCTTTAAGGTTTGTATTGCAGACTGCAGTGTATGAGTGGAATCCGACTGACATACTCCTGGATGTTCTAAGGAGGATGTGGAAACAAGGAATTTGGCGTTTTGAGGGAAGATCTGAGCAAAGATTTGCATTTGCGATATTACTGGTCTTGTTGAATATTATGATGCCTCACATGGCACATGAAAGCAATCATTGCATTATTAGTGATCCCATCACTGTTCGTCACAGGTATCTGCAATCTGGTGATCTCATAATTGGTGGAATTATGTCTCAGTTTTTGCTGCCTGATCAACTGCATAGCTTTGATAAAGACCCTCATGATGAACAGATTGAAGAAACTCTGTAAGCCAGCCAGCCAGCCAGCCAGCCAGCCAGCCAGCCAGCCAGCCAGCCTGCCTGCCTGCCTGCCTGCCCGCCTGCCCTCCCTCTCTCCCTTCCAGCCTTCCTCCATTCCATTAAGTAGAGATTTCCTGGTCATTAAGACCAGCTGCATGGATTCAATTAAGCAACAAAAATATGTGAGCTACCGGTATTTTCTTTGCATAGAGTATATGCATGGACTGCAGCGAGTAAAATAGCATGTATTAGTGGGATTGCCATGGCCACCACTGTTATGTGGGAATATAAACTGAAATAATGGCTGAGAAAGGAGAGCTTAAAGCTTCCCTTCCCAAATGCTATGGTTTTCATGATACCCCCCCCACACACACACCTGACATTTAATTTTTAAACACTCGTGACGTGAATATCAATCATGCCATAGTTATAGATAATTGTCCTATCATTTCAGTTTTCTGACAGGACAATTTCCACTGTTAATTCAAGCTTTTAAAAGATTAAGCCCTCAACTATATCGGAAGCCAACTATTTTGCTACTGATATTAATCTCTTCTTAATTTTCCTAAAGAATACTAGCAATTACAGGTACATCAATCATTACAAACACAGGCTTAAACTGAATGGTAGCCCTTTACCTCTTTCCAAAAAGCTTATCACCAGTCACCAAGCAGCCATAGAATGGGTTTGCATACATCCCTATTCCAAATATATTAATTAACTGAAAGGTTGGGTGAGGGGTATCTGCTGTAGCATATGCTCTTGGTGAAGAGCAACACTGTAAAGGTTTTACTAAGAACAATGTCTTACTTTCATGTTCCATCCAAATCTCTATATAGTATACTGACTAAGAACTATCTGCACACCCTAGCATTGGTGTATGCTGTGAAGGAGATAAATGAAAACCACTATATCTTACCAAATGTTACCTTGGGCTTCCACATCTATGAATGTTATTTTGTTCCACATTGGACCTACTTTGGCGTATTGCAACTTCTCTCAGCAGAGAACAGATTTTCCCCAAACTATAAGTGTGGTGTTCAGAACCAACTGATGGCTGTCATTGGGGCTCTTTATTCTGAAACCTCCCTCCACATGGCAACACTATTGGGCATGTACAAAGTTCCACAGGTAGGATATGTCATGGCCACTGATAGTCCCCAACCCCAGACAAATATGGCTTTGTGTTGTGAATACATCATGTCTGAGATAAGCTTTCAGACCTGCACATAAGACATACAGCAAAGGTAAATGACCAATTTACTTGATCTTTGCTTGTGGTTTTGAGCCCCATGTTCGGTGAAAGATTTTTGCATTGCAAGGGTATTTCCAGCAAGGCCACTTGTAACAGGGGTTGGACTACATCATGGGTAGGCAAACTAAGGCCCCAGGGCCAGGGCCAGGCCAAATCACTTTCTAAATCCGGCCCGTGGACGGTCCGGGAATTAGCATGTTTTTACATGAGTAGAATGTGTCCTTTTATTTTAAATGCATCTCTGGGTTATTTGTGGGGCATGGGAATTTGTTCATTTTTTTTTCTTTCAAAATATAGTCCAACCCCCCCTCAAGGTCTGAGGGACAGTGGACTGGATGCTTGCTGAAAATGTTTGCTGACCCCTGGACTGGATGACCCATGTGGTCCCTTCCAACTCTACAATTCTATGATTCTATGATTCTAAGTGGCAAAATGTATTTGGTTGTCACTGTGCAAACCCCAGTACAAATTTTATCTAAATACATTATAAATGAAAATAATTGTATAAACATTATAAATCAATTACATATTGTAAATATATAAAGGTATACTGGCATCTTATTAAAAATAACTAATAACTAAATTATAAATAATGACCGTGGTGACATTTAAAATAAATATTTATTACTCATGCAATATAGAAACACTTTGGAATGTGAATTCAAATTATACTGAAATTTAGTAATGGTTAGTTGTTATTACTTCAGGGAATAAAAATGCACACTCAGGCTTCTTTATTTCTCTTAAAATATCCCATTCCATCCTGTCTCCCTTATATCTTTCCACAGTTCACATATGGCTCAGTCCCACTGATACTTGATAAAGCTGAAACTTGTTCATTCTACCAGATGGTCCCCAATGAAACCTATGAGCATAAAGGGATTCTCCTGTTGCTTCTGCACTTCCAATGGACATGGGTTGGAGTCATTGCCACAAATGATGAGAATGGAGATAGATTTGTGTGGACAGTAACAGCAATGTTTCCCCAATGGGGAATCTGTTTTTCCTACATAGAAAGAATTGAAGCAGTTTCTTTCAATGATCTGTATGGAGCTATAGGTTCAATGGTGAGAATATATAATACTTCCATGGAGAGTAATGCAAATGCAGTTGTTGTTTATGCAGAAAACATAGTAACTTTCAGGTGGCTGTTATACATTCCAGAAATTGAAAATGATATAATGCCGCCCAAAGGTAAAGTGTGGATTCTAACAGTCCAGCAGGAACTCAGTTCATACCCTTATCAAAAGGGTTGGGATTTACAAGTCATCCAAGGTGCTTTGGGCTTCACCATTCAGTCCAATGAGCTGTTAGGATTCCATAATTTCCTTTACACCAGAAACCATCTGGGGACCAAAGAAGATGGTTTTATCAGTGATTTCTGGGTACAGGCATTCAAGTGTCTTTTACCCCATATATTTGTTAGCACAGAGGGTGAGAAATCCTGCACTGGAAATGAGAAGCTGGACAGCCTTTCTGCGGATTTTTTTGAAATGAAGATTATTGGCCACAGCTACAACATCTACAATGCTGTGTATGCTGTGGCCCATGGCTTGCATGCCATGCAATTATTCAAACCCAGAAGAACGATGAATTTTCAGGATCTGCAGCCATGGCAGGTAAGCCCAATAATGAAAATATGAGTTATAACCATGTGTGTGAGAGTGTTTAACAATTCCAACATATGCAGCATTTTCATGAACTTATGTTCTTTACTACTTTCATCTCATCACCATATCTAAATGTTAAATGCGTGGGGAGAGAGAGAGTTGATAGAAATTGCAGATATATATTCACTAATACCATTTTATATGGAAACTGTTGCATTTTAGAAGCCCTTAAACACATGGCACACATTATAGTCCTGCAGTTATCTATTGGCTCCAGGTAAGTATTCTTTTCTCCCAGCACCATCAAATATTTCATTTTTATAATTATAAAACAATCCAAAGGAAGGGGAATGAATTCTCATGGACCCTCCATTCCCTTCTCCTTCATCTCCTTCCTTCTTTTCTGATCAAGGAATCAGAAATGAATTATTTGATAAAGTGATGGTCGTTAGTCCAATATAACACCAATTTGTGCAAGTAATATTTTGAAGAGTCCAACGTTAGGAGTGGGATAAAATGCAGCTTCGTTCATGGGTAATTCAAATAATAAAAGTTAAATAAACCTTGTGGAGTGTTAATTTATATAGAATTGTACACATAGTTGATTTGAATATGTTTTTATTGTTCATACAGCCAATGTATCGGGCGAATGGGGGGTTTCACTGTTTGTCTTTTGGTTGTTGGTGATCTTAATAATAATAATAATAATAATAATAATAATAATGACAAGGATGACTTTGCAGTCTTGCAAAAAAAAAAAAAATGCAGCTTCAAACGTTGCTTTTTCCATAGTGGAACAATGGCTATTGCTGGGAAGCAGCCTATATGGGATGTCTCTGCAATGTTCCAGAACAACATGAGAGATATCATTTTGTGCTGTATTTCTTCACGTTTCTTTTTTATTTTTTGGCCTACTTTTTATACCACAGGCCTTTGATTAGGCAAAACAAAACTTAAAATAGGCTAGATATGTTCTTTGGCGTACAGGTCTCCCATATGCTCACCAGTCTCCTATGCATTAATACAATGGTGTTCTTAAATCAAAGATGTTTTGAATCATGAGCTGTTCTAGGTCCTCTTGAGTCCGCCCAGTAGATCTTGTAGTATTTTTGTGTCAAGTGGAGCAGACAGTACTGATATTATTAGAAGACAGTTTCCTATGTAAACCATTGAAATCTTTGGAGAAAATATATTTTCTTTCTCATCTTAGCTCCACCACTTTGTGAAGAGAGTCTCATTTAACAACAGTGCTGGGGATGAGATTTCTTTTGACCAGAATGGAGAACTGGAAGCTGGATTTGATATTATCAACTGGGTGACTTTCCTAAATCAGTCCTTTCGAAGAGTGAAAGTTGGCAGGTTGCAAGCCAGAGCCAAAGTTTTCACCATTAATGAAGGTGACATCACATGGCACAGTGGTTTCAAGCAGGTAATTTCAAGTAATTCTGAAAGTTTGTCAAAAAAGACAAACAATAAGGGAGCATTCCTAAGGATGGGAACCCACCACAAATTATGCCATCTTAAATTAAGCAAACATAAAGTACATAGGATTGAATTTCCATGCAGGAGCAGGGCTACTACTGGCTGAGTTGGTTTGAGCTCAGCAGAGGGAAAACAAGACTTTGAAATACAGGTAGAGTTACACCAGAGAAAAGGAGCAGATCCCACAATGATCTGATCATTTTAAATTGATTAGCCATCAATTGTTGAACAATGCCAGCAGACAATGGGAGATCCAAAAGTATTTTTACTTCACTGGATGCTTTGGAAGTTCTGATTAATATTAGCAACTCTGTTTACCTTAATATTTCCTTTTCTTTTTATAATTTTTATTACAGATTTTCTTGGTTTACGAAAGTAATTTCCACCTCAAAATCATAGCTGCAATGTATTATGTCAATAAAAATCATTTTTCTTGGCTAGCAATAGCCACTTTACTTTGATTTTTTCTTCAGTTTTTTAGTACAGGAAACAGAAAAAGGAATAAAGATATTCACACACGGATTCAACTCATCTGTTTAAACCTTCTGGTCAACCATAAATCAAGCTTTTCACTCAGCTTTAGACATTTAACAATCAGATTTCCTTTCACTTTTTATTAAGCGACAGAAGATGGTAATTGCAGATTTCCAGACTGCAGATTTCCTCCACAAGACGATTTTCTCCTCTTTACAGTTACATTTTTCCCTGTCCCAGAAGTGTTTTAAAAAGAGTCTTCTTTACCTATAAAAGTGATCGTGAGGTGTTTGGATATGTTAACAATTTCTCAGTTTGCCAGCTTGCTCTAACACAATCAATGCATTTTGATGGTAACTTCAAAATGGCCCCAATCAAAGCATATGAAGTTAACTTCCTAGATCAACCTTATCTCCAAACTAATAGTCAGATTAATCTGCCTGACTAATCAATCACCACATAATTATCTTCAGTCAGCAAAAGCCAACAGAGACAGCCTAACTCCTATTCCTCTATCCCAGAAGTCCTCAACAAACTGTAATGCTGGATATTACCCTTTTTGGCTTCAAATAATGTGAAGTCATTTGAAAACATTGAGTTCCTGATTGTTCATGGTTGCAAAGTAGAGTAAAAGTTCAAATATATTTGAACAAAAGGGCACATATCAAAATGATAACTTTAAACAATGTGAGACCCTAAATGTTGACTAGCTTAACATTCTAAAGTTTATGATTGAACAGAGGCTAATATGCGCCCAAAATTATGTTCAGGATAGACCCACCGAAATCAGTAGACGCATTGAAATCAGTAAATTAAGACACTGCCATTGCTTTGCTGAAATCAAGTCATGTATTCAGTTTTCAGTCTTTCTACCATTTTATGTTGAAAAGTAATGGAAGAAAATGGAAAAGTAAAAGAAAGAAAAAGGGGAAAGTGAAAGCTATTATTCTGAGCCCTGAGATACATACAGAGATATAGAGGTAATTGAGATTGTGTAAAATGCCTATGTAGTTGCCCAAATATAGTTGCTGAATATTTTTTTCAAAATTGTTGTTTTGAAATTTCTGGGTTACTCATTATTTGTATCACTGGTGTGTAATGACAAGGTTTTCCTCATTTTCTCTCATTTATACAAAGGCCCAGCCTATTTCTGTATGTTCAGACAAGTGCCATCCAGGTTATAGCAAGAAAATGAAGGAAGGGGCACCATTTTGCTGCTATGATTGCATCCCCTGTCCAAATGGGAAGATTTCAAGCCTTGAGGGTAAGGCTTTCGGTGTACAGGGTTATATATAATACATTGCTGAAGAACTTATATGGAAGATCCATGGACAAGTTTTAGTTGAGGACAGAGCACAAATATTTTTCCCAACTTTCCCATTCCCTGGCAGCAGACACCAGTTTCCACATGATGGAGCAAAAATACCTGTTTTTATTAAAGGGTGGGTGGAAATATTGTAGTGCCAATTCAGGTTGTGCTGTTGCTGATGATGTTGTTTTTAATTGGCTTAATCAGAATCTCCACAAAGGTTTCTTTGAGGATTTAAAAAAATCAACACTATCCAATCCATACTCTATGATAAGCTCTCATGCCAAATAACACTGTCACAACCCTTTTACATTGTTGCAGTATTAGGACAAGACAAATACAATTAGATTTGAGAAATGAGAATAATCATTTTTTCTCTCCCAATTTTCAGACATGGATGAATGTTCTGAATGTGCAGAAGATCAGTATCCCAATAAGGACCAGGATCTGTGTGTTCACAAGACAGTAACATTCTTGTCTTATGAAGAACCACTTGGGATCATCTTAGCCATTTTTTTCACTTTCCTTTTTTTCTGCACAGCTTTGGTGCTAGGAATATTTATAAAGCAACATGACACTCCCATTGTCAAAGCCAACAACCGAAGCCTTTCATATACTCTCCTCATTGCCCTCTTGTTCTGCTTCCTTTGTTCTTTGCTTTTCATTGGCCCACCTCAGAAAGCAACATGCCTTCTCCAACAAATTACTTTTGACATAGTTTTCTGTGTTGCTGTTTCATGCATATTGGCCAAAACTATGACAGTGGTTCTGGCTTTCATGGCTACCAAACCAGGAAGCATGATGAGGAAATGGGTGGGCAAACCACTGGCCATATCCATTGTCCTTTCATGCTCTCTTATCCAAGCATCAATTTGTGTTATATGGTTGGCAACCTTTCCCCCATTCCCAGATGCTGACATGCACTCAGAGACTGAAGAAATTATACTGGGGTGTAATGAGGGGTCTGTGATTATGTTTTTCTGTCTTCTTGGCTATATGGGTTTTCTTTCCATTGTCTGCTTCTGCATAGCTTTCCTTGCCAGGAAGTTACCTGACAGTTTCAATGAAGCCAAGTTTATCACTTTCAGCATGCTGGTCTTCTGCAGTGTTTGGTTGACCTTTGTTCCAACCTACCTGAGTACCAAGGGAAAATACACAGTGGCTGTGGAGGTCTTCTCCATTTTAGCCTCTGGTGCTGGTTTACTGGCTTTCATCTTTTTACCAAAATGTTACATTATTGTGCTGAGGCCTGATTTGAACAACAGGGAACGACTAATTAAGTGAAAATGTTAAAATTATTAATTGTAAGCCGTTCTTTTATATAAGAATGCATTTCAGCTTTTTTAAAACAGCATTTCATTCAATATCTGCAAACACAAAATTCTCCTTGTCTCTCACATATACAGAATCTTTCAATCCCTCTTCACTTTCTACTCTCTCAATCTTTATATTTTCATCTGTAAGGGAAACATCCTATAGCAAGATCCACCAGTATGAGTTGGGTAAGGATGCAAAAGATCTCAAGCAGAACTGGTTGTTTCCAGTATAGTCAGGCTGTACTGTTGAAACTCTGCATCATTGGCTCAGTCAGAGATACACAGGTATACACCCACTCTTGCAGCTCACTTGGATTCAACTCTCTGAACTTAAATGTGTGGCTCTGAAGCTACTGTAAGCACTGAAAAGGAGCTCTTGTGGAGCCAGGATCGGGGGGTGGTGGGGCTATGTTGGAACCTAAGCACATTCCGCCGGTCTTGTGAGCTGGCAACTTGTTATAATTCGGTACATTAAGAAAGATGGTGCAACTCTAAATACTTGGGAGGAGAATTGTGTTGCTATTCTTTTTAAAAGATGGCTGCATTAAAGTTCACATACTGTTTTGTAAAGTGTGACTTACGAATGTTCACCTTTCAATATGAATTGAATTGAACTGATTTTCTCCTTTCTTTCCACAGGCAGTAAGCAGGGAATGTTAAGGGATCCAGTCAGGGCGGGGTGGTGTGGTAGCTTTATGCTAAGAGCCATAAAAGACTTGTGCCAGTTCTGCTCCACTTGGCAATTCATTTTAATAAATGTTTATTCTAAAAACATCAATTAAATCTTGAGATGTAGGTGCTAATCAATATCACATTGTTAAATGTTGGATAGCTCAATTAGTCTCTTGCAGAAAGGAACAACAACAGCAGCTCTTCCAGCACTTTTGGAGAGACAGAAAATGGACTTCATCTTCCTTCCATACTGCACCTATATAACCTCTTGCTATATACCTTATTTTTCACTCCATAAGACACATCTGAACATAAGACACACCGAGTAGTTTTTAGAGGAGGAAATCAGGGGGAAAATATTCTGAATCAAATGTTGTACTAAACTATTTAATAAACTTCCGGCATATTAGAGGGAGAGGGAGAGGGACAGGAGCTGTATGTTTGTTTAGCGTCCCTCTGCAGCCTCATTGCTCCATTTAGGGAGCGGATGGACCTTTTCTAGCTGAGGCTGCTGCAGCTGTTGCTGGCTACGCGCCACTTTTAAAAGCGCCTGCTGGCTTTGAATCGCCTGTCTCCCCTTGCTATCTTACTTGTTTGCCCTGTGCCTGGGGTTTTTTCCATTTACCAGTTTGCAGTCTTTTCCTTCCGCTGCTTGTTTTGAGGCAGGATAGATATGAGCACATGAGCAGGACTTGGATTGCAGGGAATTAGCTCTGTAAATGCACTCTTCCTTGCAGCCTTCTACTTCATTTGTACACGTGGCTACCTAACGTGCGAACAGTTAGCTTGTCTGGTCCGAGTGCCCCTACCCCTTTGTTACTGTAAAAGTTATGCTTGTGCTCTAGTTCTATTGCTGCCAGTGGCTGCTTATCACTTGACTTGAACCTGTTATAGTCTATTCAACTCTGCTTTTAGTACCTCTTGTTTGTTTTATGGCTGTGCCAGTAGCCTGAGAGTTACAACTGATTAGCTGTTAGTTAGCGAGACCAGTTGCTAGGCGATGAGCAGGGAAGCAGCACGCCCCGGATAGACCCAATACAGGAACCCCAAGAGCCTCCTCTCATGCAAGTGGATCCTGTCGCACTTTGCTGCTTTAAAGTGAGCCACAGAGGAGGGAAGGAAGGGGAGCCCATCCATCCCTCCCTTCTCTGCGGCTCGCTTTAAAAGCAGCAAAGCTGGACAGGAGCCGCTTACACCTGTGCAAGCAGCTCCTGTCCCGCTTTGCTGCCATGGCTCTCCTTCCCTCCCTCCTCCCCAGCTTGGCTCGCTATAAAGCTTTGCTGCTTCAATTCAATTCCCATTGACTTGCGGAATTCAGGGGTGGTTTTCCCTCCAAATAGGGCAACTTTGAATGGGCCAATCAGAAGCTGCACTTGGAGGGCAGTGCCTCGCTGGCTGGTTGTGTGAGGCTTCTGCAGCATAGTCAGCTGAAGAGCAAAACCTTCCCACCCCCCTTTACATTATTCCGTTTACACTTCAGGGCAATTACTTATAATGCTTCTAAAATGTATTTTCCTTTTCAGGTTAACCAATGGTTTTCTTGTACCTCCTGATCTTGCTATGGTTGCTAATGGTTGCTGTATTCGGAACCAGGAAGTCATCTCTCTGTAGGGAATTCAGCAGGTCAGGTGGTTTTGCCCTTTTCCATAGCAAAACGTCACAACAGTTAAAGCATTTGGTGGAATCCTAGTCTTCAAACACAGGGTGAAGTGGTGCATCACCCACCATTGTATCAGAGGTGTATTCAGGGTACCCCATTAGAAGGGTCTTGGTGGAAGTCCATGTCTAGAAGCCCAGCTTAGGACAGACAGGATGTAGGGCTTCCAGCCGTAGCCTTAGGATGGCCAGCTCAGTAGATAACTGTCCTGGGGAGGCCATAGTCCATGGCACGACCCTGAAGCAGTTCCAGCACTCCAGCAGGAAGCTGAAATGGATATACACACAACACCGGAGCCAAAGTGCCACCTATACCTATAATCAAGAAAGTTGTGGCCATTTTTATGCAGATAGTTGAGTTTGTACCATCACACATCACATACTATCAGACCGGGGTGGGGGTCCCCTCAGGAAGATGCTTTGTGATCACAGCCAGGGGCGTCGCTAGGGGGGTGCTGTGGGGCTGGCACACCCCGGGTGACAGGGGTGACAAGCGGCGGGTGGGGGTGACAAGCGGTGCCCCCTCCAGCCACTCCCCACACAACACCGGTCACCCTGGGAGCAGCAGCTCTGCATGGACAGGGTGCTCCCTCGGCCGTGCGCTGTTGCTCCCAGGGTGACGTAGCGAGCGGCGGCGCGTGGTGGTGACAAGCGGCAGCCCCTCCCGCCATTCCCAAGTGCTGCCGCTCCCTCCGTCACCCCAGGAGCAACAGCGCACGGCCAAGGGAGCACCCCGTCCGTGCAGCGCTTCTGCTCCCGGGGTGACCGGCCATGCGTGAGGAGTGTCGGGAGGGGCTGCCGCTTGTCACCCCCACGCGCCGCCACTCGCTCCGTCCCCCCGGGAGCAGCAGCACCGCACACACTGTGCGCTGCTGCTCCTGGGGGGACGGAGCGAATGGCGGCGCGTGGGGGTGACAAGCGGCAGCTCCTCCCACCATTCCCACGCGCTGCTGCTCCCTCTGTCACCCTGGGAGTGGCAGCGCACAGCGCGACGACGGAGTGCGCCTGCGCAACATTTCGCGCAGGCGCACTCTGTCGTTGGACCGTCGCTTCCACAGCCTCCTTTTGAGCCGCAGAGCTTAAAAGGGGGCTCTTCAGCTTAAAAGGAGGCTGCAGAAGCGGCGACGGCACTCCCGGAAACGCCCCGGGGGCGGGGCGTCATGACGCCAAAATATGGCGTCGCAACACCCCACCCCCGGGGCGATTCCTTTGCCTCCCCAGGTACCACTGATCACAGCATGCCTCGGACAGCTGGCTCAGGGGATGGGAGACTTGAGATCCTCCTTTCAATCCACATCAGTGCATCATTGGTTTGGGATGAATTATTTTGATTGGCAGATCCTTTAGTTGTTACATTTTAATAAATATAACCTGTTGTCCATCTTTCTTGTCTCATGTCTTCTTGTATGTGTTGCCAATGAGCTTCCTATTAGACACAAACATGCATACTCAGAAGTTTGGTATGCCACACTTTGTATAGAATCAAAAAGATAGTTTCTTGATAAACTTTCTCAATAAAAATTAAGATTTCTTTGATATATCATGCAATGTTATGGGCATTTATATTACAGAATGTAGGGTTGCCGTGTGTGTGTGTGTGTGTGTGTGTGTGTTTGTGTGTGCATGCATGCAGGCGTACATGTGTGTGTCAAAGTTGTTGAGCTTTCTTGGTTGGTTTTTAAAAAATGAGCCCCTTTTTAAAAAATGAGCCCCATATGTACATGTTTTACTAGACATTTTGCGCGCGCACACACACACACACACACACACACACATATATATATATATATATATATATATATATATATATATATATATATGGGATTCTTTGAAGGAAGGGTGGAATAATAAAAATAAATAAATCAATACCCCCCCCAAAAAAAAAAATATTTGGATTTTTTTTAAATAAAAGACCAACACAAGTAAATTAACTATTTATTTTTTACCTATGTAGGACAGTACATTATATCATATTACGATAAATTGGAATAAAATACATGCAGTAGTGATAGTAAAATTACAGTGCATTCTATTTGGAAAGAAAAAAAATCAAAAAATGTGTATATATCAAAAGGAAATGTTATGAACTAAATTTAACAATGGAAAAATGAGAAACTGGGGAAGACCCAGCCAGGTACAACCTTTTTTGCATTGAAAGCATAATTTTCATTTTTTTTTAAGCTATCACAAATTTGTTGAGATGTAACTTCAAAATAAGTATTCCCCTAAAGAATTGTGTTTCATAGAGATAAACATGTTTGCTGAAGCAATACCACAGAGGAACTTTTTGAAAACAGGTAATTTTCATCCACCTCCCAAGATCATTAAATTGAGTGTGGTCAGTTTTGTTCCCTCTTGAATACACTGCCCAAGCTGTGCAGGCACTAGCAAAACAAATAATCAATTGCATAGTGAGTGGTATAAATACCCCCTACACTGCTGCTACCTGGGGTTCCAATATCTGAGGCTTTAAGGTTTGTATTGCAGACTGCAGTGTATGAGAAAGTGGAATCCGACTGACATACTCCTGGATGTTCTAAGGAGGATGTGGAAACAAGGAAGTTGGCGTTTTGAGGGAAGATCTGAGCAAAGATTTGCATTTGCGATATTGCTGGTCTTGTTGCATATTATGATGCCTCACATGGCACCTGAAAGCAATCATTGCATTATTAGTGATCCTATCACTGTTCGTCACAGGTATCTACAGTCTGGTGATCTCATAATTGGTGGAATTATGTCTCAGTTTTTGCTGCCTGATCAACTGCATAGCTTTGATAAAGACCCTCATGATGAACAGATTGAAGAAACCCTGTAAGCCTGTCTGCCTGCCTGCCCTCCCTATCTCTCTCTCCCTTCCAGCCTTCCTCCATTCCTTTAAGTAGAGCTTCCCTGGTCACAAAGACCAGCTGCATGGATTCAATTAAGCAACAATAATTTGTGAACTGTTTTCTTTGCGTAGAGTATATGCATGGACTGCAGCCAGTAAAAGAGCATGTATTAGTGGGATTGCCATGGGCACCAGAAAAGGCTCATCAATGCTTAGTTTTGCTCTGCACTTTCTAGGAAGGGCACTCCGCCTTCCCAGGGGATGGTGTTGCAGTCAGGCCACGAGTTCTCCCCTTGTACAGTGGGGGGGGGGGTGGCTTGGCAATGCTGCCTGCATCACAGGGAGTCTGGGCCATGTCACGCCCCCTGCTGACCAATCCAATAGACCTGGGGCATGGCTTGCACTATTACTTTGTAAGTTTTGGCGGTTAGGCATTGGTAAAACCTGGTTTATAGGAGGGGAGGTTGTGGCCATCACCTGCCCCTCCTCTTTAAGGGTGTTCTCTTAAAGGGATATGGGTGTGTGGATCTCATCTGAAGCCCGGGTATGGACTAGGGCCATGCCACGACCCCATTGGGGACCCTGAGGGAGCTCTGTACATCAACAGCCCCCCCCCCCTTACTGGTGGTTGACACTTACCAAACTACCTGCATGGCTGACAGTCAGATATAGCCGGTTCAATTCCAGTACCTAAGCCAATGCCACACCCATTCTGGTCTCAGTTATTCCATTAACCTGAAATACTGGTGTCCATGTGTTTCATTATCCACCAATTGGGGGAGGGCTAGGGGCCTTGACATGCAAAAGGTTAGGCTTTTCAAGTCCAGGTCTGAGTGATCCAGCAGTAAAACACAGGTTTTTACTGGGGCAAACAAGCAAGCAAGCAAACAAACAAACCCATTAATAGCTGGACCAAGAAACCCTGGACCTGTGCCCAGAAATGAAGCCAAAAAGGAAGTGTGGATGAGTCCAGAGTGTGGGCAGAGGTGGCATAAGCCTCTACTTCTTTGCTGTGACCTTAGTAAAAAAATAAAAATAAAAATGCCCTGTGCTGTTATGTGGGAATACCTGTATATACTGAAATCATGGCTGAGAAAGGAGAGCTTAAAGCTTCCCTTCCCAAATGCTATGGTTTTCATGATAACCGATACACAAACACACACACACACATTTGGCATTTAATTTTTAAGCAATTGTGGTGTGAATACCAATAATGCCATAGTTATAAAAAAATAATATTCCATTAAAGGATGAAAAGAATATTTTTCATTTCAGTTTTCTGATAGGAAAATTTCCATTGTGAATTCAAGCTTTTTAAAGGGTTAATCCCTCAACTATATTGGAAGCCAACTATTTTGCTACTGATATTAATCTCTTCTTAATTTTCCTAAAGAATACTAGCAATTACAGGTACATCAATCATTACAAACACAGGCTTAAACTGAATTGTAGCCCTTTACCTCTTTCCAAAAAGCTTATCACCAGTCACCAAGCAGCCGTAGAATGGGTTTGCATACATCCCTATTCCAAATATATTAATTAACTGAAAGGTTGGGTGAGGGGTATCTGCTGTAGCATATGCTCTTGGTGAAGAGCAACACTGTAAAAGTTTTACTAAGAACAATGTCTTACTTTCATGTTCCATCCAAATCTCATTATAGTATACTGACTAAGAACTATCTGCACACCCTAGCATTGGTGTATGCTGTGAAGGAGATAAATGAAAACCACTATATCTTACCAAATGTTACCTTGGGCTTCCATATCTATGAATGTTATTCCATTGCACATTGGACCTACATTGGCATTTTGCAACTTCTCTCAGCAGAGAACAGATTTTCCCCAAACTATAAGTGTGGTGTTCAGAACCAACTGATGGCTGTCATTGGGGCTCTTTATTCTGAAACCTCCCTCCACATGGCAACACTATTGGGCATGTACAAAGTTCCACAGGTAGGATATGTCATGGTCAGTGACATATGACTTTGTGCTGTGGATACATCATGTTTGAGATAAGCTTTCAGACCTGCACATAAGACATACAGCAAAGCTAAATGACAAAGTCACTTGATCTTTGCTTGTGGTTTTGAGCCCCATGTTGGGTGAAAGATTCCTGCATTACAAGAGTATATCCAGCAAGGCCACTTGTAAAAAGGGGTTTGACCAAATGGCCCTTGTGGTCCCTTACAACTCCCTAATTCTATGCTTGTAAGTGGCAAAATGTATTTGGCCATAACTGTGCACACTCCTATATAAATGTTATATAAATACATTATAAACATAAATAATTATATAAACATTATATATCAATTATATATTATAAATATATAATTAAAAATAACTTATTAAAAATAAGTAATGACTAGCATATTAATAATAACTGTGATGACATTTAAAATCAATAATTATTACACATGCAATATAGAAACACATTGAAAAGTGGATTCAAATTATACTGATATTTAGTAATGGTTACAGTAGTTGTTATTACTTCAGGGAATCAAAATGCACACTCAGGCTTCTTTATTTCTGTAAACATATCCCATTCCATCCTCTCCCCCTTACATCTTTCCACAGTTCACATATGGCTCTGTTCAACTGATACCTGATAAAGCTGAAACTTGTTCATTCTACCAGATGGTCCCTAATGAAACCTATGAACATAAAGGGATTCTCCTGTTGCTTCTGCATTTCCAATGGACATGGGTTGGAGTCATTGCCACAAATGATGAGAATGGAGATAGATTTGTGTGGACAATAACAGCAATGTTTCCCCAATGGGGAATCTGTTTTTCCTACATAGAAAGAATTGATGTAATTTTTTTCAATGATCTGTTTGCAGCTGTAGGTTCATTGGTGAGAATATATAATCTTTCCATTGAGTGTAATGCCAATGCAGTTATTGTTTATTCAGAAAACATAGCAACTTTCAGATGGCTATTATACATTCCAGAAATTGAATATGATATAATGCCGCCCAAAGGTAAAGTGTGGATTCTAACAGTCCAGCAGGAACTCAGTTCATACCCTTATCAAAAGGGTTGGGATTTACAAGTCATCCATGGTGCTTTGGGCTTCACCATTCAGTCCAATGAGCTGTTAGGATTCGATAATTTCCTACAGACCAGAAACCATCTGGAGACCAAAGAAGATGGTTTTATCAGCGATTTCTGGGTACAGGCATTCAAGTGTCTTTTACTCCATATATTTGTTAGCACAGGGGGTGAGAAGTCCTGCACTGGAAATGAAAAGCTGGACAGCCTCTCTGGGGATTTTTTTGAAATGAAAATTATTGGCCACAGCTACAACATCTACAATGCTGTCTATGCTGTGGCCCATGGCTTGCATGCCATGCAATTATTCAAACCCAGAAGAACGATGAAATTTCAGCATCCACAGCCATGGCAGGTAATGGCCCAAGAATGAAAATATGAGTTAGCACCATATGTGTGTGAATGTTTAACAATATGAACATATGCAGCATTTTCGTGAACTTATCTTCTTTACTAATTTCATCTCATCACCATACTGTATCTAAATGTAAAACACAGATAGATTGTTGATTGATGATAGATAGATAGATGGTAGATGATAGATAGATGGTAGATGATAGATAGATAGATGGTAGTTGATAGATAGATGGTAGGTGATAGATAGATAGATAGATAGATAGATAGATAGAAGATGATAGATAGCTAGATAGGTAGATAAATAGTCAGTCAGACAGACAGATAGATGATAGGTAGATGGTAGATGGTAGATAGATAGATGATAGATAGATAGATAGATGATAGATAGATAGATAGATAGATAGATATAGATAGATGATCGATAGATAGATGATTGATAGATAGATACATCGATACTGTAGATTAATATTCCCTAATACCTTTTTGTATGGAAACTGTTACATTTTAGTAGCTACATTTTAGTAGCACTACACAAACTGTCCCTTTCATGGATCACTGCCTTGTAATGGCGAAGGGGCTTGAATAACTCAGGGAAGCTATGGACAGGTCAAGATGGACAGGTCATAGTGGAGAGTTTTGACCAAATGTGACCCATCTGGAGCAGGAACTGGCAAGCCACTCCAGTATCCCTGTAAAGACAACAGGCATATAAAAGTTATGACACTGGAAGATGAGCCCCTCAGGTTGGAAGGCGCCCAACATGCTACTGAGGAAGAGTGGAGGACAAGTACAAGTAGATTCAAAGCTGATGAAGCGGCTGGGCCAAAGCCGAAAGGTCACTCAGTTGCAGATATGCCTGGAAGCGAAAGGAAAGTCCAATGGTGTAAAGAAAAAAAATGCATAGGAACCTTGAATGTAAGAACAATGAACCTTGGTAAGCTGGATGTGGTCAAAAATGAGATGGCAAGAATAAACATTGACATCCTGGGCATCAGTGAAATAAAATGGACGGGAATGGGCGAATTCAGTTCGGATGACTATCATATCTACTACTGTGGGCAGGAATCCCGTAAAAGAAATGGAGTGGCCCTCATAGTCAACAAAAGAGTGGCGAAAGCTGTACTGGGATGCAATCTCAAAAATGATAGAATGATCTTGATACGAACCCAAGGCAGACTTTTTAACATCACAGTAATCCCAGTTTATGCACCAACGACCGGTGTTGAAGAAACTGAAATTGACCAATTCTATGAAGACTTACAACACCTTCTAGAAATGACACCAAAGAAGGATGTTCTTCTCATTATAGGGGATTGGAATGCTAAAGTAGGGAAGAAGAAGACTTTGGATTTGATATCCCGCTTTTTACTACCCGAAGGAGTCTCAAAGCGGCTAACATTCTCCTTTCCCTTCCTCCCCCACAACAAACACTTGGTGAGGTGAGTGGGGCTGAGAGACTTCAAAGAAGTGTGACTAGCCCAAGGTCACCCAGCAGCTGCATGTGGAGGAGTGGAGACGCGAACACGGTTCCCCAGATAACGAGTCTACCGCTCTTAACCACTACACCACACTGGGAGTCAAGAGATAAAATGAAGCAGGGCAAAGGCTAATAGAGTTCTGTCAAGAGAACAAGCTGGTCATCACAAACACTCTTTTCCAACAACACAAGAGATGATCTACACATGGACATCACCAGATGGGCAGCATCAAAATCAGACTGATTATGTTATCTGCAGCCAACGATGGAGAAGCTCTATACAGTCAGCAAAAACAATACCTGTAGCTGACTGTGGCTCAGACCATCAGCTTCTTATAACAAAATTCCAGCATAAACAGAAGAAAGTAGGAAAAACCACTGGGCCAGTAAGATACAATCTAAATCAAGTTCCTTATGAATACACAGTGGAAGTGAGGAACTGGTTTAAGGATTTAGATTTGGTGGGAAAAGTGCCTGAAGAACTATGGATGGAGGCTCGTAACATTATACAGGAGGCAGCAACGAAAATGTGAGGGAGATAGTGAAAGATACAGGAAACTGAATGCAGATTTCCAAAAAATAGCAAGGGGAGACAATAGGGCCTTCTTAAATGAGCAATGCAAAGAAATAGAGGATAACAACAGAACGGGAAAAACCAGAGATCTGTTCAAGAAAATCGGAGATATAAAAGGAACATTTCGTCCAAAGATTACCATAATAAAGGACAAAAGTGGGAAGGACCTAACAGAAGCAGAAGATATCAAGAAGAGGTGGCAAGAATACACAGAGGAATTATACCAGAAAGATATGGAGGTCTCGTACACCCTAGGTAGTGTGGTTGCTGACCTTGAGCCAGACATCCTGGAGAGTGAAGTCAAATGGGCCTTAGAAAGCACTGCTAATAACAAGGCCAGTGGAAGTGATAATATTCCAGCTGAATTATTTAAAATTTTAAAGGATGATGCTGTTAAGGTGCTACACTCAATATGCCAGCAAGTTTGGAAAACTCAGCAGTGGCCAAAGGATTGGATAATATCAGTCTACATCCCAATTGCAAAGGTCAGTGCCAAAGAATGCTCCAACTACCGCACACTTGCGCTCATTTCACACGCTAGCAAGGTTATGCTTAAAATTCTACAAGGCAGGCTTAAGCAATATATTTACCGAGAACTCCCAGAAGTGCAAGCTGAATTTCGAAGGGGCAGAGGAACCAGAGACCAAATTGCAAACATGTGCTGGATTATGGAAAAAGCTAGAGAGTTCCAGAAAAAACATTTACTTCTGCTTCATTGACTACGCAAAAGCTTTTGACTGTGTCGACCACAGCAAACTATGGCAAGTTCTTAAAGAAATGGGAGTGCCTGATCACCTCATCCGTCTCCTGAAAAATCTCTATGTGGGACAAGAAGCTGCAGTTAGAACTAGATATGGAATAACTGATTGGTTCAAAATTGGGAAAGGAGTACGACAAGGCTGTATATTGTCTCCCTGCTTATTTAACTTATATGGAGAATTCATCATGCGAAAGACTGGACTGGATGAATCCCAAACCGGAATTAAGATTGCCGGAAGAAATATCAACAACCTCAGATATGCTGATGATACTACCTTGATGGCAGAAAGTGAGGAGGAATTGAAGAACCTTTTAATGAGGGTGAAAGGGGAGAGCGCAAAATATGGTCTGAAGCTCAACATCAAAAAAACTAAGATCATGGCCACTGGTCCCATCACCTCCTGGCAAATAGAAGGGGAAGAAATGGAGGCAGTGAGAGATTTCACTTTCTTGGGTTCCATGATCACTGCAGATGGTGACAGCAGTCACGAAATTAGAATACGCCTGCTTCTTGGGAGGAAAGCAATGACAAATCTAGACAGCATCATAAAAAGCAGAGACATCGATAAAGGTCCATATAGTTAGAGCTATGGTTTTCCTAGTAGTAATGTATGGAAGTGAGAGCTGAACCATAAAGACGGCTGATCACTGAAGAATTGATGCTTTTGAATTATGGTGCTGGAGGAGACGCTTGAGAGTGCCATGGACTGCAAGAAGATCAAACCTATTCATTCTTAAGGAAATCAGGCCTGAGTGCTCACTGGAAGGACAGATCCTGAAGCTGAGGCTCCAATACTCTGGTCACCTCATGAGAAGGGAAGATTCCCTGGAAAAGACCCTGATGTTGGGCACAAGGAGAAGGGGATGACAGGGGACAAAATGGTTGGACAGTGTTCTTGAAGCTACCAACATGAGTCTGACCAAACTACAGGAGGCAGTGGAAGACAGGAGTGCCTGGCATGCTCTGGTCCATGGGGTCATGAAGAGTTGGACACGATTAAATGACTAAGCAACAAACAACAACAAAAACTGTGGTCTTTCAGTTATCTGTTGGCTCCAGAAAAGTATTATTTTCTCGCAACACCATCAAATATTTCATTCTGATATTTCTAAAACAATCCAAAGGAATGGGAATGAATTCTCATGGACCCTCCATTCCCTTCTCCTTCATCTACATCCGTCTTTTCTGATCAAGGACTCAGATGTTTTTTCCATAGTGAAACAATGGCTAATGCTGGGAAGCAACCTATATGAGATGTATCTGGAATGTTCCGGAACTACATGAGATATATAATTTTGTGCTATATTTCTTCATCTTTCTTTCTTTCTTTCTTTCTTTCTTTCTTTCTTTCTTTCTTTCTGCCTGCTTTTTATACCACAGGCCTTTGATTAGGCAAAACAAAACTTAAAATAGTCTAAATATGTCCTTTGGGCTTACAGCTCTCCCACTTATTCAACAGTCTCCTATGTATTAATAGAATAGTGTTCTTAAATCAAAGGTGTTTTGAATCATGAGCTGTTCTAAGTCCTCTTGAGTCTGCCGAGTAGATCTTGTAGAATTTGTGTCAAGTGGAGTAGAGAGTACTGATATTATTAGAAGACAGTTTCATATGTAAGGCATTGAAATCTTTGAAGAAAATATATTTTCTTTCTCATCTTAGCTCCACCACTTTGTGAAGAGAGTCTCATTTAACAACAGTGCTGGGGATGAGATTTCTTTTGACCAGAATGGAGAACTGGAAGCTGGATTTGATATTATCAACTGGGTGACTTTCCTAAATCAGTCCTTTCAAAGAGTGAAAGTTGGCAGGTTGCAAGCCAGAGCCAAAGCATTCACCATTAATGAAGGTGACATCACATGGCACAGTGCTTTCAAGCAGGTAATTTCAAGTAATTCTGAAAGTTTGTGGAAAAAAGAGCAAACAATAAGGGAGCATTCCTAAGGATGGGAACCCACCACAAATTATGCCATCTTAAATTAAGCAAACATAAAGTACATAGGTTTGAAATTCCATGCAGGAGCAGGGCTACTCCTGGTTGAGTTGGTTTGAGCTCAACAGAGGGAAAACAAGACTTTGAAATACAGGTAGAGTTACACCAGAGAAAAGGAGCAGATCCCACACTGATCTGATCATTTTAAATTGTTTAGCCATCAATTGTTGAACAATACCAGCAGACAATGGGAGATCCAAAAGTATTTTACTACTCTGCATGCTTTTCATGGTCTGGTTAATATTAGCAGCTCAGTTTACCTTAATATTTCCTTTTCTTTTTTATAATTTTATTGCAGATTTTCTTGGTTTACGAAAGTAATTTTCCACCTCAAAATCATAGCTGTAATGTGTTATCTCATAAAAAATAGCAATAGCCACTTTACTTTCATTTTCTTCAGTTTTTTAATAGCAGGAAACAAAAAAAGGAATACAGATTTACACACAGGGATTCCCCCTCATCTGTTTAATCCTTTTCAGAGTATAGATTTCAACCACGAGATGGGTTGTGTGTGTGTGTCTCTTTACAGTTACAATTTTCCTTGTCCCAGAAGTATTTTTAAAAAAGCCTTCCTTAGCTATAAAAGTGATTATGTGGTGTTTGGGCATGATGACAACTTCTCAGCTTGCCAGCTTGCTCTAACTGAATAAAAGCATTTTGAGGTTAATTTAAAATGGGCTCAATCAAAGCATTTGCGGTTAACTTCCTAGATCACCCTTATCTACAAATTAATAGTCAGACAATCTGTCTGACTAATCAATCAACACATAATTATCTTCTCTCTGCAATACATAACAGAGAGACAGCCGAACTGTCATTCCTCTATTAGTAGACCCATTGAAATCAATAGACCCATTTTAATCAGTAAATTGTGACACTGCCATTGCTTTGCTGAAATCAAGTCATGTATTCAGTTTTCAGTCTTTCTACCATTTTATGTTGAAAATTAATGGAAGAAAATGGAAAAGTAAAAGAAAGAAAAAGGGGAAAGAGAAAGCTATAATTCTGAGCCCTGAGATACATAAAGAGATATAGAGGTAATTGAGTTTGTGTAAAATGGCTATGTAGTTGCCCAAATATACTTGCAGAATAATTTTTGTTTGTTGTTTTGAAGTTTCTGTGTTACTCATTATTTGTATCACTGGTATGTAACGACAAGGTTTTCATCATTTTCTCTCATTTATACAAAGGCCCAGCCTATTTCTGTATGTTCAGACAAATGCCATCCAGGTTATAGCAAGAAAATGAAGGAAGGGGCACCATTTTGCTGCTATGATTGCATCCCCTGTCCAAATGGGAAGATTTCAAGCCTTGAGGGTAAGGCTTTCGGTGTACAGGGTTATATATAATACATTGCTGAAGAACTTATATGGAAGATCCATGGACAAGTGACAGTTGAGGACAGAGCACAAATATTTTTCCCACCTTTCCCATCCCCTGACAGCAGACACCAGTTTCCACATGAAGGAGCAAAAATACCTGTTTTTATTAAAGAGTGGGTGGAAATATTGTAGTGACAGTTCAGGTTGTCCTGTTGCTGCTGATGTTGTTTTTAATTGGCTTAATTAGAATCTCCACAAAGGTTTCTCTGAGGCTTTAAAAAATCAACAAAATCCAATTCATACTCTATGATAAGCTCTCATGTCAAATAACACTGTCACAACCCTTTTACATTGTTGCAGTGTTAAGACAAGACAAATACAATTAGATTTGAGAAACGAGAATAATCATTTTTTTCTCTCCCAATTTTCAGACATGGATGAGTGTTCTGAATGTGCAGAAGATCAGTATCCCAATAAGGACCAGGATCTGTGTGTTTGCAAGGCAGTAACATTCTTGTCTTATCAAGAACCACTTGGGATCACCTTAGCCATTTTTTCACTTTCCTTTTCTTTCTGCACAGCTTTGGTGCTAGGAATATTTATAAAGCAACATGACACTCCCATTGTCAAAGCCAACAACCGAAGCCTTTCATATACTCTCCTCATTGCCCTCTTCTTCTGCTTCCTTTGTGCTTTGCTTTTCATTGGCCCACCTCAGAAAGCAACATGCCTTCTCCAACAAATTACTTTTGGCATAGTTTTCTGTGTTGCTGTTTCATGCATATTGGCCAAAACCATGACAGTGGTTCTGGCTTTCATGGCTACCAAACCAGGAAGTATGATGAGGAAATGGGTGGGCAAACCACTGGCCATATCCATTGTCCTTTCATGCTCTCTTATCCAAGCATCAATTTGTGTTATATGGTTGGCAACCTTTCCCCCATTCCCAGATGCTGACATGCACTCAGAGACTGAAGTAATTATACTGGGGTGTAATGAGGGGTCTGTGATTATGTTTTTCTGTCTTCTTGGCTATATGGGTTTTCTTTCCATTGTCTGCTTCTGCATAGCTTTCCTTGCCAGGAAGTTACCTGACAGTTTCAATGAAGCCAAGTTTATCACTTTCAGCATGCTGGTCTTCTGCAGTGTTTGGTTGACCTTTGTTCCAACCTACCTGAGTACCAAGGGAAAATACACAGTGGCTGTGGAGGTCTTCTCAATTTTAGCCTCTGGTGCTGGTTTACTGGCTTTCATCTTTTTACCAAAATGTCACATTATTGTGCTGAGGCCTGATTTGAACAACAGGAAACGACTAATTAATTGAAAACACTATTAATTGTAAGCAGATTTATTTGTAAGAATGCATTTCATTTTTTTCCAGCATTTCGTTCAATAACTGCAAACAGAAAATTCTCCTTGTCCATCACATTTACAGAATCTTTCAATCTCTCTTCCCTTTCTGCTATCTCAATCTGTATATTTTCATCTATAAGGTGCAAAATTGTAAAATATAGCTTTATTACACTTCACATACTGTTTTGTAAAGTGTGAATTAGGAATGTTCATCTTTCAATGTGAATTGAATTACATTTCTCCTCCGTTTCCACAAGCAGAAAGCAGGGAATGTTAGGGGTCCCATCAGGGGGTGACGTGTCTTTTATGGGTTTTAGGTTCATAAGACTTGTGCCAGTTCTGCTACACTTGGCAATTCAGTTTAATAAATCTTTATTCTAAATAGGTGAATGTAATCTTGATGATGCAGTTGCAAATCAGGATCATATCTTTAAATTGTATGTAGTTCAGTTAGTCTCCTGCAGAAATGACCACTCCTCACATCAAATGGGGGCCCCCTTTTGTGTGGTCACATGCAGCCACCCGGATCACAGTGCGGCTCTTGGTAGTACAGGCTGGCTTCGCCCTCCCCAGGCTGGATACCTGGAGGTCTCCGCCTACCTCAGCCAATCGCCCAATCCCTCCTGGGGAGGTGTTGCTAGGGGATCGGCCAGGTAGGGGGTGGGACCACGCTGCCCAGAAAAACGGAAGGTGAATCTTACCTGCGAACCGTCAGTGGGCAGAAAAGAACAGCAACGGTTCTTCCAGCACATTAAATTAAGTATGGCATAAGCTTTCTCCTGAAGCCCATGTTTTGGGTCAATTGCAAATTAGTGGCAATGATTTGTTCCAGGTACAGAATTTCCCTATGATGTTGCATGCAACTCTCATTGCAGTGCCCTTATTAAAACTACCAGCATACTTTGGCCTTGACATTTGTGGTGAAGGAGATCAATCAAAACCACCAGCTCCTGCCCAATGTTACCATGGGCTTCCGCATCTATGACAGCTACTTCAGTGAAAGGTGGAGCTATCGTGCCACAATGGAACTTCTCTCAACACAGACCAGATTTGTCCCCAACTACAAGTCAGATGCATGGGGTAATCTGAGAGCAGTCATTGGAGAGCTTTCCTCTGAAATCTCCCTGGTGATGGCAACTGTTTTAGGCAGTGCTTTTTTCTGGGCGTATGCAGGGGTACACATACCCTAAAACATTTTGTGAATCTAAGTTTGGCCTCATTGAGGGGCAGTATTTCAATATGAGTAGGAAAATGAGAGTATCCCTAAACATTTTTTTAGGGGGGGGGAAGCATTGATTTTAGGTCTCTACAAGGTTCCACAGGTGAGATGCGCTTGTGTATAGTGTCTTCCCATATTTTTGTGTAGTTTGGGGATGAGAGAAGGACATGTTTGAGATGAACATGTAGACTGTCCATTCGCTTTAAAATCCCATCACAACCATATATATAACTTTCCTCCAGCATAATTTGTTCACACACAAAAAAATAATATATGGAACAATAAACATGCAGGATTTTTTTTAAGAGTTACAATTCTTACCTGTGAGTGGACTCTGTTACAGGTTTGAATCCACTAATTTTCTGTTCTCTTCATTTTATATGCTTTTATGTGTTCTTATATTACTGCTTTAATGGCTTCAATATATTGTTAACTGGGAGCAACTGATGACATTTTAAAACAAATTGGTAATTATATTGCAAAACCACTCACAGCACCCCTACCCTTGTGGGCAAAAATGAAGGCAACACTAGGTATAAACAACTAGAAAAGACACTATTCAGGAATTTAAAATTGGTCACAACTTTTATTGATTACAGATGTAGGTAGACTTTGTCTCAAGTACTGGGCGTATAGACATTATCAGCTGCCAGGTGGAGGGTTGAAACTTACACACACACACACACACACACACACACGTCTCTATTTCTATTTCTATTTCTGCTTCCACTTCATCATTCTCTAGTTCACATATGGCTCTGCTCCATTTATTACTGAGGACACCAAAGACCTTTCATTTTACCAAATGGTGCCAAATGAGGCCCATCAATACAAGGGGATGCTGTGGTTGCTTATACATTCCCGCTGGTCATGGGCAGGAGCCCTTGTTGCAGATGAAAGCAATGGAGAAAGATTCTTGGAAAATAGTGGTACCAGTTTTCACAGTATGGCATCTGTTTTGCTTTAATACAGGGGTCCCCAAACTAAGGCCCACGGCCCGGATACGGCCCGCACAAGCCAATTATCCAGCCTCCGACGACCCCCACCGCCACCGCCTGCTCTTACTGCCACGGCATGGCACGGCACGGCACGGCACAGCTGCCCATCTCCGGGTCGGCGCAGCGCCAGAAATAGCTTGTGCACATGCGCAAGCGTCATTTCCAGTGCACTTCCGGGTCTGCGGAGGCCCGTGCGCATGTGCACAAGCTATGTCTGCCACCACACCGACCCGGAAGTGTGCCAGAAATAACACATGCGCATGCACACAAGCTATTTCCAGTGCTGTGCCAGAAGTGCACCGGAAAAAGCAAGTGCACGCGCGTATGGGTCATGCTCCCCCGCCCTCCGCCCCCCATGTGATCGGCGCTGGAGGAACCCACCCGAGGCCAGGTAAGTTTGCCTACCCCTGGTTTAATAGAAAGAGTCAAGGCAGTTTATATCACTGATGCTGGAATGGGGAGCATAGCTACTGCAAATAATAATAATAATAATAATAATAATAATAATAATAATAATAATTTATTTCTACCCCGTCCATCTGGCTGGGTTTCCCCAGCCATTCTGGGCGGCTTCCAAACAAAATATTAAAATACAATAGTCTGTTAAACATTAAAAGCTTCCCTAAACAGGGCTGCCTTCAGATGTCTAAGTTTGGTAGTTGTTTTTCTCTTTGACATCTGATGGGAGGGCGTTCCACAGGGCGGGTGCCACTACTGAGAAGGCCCTTTGCCTAGTTCCCTGTAACTTGGCTTCTCGCAGCAAGGGAACCGCCAGAAAGCCCTCGGCACGGGACATCAGTGTCCGGGCAGAACAATGGGGGTGGAGACGCTCCTTCAGGTATACTGGACCGAGGCCGTTTAGGGCTTTAAAGGTCAGTACCAACACTTTGAATTGCGCTAGGAAACGTACTGGGAGCCAACACTTTGAATTGTGCTCAGAAATGTACTGGGAGCCTATGTATAATATTATGGAGAGCAAAGCCAATGTGTTCATGATCTCTGTAGAAACACAGTCTATGATAAATTGGAGATGGTTGCTACATCTACCTGAAATAAAATGTCCCCAGCCTCAATCTGTCAGAACTTGAAGGATCAGCAACATGCAACAACCAACAACAACACGATCATAGAAAGTGAGATAGTGAAGGGGGGTGAGTTCATATATATATATCTCCATCCTTCTGCCTTGGGTTGTATTTAAAAAAGCAAAAATTAATACAAGCCAAAGTCTTCTTCTTTTCACAAGCTAGTAGGAACTGGAAAATAGATGGGCAGTGGCGTAGCTAGCGATCCTCGCCCAGGAGGGATTTTGTCACCCCCTCAGGGATTATACCCCACCCACCGCCCCCCTTCCTATACCTCTGTGGACAGGGTGGGGTTGGTTTGGCTGGGGCTAGGAAGGGAAGTCTGCAAGTTAAGAGCCCGCAGAATTTCCTTGTGGACTTTCCTTCACTGGAGGTTTTTAGGCATCTGTCATAGGTGCTTGAGTGGAGATCCTTACCTTGCACACTGTTGGACTGGAAGAAGAGGTGGTCCATTTTCAGTCTCCTCAAAAGTCATCCAAAGTAAAATGCTGTCTGAATTTTAGATTAGAGTTGGGTGAAATGATTTTTTTTATTTAAAATTGAGTTTATGAACCATCACAGTTGTCTCTTCAGAATGGCATGAGCATTTGGGTAAGAAACAAAGGTCTCTCTCTCTCTCTCTCTCTCTCTCTCTCTCTCTCTCTCTCTCATATACAATAGTGCCTCGCATGACGAAATTAATTTGTTCTGCGAGTGCTGTCGTCTAGCGAAAATTTCGTCTTGTGAAGCACCAACGGGGGAAGAGCGGTTTCACGGGGGAAAAAATCGCAAACATTTTTCGTCTTGCGAGGCAAGGCCATAGGAAAATTCGTCTTGTGAGTCAGCCTTTCGCTAGCGAATGCCTTTCGTCTAGCGAGTTTTTCGTCTAGCGAGGCATTCATCTAGCGAGGCACCACTGTACTGGGCTGACAGCCACTAGTGGGCCTTGGGAAACTTTCAAGAGGGTGTTAGTGCCACAGCCTGCTCAGTGCTATTTCACTTGGCTCTCCTGCTAGCTCAGCATCAGAAATCCTTTGCAAGCCAAGTAAAAGTGACGAGGTGATCAAGAAGTTCATGGGAGAACAGGGAGTGAAATTCTTCCTCATCTTAAAATTTGAGAGAATGAATGAGGACATTGGGGAACAGCCCAGTCGCTTAAAATAGCAATAGATTATATAGGGTGGTACTGTGGGTTAAACCACAGAGCCTAGGACTTGCTGATCAGAAGGTCGGCAGCTTGAATCCCCATGATGGGGTGAGCTCCTGTTGCTCAGTCCCAGCTCCTGCCAACCTAGCAGTTTGAAAGCACGTCAAAAGTGCTAGTAGAGAAATAGGTACCACTCTGGCGGGAAGGTAAACGGCGCTTACGTGCGCTGCTCAGGTTCGCCAGAAGCAGCTTTGTCATGCTGGCCACATGACCCGGAAGTTGTACGCTGGCTCCCTCGGCCAGTAACGCGAGATGAGCGCCGCAACCCCAGAGTTGGACACGACTGGACCTAATGGTCAGGGGTCCCTTTACCTTTATACAGGAGAAGTATAGAAGGAAGATGTGGTCTATTTTCAGTCTCCTCAAAAGTCACCCACAGTAAAATGCTGTCTGAATTTCAGATTAGAGTTGGGTGAAATGATTTTTTTTATTTAAAATTGAGTTTATGAACCATCACAGTTGTCTCCTCAGAATGGCATCATCATTTAGGTCAGAAACAAAGGACTCTCTCTCTCTCTCTCTCTCTCTCTCTCTCTCTCTCTCTCTCTCACACACACACACACACACACACACAAAGAGTTTGTATTGCTAGAAAATTACATTGTATTCAGTTTTTTCCCCCTGAGGAGTTGCTCCCTATTGTTCAGCTCAGGCCTCAGCACAATAATGTAGCATTTCGGGAAAAAGATACAACCAAGCAAGCCAAAACTGGATGATATGATGGAAAAAATTTCCACAGCCACCATGTATTTTCCCTTGGTGCTCAGGTACGTTGGAACAAAAGATAACCAGACACTGCAAAATATCAACATGCTAAATGTGATAAACTTGGCTTCATTGAAACTGTCAGGCAACTTCCTAGCAAAGAAAGCCACAGTGAAGCTAACAATTGCCAGGAAGCCCAAGTACCCCAAGACACAGTAAAACATAGTCACAGAACCTTCATTGCATTCTAGTAAAATTTCCTCAGTCACTGAATGCATGTCAACATCTGGGAATGGGGGAGAGGTTGCCAGCCATATAGCACAAATACCTGCTTGCATAAGGGAGCAAGAAAGAACAATGGTGCTAGCTAGTCTTTTCCCCACCCATTTCCTCATCGTAGAACCAGGCTTGGTGGCCATGAAAGCCAGAACCACAGTGATAGATTTTGCCAATACAGAAGAAACAGCCATGGAGAAGATGATGCCAAAGGCAGTTTGTCGGAATAGACACCCCAGTATCCAAGGTCTGCCAATGAAGAGCAATACACAGAGAGGGCAGAGCAGGAGGGAGAGAAGAAGCAGGTAGGTAAGATTCCTGTTGTTAGCTTTGACAATAGGAGTGTCATGATACTTCATAAATGCCACGAGCACAAGAGCTGTGATCAAGGAACATGAAAGAGCACCAGTGACTAAGCTGATTCCCAAGGGCTCTTCAAAAGCCAGGAAGCTTATAACTTTAGGAATGCAAAAATCCTGATCTTCATTTGGGTGACGATCTTCTGGGCACCAGAAACAGTCACTCATGTCTGAAAAATAATATTCCCTGTCAGTATTCCCAAACATTTCTTGATGCTAAATTGATATTGCAATCCAAATGGCTGGTGCATGTGCTGCAGGTAGTGCTGTGGTCTAAACCACTAAGCCTCTTGTACTTACTGATAGGAAGGTTGGCAGTTCGAATCCCCACAATGGAGTGGGCTCCCATTGCTGTGTCCCAGGTCCTGCCAGCCTAGCAGTTCGAAAGCACGCCAGTGGAAGCAAATAAATAGGTACTACTGTAGCAGGAAGGTAAATGGTGTTTCCATTTGCTCTGGTTTCTGTCACAGTTTTCCATTGCGCCAGAAGCAATTTAGTCATGCTGGCCACATGACTCGGAAAACTGTCTGTGGACAAACGCCTGCTACCTTGGCCTGAAAGAGAGATGGGTGCCGCAACCCCATAGTTGCCTTTGACTGGACTTAACCATCCAGGGGTCCTTTACATTTACCTTTACCTTTACCTTTGCCTATATGAAAGCAGAATATTTCTATCCTATAGCACAGGTGTGGGGAAGCCTCATTCCATGCCCAATATGTGTGGGGCACCTTTTCCTGGCAGCACTAAGGCCCGTAGACTGCAGCAAAAGACTGGGCCCAGGTTTTGCTTGGTATCTTGCTGGTGCAGTGGCGAATTGGGAAAAGTTGTTCCATTAGCCCTTGCAAAGGGGATTGGAAATATTTCATCAGTAGCATCTTGGAGTGAAAGTGTCCTGAAGTGCCAGTGCAGTAGCGTGTGGTAACTTTTGACTCTAGCCTAATGATCTGGGAAGTTGAACGAAATCTGTTTCTGAAACTCGTTCGACCTCCGAACGTTCACAAACTGGAACACTCACTTCCAGTTGTGCGGCATTCAGGAGCCAAAATGTTTGACTTGCAAGGCATTCGGGATCCAAAGTAGGATTGTATATGAAACCAGACTTATTCATCTCTTGTCATCTCTTGTCAGCGACTTTCCTATCAATGGCCTTCAAATTGCATTTTGTATATTGCTGAGATTACATATTCACCCTGAAAACGCTTTTACAATGAATATTGTATAATTGATTTTTATATGTGGGATTGTTCTTAATTGGTTTTACTATTGATATTTTTAAGGTTGCAATGTTTTATGAGAAGCAATTCATAAAATCCAACAAGCAAGCAAGCAAGCAACCAACATATGAGGACCATATACTCCTTACCATTCTGGTTGGAAATCTTCCCTTCTGGACAAGGGATGCAATCGTGGCAGCAAAATGGTGCCCCTTCCTTCCTTTTTTTGTGATAACCAGGATGGCAACTGTCTGTACACACAGAAATAGGCAGTGTCTGACCCAGAATAAAATAAAATGATGTTACCATTTAGAATATAAGCAGCAGGAAGTTGTATTTCCTTAGTAAATCTTTAGTTTAACAGTAGGCACTGAGATTTTTGAATACTTTACTAAGGATTGTAGGCAATATGAATGAAATCTACCTCTAGTTTCATACACACATTGGACCTTGGCCCAAAATGTTATCAAAGAAGGGAATGAGAGACAGCATGAGCTTTGTTCATTTATCTTTTCCAGGTTCACTCTGACCTGAGTTCCATTCCTCAGAATGGAAATATTAGGATAATTGCTAAAATTAATTCTGAGATTGAAGCAAGAACAGTTTGCTTCAGTGTTCTTTCCATTCATTTCTTTGTTTTCCCCAAAACAGAAATAAAATTAATGTAGCTGTTAGTTTATGTTATAATCACAATGAGAGCTCAGCACATGTTGATGCAACTGTAAATATAATCATATATTCTCCCCCTCTTTCTCTTGGATTATTTTATCAATGTGCAAAGCATACAGAAACAGTGGTGTAACACCATATAAAATTATATTTATATTAAATTAAAATATGCATGACCGTTTTGGTCATCATATTTTTTCCACCATATACATGGTATTTCATGTGTAACCTCTTGGTAATATTTTTTATTTGAAGGTTAATTTCACAGTCTCTTCTTGACTTCTCGTTACTAAAATACCTATAAACAATATTCACTCTCTTATTTTAGACAGTCAATGGGTGAAAAGTCAGTCACCACCTCACTCAAAGCTGCCTGAGCTATCTAAGACATATTGCATCCCTGAGCACACTAAATTAAAAAGCTGTGAGAAGGAATCACCAAATACTCAAATCCTTAAATCAATAATAAAGCAACCAGTCTGTAGCAGTAAATCCTTTATATAAACATCTGTATGGAGTGGAATGATAACAACAACAACAACAACAACAACAACAACAACAATCAATCAATAGCTAACCAGGACCATCCTTTAAGAATCAATTTAGCCCCCTGAAGGGTGAGTAGATAATCTCAGAGTACTACAAGGGTAGGTGAGATTGAAGTAAAGGTAAAGGGACCCCTGACCATCAGTTCCAGTCGTGTCTGACTCTGGGGTTGCGGTGCTCATTTCGTGTTACTGGCCAAGGGAGCCAGTGTACAGCTTCCGGGTCATGTGGCCAGCATGACAAAGCCGCTTCTGGCAAACCAGAGCAGCGCATGGAAATACCATTTACCTTCCTGCCAAAGCGGTACCTATTTATCTACATGCACTTTTGATGTGCTTTCGAACTGCGAGGTTGGCAGGAGTTGAGACCAAGCAAGGGGAGCTCACTCCGTCATGGGGATTTGAATCATCAACCTTCTGATCAGCAAGCCCTAGGCTCTGTGGTTTAACCCACAGCACCACCCGCATCCCATGAGATTGAAGTAGCATCCTTCTGAATGTGACCACCTCTTTATTTCAATTGGATATATATGGCAAGATTTGGGAGAAGCACCCTCAACCATTTTTTGGGTGGGAAAACATGACTTCATGGAATTGAAGGAGGGATGGCTCCCCCCCCCAGGCTTAGTCAAGATCACACAGTGTCGGCAACACCCCCCCCCCAAGTGTGACACTTACTTTAACAACTTCATGGTGATCAGACTGGATAGCTCTGTTACTTGGTTAGAGAGTACTGACATCTTCTTTTCTTAAAAAAAAGCACTGGGCATGACTATACTCACATTCAAATAGTAGTAAAGTCTATCCCTATCTGAGCATTCAGACTCCTTGTGTATAAACATTTATGTGAGGGAGAACAAAGGTGCACTACGAAGTCTCTGACTCTCCGGCACATTGCATTCAGGCTGTTTGCAGCACTTCACAACAGCAGAAGTGTTGAAACTCTTCTACTCATGAAAAGTCCTGATGAAATTCAAACTCTGAATGTTCAAGCCCTCAAATCATACCTGGTTAAATCCAATGTGCCATGTAATAGTAGACTCATCAATAGAGAATACTTTTACGGGAGTCTGGAGATTCACTTTTCCAACTTTCACTCTGAGGAAGGATTGATTTGGGAATGTGATCCAGTTGACAATGTCAAATCCTGCTTCCAGGGCCCCATTGCGATCAAAGGAAATTTCGTCCCCAGCGCTGTTGTTAAATGAAATACTCCGTAAAAAGTGGTGGAGCTGGGGGGGGGGGGACACGGACGGATTGGTGCAGAAGAAGAGAAATGCAGAAATGTAATAAGCTGGAACAAACTGATTTCAGAAGTTCAAGAAATTCCACCCCAGTACACACACACACACTGCCAAGTATTTTTGCATTTCTGAATAGACAAGTGGACTTTCTGTGGAGGGACCCACTTCCTGCTTCTGCTAGGTTCTCTTGATATATTTTAAGATCCCATATATATTTTCTGAAACCATTACCTGCCATGGCAGCCAATTATTAAGCTTCTCTTCATACAACATTGTTAGTGGGCTTGAATTTGCCACACACCGTTTTTTTCTGGAAAACACCTCCAATCAAGTTTCGTGAGAGAGGATTTGCTTAGAAGTTTGACAGGCCTATAGGCTACACATAATTAGTATGACCCTCTAGGGAGAACTACATAGAATTTATGTCATCTTCCTCACAGGCTCAGGTCAGAAATTTTAAGCTGTATGATATACATAAACAGCATACAAATGAAATGCTGATCATAATCATAATCATTGAATAAGATGCAGTAAATTAAAACAGTCACCTTGGTGTTCCCCATTACCTGTGCTTTGTTGAAACTTTGGTACTTTCTATCTGGCCTCTAGGCCTTCCGGAAAACAAAGTCCCATTATTTCGGAGAGACCCAGGTGATTTATTAAATATTACCTCACAAAAATGGGGCAATGGCAGCCATGTAGGAGAAAAAGTACATGAATTGGAAGACCATGCTATTTTGTGGCTATGATTATTATTCACCCAGACATGATGTAATCCACCAGTACAAACATCACTTCTTCAATGTGACTGCTAGAATAGTCTACTTAGAATTTCTAATGTTTCAAGAGTAGAGCTTTCAGAGTAGACTTTCAGAGTGCTGATGCCCCATAATACTCATATTACTGTATGTGTCTTCATAAATTTCTATACTGTTTAGGTAGTTTTGATCCCATAATTCCCAAAAGAAAAAAAACTTCTGGTTTTTTTTTTAAAATAAATGTTATCTTAAGCATCTTTTTCCGTTCATTAGTTATCATTTCCCAGTAAGCTTAACCTTATTACAAGACCACCACATGTACGTAAGATTAAAATTTTAAACCAATAAAACTCTCCTTCCTTCCTTCCTTCCTCATCCTCTTCAACTAGCCCACCAATTAATCTACCTTTTAGTAATAGTTCACAAAACCATATAATCGAAACCCACACAAATGCAAAAAAATCACAGCTTCAAAAACTTTATTTAGCGTCAGTCCCCCCCAAATACTTCTTTTCACACTTTAACGAATAATCCCAGCACTTCCCAAGATTAAAGTTCTAAAATCTATACTTGCAATTTCTATCTCTTTTGAATCACACGGAAAAGGAAACAAAGGAAAAAAAAAAAGATGAGTTTGTCAAAGCCCCTATGACACAGTGGGCAATAGATATAGGCTTCTTGGGAAGAAAGCAATGACAAACCTAGACAGCATCTTAAAAAGCAGAGACATCACTCTGCCGACAGATAGTATTTAACTCTGAGTAGGCTTGCTATAATGTATAAGACTGAATCAGATAAGGGCTGGTAATGCAATGAGGTTGAGGGAAAGTTGTTTCACATGTGGTGGACTTGTAAAAGGGTAAAACAGAATTGGGAAATAATCCATAATGAATTGAAAAAAATGTTTTTGGGAGAAGATAGTTCAGAGGTGCATAGGGTCTTAAAGGTGCAGGTAGAGTCGGACACGACTGAACGACTGAACAACAACAACAACAACATTTATTACATAGCAAAATCCATTTTAATGTGTGGGGCCAACATCAGCTATGATAACTGTTTACCTCTACATATCGATCAATCTGTCTATAAATACACACACAGTGTTTGAAACACGACCTAAAATTTGTGGCTATGAATATTTTCACAAAGCAGTGAAATATGAAAATATCCTGCAAGAATTAACTCAAAACATTACCCGCCAAGGCTGTTGATTCAGAAACTTCTCTCTGTCTCTGTCCACCATAACTCTATGTTTTGACTTGAATGAAAGCATGGCATGCAGCGCATGGGTCACAGCATAGACAGCATTGTAGATACTGTAGCTGTGGCCAGTTATGCTCATTTCAAAAACAGGATCAGGGAGGCTCTCCAGCCTCTCCTCCCCAGTGCATGTTTCATCAAACATCTTCTTCAACACTGAGAAATGACAGAGGAATGCCTGTTCCCAGAAGTCCATGATGAAACCATCTTCTTTTGCCAAGAGAGGACTTCTACTCAGAAGAAATTGATGGAAGCCTTGGGGTTCATTTGTGTGCACTGTGAAAGATAAGGCACCATGGATGATATGGATATCCCAACTCCTTTGGAAATAAAATGAGATGAAATCCATCTGTGCTGTCATAACCCACACTTTCCCCTTTGGCCTCACTGTCATGTATCCCATCTCTGAAAATTTTCCCATCCATCTGATATATATAAGAGACTCAATTTCTCCATGAAAGACCAACAAGTTGGCTTTACTCTCCATTACAATGTCAAATGTTTTGCACAGCAGTTGCATCAAGTGAAAATAATCATTGAAGTAAGTCATTTGGGGAATTTTTTTTATAAAGTCAAAACAGATGCCATTCTTCCAAAGCATGGGAAGCATTGTCTGTTCAAATCTTTCTCCATTGTCATCTTCCACAGTAATGATTCCTATCCATATCCACCTGAAATGCAAAAGTAACTTCAGAATTCCTGTGTACTGAAAGTATGCATTTGGGACCATCTGGTAGAAGGAAAGCCCTGCAAATTTATTACTCATATCTGGAGCAGAGCCATAGGTCACCTAAATTTCAAATCAGGGCAGAGAAGAGGCAGAGAAAGAGACATGGATGTTTAGAATGAAATACAATAGTTAAAGTTTATTAAAGCAAAATAGAAATAGACTTCTAAATGTCTTAATGTTAGTTCCCAAATATTAACCAATATTGATTAAACCTATACCGAATGCTATGAAATGCTGCTGGATGATATTTTGAAAAAAAAATTCTTTTCTCGCCCAGAAGTCTCCAGAGTGAATGTTGGAAGTGATTAATCTGATTTTGTTTCATGACAGCCTTCAATAAGCTGTGGTTATGTATTTATGTCTGAAGCCAAATTAAAGTAAGGCTAATGCTTCCCACCCAGGAGTGGTGACTTGTTAGGCAAAATGCAAGTACAACAACAATAATAACCTTGCAATAATCAGTGACTGCTTAGAACATCTGTATCTTTAAAAAATAATAATTAAAGATTTTCTTAGTTTACAAAAGTATGTGCATTGTCTCTTTTCTCAGGTTGTAAAGTCTTTTCTATATATCAGATACATAAGATGTGAGACACTGGTGTTGTATACAGAATAAGGTTGGGGAAGAAGAAAACAGGGGGAGTGGAGGAGTGGTAAACTTATATTCTTATACTTAGTATCTATGTGGGGTTTTTATGTCAGCGACATTTGGGCAGGTTCTCTATCCATTTGTTTATTATATTTCCTTGGTAGTGAGAAAGGTTGGGTGTGGGGCCCAAGGTGTGGTTGATTGTGTTTAGTTGTCTGTGGTGAAATTTGTTTGTGGGGGGAGGAATTGTTGGGTTAAGTTACCCAGATTAATTCATATGCTGTCGGTGGGTTATTGTTGTTGCTTTGTTTGGCTGTGTATGTGATAAAGAGGAGCCATACTGGGGTGAAGACACCCTCTTTGATCTGTCCCCATGTCAGTTTCAGTCTATTGGTTAGTTTTTCTAATAAGCTTGTTACCCATAGTTTGATACCACTGGTCCATGTTTACTCCTGACAAGTCTCTCCAGTGTCTGGCTATGATGCTTCTGGCTGCTGAGCGTAGGTCAGTTATGAGCTCTTTATAGTGTGCTTGGGCATTATTATCTTGGAAGATGTTTAGTAGGGCCAGTTATGAGGTGACTTGTAATAACTGTTTAGTTATTTTGCTTATTTCTAGTAGGACTGTTGTCCAAAAGAGTTGGATTTGGGGGCATTCCCAACATAAGTGGAGGTATGTGCCTGTGGAGGAGCAGCCTCTCCAACATTTTGGTGAGGTTCCTGGGCATATCAGCGCCAGTTTCCATGGTGTTAGATACCATCTGTAAGTGAGGTTTAGAGTGAGTTCCTTTCTTTTGGCTGATATGGACTTTAAGGAAAGTTTAGACCACATTCTAGTCCATTAGCCTAAGTCATACTCTCATTGTCTTGATTGTGTTGAAGGAGGGCTGTGGGGTTATGAAGCAATATTTTGTGGACAGTGGACACTGTCTCCCTGCCCTGCCCCTTTGCTGCTAGAAGATTTTCAAAGGTGTTCAGTGGCCTAGTGGCTGCTGATTTTACTACTGAATTATTTAAGACACTATGTAGTTGGTAGTGTGCTAGCCAGGGTATTTGGGTGTCCCCTAGGTTGTTTTGTATTTCTTGTGTCAGTAGGGGTTTGCTATTTCCATAGAATTCTTTTAGGCGGTATAGGGCTAAGCCTTTGGCTTGTCAGGTTTTTATTTGGAGGTTTTGTGCTGCATGTTGGAATAGTGGGTGGTGAGCCAGGGGGATTAGTGGGGATGGAGCTGTGGACCGTTCCATGCTCTAAACATGTACTGTGTGAACCTGTTTACTGTTGTGAGGATTTTCTTTAGTTTTGGAGGAGTGTTTATGCTGTGGTGGGGGTGTTTTCAATTATGTCCCTCTCCAAGTGTACCTATTGTTTAGCCTCATCTAGAATGTATGGGATTATGTGGTGTACTTGGTTGGTGATGTAATATAGTTCTATGTTGGGGATTCCCCATCCTCCTTCTAAGGATGGGAGGTGCAGGTATTTGAAGGAGCTTATTCACGTGTTTTTGTATGAGAAAATAAATGAGTGTCTTTTTTCTGCCATTTGTGGAGTTGGGTTGGTGGAATCCAGATTGGAAGGGTTTGGAGTAGGTAGGTTCATTTTGGAAGGGTGATCATTTTGATCATGGCTAGCTTATCTGAGACAGTGAAATTAGTATTGTTCCATCTCCTCAGGTCATTGCTAATTTGTTGCCACAGGGGTTTGTAGTTGTGGAGGTAACACCTATATCTTGATAGAGCACCTGCATAATCACTGAAATAGCTGACAACCTTCATAGTTTATAAAGATAATGATTAAGTGAGGGAGGCATTAGATTGGATGAAAATTTTGCTAACTATTTTCTAATCTCAATCAAGTGTCCCATAAATTTTATGATAAAAATAAATAAGTTCACCAATAAACACTAAAGAACAATAAATAATTAGCAATTTATCCTTTGGTGGACATGAGGATGTAAAGATGAGGGTGTAAGGATGTTGATTAGTAAAGGTAAAGGTAAAGGCACCCCTGACCATTAGGTCCAGTCATGTCTGACTCTGGGGTTGCAGCGCTCATCTCGCTCTATAGGCCAAGGGAGCTGGCGTTTGTCCACAGACAGCTTCCGGGTCATGTGGCCAGCATGATAAAGCCGCTTCTGGCGAACCAGAGCAGCGCACGGAAACACCGTTTACCATCCAGTTGGAGCGGTCCCTATTTATCGACTTGCACTTTGCCGTGCTTTTGAAGTGCTAGGTGGGCAGGAGCTGGGACTGAGCAACGGGAGCTCACCCCATCGCAGGGATTCGAACCGCTGACCTTCTGATCAGCAAGCCCTAGACTCTGTGGTTTAACCCACAGTGCCACCTGGGTTGATTAGTACATGGTATCTATTTTGATGAAAGGATACTTAGTATATATGTCTTCTTGTGCCATTTTATCAACTGTATTGCAATTGTAAATCTTTATGTTTATGAAAGATTTACAATCTACTTTCATTTTTTAAGAAATGTGCAGGCGCGCACACACACAAGCGCAATACATTTTGCTGATCTGATTAAAACTCATTGAAATTTATCCGAAATATCTCAAACATTTCTATTCAGAAACAACCTCAAAATTCACGTTCCCTCTCGGATAAATTATGTGCCAACTAAATATTGTTAGAACCATCCGAATAATTTTTGATGTCCTCATCTCTTCAAATTCATCATGGGTTGAAAAAGTCACAGTCAGGCTGTGTAGTATCAAAAAAAATGCAGCTTATATTAGGAGGCGGGAATCATATACATGTGAAAACTAGATATATCAACATATGTAATTTGTCCCTAAAATCAGCCTCCATTCCATACCTAACATTTTTCAGGATGCTCCAAGCCTTTGGCAACACATAATTTATGATTTTTCTTTTTTTTCAGATAGTGCTAAACTCCACATACTTTTATACCACAATGAGAGTTACCAGTCCTGTAAAGTTTTTCATTTAGGGGCAACTGAAATTCTAGCAAACAGCAGCATTCATATCCTCATACCCTTTCAGTTGATCATCCCATAGATTAATTAAACAAATCTGTGGTGAAGTTGGAATGTGATATTTGAGTATTATGGTGATTTCTTGAGAAATGATGGTTCATTATTTAAATACAACTGGGCAGTCCAACTGTTAAGTGGGATAAGGTGCCTCTTTTTTAAAGCCCATATCTAACCAACTTTTAGAATTCTTTCAGCATGTCCAAAAGGATATGGTATTGGGTTGTCAAAAAAACACTGTGTGTTTCAACTTTCAAAAAGCCTTTTAAAAAATTAAATAAATAAATAAAGTCTCTGGCTTATGTTTATCAGTCATGAAATGAGAGGGAAAGTATTCATTTTGATTAGTAACTGCTTAAAGTACAGATGGCACAGAGTAGGGATAAAATGGCAGTGTTGTTGTTGTTGTTTTTTATAATGGAAGTATGTAAAAAAAGTGGTTTCCTCCAAGGATCAGTATTGGGACCTCATCAGTACTGAGACTTGGAGTTAGGGGTGAGCAGTGAAATGGCCATGTTTGCTGATGAGAACAAATTGTTCAGGGTGCCAAGAACAAAAACATACAGTAACAACCTCAAAAATAAATAAGAACAAATGGTCAATAAAGCCTGAATATAGTCTAGCCACCAAGTAAGTCTTGTGCAACCAAAGGATGAATGCTGAATAAACAGATCATGGGGAGGAGCCCTTAACATAGAAAAACCAGGCAATTCACACTAGGAGCAAAGCAACAAAAGCGCTTTGTATAATATTTTGCAAATTGTTTAAGGTATAGTTGTAGCCCTTAATTCATTCCATATCAAGATCTGCCTGATTATTACATATACACCCCAGATGTCTCAAACCAGCCATTGTATGTGTATATTGCCTTCATATGAACTATTATAGTGGTGGTGACTTGGAGAGAAGTTTCAGACTCAGATCCCCCAATGATTGAAAGAAGATATCAAGATCTCCCTGATTACTCACATAACCATACTTGTCAACAGATCAACAACAAGACACTTCTTAAATTCAATTGTGCACTGCCTACCTGTGGAATATTATAGATCCGTATGATGGTAGCAATATGGAGAGACGTTTCAGATTCAAGTCCCCCAACGATTGCAACCAGATTGTTCCAGGTGTCACATTTGTAGTTGGGGATAAGCCTTCTGCTTGTGCTCAGAAGTTTTAAGGTGGCATGATAGGTCTGCCTTGTATTGAAAGTGGTGTCGTAGATATGGAAGCCCAACGTGACATTGGGTAAGAGGTGGCTGTTTTTGTTGATTTGCTTTACGGCAAATGCCAAAGCCAGGACATGCTGGTAGTTCTTAGTCAGTACACTGCAATGAGAGTTGCATGTGGTGTCACTATGTCAAATGCCAACCATGCTATTCTTGATCAGGAGGCCCTGATTCAAAATGCAATGCTCATTTCACCATACAATATCAGATTGTTGTTATTATTACATGCGATAAAAACGAATGCTATAGATTTGTTTGTGTTTTGGCTGAAATTATGTAGATGAAGGGTGTTATAAAAATTTAATAAATATCATAATTAACAATAATCCCTGAAAGTCTGCAGAAAGTTTCAAAATGAGCTGTACATCCTTTCAGCTACAGCCCCAAGTTTTCCATGACGAATGACCACTCTTCTATCTGTCTACAGAGAAGCATATTTCTAACATGAGTTCTACCGATAAAGTTCATTCACCACCACAGAGCTGAAGTTAATATTTACAAGTATTCAAAATTCACAAAAGCTTTTTATTTTTAGTGTGCCCAAGAATTAAGAATTCTGAATTAGCCTTTATAGTGTGAAATGTATACTGCTTTTAAAGATTGTTTTTTTTTTTTTTTTTTAAAAAGCTAACAACTACAGCAATAAATAGAGATACATCAACAAGTGTTTCTGAGCTCATATTACTAGGGGTGGAAATAAATTTTATTCATGTTTAAAGTTGAATGTACCAAATTCATGCTGTGTGAACCGCAGCAAAATCATTTTCCAAGACTTGCAGTTTTCAAATTTTTCAGTGCATTTCTCCAGTCAAGTAATGTGTTCAAAAATGAATCTACAGGGGTAAAATGTGCATTAAAATTCATTTATTGGTGAAAATAATGGACACAAATGCATTTTATTAAGGGAAATTGGTCTGCAAAAATGAGTTTCTTAGTGAAATTGCATACAAACCTGTTTGTTAAGAAAAATTTGCACTAAAATTCTGATGAATTTTCATGAGGGCCTTTTCTTAAAAAAATAATACACACAAATGGATGTGGAAATGTGGAGAACTGAATTTAAGATGGGATAAAATGAGGAATGGAGAGAGAGAATATTAACATATTTATCCATTCCGACATATCTGATATACAATAGTTATTGAAAAATGCCTTGTATATATGTGAGTATTGTACTTCTTCAAGTAGGTAACAATTTTAGATTTAAAGCCTTATGCATGACATACTAGTCCATCATTAATCCGAAGAATGTCTCCTGAAGGACCTGGGGGTGTTTAAGGTCCCCTGGATTATAATAAATATAAAAGAGGAAGGGTGCCCTATCATTTAACCTTAATTCAGTGTCAAAACAAAATCATATTTTATGCTTTTAAAAGGATGCATTTTGCCCCCAAATAAATTTCCAAAGTATAGTGTGGTAGAATATAGACTCTAGATTGTATGTGTGTCTGTGGTGTCACATGTAGTGTGTATGACATGCCCAAACAACCAGAGGCTGAAAACTCTAATTCAGAGAAGGTAGTTGTTGTTTATCTCTGTGCAGTAAACGTTTGCTCCTGCCTTTCTGCATATTAAGTAAAGTGCTCTGACAATATTGTAAACTATCTTAAAAAATACTTTATTGCAACTGAAAACTAAACAGTCTGGAGAATATTGGACAACATTCACAAGCAAGTATTTTGAGGATTTAAAAATAAATTAAAATAATCCACCAGACTGAAATGACATTAATAAAATTTTGAGCAAGCAGTTGTACAATTGTATGAAGTATGTTGTGGTGGGACTTACACAGATTCTTCAATCAGTGCCTCATTGGGATGGTGCTTGAAGGAAGTCAGCTCTGAAAGGATAAGTGAATGTGACACAATTCCACCAACAATGAAGTCTCCTGGCTGATAATATTTGTGAAGAATTGGAAGATGATCACTGATGGTGTGTGGCAACAACAACAGTGCCAATGCCACTAATAAAACCATCTTGCTGCAAACTTCTGTTTTGCCTCAGGTTTTCCTTTTAAGAAGTCACATTGCTGAAAATGAACCCGAGGAATCCCTTGATTGGTTTCCAAGCTTCTTGCCAGCAGTAAATGAGGCTAGATGTTTGCAGAGACATTGAGGAGGGCTTAATCATATAAAAAAACAGATTGGTGAGGCCACAGCTTCCTCTAATCTTCAGTTCCAACTCAGAATTCCATGGGGCACTTTTATATAACATCCTTCATAGACATAGCTATTAATTTCGCTAGCAACCACTAGAACTCTCTAGAGCTTTTGGCAAGATTAATTATAGGTTTTTTTTTATTATTACAGGCAGACAATCAATGACTAAAATTGAGATTTAATTATGGTGCTGCTAAAGAAATCATGTTTGCCACATCTTTAGTAGAATGACAAAGAACACATGAACAGGAAATAAAACTCCACCAGAAAACACTGCAGAAAATCAAGACCTAACTCTTGTGAGTCATGAGAAACCTAACTGGACTATGCACATAACAAAAATGATAAGTTTATGGGAACATTTTCAGAGACAATATCGCAGCAAGAGATGTGAAGGTATGGGGGGACTGAACAAGATACGGAATAGACCTTTTTAATTTTCCATTTTAATTTCTTTTTTCTCTGAAAAGAAAGGGAGGGCAACAGAAAAATGTGGGAAATAGGTAGGCAAGCAAGCCCCAATAAGAAGTAATGACTCTCCGGCAGTTTTATATACGTTTATTTACAAAGAAATAATACTGTACATCCAGAGCATGGCTTCTCACCTGCTCGCATTGATGATAGTTGGTCAGTCTGAATCTTCGCCCCTCCCACAGCAGGAAGGGCGCCAAACTCCTGCCTTTCCCCTTTTCCCCTTCTGTTGCCCTCTGATCTTATCCAGACTCCTAGAATGGGGAATGAGAGGCTGGCCTCTGCCCTCCCCACTTCCACTTGACACAGTCTCAGACCCCTGCTTATCTGCTGATTGCCTAGCAACTCTCTTGCTGCCTTCTAACTCTTCCTCTTCTTGAGAGCTAATAGTCTTCCCTGGGAAGGGGGGGGGTCAAACTGCCCTTTTCAACTCTGTCAGCCAGCTCTCATCTGCAGAGTCAGTCCCTCGTTCACTTAGTTCACTTTCTGAGTCTGACTCTTCCCTCTGTGGTTTCTGGAAATGTTGGACCTCATATTTCATTAGACCTAACCAGCATGGAGAAAGGCCAGAAGTTAAAGAAGTTGTACTTTGACAACATCTACAGGGTCACATGTTCCCTTCAGTCTGCCTTTACAAGATTGTCATGCTTTTTATACACTCTGAACCCATAAAAGCAAGTAGGAAGGCATCCACCCCATTTTAAGCTGCCTAGGCTAATCATTCTACACTGTTCAGTGTAAACATATCTAGTTTTTTGTTTTGTCAATATGTGTGCTACTCCATTTCTTTTAGTCTTATTATTTAGTCCATATATATTGCAATATAGCACTTTAAGATTGATTCTAGTACAGTATATTCTAGTACAGTATATTAGCACTTTAAGATTGATTCTAGTACAGTATATGAAGATGTTTATACAGTTCTGCATGGGCCACTTCAGGTTTCATTCATTCATTCATCCATCCATTCATTCATCCTCCTCTTCTTTCTCCCCTTTTTCTTCCTCTTCTTCTTCCTCCTCCTCTTGAAGTTCCCCAAATTCTTTTTTATATCATATTGTGTAGGAAACAGCAATATGGTGCAGTTCCAGGCTAGGATAATTCAAACAGAAAATCCAACCCATGTAGGCATTGATGAAAACTTTTGTTACAATACCTGATTATTTGAAATTTTTACTGATTAGTAGCTCCCTTTTGTTCAAATGAGGCCTTATTACAATGATGTAACATTTTGGAAAAAAGATGCAGCCCATTACCCCGCTACTGGAGGCTAAGATTGAGAAGATCTGCACAGCTACTGTATATTTCCCCTTGGAACTCAGGTAGGTTGGAACAAAGGAGAACCAAACACTGCAAAACCCTAACATGCTGAAAGTGATGAACTTGGCTTCATTGAAACTATCTGGTAGCTTTCTGGCATGGAAAGCCACAGTGAAGCTGGCAAGTGCCAGGAAACCCAGGTAGCCCAAAGCACAGAAAAACATGGTACTTGACCCCTCATTACATTCCAATACAATTTCATTAGGCATTGAATGTTTGTCAGCATTTGGGAATGGGGGAGAGATTGCCAACCATATAATACAAATTGTTGTTTGGATAAAAGAGCAAGAAATCACAACAGAGGTGGACAGTTTTCTGCCCACCCACTTCCTCATCCTGGATCCTGGCTTGGTGGCCATGAAAGCCAGAACCACAGTCATGGTTTTTGCCAGCATGCAAGAAACAGCCACTGAGAAGATGATGGCAAAAGCAGTTTGTCGGAGGAGACACATTACCTTCTCAGGTCGGCCAATGAATAGCAATGCAGACAGGAAGCAGAGCAAAAGAGAGATGAGGAGAATGTAGGTGAGAGAACGGTTGTTGGCTTTGACAATGGGAGTGTCATAGTGCTTTGCAAAAATGCCTAGCATCAGAGCTATGACCAAAGAACCTGAAAGAGCACCAGTAGCTAAACTGATCCCCAAAGGTTCTTCATATGACAAAAAGGTTACAAGCTTAGGAATGCATGTCTTTTTATCCTTGCTTGGATAATGATCTTCTTGGCATTGAAAACATTCAGCTATGTCTGGAAGAAAAAAGGAAATAATATTTATCTGAATTATGTACACATTTTTGATAGTACTCTACAAAATAATTCTCACCATTCTTATCAGATATCCTCCCTTCTGGACATGGAAAGCAATCATAGCAGCAGAATGGCTCCCCTTCCTTCTTTTTCTTGCTATAACCAGGAAAGCAGGAATCAGTGCATACAGAAACAGGATATGTCTAATGCATCAAGGAAATAAGAGGGTGTTGATGTTTGTATCACTTTAATGCCAGTTGTTTGTTAAGCAAGCTTAGCATGATTCAAATAGAATATGAGGGAAAATGTGACCATTAAAAAGTGCAACATTTGCCTCTCATTATATCCTACAGTGTGGAAGATACCCACTGAGATACAGCTATTTATTTATATAATTTACTTTATTTATTTATTAAATTTGGATACCGTCTTTCATCTGAAGATCTGAGGACAGTTCACAATGAGCGTTCCCCACATCAAATGGGGTGTGCATGTTGCAAGGTTGCGGGGAGACCCGTTGGATCAAGGTGGCAGCTCCTGGCAGTTGGTTTGGCTTCGCCTTCCCAGGTTGGGATACCTGTGGACTCCACCTACTCTAGCAGCCGCCCAATCCCGGCTGGGGAGGTGTTTCCAAGGGGATTGGCCAGGTAGAAGGAGGGATTATACAGTACACACAATAGATATTGAGTCATACCTGAGAAGCAACCGTTGGATTCAGAGCTTCCCCACCCTCCACTCCCTCAATTGACGCTTACTTTGCAGGTTTAACCACCTTTTTTCTGCAGCCACACAGCCATGCAGGTGCTGCTATGACAAGGTCGCTGTTGAACGGCCGGAAAGGAATTTCCCTGCATTGGCAGGTTTCGCCTTTCCTGTAGCAATTCGTCACAACTTTGGCGGTTGCAGGCTTTGGGCGGAATCCTTTAGTCATTTACAGGATTGGGGGGCGGGGGCGGTGACCCCCGCCCCCATTGCGGTGGCGCTAACAGGGTTCCCATTAAAGGGGTCTCAGGGGGAGGCATTGACCAAACGCCCAGGGTCGTCACTGCCTCCCCTTCCAGCGGGAGCGAACACAGGGGGGTGGGCTATCTGCTTGAACATATGTTCTCCAGACTAGCCCACTTCCCAATCATGCTGGATAACCCTGAAGTTACCCAGAACCCCGGCTGGGGGGCTGGGAAGGATAAACGCCCAATGCCTGAGCCAAGGTCTTCCTACATCTGAAATATTAATAAAGTTGTGGCCAATTTAATCCCATGGAATGTGTCATGAGTCATTATTTTCCCTCAGGGGCTGCCCCGGGTTACGGGGGGACTTCGCCTGGCCGCGCAGCATAAAAGTACAGAATAAAACCACAAAGTACATAATGAAAACAAGAAGAGCAACATAAATCAATAACCTCCACCTTCCCACATCTAAAATGACATTGACTGTTAATCAGCCAAATACCTTGTTGAAGAGAAACCTTATTGCCTGGCACCTAAAGATGTATAATGAAAGTGTCAGACAAACCTCCCTCGGAAAACATTTGCCAAACATGGAGCCACTGCAGAAAATGCTCATTCTCATGTTGCTACTTTCCAACCCCTTGTGGATGAGGCACATGAAAAAGGGCCTCAGATGATGCTCATAGTGTTGGTCACTTTATATGGGAAAAGAAGGTATTGAGGTGAGCCATTTATAGGTCAAAACCAAACCCAAGCTAGACACCAAGGCACCACCACATAGAATGTATTGCAGTAATCAAGACTTGCATCTCATGAAGTACAAAGTGATGGGGATACACAGTCCATTCATTGTCTAGGCAGCTGTATGATACCCTTTCTCATTGTGTGTCATGTATTGTAAGTCTTAAAATATTGCCATTTAATTGCCTCCTGGAAAGAGAAGGGGGAGCTAGAAGAGGCCTCTACAGTTCCAGTGGCAATTTTGTGGTTGGTGATGGCGTTTCTGTGCACCAGCTGGCTATACACAACACAGCATTTCATATATGAAAAGTTTCTTTGGTGTCCCTGTGAAAATTCAAAATGAGATTACTTCATTAACTATTGTATTTAAATCCTACCTCATTAAAACATCTGTGCCACACAATGGCATCTTCTTTAATGGTGACTGCTTGGTCTTCACTTGGAGCTTTGAGACGAATCTTTCCAACCTTGACTCTAACAAAAGATTTGTTTGGGAATGTGACCCAGTTTACAATATCAAATCCTGCCACTAATACCCGATTCTGGTCAAAGGAAACAACATCTCCAGCACTGTTGTTAAATGAGCCTTGTTTCAGAAAGTGGTGGACCTAGATTGAAAAGGCAAATATTGACATTTAATAAAATGGTGTTAATGTACAACAAAAAAACTGAACCTTTCTCTCTTCAACAGTAAATGATAGAGATAAAATAATCCACACTTTTTCATTGCAGTAAATCACCTTTTCCAAAGTTAAAGGAATTATTAAATTAAAAACATACTTTAAGAGAAGTAGAGAGGGAATATAGGACATTTTCAAATTCACCCATGCACCAAAAAGCATAGACAGGATCAGATGGTTTTCTTTGCAACTTACAACCAAGCAAACACAGTTAAGGACTTCACCACATAACATTTGAGGGAAGTAGCTGGGGAAGCTATGGCAAACTATGGCAAGTTCTTAAAGTTCTTAAAAAAATGGGAGTGCCGGATCACCTCATTTGTCTCCTGAGAAATCTCTATGTGGGACAAGAAGCTACAGTTAGAACTGGATATGGAACAACTGATTGGTTCAAAATTGGGAAAGGAGTACGACAAGGCTGTATATTGTCTCCCTGCTTATTTAACTTATATGCAGAATTCATCATGCGAAAGGCTGGACTGGACGAATCCCCAACCGGAATTAAGATTGCCGGAAAAAATATCAACAACCTCAGATATGCTGATGATACTACCTTGATGGCAGAAAGTGAGGAAGAATTAAAGAACCTTTTAATGAGGGTGAAAGAAGAGAGTGCAAAATATGGTCTGAAGCTCAACATCAAAAAAAACTAAGCTCATGGCCACTGGTCCCATCACCTCCTGGCAAATAGAAGGGGAAGAAATGGAGGCAGTGAGAGATTTCACTTTCTTGGGTTCCATGATCACTGTAGATGGTGACAGCAGTCACGAAATTAGAAGACGCCTGCTTCTTGGGAGAAAAGCAATGACAAACCTAGACAGCATCTTAAAAAGCAAAGACATCACCTTGCCAACAAAGGTCCGTATAGTTAAAGCTATGGTTTTCCCAGTAGTAATGTATGGAAGTGAGAGCTGGACCATAAAGAAGGCTGATCGCCGTAGAATTGATGCTTTTGAATTATGGTGCTGGAGGAGACTCTTGAGAGTCCCATGGACTGCAAGAAGATCAAACCTATCCATTCTCAAAGAAATCAGCCCTGAGTACTCACTAGAAGGACAGATCCTGAAGTTGAGGCTCCAGTACTTTGGTCACCTCATGAGAAGAGAAGAATCCCTAGAAAAGACCCTGATGTTGGGAAAGATGGAGGGCACAAGGAGAAGGGGACGACAGAGGATGAGATGGTTGGACAGTGTTCTCGAAGCTACTAACATGAGTTTGGCCAAACTGCGAGAGGCAGTGAAGGATAGGTGTGCCTGGCGTGCTCTGGTCCATGGGGTCACGAAGAGTCGGACACGACTGAACGACTGAACAACAACAAAGCTGGGGAAGCAAGCTGTCCTTAAAAGGTAGTGTCTTCCACAAATGCTTCCTTATGCTACTTTTTGAGGTTGAGTAGAAATGTTGGGGTACATGCTGATTGGACATTTAATGTTCATTTTCTTAATTGAATAATGTAGTGACCTGAGTTCTTATTTACCTGTTTGGCTTATTTGGCATTTACTGTGGGAAGGTAAGTATAACAAGACATGGTGAGTGAAAAGTGGCATAGAAATATAATAACCAGTTATTATTGTCAACTGTTCATTCTGGGTGCGGGGCAATATATATTGGGCTATACAGTTCCCATTTTCAGCTCGCTCACGTTGTTGGGCTTCAAATAAGATTAGCTGCAACCAGCATTACTAAATGGTCAGGGATCTCACAAGCTGGAATCCAACAACCTCTAGAGTGCCAGTTTCCCCATCCCTGACTTATACTCTTTGCAACACTATACCTAGTTTTCCATCCCTAGTCCTTGTCCTATGTACATCCCATGTACATCCTATGAACAGTAGCACACAGGAAATTATTATGAGAGTGGCCCAGCGCACTATGAGGACTATCATCACCAACTCTTCAGTATACAACTTCATCTGGGTTAGAGAATAGCATAGGTCACTAGGAAAAGTTTATTCAAATATAGAAAATGCAAGGAAATGACATTGCCAGCCATTACCTGCCATGGTTGATTCTTCTGAAGCTTCTTTCTTTCTCCATCTGCCATTGTTCTGTGTTTGGATGTGGATGAAAGCATATGCAGCGCATGGGCCACTGCATAGACAGCATTGTAGATACAGTAGCTGTGACCAGTCATGCTCATTTCAAAAATAGGTCCAGGAAGATTCTCCAGACTCTCATCTCCAGTACAGATATCTCCAACCACATCATCCAAAGCAGAGCTTGGGAAAACACAGCCAAATGCCTGTTCCCAGAAATTTCTGATAAAACCATCATCTGCTGTGCTGGAAGGGTTTCTGCCCTGAAGAAATTCTCTGAATCCCTGTATCTCATTGGAGTGGATTGAAAAAGATATAGCTCCATGGAAGGCTTGGATATCCCAATCTCGTTGGTAGGAAAATGATTTGAACTGTATCTGTGCTGTCAGGATCCAGACTATACCTCTTGGCATTTGTGTTGTATCTTCCACTTCTGGTAGATATAGCACCCATCTCAAAAATATTATGGAATCTGCTTCTCCATAGCAGACAAGTGCATTCGCTGTGCTGCTCATAACTCTGTCAAACATTTCAACTCCTTTTTTTATTATGTCTCCATCCTCATCATCAAAGCTGAAATTTTGGGTACATGTTTCTACAAAGGCTAAACAGATCCCACTCTGGGATAATAAGGGAAGCATGTGTTGCAGAAACATTTCTACCTTATCATTGTCATCAGCAATGAATCCAATCCATATCCATTTGAAATGGATGAGTAACTGGAGAATCCCCAGGAACTGAATGCTATCATTTGGGACCATTCGATAGGATGAAAGGAATTCAGTGATATATGTCCTCTGAGGAGTGGAGCCATATAAAAGCTAAAAGTTAATTGGAAATGAAGTGGGTGGAATACCAAAAAAAGATTGTTAATATGCAGTATTAAAAGAAAACATGTATCCATTCCTTTCAATGCTATCTCAAATAGATTAAATTCAGACAAAGGTGTGTTGTTGTTTTTTTTTAAAGTACACTGTATGCTTCAATTGGCTTATCAGTTATGGGCAGACTGTGTTATTCCAAAAGCCACTGTTCTTTAATGAATCTGTTAGTACACTAATGTGCTTGCTTTCGAGATATGAAATTTTATATTCTGGCATGATGTTAAAGACTTAAGTCATAATTTTGGGACTATGAACAGGTATACTTCTTTTTCTTAATGGAGAAACAGGAAACTTTGTGTTCTTCCTGCTACTCTGGGATTAGCCCTCACTCCTATAGGCTGAGGAGTACCAACACAATCAAGAGGAGAAATTATTTGTGGCTAGATTAAAGAGTCCCTTCCCCATTTCAGGTCAGACTAGAAAAATGTTCTGGATGAGTTTACTACATTACTAAATGGGTGGGGGATAGGATGACTTGATTATGTCATTCAAATGGGTTACATTATTTCTATTTAATAGCAAATGTGGGCAAACAGTAGTCAAGACACCAGGACAACGGGAAACTAGGAGGTCTTTATCCAGATTTTGCATGCATAACCAATTAGATGTCATGTGTAGTTCCTTCTGATAATAACAATAAACAACTTTTGGTGGCTTCCAGCACATATAAAAAATAAATAAAACGTCAAACATTAAAAACTTCCTGATACAGGCTGCATTCAGGTGTCTTCTGAAAGTTGTGTAGTTCTTTATCTCCTTGACATCTGATGGGAGGGCATTCCACAGGGAGGCCCTGGTTCTCTCTAACTTCAATACTTGCACTGAGAAAACTGCCAAAAGACCCTCAGAGGTGAACCTCAGTGTCTGGGCTGAACGGGGGTGGGGGGTGGGGGGTGGAGATGCTCCTTCAGGTATACTGGGGTTTCCATTATTTTATTTTTAAAATAAAATGGCTGGCCAATGGTTCAATTAGGTAATTACTTCAAGTGGTCTTATATGAGGTTCACTATAAATATTAACCTCACATACATCCAAGTGTGATAAAACCAATTTTGTTACCCTTGACAGCATCCTTGTGGTTATTATTAACATTTGTACATTTCTTTTTGTCACTAAATAAAATGTCATTGTTTGGTAAGAGTAGGGCTATGTCGGTGGAAGTTGTGATCCCAAACCAGAACAGAACTGTACTCTGCATTGTACTGAGCATTGTAATTACTCAGCAGCAGAATACTTCCTTCTAAAAGATTATAAAAGAGAATGTGAGATACAAAAGCAAAAGGAAAGCAATTGGATCCAGGAATGTTTGAAATGTCCCTCACAATAAACAACAGAATAATTAATGGGCTTAAAGAACTTTAAACACTTTTGAATAACTCTTCACGTATATATGGCCTAAAAGAATATTTTTGTCTTTTTCTCCACCGTAAATGATTTATAAGTACTGTTTTCCATTATCTTCTTCTTCTTCTTCTTCTTCTTCTTCTTCTTCTTCTTCTTCTTCTTCTTCTTCTTCTTCTTCTTCCTTCATTGGCAATGACTCGTAGCTGAGTAAGATGGTCTTCCATAAACATGGTTTTAACTGTTGATCCATAAGTGAATGTGGAGACCAATTTTGGATCCCTGCATCCTTCCACAGTGGAGACATAGGTCTCCAGATGGGAGTTTATCATGGCGAGGGTGTGCCAAGCATGCCTTGCTCTTAGCACATTTCTCCCTTGCGTTCTGAGTTCGAGCATCTTCAAAACCCATGACACCGTTGGTAAAGACAATTGGTAAAGTTGTTGGTGTTTATACTACATATGCCAAGCTACGTATCTGCATAAGGCATTCATATAAATGGAAAGGTCTACATGTTTAAATAAATTGTACCTATCTCTGTCTTTCAAAGATTAGGCCACATCTGGTAAAAAAGAAAAATGGTTAAAAACAACAACCGTACATTTCTAAACTCTGCACACACATCCTACCTGTGGAATCTTGTAGATACTCAAAACATTAGCTATGTGGTGAGACGTTTCTGAGTGAAGTGCCCCAATGACTGAAAGAAGATTATCCTGGTAGTCACATTTATAGTTGGGGATAAATCTGTCTCTTGTTGAAAGAAGTTTCATTGTAGCATGATAGGTGAATGCAGCATTGGAGTAGGTGTCATATATATGAAATCCCAGGGTGACATTGGGTAGGATCTTGGGGTTTTCGTTGATCTCATTTATAGCAAACACCAAGGCCAGGATGTGCTGGTAGTTCTTAGTCACTGCACTATGAAAAGATTTACATTTTGTGTTATATGCATTTTCTACACTTTGTAATAATATTTCTATTGCATCATGCACATTTCTCATTATTATTAAGTTATTTATTGTTGTTGGTTTTGACCATTACAGTACTGGAGTCCAACACTTCATAAATTCAGGTGCTCAGCATTAAGTTGGCATATCAAATATACATCAACAAGTAAGGTACCATGTCACCTGGATCAAGAATGATAATTCTTATAATGATAATTTATATTATTTTATCTACTTATTTTGCCTTCTTTCCCCTACCTTATCAGCAATACAGCAAAACGGATCACAAAATTCTATTTTCAAATGCCTATTTGTTCTGTTTTCAAATGGCATCTAAATACATTCCTATAATATAACTATTTAATGGCCATAGAAATGTGGGGCTGGAACAAATTATCCTTGGCATGATGTTGTTGAGAAGTGCCATCAGAGAAAATGTTATGTTTTGTGTCCCTACCTTTATAGTAATGTCACCAAACTATGCCAAACCAAATCATAGCATTTTTCAGCTTTTGTACAACATAGAGAACATTATTGTTATCTGGAAACTTTCCCGTGTGTAGATTATTGAGACTAAACTACCTGGACTAAGCTGTATTCCTGTTCTGGGATTTCTAGTTTACTGGACTCAGTGATCTCTTTGTTATACAAAGCAACTCTGTCATTCTCTTTCCTTCTTATGGAGATTATATTCTGAGGTAATTGTTTCTCACTGGATCTTTCCATTCTATTAGGTTTTCATCATGCCCACTATATCAATGATGCACTCCAATTCACCCCATTGGAGGCATCTAGCATTACTGTATAAAGACTTGCATACAATTTCTCTTTTCAAGTCTTTTCTTCACTTGTACTTTAATGTGTGATGCATTGGCCTCTCTGAATTGATTCCATGTGTCCTTCTGCAGCTGCTGGACCACATTATCTCTATGTGGAATATTTCCAGAGTGTGTTCTATTGAGGCTCTATGTTCAAGTTCTAAGCTTAAAAATTTCCTGTACCATAAACTAAAAAAGTACTTCAAATGCCTATCTTTTTCTCATTTATTTTGCTTCTTCTGAACCATGGGGAAATATGAAAATATCAGACAGGATATTTGCTTCTGTTTTAGAAAGCTAGCCCAAACCCTGTGTGAAAGACTGATAGTAAGAGTAAGGAGGAATGTTTCAACTATGGCTATCATGCACTAAGGAGAGGATCGGACCAGATTATTTTCAATTTCCCTTCCAACTTTATCGTTCTATGGGGATGACATTAGTTGCCAGTTCAGAAATTGTAATGCTAAATGGTAGCTTCAATTTCATGAGGCCATCAGTTCAATAGGCAGCATGTGTCTATTCCAATGAACAGGAAATCTGAGACTTGGGTCCATCTTTCTGCCATTGATGGTCATGCAACTCCAAAGTAGCAATGGAGCTCGATTACCATACCATATCTATATTGCCTCAATATCATGCTTGTGGCCCTTAACAGCTGTACTTTCTTGTCATTTTGGAGTGTGAGTCAACATAGAAATACCTTAACACATCATGTTAAAAGGTTTACTAATGAAAATATATCTTTCATGCACTGCTACAGAACAAATTTGCCAACTCTATTGGGACCTTGTAAAATAGAAAATATCCTAGGTATACTGTAGAAAAATGTATTTCTTACATTGCTTCTTCAGATAGTTTCTGGGGAGGTTGTTGGTCAAAAGCCTTTGGACTGGAAAGGATTATGCTCTGAGAACCAATGCTGCCAAAGATGATGTCTCCGGGCTGATAATACCTGTGAAGAATATCAAACGGATCCTGCATTCCATATTTAACAACAGAAATGGTCAATATTTTGGACAGTAGGAGCATATGCAATACCACTCATGCAGGCATCCTGAATACTAATCTTTAGTAGAGATCCTGCTCCCTGTCTTCATTTGTAACACCAGTGTTCCTGGTGTTCATTGTCGAGCCTTGTACTGTATGTCCCTGCTCCCTAATCAATTGCTGTTTGTTAGCTAATTACAGGGGACTCAAATGAAAGATGTATTCTCTGGAGAACAGTGAAATAAATACATGATTGTCATCTCTAAAGGGAAGTATTATCTCTTACTCAGTTGGGTAGCCTTGTGTAACAAGAGGAAAATGGCGCTAGTAGTTAAAGAAATTGATCTGGATCCAAATCTGGAGCCAAAATCAGAAACATGAGAAGCTGCCTTAAACTAAGTCAGACAATTTGTTCATCTAGCCCCGTATCGTCTACACTGACTGGCATGGGTTATCCACCTTTTCAAACAGGGGTCCCTGAATCCTACCTGCAGATACCAGCATTTGAACCTGGTACCATCATTATTGTTAGCTGAAGCTCTACCACTGAACTATGGCCTATTCCCCAAATTGGTAGATGAAAGCAGTTGTGACAATATGTTGCAGTAGAGGACTGTATGCGTTCATTAACTTGCAATGTATTTTCCAAGTTGGTCAGCTGGAGTTGGTCAGAGTGGAGGACACACTACTGCAGTGTTAAAATGACATTCCACTGTCACTCCTGTCACCTTCTGTAGTTGGAATGGACAGGGGGCTGAGATTTAGTTCTTCACCTCAACAAAAAAATGTCTTGGGCTGCCCCTGCTAACTTCCCTTATGGGTTTTCTCCACACTTGATGGTTATGATTCTAGAGGACTTGATTATGATTACCAGCATGCTTCTGTTGGTGGATAGCTTTGCATATAGAAGCATTTTGATGGCCTTGAATTCTTGTAGTGAAGAAGAAGCTGAAGAAGTTTAAGAGAGATAGACAAACTTATAAAAAGAAGGTGGCAATGATAAAGTGCTATGTTCAAAAAGGTACTCAAGTAGAGGAAATTATATGCAATATGGCTGGAAATGTAGAACACTGGCTTGGAGAGGTAAAAATAATGTATTGGATTGTAAGTTGTTCTTCTATTTTATTCCAACTCTCATGTTCCATCCACAGCTTGGTATACCATAAACCAGAGGCCTTCAATTCTCAGGGGTGGAGCTCTGGGGTCAGACAGGCTGAGGGTGTAAGGGGTGAAAGAATGCCCTGTTCATGAACTGAAGTGAATAAATGCATAGAATTCAGAATGAGGTATTGAGAAAATATATACAACATAATGAGTCAAGATGTGAAATCTTTATGCAGGTTGAGAAAAGATTATGGGCAAGTTTATCCCAGGCTTTTCCCTCCCTCCCCACCCTTTAAGGAAGGCAGGCAAATTTAAAACATATAATTAAATAAATAGTGAATTAGGATTGGGACATGAACAATATATGAAATTCAGGTGTATCCTGACTAATTTAGTACAAAGTTATGCCTCACCAAGGGAGCAATCCTACACACTAGAAGCTGGTATAAAGCAATTTGGTGTAAACTAAGGTGCCATAAATTACACCACTCCCTAACCATGCTCACCTGTAGAGCTGTTGCTCTGCCTCAGCCTGACAGTGGAAGTAGTTTTCTACACGGGGTTGCAAGGTTATGTGACTGAGCAACACAGTATATTATGACTATCCCACATTACTGTAATGTCGTAGGAACTTAGAAAGGAATCACACATTGAGTCAGACCATTGTTCAGTTTAGCTCAGGACAGTTTACAGAAAGGTAATTCTTAAAAAAAAAAAAATCACATGAGGTTGCTCCTCACCCTGCCAGCCACTGGTTGAACAGGAGATTGAAGTACAGGTTATCTGTATGAGAAGCACTGAGCTAGAGCTCACAGTTTTGATCACAATGATGTAACATTTTCAGAGTAAAGATGCAAGCCAGCAACTGAAGGCTAGAGGCTAATATAGAGAAAATCTCCACAGCTACCCTGTATTTCCCCATCTTTTAGTCATTTAAAATAAAAAGACACCCCCCCCCAAAAAAAAAACCCTAAAAGAAGTTAAAACAGGATATATATAAAAATCCAAAAGAAGCTCAGAAAGTCTTAAATAAGGGTTAGGAACATCAGACAAGAGTGAAAGAGTGCAAAAGGCTAATATATATAAGACCACAGATATCAGTCTACAGAGCACTCCAATATGAGGGCCCATTATATCTAGTTTGTGGCACAGGTCATCATCCGTTGAATCTTGAGTGCTGCTGTGCAGAATCTGGCAACGTTGTATGTTACAGCAGGATTTGCATCTGAAAGCAGCAGGGAGGTATAGAATTGTCCTGTGTGCCCTGGGTACTTATGCAGTGATGGTAAGATGAGGCTAGTATGAATGTCTCTATGATATAGACACTGGGGAAGCACATGCTCTGTTGTTTCTATTTGTCCAGAGTCACAGCGGCACTGCCTCTCCAGATGAGCAATCTTCCTCTATTGGCCTTCAAGGACAGCCGAGGGGAAGGCATGACATTGAGCTAAGATAAAGGCCCTCCGGTGCTTAGGGACTTCTAGTTTAGCTAGATATGCCATAGGGGAGACAGAGTACCTGGAGGATTCATTGGCAATACAAACTGGGGTCCTGGCTAGATCCAATTGGTGCTCAGTGTCTGCAACATGTTGTTTTATGAGAGCTTTGGCCTGATTGTATTCCATGTTGAGTAGAAAACCTGGAGAGAAGCCCAGGGTTGAGATTTTAGTTACCACTGCCTGTTACCATGTGGATTGAAAATAATCATCCAGAGTTAGTGGGGCAAGGCCAAGGGGAAATAAAGATCGTCTGAGCCAGTAGTTGAGTATGGTCACCCACACTCTAGCCTCCACTTTTATGAAACCTTTCTCTAGTCTCAGGGTGGCATTAGAGACACATTGTGGGACTTGAAGGGCTGATCTTAGAAATTTGGATTGTACAAGTTCTAGGGATGAAAAAATAGAGAAGGGGCCCAGCTGGGCACCAAAGACAAGTTGTGCTATTGCTTTGGTTTCAATTAATTTGAGTACTGCAGGTATATAGTAGCCACCTCTTTTTAAAAGAAATTTAAGGATTGCAGATGAGCTTGTCTGCGCAGTTTCAGCAACATATGTTCCCCATGGGCTTTCCTACTGCCGGTAGACTGAAAAACTACCCCCAGGTATTTGAAACAAGACACCTGCTCAATCTCGTGGCCATCTATGCTCCAAGAGCGGCTCATAGGCCTTTTGGCAAATGCCATGAGCTTAGTTTTCTGATAGTTGAGTTCTAGCTGGTTCTCCTTGCAGTACTGTGTTAACGCTCCCAGTGCTCTTTTGAGGCCAATAGGTGTTCTTGAAAGTATTGCTGCATTGTCTGCAAACAGCAGGACAGAGCAAGTTTTTTTGGGTTGAATGTTTATGTTGTGGAGATGGCCCACCATTGAATTAATGTAAAAAATAATTAAGAGTGGGGCCATTATGCAGCCTTGCCTGACACCTTTCTCAGTTTCAATGGCATCAGTAAGATGGCCCCAGAGGTTACATCTTACTTTGAGTGAGGTCCCTTCATGAAACATACATACTAGATGAAGCAGGCGTCAGTCTATTGAGGTGGCCACCAGTTTTTCTGGATATGGAGTCAAATGCTGATTTGAAGTCTATGAAAGCAGCATAAAGGGAGGTTGTGTTGCAGGAGGAGAACTTTTCAATTAGGTGCTGAAGTATTAAGCACTGATCAGTAGTGGATCGAGCATACCTAAAGCCAGCTTGCTCCTCTGCAAGTGTATTTTCTTTTCCCATCCAATCAAGGAGTTTCATTGCAGGTGTCTTGCGTGGAGTTTAGTGATGAAGCTGAAGAGACTAATCAGTCTGTTGTTTGCAGGCTCCTCCTTTTTTCCTTTTATATATAACATGCTGAAAGTGGTGAACTTGGCTTCATGGAGGTTCTGGGAAAGGAAAGGCACCGTAAAGCTCAAGGCACAGTAAAACACTGTGGTTGAGCCCTCATTTCAGTGGCAGACAGGGAATTTCAAGATGTCTTTATAAAGGGAGAACCATTTCAACAACATCTTGCCTCTAAAATTATTTATAAATTAGTAGGCATCTGTAGAGCTCTAGTGCAGCTACAGACTGGGATATAGCTCACAGAACAACATATCTGTTGTATTACACAATTTAAAAAAAAATCAAGGTTTTTTTCCTCTTAGTTGTTCCCTATTGTTCAGCTGAGGCTTCATTACAATGATGTAACACTTGGGGAGAAAGATGCAGCCCAGCAACCCAGAGCTGGAAGCTAAAATAGAGAAGATCTCAACAGCAACAATATATTTTCCTTTGGTGCTCAGATAGGTTGGAACAAAGGACAGCCACACACTGCAAAATACCAACATGCTGAAAGTGATAAACTTGGCCTCATTGAAAGTGTCAGGTAACTTTCTGGCAAAGAAAGCCAGACTGAAGCAGGTAAGTGCCAGGAAACCCATGTAGCCCAAGACACAGTAAAACATGATAGTGGAGCCTTCATTACATTCTAATAAAATTTCATCATTCATGGAATGAGCGTCAGTATGTGGAAATGGGGGAGAGGTTTCCCACCATACAACACAAAGCCCTGTTTGGATAAGTGAGCAAGAAAGAACAAGGGAGGTGGACAATCTTTTCCCCACCCACTTCCTCATCCTGGATCCTGGTTTGGTAGCCATGAAAGCCAGAACCACAGTCACCGTTTTTGACAGTAGACAAGAAACAGCCACTGAGAAGATGATGCCAAAGGCAGTTTGTCGGAAGAGACACGTCACTCTCTGAGGTTGGCCAATGAATATCAAAGCACACAGGAAGCAGAGCAGAAGGGAGATGAGGAGAGTGTAGGTGAGCTCCCTGTTGTTGGCTTTCACAATGGGGGTGTCATGGTGCTTCATGAAAATCCCTAGCACTAGAGCTGTGATCAATGAACATGTGAGAGCACCAATGGCTAAGATGATCCCCAAAGGTTCCTCATATGACAAGAAGTGTATACGCTTGGGAATGCATGCATTTTTATCCTCGTTTGGATAATAATCTTCTTGGCATTGAAAGCAGTCAGGCATATCTGAAAAAGGAAGAACTGTTGTGGTATCTATAATGCCAATTTGTTTTTTAAAAAAGATTTATATGGGATCTTGTGTTTTTTATATATATATAAAGTGACCCAAAATTGAATAAATATCCCATATGAACTTGTATGTGTCTGCTTGGAGTTATTCCCTTTATGAAATAACATCTTCCCAAGCTTCCTCTTATTGCTGGCTGCCTTGAAGTGTTTTAGGGAGAGGTCTAGGTTCAGGAAACTTCTTCTTTCCAAATGCAGCCCAGTTGATATTGGATGGAAGAGTCAGGAGCCCCCTCAGCTTGCACTGGATAAGGGCCAGCAATGAAAAGCACTGACCTATTAATATCAAGCCAGTGTAGCGCTGCGGTGTTGCAGAATTGGTGCAAACTTTTGTTATGCTGTCATAGAGGATTGGATTATCAGTTATCTTATTGCAAATCATTAATTACAGTTAAATTAAGTGTTGAGCTATTACCCAATGGGACTGGAACCTCACATCCTCTAGCTATCTCTTTCCTTACCTGAGGACTCAGTCCCCACAAACCCCACAGAGCTCAGCATCCTCCTAGATCGCTTTTGTCTGGATGGACTGTGCCTTTTAACAATGATAATGCCTCTTGCTAGCCTGGATTGAGAGGGAAGGGAGGTGTGTGAAAGTGCATGAATTTATCTTTAGTGTAGCTGGAATGTTGTCTATTGTATTAAGGCAAGAGTCATAATTTGATCCATCTACTTTTATATCTGGATACATGCCTGAAAATCTGTTCATAGGAATATGAGGCCCTTGGGCTTAACATTTTCGCCACTCTGGTTTTAACCATTGTGCTATTGTCTGTTGTCTCATTCTGCAGTAGGTATGGGTAACCTTTTGGCCTCCAGGCGTTCCTGAACTACAACTCCCATCATCCCATGCCATTTACATGAATGCTGGGGCTGATGGCAATTGTAGTTCAGCAATATCTGGAGAGCCAGAGGTTCCCCACACCTATTCCAATTATCTGTTGAGATTACTTTTTGATGTTGAGGCCTGCATGCATTATTCTCTGAATTATGTACAACTTATTTGATAACGCTGTGTGCAACTAATCTTACCTCTCTCATTTGATATCTTATTTTCTGGACACAGAATGCAGTCATAACAGCAAGACAGCTGTCCTTCCTTCTTTTTCTTGCTATAACCTGAATGGCAGTGATCGTTGCATAGAGAAAGGGGCTGCACCTAATCCATAAGTGAAAGGGAAGAATGTGAATTTTGTGTGGCATTCTGTCATTGTTAATTAAGAATAGGGGAAGATCTTCAGAAAAGGATGCCCATTTTCTTAAAAAAATATGCATTACTAACAGTGATAATTTTGTTTTATTTCATTTCATTTTCCAGTGGGTTTCCTCAGGGAAAGCAGTGAGAGAAAAATGAAAATATTTTATTAAAATAAAAGCCAAACCACTCAGACATGGATTTCGAAATCCCAGACCTGTGCCTAGAAAGCATGACACAAAAAAGAAGTGTGGATGAGCCCAATGCCTCTGTAATAATAATAATAATATTTATTATTTGTACCCCGCCCATCTGGCTGGATTTCCCCAGCCACTCTGGGCGGCTTCCAACAGAAACCAAATACAACAATATCAAACATTAAAAACTTCCCTAAAAAGGGCTGCCTTCAGGTTTTTTCTGAATGTCAGGTAGTTGTTTATTTCCCTGACCTGTGATGGGAGGGCGTTCCACAGGGCGGGCGCCACTACCGAGAAGGCCCTCTGCCTGGTTCCCTGTAGTTTTGCTTCTCGCAGTGAGGGAACAGACAGAAGGCCCTCGGCGCTGGATCTCAGTGTCCGGGCTGAATGATGGGGGTGGAGACGCTCCTTCAGGTATACAGGACCGAGGCCGTTTAGGGCTTTAAAGGTCAGCACCAACACTTTGAATTGTGCTCGGAAACGTACTGGGAGCCAATGCAGATCTCTCAGGACCGGTGTTATGTGGTCTCGGCGGCCACTCCCAGTCACCAGTCTAGCTGCCGCATTTTGGATTAATTGCAGTTTCCGGGTCACCTTCAAAGGCAGCCCCACATAGAGCGCATTGCAGTAGTCCAAGCGGGAGATAACCAGAGCATGCACCACTTTGGTGAGACAGTCCGCGGGCAGGTAGGGTCTCAGCCTGCGTACCAGGTGGAGCTGGTAGACAGCTGCCCTGGATACAGAATTAACCTGCGCTTCCATGGACAGCTGTGAGTCCAAAATGACTCCCAGGCTGCGCACCTGGTCCTTCAGGGGCACAGTTACCCCATTCAGGACCAGGGAATCCTCCACACCTGCCCTCCTCCTGTCCCCCAAGAACAGTACTTCTGTCTTGTCAGGATTCAACCTCAATCTGTTAGCCGCCATCCATCCTCCAACCGCCTCCAGGCACTCACACAGGACCTTCACGGCCTTCACTGGTTCTGATTTGAAAGAGAGGTAGAGCTGGGTATCATCCGCATACTGATGAACACCCAGCCCAAACCCCCTGATGATCTCTCCCAGCGGCTTCATATAGATATTAAAAAGCATGGGGGAGAGGACAGAACCCTGAGGCACCCCACAAGTGAGAGCCCAGGGGTCTGAACACTCATCCCCCACCACCACTTTCTGAACACGGCCCAGGAGGAAGGAGCGGAACCACTGTATAACAGTGCCTCCAGCTCCCAACCCCTCTAGCCGGTCTAGAAGGATGTTATGGTCGATGGTGTCAAAGGCCGCTGAGAGATCCAGCAGAACTAGGAAACAGCTCTCACCTTTGTCCCTAGCCCGCCGGAGATCATCGACCAGCGCGACCAAGGCGGTTTCAGTCCCATGGTGAGGCCTGAATCCCGATTGGAAGGGATCCAAATGGTCCGCTTCTTCCAGGCGTGCCTGGAGTTGTTCAGCAACCACCCTCTCAATCACCTTGCCCAAGAATGGTAGATTTGAGACTGGGCGATAGTTGGCCATATTGGCCGGGTCTAAAGATGTTTTTTTAAGAAGCGGTTTAATGACCGCCTCTTTCAGCGGGGCTGGGAAGGCTCCCTCACAGAGGGAAGCATTCACCACCCCGCGCAGCCCATCGCCCAGCCCCTCCCGGCTAGCTTTTATAAGCCAGGATGGGCAAGGATCAAGGAGACAGGTGGTTGGTTTCACTCGTCCAAGCAGCCTGTCCACATCCTCGGAGGTAACAGACTGAAATTGATCCCACGCAACTGGACTAGACAGGACTCTGGCACTCTCCCACCCTGGCCCTGCTCCCACGGTGGAGTCTATCTCTTTCCGAATCTGAGCGATTTTATCTGCAAAAAACTTTGCAAACGCATTGCAGGAGATCTTGGGGTCCCTACCAGGCCCCGATGACGAAGGTGGCTCCGATAGATTCCGAACCACCTGAAAGAGTCTCCTGCTGCTATTTTCCGCAGATGCAATAGAGGCGGTGAAGAAAGTCTTCTTCGCCGTCGCTATCGCCACTTGGTAGGCTCGACGTTGAGCTCTAACCTGTGTTCGGTCGGATTCAGAATGGGTTTTCTGCCACCGGCGCTCTAGCCGTCTCAACGATTGTTTCATCGCCCTCAGCTCCGGGGAAAACCACGGGGCTGTCCGGGCTCCATGCAACCGGAGAGGGCGCTTCGGAGCCAAACAGTCAATAGCCCTGGTTAGCTCCACATTCCAGCGGGCCACCAGGGAATTGGCTGAAAGGCCATCAACATGGGATAAAGTATCCCCTACCACTCTCTGGAAACCATTTGGATCCATTAAGTGGCGGGGGCGGACCATCCGAATTGGTCCCACCTCCCTGCAGAGGGGAAGGGTTGCGGAGAAGTCCAGTTGTACCAGGAAGTGATCTGACCATGGCACTTCTTTAGTTTCACTTTTTTTTAATGTCAGATCACCAACATCCATAGAGGTGAATACCAGGTCTAAGGCATGTCCTCGGCTATGAGTTGGACCAGACTTATTCAGGGACAGCCCCATGGAGGCCATGCTTTCCACGAAGTCCCGAGCGGCCCCTTGTAAGGTCGTGTCGGCATGGATGTTAAAATCCCCTAGGACGACCAAACTAGGTGACTCCAGGAGAACATCTGCCACGACCTGAAGCAGCTCGGGCAGGGAATCCTTGGTGCAGCGGGGAGGTCGGTACACCAAAAGGAATCCTGTACTGCCCCTATTGCCCAACTTCCAGAACATGCACTCAGAGAACTGGGTCTTCCCAATAGGACGCCTGGTGCAAACTAATGACTTCCTAAAAATCACTGCAACCCCCCCTCCCCGCCCAGATGGCCTGGGTTGCTGTGCGTAAGAGAAACCTGGTGGACAAGCAGCGGCAAGGACAGGCCCATCCGCTTCATCCAACCAAGTCTCTGTTACACATGCCAGGTCAAGTCCACCATCCACAATCAAGTCGTGGATGGCAGTGGTTTTATTCAACATTGACCTGGCATTGCACAGCAGCATCTTCAGGTCATGTGGGTATCCCTTGCTGAATCCAGTATCCGTCCGGTCAGGACCAGACCCGGAGGCAGGAATAGTCCTCAGACAACGACTAAACCTGCCTCCTCGGCAATGACATGGTCTGGTCTTAGCGTAACTCCTCCTCCTGCCCGTGATCACTGAGATCGGTTGTCCCAGTGCATCCCACCCTGTGGAACCTGCCCCAGCCATTTTGTTGGCCGGGACCCCCTCCCAGGCAGCCCTGACCCCACCCCTTAAGAACAAAATTAAACCTCTGTAAGGAAACTGCACAAACTGCTGTTTCTAAGTCCTACCTGGTTAAACCAGCTGTGCCACACAATGGCATCTTCATTAACAGTGAATTCTTGCTCTGGAATTGGGGTTTCAGGATCCATCTTTCCAACTTTTACTCGAGCAAAAGATTGGTTTGGGAATGTGACCCAGTTTACAATATCAAATCCACCTATTAATACTCTATTTTGATCAAAGGAAACTACATCCCCAGCAGTGTTGTTAAATGAGACTTGTTTCAGAAAGTGGTGGATCTAGATTGAAAAGGAAAACACAGATGCTTAACAAAAGGAACTTGAACCATTTTCTCTGAGATATAAATGTCAGCCACTGTGGAATGTATTGGGTCGTTGTTGTTTTATCCTGGACCTTGTCAACACCACTGAAAAGGTTTCCACACTGTCATGGGGAAAAAACATTACATTTATTCAATGTGACATCTTAGAAGATCTGCAAGCCAACACACATAATTATCCTAATCAAAATATAGTTCTGTTAGGGAAGTTACTAAGATGGGAGAAGCCATGTCTCTCTACCTCCCCTCCCTCTTCCCCCCTCCCACTCTTTGTCTGGCATGTTTCTAAGTGAAATCTCTGGTCTTGGAACAAGGGACCTCCATGCTTTGAGAACATTGGATATTTAAAGTTAACAAGTACTCAACAGTCCCCACAGCTCAGCATTCACCCTAACACACATGCAAAGCCCCCCTCTCCCAATGATCCCACACAAGGCAGTGTAAAGTGGCCAAAGAGAACCCTTAATCCAATACTGCCCCACCATCTCTTCACTTGTGTTACCGGCAGCCTATCAGCTAATTAAACAAATCAAAACCTACCCACCCCAACCATGATAAATCAACAGAATCTTCTTCTTAGTGGGAGTGGGGTGTCACAAATTTGCCCCAACTTGAGTATGAGTATGTCTTAAGTCACACTGTAACCCTTCTTTCTCTATATGATGTTACTTGTGTTAAATAATGTAAGATATCAATAGTGAAATGTTATTAATGACAACGCCATTTATGATTTAATATTTCTCACAGGCCTTACCTGCCACGGTACAATATTCTGAAGTTTCCTTCTTTCTTCTTCTGCCATTGTTATATATTTGGATCTGGATGAAAGCAGGGCATGTAAAGCATGGGCCACTGCATAGACAGCGTTATAGATACTGTAACTGTGACCAGTCATGCTCATTTCAAAAAAAGGCCCAGGAAGGTTCTCCAGACTCTCACCTCCAGTACAAATATCACCCACCACATCATCCAAAGCAGAGTTTGGGAATACACAGCCAAATGCCTGTTCCCAGAAGTCTCTGATAAAACCATCTTCCGTTGTACTGGAAGGGTTTCTGCCCTGAAGAAATTCCTTGAACCCTTGTACCTCATTGGAGTGGATTGCAAAAGATAGAGCACCATGGAGGACTTGGATATCCCAATGCCGTTGGTGAACAAATGATTTCAACTCCATCTGCGCTGTCAGGATCCAGATCCTACCTTTTGGCTTTTGTATTGTGTCGTCCACCTCTGGTAGAAATAGTACCCATCTCAAAAAGATTATGGAATCTGCTTCTCCATAGAACACCAATGCATTGGCTGTGCTGCTCATGACTCTGTTGTATATTTCAATCGCTTTTTTCATTACTTCTCCATTCTCATCGTCTTCATCAAAACTCAGACTTGAAGGGCATGTTTCTACAAAGGCTAAACAGATGCCCTTCTGGGAAAATAAGGGAAGCATGGCATGCACAAATATTTCTCTCTTATCATTGTCGTTGGCAATGAATCCAATCCATATCCATTTGAAGTGAATGAGTAACTGTAGAATCCCCATGTACTGGAGGATATCATCTGGGACCATTCGATAGGAGGAAAGGAATTCAGTTTGAAGTGTCCTCCAAGATGTAGAGCCATACAAAAGCTAAAGGTCAATTTGGAGGGAAGTAGGCAGAATTATAATTATCTTCCTTTCCTTTCCCCCCCTAACCTTACTGTTTAGAATTCCATAACCCACAAACAACCATGTGTATATAGGTTCCTGAAACTCAGGATAACACTTCATGAAACAGTTCATGGATGTTTATGCTGCCATTTATTTATTTAAAAAAACATTTCCAAACCATTAATGTTTTATCTAAGTGTTGTACACTATGTACAAAACAAATGCAGAAATAAATGAATAGTTTAATGAAGCGGCGCCTTGTATGCCTTCACCTGTCAACTCCTGCAACCAAGCTGATGCCAAACATATTGCTCTGCTTTTCTTCAGACCACATCGGCGAGGCTGAGAGGGGGCACTTTTCCTCTGGAAAGTCTAGGAACTCCAGTGGTTTGACTTCATCCTCAGAGGTGCACTCCATTGTCTCTCAAGACAGATGGATGCCAACAGTTCAATCAAGCCTTTTCATCTGTCTCTTTATTCGACCATCAGGTTACAAAAGGCATGCCTTGCTATCAAAGTCACCTGAACCTCCAGTGACAGAAATGTACCTAGGAGCACTTCAAAAATATGCACCTGTTTCTTTAGAGGGAATGCGTCCCTGTCTAGAACCTTAGAACTGCCCAACTGCCGAACCTGAGAGCCACTCGCTCAGTGTCTCCATCTTTCCAGGATTCAGTCTCAGTATATTGCTCTCATCCAATACCAATTGCTGGTAGTATAGTAGTTGTTGTTGTTGTAGTAGTAGTAGTAGTAGTAGTAATATATATGTCTGCAGAGTAAAGCCTTGCAACATTGTTGCTATTGTTATTATTGCTTTATCTAATAAGAAATTATGGTCCTAATCCTTAAATATTGGCTAATATATGTTTGCATTTACTATTTCCAGTAATTCATATTTTTCTATAGCATATTTCCTGTTGTTTCAAGTGTTTCAAGAGTTTCCTGTAGCAGTATTCATTTTATTTATTTCTCATTATTCTCTGGGAAGTGTTTTCTTCTTTGCTATCACATATAACACTATTAAAATAGAATGAAACGCTTCATAAGATGTGTTTGTGCTTCCATGATTATTTTGCCTAGGGAGAAATGATTTGTGGGTATAATAAAGAGTCCCTTCCCCATTTCAGGTCAGACTAGAAAAATGTTCTGATTAAGTTTACTACATTACTAAATGGGGGGGGGGGTAAAATGACTTGATTATGACATTCAAATGGGTCAAATTATTTCTAATTCATAACAAATGTGGCAAATAACAGTCAAGACACCAGGACAATGGGAAACTAGGAAGTCCTTATCCAAATATTGCATGCACCACCAATTAGATGTCATGTGTAGTTCCTAACAACAACAACAACAACAACAACAACAACAACAACAACAACTCTGGGTGTCTTCCACCACATATAAAACCATAATAAAATGTGAAACATTAAAAACTTCCTGATACAGGGCTGCCTTCAGATGTCTTCTGAAAGTTTTGTAGTTCTTTATCTCCTTGACATCTGATGGGAGGCCATTTCAAAACCCATGACACTGTTGGTAAAGGCTGTTCTCCAATTGGAGCGCTCGCAGGTGAGTGTTTCCCAGTTGTTGGTGTTTATACTACATATGGCATGCTATGTATCTGCATATGGCATTCATACAAATGGAAAGGTCTACATTTTTACATGAAATGTACCTATCTCTGTCTTTCAAAGATTAGGCCACATCTGGTAAAAAAGAAAAATGGTTAAAAACAACAACCGTACATTTCTAAACTCTGCACACATATCCTACCTGTGGAATCTTGTGGATTCTCAAAACATTAGCTATGTGGTGAGACGTTTCTGAGTGAAGTGCCCCAATGACTGAAAGAAGATTATCCTCGAAGTCACATTTATAGTTGGGGATAAATCTGTCTCTTGTTGAAAGAAGTTTCATTGTAGCATGATAGGTGAATGCAGCATTGGAGTAGATGTCATATATATGAAATCCCAGGGTGACATTGGGTAGGATCTTGGGGTTTTCATTGATCTCATTTATAGCAAACACGAAGGCCAGGATGTGCTGGTAGTTCTTAGTCACTGCACTATGAAAAGATTTGCATTTTGTGTTATATGCATTTTCTACACTTTGTAATAATATTTCTATTGCATCATGCACATTTCTCATTATTATTAAATTATTTATTGTTGTTGGTTTTGACCATTGCAATACTGGAGTCCAGCACTTCATAAAGTAATCCTTTTTTCAGGTGCTCAGCATTATGTTGGCATATCAAATCAACAAGTAAGGTACCATGTCACCTGGATCAAGAATGAGTTCAGAGCTGTAGTCTTCATAATTTATATTATAATGATAATTTATATTATTTTATCTACTTATTTTGGCTTCTTTCCCCTACCTTATCAGCAATATAACAAAACAGATCACAAAATTCTATTTTCAAATGCTTTTTTTGTTTGTTTTCAAATGGCATCTAAATACATTCGTATAATATAACTATTTAATGGCCATAGAAATGTGGGGCTGGAACAAATTATCCTTGGCATGATGTTGTTGAGAAGTGCCATCACAGAAAATGCTATGTTTTGTGTCCCTACCTTTATCACCTTCAGAATTGGAGTAATGTCACAAAACTATGCCTGCCTGAAGCCAAATCATAGCATTTTCCCGCTTTTGTACAACATAAAGCACATTATTGTTATCTGGAAACTTTCCAGTCTGTAGATTATTGAGACTAAAGGTGGATCCTCCTAACAGAGGGGCCATGTTGTGCTCCGCCCTGGAACATTTCCCCCAACAGGCTTGAGGGCAGCGCTTGCACACACACACACACCCCCAGCCAGTGGTGCCATGGCTGCTAATGGCCTTTAGCCAATCAGCAGCATGGCAAGCATTGGGGTTGGGGGCTTATATTCCCAACAGCGTGAAGTGGGGAACTCCTCTTGCTTCGTGTTGCCGAACACCCACCTGCCCAACCAATAATTAGGTTATCTATGGCCTTGCTTTGGACTTCGGTTGGTTTGTTTTGGAACAGGGGCTGAGTAGAAATGTTTTCCATTGTGGCAGATTGGCTGTGGCCACTTGGTTTTTGCCTAGTCCTTTGCAATTGTCACAAATTTCTAAGGTTTAGCGGTTTGGCATTGGTTTAAGAGAATATGGGGAGGAGAGGTCCGGCCATTACCTGCCCCCCCCCAGTTAAAGGGTATTCCATTAAAGGAATCCGGGGGCCTGGGTCTTCTCCGAAACCCGAGAGGGGTAAGGGCCATACCAGGACCCAGGGACTCCAGGGGTGAGCACCAGTCAATACGGATTGATGGAGCTCCCTCTGCTGATTGTTTACCCTTCCAGGCTTCCTGCAGGGCGGACAGGAGCCAGATATAGTTTGATACCAATGCCTAAGCCAATACCAGTCACACTTGTGTAATTTTTCAATAAAATTGTGGCCAAAATTTGCCAATTAACACTTAAATTTAATTCTGAGTCACTTTGTCTTTATTTCCATTGGGGAGGTGTTTTAGGGCTCAAAGCACAACTACCTGAACTAAGCTATATCCCTGTTCTGGGATTTCTAGTTTACTGGAACCTCAGGTTACATATGCTTCAGGTTACATATGCTTCAGGTTACACACTCTGCTACCCCAGAAATAATGCTTCAAGTTAAGAACTTTGCTTCAGGATAGGAACAGAAATTGTGCTTTGGCGGTGCAGCGGCAGCGGGAGGCCCCATTAGCTAAAGTGGTGCTTCAGGTTAAGAACAGTTTCCGGTTAAGAACGGACCTCCAGAACGAATTAAGTACTTAACCCAAGGTACCACTGTAAAGCCATTCTGTCATTCTCTTTCCTTCTTACGGAGATTTTATTATGAGGTAATTTCTTTTCACTGGCTCTTTCCATTCTACAAGTTTTCCATTATTCTCACTATATCAATGATATCTTCTAAGACTAAGTACTCCAATTCACCCCATTGAAGGCATCTAGCATTAATGTATAAACACTTTAATAAAGTTTCTCTTTACAAGTCTTTTCAGCACTTGTATTTTAATGTGTGATGCATTGGCCCCTCTGAATTGATTCCATGTATCCTTCTGCAGCTGCTGAACCACATTATCTCTATGTGGAATATTTCCAGGGTGTGTTCTATTGAGACTCTGTATTCAAGTTCTAAGCTTAAATATCTCCTGTCCCATAAACTGAAAAAGTACTTCAAATGCCTCTCTTTTTCTCATTTATTTGCTACTTCTGAACCATGGGGAAATATGAAAATATCAGACAGGATATCTGCTTCTGTTTTACAAAGCTAGCCCAAACCTTGTGTGAAAGATTGCTAGCAAGAGTAAGGAGGAATGTTTCAACTATGGCTATCATGCACTGAGGAGAGGATTGGACCAGAAGATTTTCAATTTCCCTTCCAACTTTATAATTCTATGGGGATGACATTAGCTGCCAGTTCAAAACTTGTAATGCTAAATGGTAGCTTCAATTTCATGAGGCAATCAGTCCAATAGGCAGCATGTGTCTATTCCAATGAACAGGAAATCTGAGACTTGGGTCCATCTTTCTGCCATTGACGGTGTTGCAACTCCAAAGTAGCAATGGAGCTGGATTACCATACCATATCAATATTAGGCAATACTACTGATGCAAAAACATCATGCTTACTAAAGCTGTGGCCCTTAACAGCTGTACTTTCTTGTCATCTTGGAGTGCGAGTCAACATGGAAATACCTTAACACATCATGCTAAAAGTTTTAGTAATGAAAATGTATCTTTCATGCACTGCTACAGAACAAATTTACCAACTCTATTGGGACCTTGTAAAATAGAAAATATCCTAGGTATACTGTAGAAAAATGTATTTTTTACATTGCTTCTTCAGATAGTTTCTGGGGAGGTTGTTGGTCAAAAGCCTTCGCACTGGAAAGGATTATGCTCTGAGAACCAATGCTTCCAAAGATGATGTCTCCAGGCTGATAATACCTGTGAAGAATATCAAACGGATCCTGCATTCCATATTTAACAACAGAAATGGCCAATATTTTGGACAGTAGGAACATATGCAATACCACTGATGCAGGCATCCTGAATACTAATCTTTAGTAGAGATCTTGCTGCCTGTCTTCAGATGTAATATAAACATCAGTGTTCCTTCATTGTCGAGCCTTGTATGTCCCTGCTCCCTAACTTTGGAGTTTAAGATCTTGCATATCAAACAGGAAACTCATGGAGCTTTATCTCTCCCGAATTCTGCTCCTTAGTTCAGAAATGTATGGGATGGTGTTATATTCATTCCAAAGTTACAGTATTTTAATTAGTTCTGTTATTGACTATGCTACTATAGCTCTCAGGGGGATTCTGCAAGCAGCAGAATCAATTGCAGTTTGTTAGCTAATTACAGGGAACTCAGATGAAAGATGTATTCTCTGGAGAATAGTGAAATAAATACATGATTGTCATCTCTGAAGGGAAGAATTATCTCTTACTCAGTTGGGTAGCCTTGAGTAACAAGAAGAAAATGGCACTAGTAGTTAAAGAAATTGATGTGGATCCAAATCTGGAGCCAAAATCAGAAACAATAGAAACTGCCTTAAACTAAGTCAGACAATTTGTACATCTAGTCCCATATTGTCTATGCTGAGTGGCATGGGTTATCCAGCTTTTCAAACAGGGGTATCTGAATCCCACCTGTAGATACCAGCATTTGAACCCGGTACCATCATTATTGTTAGCTGAAGCTCTATGGCCTATTCCCCAAATTGGTAGATGAAAGCAGTTGTGACAATATGTTGGAGTAGAGGACTGTATGCGTTCATTAGCTTGCAATGTAGTATCCAAGTTGGTCAATTGGAGTTGGTCAGAGTGGAGGACACACTACTGCAGTGTTAAAGGGACATCCCACTGTCACTCCAGTCACCTTCTGTAGCTGTAATGGAGAGGGGGCTGCAATTTAGTTCTTCACCTCAACAATAAAATATCTTGGGCTGCCCCTGCTAACTTTGCTTATGTGTTTTCTCCACACTTGATGGTTATGATTGGAGAGGGCTTGATTGAATGCAGATTGAAAAAAGATTATGGACAAATTTATCCCAGGCTTTTCCCTCCCTCCCCACCCTTTAAGGAAGGCAGGAAAATTCAAAACAAACAAACAAATAAATAAATAAATAAATAAATAAATAGTGAATTGGGATTGAGACATGAACAATTTATGAAATTCTGGTGTATTCTGACTAATTTAGTACAAGGTTATGCCTCACCGAGGGAGCAGTCCTACACACAAGAAGCTGGTATAAAACAATTTGGTGTAAGTTAAAGTGGCATAAATTTACAGCACTCCCTAACCATGCTCAGCTGTAGAGTTGTTGCTCTGCCTCAGCCTGACAGTGGGAGTAGGTTTCTATACTGGGTTGCAAGGTTATGTGACTAAGCAACACAGTATATTATGACTATCCCACACATAAAATATTACTGTAATGTCATAGGAACTTAGAAAGCAATCACACATTGAGTCAGACCACTGATCAGTTTAGCTCAGGACAGTTTACAGAAAGGTAGTAATTCTTAAAAATTTCACATGCGGTTGCTCCTCACCCTGCCAGCCATTGGTTGAACAAGATATTGAAGTACAGGTTATCTGTATGAGAAGCACTGAGCCACAGCTCACAGTTTTGATCAGAGTAAAGATGTAAGCCAGCAACTGAAGGCTGGAGGCTAAGATAGAGAAGATCTTCACAACTACCCTGTATTTCCTCTTAGAACTCAGGTAGGCTGCAATGAAGGATAACCAAACACTTCAAAATACTAACAACAAACAACAACAACAACAACAACAACAACAACAACACTTTATTACAGTCGTAGGCTAGCATAAGGAGGGAAGGGTACAATCTTTTAAAGTCATTTAAAATAAAAAAGACAAAAAAAACACTAAAATAAGTTAAAACAGAATATATATATAAGAATCCAAAAGTAGCTAAGAAAGTCTTAAAGAAGTGTTAGGAACATCAGACAAGAGTGAAAGAGAACAAAAGGTTAGTATATATAAGACCACAGATATTAGTCTACAGGGCACTCCGATATGGGTGCCCATTGCAAGGACAGGTGGAGTCCCCCCCCCAACCCCAGGCATCTCCTGAGTGGAATAATGACTCAAGACACCGTGCTATGGGATTAAAATTGGCTACAACTTTATTGTTCCAAATGGCTCAGGCATTGGGCGTTTATCCTTCCCATTCCCCAGCTGAGGATCTAGGGGACATCAAGGTTATCCAAAATGTGTGGGGATTAGGCTGGCTCTGGAGAACATATGTTCAAGCAGAGAGCCCCTCCCCCCCAAGTTTCACATTGTGGGACTTGGAGGGCTGATCTTAGAATTTTGGATTGTACAAATTCTAGTGATGGAAAAAATAGAGAGGGGGCCCAGCTGGGTACCATAGACAAGTTGTGCTATTGGTTTGGCTTCAATTAATCTGAATGCTACAGGTATATAGTGGCCACCTCTTGTTTTAAGAAATTTAAGGATTGCAGAGGAGCTTCTCTGCACAGTTTCAGTAAAATGTTTCCATTGTAGGTTCTTGCACAGAGTTTACTGATCATGCTGAAGAGACTAATCAGTCTAGTTTGCGGGCTTCTCCTTTTTTCCTTTTATATATAACATGCTGAAAGTGGTGAACTTGGCACCTGTAGTGCAGCTACAGACTGGGATAGCTCACAGAGCAACACACCTGATGTATTACACAATTTAAAAAAATCAAGGTTTTTTCCCTCTTAGTTGTTCCCTATTGTTCAGCTGAGGCTTCATTACAATGATGTAACACTTGGGGAGAAAGATGCAGCCCAGCAACCCAGAGCTGGAAGCTAAAATAGAGAAGATCTCAACAGCAACGATGTATTTTCCTTTGGTGCTCAGATAGGTTGGAACAAAGGACAGCCACACACTGCAAAATACCAACATGCTGAAAGTGATAAACTTGGCCTCATTGAAAGTGTCAGGTAACTTTCTGGCAAAGAAAGCCAGACTGAAGCAGGTAAGTGCCAGGAAACCCATGTAGCCCAAGACACAGTAAAACATGATAGTGGAGCCTTCATTACATTCTAATAAAATTTCATCATTCATGGAATGAGCGTCAGTATGTGGAAATGGGGGAGAGGTTTCCCACCATACAACACAAAGCCCTGTTTGGATAAGTGAGCAAGAAAGAACAATGGAAGTGGACAATCTTTTCCCCACCCACTTCCTCATCCTGGATCCTGGTTTGGTAGCCATGAAAGCCAGAACCACAGTCACCGTTTTTGACAGCAGACAAGAAACAGCCACTGAGAAGATGATGCCAAAGGCAGTTTGTCGGAAGAGACATGACACTTTCTGAGGCTGTCCAATGAATATCAAAGCACAAAGGAAGCAGAGCAGAAGGGAGATGAGGAGAGTGTAGGTGAGCTCCCTGTTGTTGGCTTTCACAATGGGGGTGTCATGGTGCTTCATGAAAATCCCTAGCACTAGAGCTGTGATCAATGAACATGTGAGAGCACCAACGGCTAAGATGATCCCCAAAGGTTCCTCATATGACAAGAAGTGTATATGCTTGGGAATGCATGCATTTCTATCCTCGTTTGGATAATGATCTTCTTGGCATTGAAAGCAGTCAGGCATATCTGAAAAAGGAAGAACTGTTGTGGTATCTATAATGCCAATTAGTTTAAAAAAAAGATTTATATGGGATATTGTTTTTTTTTTATAAAGTGACCCATATAATGAATAAATATAACATATGCACTATATTACACTTACTGAATATTCAATTCTGCATGTGTTGTGAAATGTATGTACAACATAACAGTTGTCACAACCATGGTTCATTACATATTCCAAAAGGATTATCACATTTCAAAGCATTTTCCAGAATATCTAGAATAATTTGTCCTATAAGTCCTAGCCCCTTCAACTCCACTAGCATGTCATGATTTGAAACTGTAACAATGTAAAGCTCATATTAATGTTATTGTGCTACTTCCAAATTGTACAAACATTTCAAATACGGAATGATCTATCTCCTCTGGTTGAATGTATCATGGACCATTTTGTCCCACCATTTTGCCCAAGAGAAAGATCATGGGTGAATGGCTGGCTGGGCCCTATTATGTTTAAGGATCCAGGCTATTAGAGGACATGGAATTGGGTTTTCTTGAGACATCCGTTCCCTTCTGTACCAGTCTCAATACTGTTTTCTACCTACTCATTCCTCTGTATCAATTTGGGATTACCCATTTATCCTTTGGGAGAAGGGCAACTGAAAGTATTTTTGGGGGGTTGGGGGGTGTTCCATAGGCATAGCCAGGATTTATTTTAGGAGTGACAGGTATTATGTTGGGAGGCAGAAATGAGTTATCTGTGACACAATTAGTCAGTTAGTTAAGTATTTTTTTACTAGATTTGCCCCCCCCACACACACACACCTATGCCCTTGGGGTGTTCCATTATTAGACTACACTTAATGCACAATGTGGTGGTTTAACTTGGTAATAGGCTCTTTTATTTTGGTCACATGCATTTGAGCAAGATTTCTGCAGTAGGTATGGTTTCCTGCAGGGCGGACAGGAGCCAGATATAGTTTGATACCAATGCCTAAGCCAATACCAGTCACACTTGTGTAATTTTTCAATAAAATTGTGGCCAAAATTTGCCAATTAACACTTAAATTTAATTCTGAGTCACTTTGTCTTTATTTCCATTGGGGAGGTGTTTTAGGGCTCAAAACACAACTACCTGAACTAAGCTATATCCCTGTTCTGGGATTTCTAGTTTACTGGAACCTCAGGTTACATATGCTTCAGGTTACATATGCTTGGGAAAGATGGAGGGCACAAGGAGAAGGGGACGACAAAGGATGAGATGGTTGGACAGTATTCTCGAAGCGACTGGCATGAGTTTGGCCAGACTGCGGGAGGCAGTGGAGGATAGGCGTGCCTGGCGTGCTCTGGTCCATGGGGTCACGAAGAGTCGGACACGACTGAACGACTGAACAACAACAACACATATGCTTCAGGTTACACACTCTGCTACCCCAGAAATAATGCTTCAAGTTCAGAACTTTGCTTCAGGATAGGAACAGAAATTGTGCTTTGGCGGTGCAGTGGCAGCGGGAGGCCCCATTAGCTAAAGTGGTGCTTCAGGTTAAGAACAGTTTCCGGTTAAGAACGGACCTCCAGAACGAATTAAGTACTTAACCCGAGGTACCACTGTAAAGCCATTCTGTCATTCTCTTTCCTTCTTACGGAGATTTTATTATGAGGTAATTTCTTTTCACTGGCTCTTTCCATTCTACAAGTTTTCCATTATTCTCACTATATCAATGATATCTTCTAAGACTAAGTACTCCAATTCACCCCATTGAAGGCATCTAGCATTAATGTATAAACACTTTAATAAAGTTTCTCTTTACAAGACTTTTCAGCACTTGTATTTTAATGTGTGATGCATTGGCCCCTCTGAATTGATTCCATGTGTCCTTCTGCAGCTGCTGAACCACATTATCTCTATGTGGAATATTTCCAGGGTGTGTTCTATTGAGACTCTGTATTCAAGTTCTAAGCTTAAATATCTCCTGTCCCATAAACTGAAAAAGTACTTCAAATGCCTCTCTTTTTCTCATTTATTTTGCTACTTCTGAATCATGGGGAAATATGAAAATATCAGACAGGATATCTGCTTCTGTTTTACAAAGCTAGCCCAAACCCTGTGTGAAAGATTGATAGCAAGAGTAAGGAGGAATGTTTCAATTATGGCTATCATGCACTGAGGAGAGGATTGGACCAGAAGATTTTCAATTTCCCTTCCAACTTTATAATTCTATGGGGATGACATTAGCTGCCAGTTCAAAACTTGTAATGCTAAATGGTAGCTTCAATTTCATGAGGCAATCAGTCCAATAGGCAGCATGTGTCTATTCCAATGAACAGGAAATCTGAGACTTGGGTCCATCTTTCTGCCATTGACGGTGTTGCAACTCCAAAGTAGCAATGGAGCTGGATTACCATACCATATCAATATTAGGCAATACTACTGATGCAAAAACATCATGCTTACTAAAGCTGTGGCCCTTAACAGCTGTACTTTCTTGTCATCTTGGAGTGCGAGTCAACATGGAAATACCTTAACACATCATGCTAAAAGTTTTAGTAATGAAAATGTATCTTTCATGCACTGCTACAGAACAAATTTGTAAAATAGAAAATATCCTAGGTATACTGTAGAAAAATGTATTTTTTACATTGCTTCTTCAGATAGTTTCTGGGGAGGTTGTTGGTCAAAAGCCTTCGCACTGGAAAGGATTATGCTCTGAGAACCAATGCTTCCAAAGATGATGTCTCCAGGCTGATAATACCTGTGAAGAATATCAAACGGATCCTGCATTCCATATTTAACAACAGAAATGGCCAATATTTTGGACAGTAGGAACATATGCAATACCACTGATGCAGGCATCCTGAATACTAATCTTTAGTAGAGATCTTGCTGCCTGTCTTCAGATGTAATATAAACATCAGTGTTCCTTCATTGTCGAGCCTTGTATGTCCCTGCTCCCTAACTTTGGAGTTTAAGATCTTGCATATCAAACAGGAAACTCATGGAGCTTTATCTCTCCCGAATTCTGCTCCTTAGTTCAGAAATGTATGGGATGGTGTTATATTCATTCCAAAGTTACAGTATTTTAATTAGTTCTGTTATTGACTATGCTACTATAGCTCTCAGGGGGATTCTGCAAGCAGCAGAATCAATTGCAGTTTGTTAGCTAATTACAGGGAACTCAGATGAAAGATGTATTCTCTGGAGAATAGTGAAATAAATACATGATTGTCATCTCTGAAGGGAAGTATTATCTCTTACTCAGTTGGGTAGCCTTGAGTAACAAGAAGAAAATGGCAATAGTAGTTAAAGAAATTGATGTGGATCCAAATCTGGAGCCAAAATCAGAAACATGAGAAGCTGCCTTAAACTAAGTCAGACAATTTGTACTTCTAGTCTCATATTGTCTATGCTGACTGGCATGGGTTATCCACCTTTTCAAACAGGGGTCTCTGAATCCCACCTGTAGATACCAGCATTTGAACCTGGTACCATCATTATTGTTAGCTGAAGCTCTATGGCCTATTCCCCAAATTGGTAGATGAAAGCAGTTGTGACAATATGTTGGAGTAGAGGACTGTATGCGTTCATTAGCTTGCAATGTAGTATCCAAGTTGGTCAATTGGAGTTGGTCAGAGTGGAGGACACACTACTGCAGTGTTAAAGGGTGATTCCACTGTCACGCCAGTCACCTTCTGTAGCTGTAATGGAGAGGGGGCTGCAATTTAGTTCTTCTCCTCAACAACAAAATATCTTGGGCTGCCCCTGCTAACTTCCCTCATGTGTTTTCTCCACACCTGATGGTTATGATTGGAGAGGGCTTGATTGAATGCAGATTGAAAAAAGATTATGGGCAAATTTATCCCAGGCTTTTCCCTCCCTCCCCACCCTTTAAGGAAGGCAGGAAAATTTAAAACATAAAAATAAATAAATAAATAAATAAATAAATAAATAAATAAATAAAATAAAATAAATAGTGAATTGGGATTGAGACATGAACAATTTATGAAATTCTGGTGTATTCTGACTAATTTAGTACAAGGTTGTGCCTCACCGAGGGAGCAATCCTACACACTAGAAGATGGTATAAAGCAATTTGGTGTAAACTAAGGTGCCATAAATTACACCACTCCCTAACCATGCTCACCTGTAGAGCTGTTGCTCTGCCTCAGCCTGACAGTGGAAGTAGTTTTCTACACAGGGTTGCAAGGTTATGTGACTGAGCAACACAGTATATTATGACTATCCCACACATAAAATATTACTGTAATGTCATAGGAACTTAGAAAGCAATCACACATTGAGTTAGATCACTGATCAGTTTAGCTCAGGACAGTTTACAGAAAGGTAGTAATTCTTAAAAATTTCACATGCGGTTGCTCCTCACCCTGCCAGCCATTGGTTGAACAAGATATTGAAGTACAGGTTATCTGTATGAGAAGCACTGAGCCACAGCTCACAGTTTTGATCAGAGTAAAGATGTAAGCCAGCAACTGAAGGCTGGAGGCTAAGATAGAGAAGATCTTCACAACTACCCTGTATTTCCTCTTAGAACTCAGGTAGGCTGCAATGAAGGATAACCAAACACTTCAAAATACTAACAACAACAACAACAACAACAACAACAACAACAACAACACTTTATTACAGTCGTAGGCTAGCATAAGGAGGGAAGGGTACAATCTTTTAAAGTCATTTAAAATAAAAAAGACAAAAAAACACTAAAAGAAGTTAAAACAGAATATATATATAAGAATCCAAAAGTAGCTAAGAAAGTCTTAAAGAAGTGTTAGGAACATCAGACAAGAGTGAAAGAGAACAAAAGGTTAGTATATATAAGACCACAGATATTAGTCTACAGGGCACTCCGATATGGGTGCCCATTGCAAGGACAGGTGGAGCCCCCCCCCCTTACCCCAGGCATCTCCTGAGTGGAATAATGACTCAAGACAGTGCTATGGGATTAAAATTGGCTACAACTTTATTGTTCCAAATGGCTCAGGCATTGGGCGTTTATCCTTCCCATTCCCCAGCTGAGGATCTAGGGGACATCAAGGTTATCCAAAATGTGTGGGGATTAGGCTGGCTCTGGAGAACATATGTTCAAGCAGAGAGCCCCCCCCTCCCCAAGTTTCACATTGTGGGACTTGGAGGGCTGATCTTAGAATTTTGGATTGTACAAATTCTAGTGATGGGAAAAATAGAGAGGGGGCCCAGCTGGGTACCATAGACAAGTTGTGCTATTGGTTTGGCTTCAATTAATCTGAATGCTACAGGTATATAGTGGCCACCTCTTGTTTTAAGAAATTTAAGGATTGCAGAGGAGCTTCTCTGCACAGTTTCAGTAAAATGTTTCCATTGTAGGTTCTTGCACAGAGTTTACTGATCATGCTGAAGAGACTAATCAGTCTAGTTTGCAGGCTTCTCCTTTTTTCCTTTTATATATAACATGCTGAAAGTGGTGAACTTGGCACCTGTAGTGCAGCTACAGACTGGGATAGCTCACAGAACAACACACCTGATGTATTACACAATTTAAAAAAATCAAGGTTTTTTCCCTCTTAGTTGTTCCCTATTGTTCAGCTGAGGCTTCATTACAATGATGTAACACTTGGGGAGAAAGATGCAGCCCAGCAACCCAGAGCTGGAAGCTAAAATAGAGAAGATCTCAACAGCAACGATGTATTTTCCTTTGGTGCTCAGATAGGTTGGAACAAAGGACAGCCACACACTGCAAAATACCAACATGCTGAAAGTGATAAACCTGGCCTCATTGAAAGTGTCAGGTAACTTTCTGGCAAAGAAAGCCAGACTGAAGCAGGTAAGTGCCAGGAAACCCATGTAGCCCAAGACACAGTAAAACATGATAGTGGAGCCCTCATTACATTCTAATAAAATTTCATCATTCATGGAATGAGCATCAGTATGTGGAAATGGGGGAGAGGTTTCCCACCATACAACACAAAGCCCTGTTTGGATAAGTGAGCAAGAAAGAACAAGGGAGGTGGACAATCTTTTCCCCACCCACTTCCTCATCCTGGATCCTGGTTTGGTAGCCATGAAAGCCAGAACCACAGTCACCGTTTTTGACAGCAGACAAGAAACAGCCACTGAGAAGATGATGCCAAAGGCAGTTTGTCGGAAGAGACATGTCACCCTCTGAGGTTGGCCAATGAATATCAAAGCACAAAGGAAGCAGAGCAGAAGGGAGATGAGGAGAGTGTAGGTGAGCTCCCTGTTGTTGGCTTTCACAATGGGGGTGTCATGGTGCTTCATGAAAATCCCTAGCACTAGAGCTGTGATCAATGAACATGTGAGAGCACCAATGGCTAAGATGATCCCCAAAGGTTCCTCATATGACAAGAAGTGTATATGCTTGGGAATGCATGCATTTCTATCCTCGTTTGGATAATGATCTTCTTGGCATTGAAAGCAGTCAGGCATATCTGAAAAAGGAAGAACTGTTGTGGTATCTATAATGCCAATTAGTTTTTAAAAAAAGATTTATATGGGATCTTGTTTTTTTATATATATATAGTGACCCATATAATGAATAAATATAACATATGCACTATATTACACTTACTGAATATTCAATTCTGCATGTGTTGTGAAATGTATGTACAACATAACAGTTGTCACAACCATGGTTCATTACATATTCCAAAAGGATTATCACATTTCAAAGCATTTTCCAGAATATCTAGAATAATTTGTCCTATAAGTCCTAGCCCCTTCAACTCCACTAGCATGTCATGATTTGAAATTGTAACAATGTAAAGCTCATATTAATGTTATTGTGCTACTTCCAAATTGTACAAACATTTCAAATATGGAATGATCTATCTCCTCTGGTTGAATGTATCATGGACCATTTTGTCCCACCATTTTGCCCAAGAGAAAGATCATGGGAGAATGGCTGGCTGGGCCCCATTATGTTCAAGGATCCAGGCTATCAGAGGACATGGAATTGGGTTTTCTTGAGACATCTGTTCCCTTCTGTACCAGCCTCAGTACAGTTTTCTGCCTACTCATTCCTCTTTATCAATTTGGGATTACCCATTTGTCCTTTGGGAGAAGGGCAACTGAAAGTATTTTTGGGGGTTGGGGGTGTTCCATAGGCATAGCCAGGATTTATTTTAGGAGTGACAGGTATTATGTTGGGAGGCAGAAATGAGTTATCTGTGACACAATTAGTCAGTTAGCTAAGTATTTTTTTTACTAGATTTTTACAAGATATTTTTTACTAGATTTTTTACTAGATTTGCCCCCCTCCCACCAATGCCATTGGGGTGTTCCATTATTAGACTACACTTAATGCACGGTATTTGGTAATAGGCTCTTTTACTTTGGTCACATGCATTTGACCTAGATTTGGCAAGTACAACAGGTGTGGAAGTGGGTGCTTGGAGCTATTCCCTTGTGAAATAATGCTTTCCCAACCTTCCTTTTATTGCTGGCTGCCTTTAAGTGTGTTAGGGAGAGGACTAGGTTCAAGAACCTTCTTCTTTCCAAATGCTGCCCAGCTGATATTGGATGGAGGAGTCAGGAGCCCCCTCAGCTTGCATTGGATAAGGGCCAGCAATGAAAAGCACTGACCTAGAATCTCAAGATAGTGTAGTGCTGCGGTGTTGCAGAATTGGTGCAAACTTTGGTTAAGGTTTCATAGAGGATTGGATTATCTTTAATTATAGTTAAATTAAGTGTTGAGCTATTACCCAATGGGACTGGAACCTCACATCCACCAGCTATCTCATTCCTGACCTCGGGACTCCCCACAAACCCCACAGAGCTCAGCATCCTCCTAGACAGCTTTTGTCTGGATGGACTGTGCCTTTTAACAATGATAATGCCTCTTGCTAGCCTGGATTGAGAGGGAAGGGAGGTGTGTGAAGGTGCATGAATTTATCTTCGGTGTAGCTGGAATGTAGTCTATTGTATTAAGGCAAGAGTCATAATTTGATCCATCTACTTTTATATCTAGATACATCCCTGAAAATCTGTTCATAGGAATATGTGGCCCTTGGGCTTAACATTTTCCCCACCCTGGTTTTAACCATTGTGCTATTGTCTCTTGTCTCATTCTGCAGTAGGTATGGGTAACCTTTTGGCCTCCAGGCATTCCTGAACTACAACTCCCATCATCCCACGCCATTTACATGAATGCTGGGGCTGATGGCAATTGTAGTTCAGCAATATCTGGAGAGCCAGAGGTTCCCCACACCTATTCCAATTATCTGTTGAGATTACTTTTTGATGTTGAGGCCTGCATGCATTATTCTCTGAATTATGTACAACTTATTTGATAATGCTGTGTGCAACTAATCTTACCTCTCTCATTTGATATCTTATTTTCTGGACACAGAATGCAGTCATAACAGCAAGACAGCTGTCCTTCCTTCTTTTTCTTGCTATAACCCGAATGGCAGTGATCGTTGCATAGAGAAAGGGGCTGTACCTAATCCATAAGTGAAAGGGAAGAATGTGAATTTTGTGTGGCTTTAATACCAAGGTGTTTGATAAGTAAGATTAAAACCATTCAGATAGCAAATTGAAGATAGGCACACTAAGAAAGTGACACAGTTACCTCTTACACTGTGAAAGTTGACCAATGGGATGTATCTACGTTCTTTTCAGTACAACCCTCCTATATAGTTACAATGCTTCACTGTCCTTTAATGAATGCTAACACACAGGCAGAAGATCTGTCATTGTTAATTAAGAATAGAGGAAGATCTTCAGAAAAGGATGCCCATTTTCTTAAAAAATATGCATTACTAACAGTGATTATTTCATTTTATTTCATTTTCCAGTGGATTTCCTCAGGGAAAGCAGTGAGAGAAAAATGAAAATATTTTATAAAAATAAAAACCAAACCACTCAGACATGGATTTCGAAATCCCAGACCTGTGCCTAGAAAGCATGACACAAAAAAGAAGTGCGGATGAGCCCAATGCCTCTGTCAGGAAACTGCACAAACTGCTGTTTCTAAGTCCTACCTGGTTAAACCAGCTGTGCCACACAATGGCATCTTCATTAACAGTGAATTCTTGCTCTGGAATTGGGGTTTCAGGATCCATCTTTCCAACTTTTACTCGAGCAAAAGATTGGTTTGGGAATGTGACCCAGTTTACAATATCAAATCCACCTATTAATACTCTATTTTGATCAAAAGAAACCACGTCCCCAGCAGTGTTGTTAAATGAGACTTGTTTCAGAAAGTGGTGGATCTAGATTGAAAAGGAAAACACAGATGCTCAACAAAAGGAACTTGAACCATTTTCTCTGAGATATAAATGTCAGCCACTGTGGAATGTATTGGGTCGTTGTTATTTTATCCTGGACCTTGTCAACACCACTGAAAAGGTTTCCACACTGTTGTGGGGAAAACATTATATTTATTCAATTTCACATTTTAGAAGACCTGCAAGCCAACACACATAATTATCTTAATCAAAATATAGTTCAGGTAGGCAAGTTACCAAAGATGGGAGGAGCCAGGTCTCTCTCTCACCCTCTCTCTCTTTGTCTGGCATGTTTCTAAGTGAAACCTGTGGTCTTGGAATAAGGGACCTCCTTGCTTTGAGAACATTGGATATTTAAAGTTAACAAGTGCCCAACAGTTCCCACAGCTCAGCATTCACCCTAACACACACGCAAAGCCCCCCTCTCCCAATGATCCCACACAAGGCAGTGTAAAGTGGCCAACGAGAACCCTTAATCCAATACTGCCTCACCATCTCTTCACTTGTGTTACCGGCAGCCTATCAGCTAATTAAACAAATCAAAACTCATTGCCACTCCAAGCAAGTTGCTGTCAACAAGTTGAAGTAGACAAAAAAGGGTGAGCCCCGAGGCCAATTCGGAGCTCCCACAAAATTCCTACTCAGCTCCCAAATGGGCAATTATCAGACTCCATACTGCACAGGGAGGGAGGGAGGGAGGGAAGGCACTCCAAAGAGAAGACTAGAATGTTTCTCCCTCTAGTGGGCTGGGTTGGCCAATCTTCTCTTATAGGCCAACCTACCCACCCCAACAATGACAAATCAACAGAATCTTCTTCTTAGTGGGAGCTGGGGTGTCACAAATTTGCCCCAACTTGAATATGGGGATGTCATAAGTCATACTTTCAATAAGCCCAAACATCTTTGAACTCACAGTGTGTTTCTCCTGTTGTCAGGGACTGGTCAGATGAGAAGGAGTGGTGGAGACCGCCACCCCAGAAGGCTTCCGGGCAGGAGGCAGATGCAGATAGCATGGGCCCAGATTTGTGGTAGTGACAAACAGGACACACCCCAGAAGAACAGAAGAGCTGGGAAATAATGGATGTTGAGGAACAGGGGCAATCTAGCAGTTGCTCTATTCCTGAACAGAGACAGGACTCAGAATTGGGAGAAGCAGTACAGCGGGCAGCTGACACTATGTCACTTGAAAGCCTAGTACAGCCTCCTTCTTTTCCTTGAACCAAATGCTTCCTTTGTATCTTACAACAGAAAGCCAAATAGAGACAGACAGATTCATTTTCTGGCCACCATAGGTAGCAGGAGGGGTTTGGAAACTAGGGGGAGGGTGGAGTGGGCACTCTGAGCAACGTCTCAAGATTGAGAGAGAATATTTCAAATCAGCATTGGTGGGCCCCTCTTTTAGCGGCACTTTTTACAGGAGTTAACAGTTTGGGCAAAGTACCGATCGGCTGGAAACATACAATAGTTGTCCCAATCTTTAAGAAAGGTCAGCCAAACGTGCCTTTTAATTATAGGCCATTCAGCTTTCTTTCTATAATAGGAAAGCTGTATACCCGTTTCCCTGTACCAAACTGACAACTTTTCTGAATGACAATAATATAATATCTGAAGCTCAGGCCGCCTTTCATGAGAATCACTCAACAACTGATCACTGCCTTGTGCTGTCCCTCCTAGCTGAGAAGTACACCAGACCTCTACAGGGAAAACTATTTGTGGCCTTTTATGGACCTGAAATCTGTCTTTGATTCTATTCCCAGATCCAAATTATGGACCAAACTACAAACTACAGATCCAAATTATGGACCAAACTGCAGGATAAACATCTTTTCTATCTCATTAAAGCTCTATACAGTGGAAGCAAACTGCGGGTTGGATATGGGCTGCAGAGTCAGCTCTCTGATTGTATCAAGATGGCCAGAGGAGTGAGACAGGGTTTTGTCTCAAAGGCTCCCACTTTGTTTACTTTGTTTTTGAATGATCTAGAGGCAAGCCTAATAGACCCGGAGGGCCATCTTCCAAAGAATAGGAATCAGAAAGACCCCTCTTTTGTTGTATGCACATGATGCAGCCATCCTCTCTCGCTCTAGACCTGGCCTGAAATATCAACTGAGGAAGTTCTCAAATTACTGATTTTCCATCAATTATGAAAAATAAAAAATACTGGTTTTTGAGAAAAGATTTTCCCTGTGTAAATGGGCACTGGATGGCCATAACCCAGAGCAGACCAAATGCTTCCAGTATTTAGGGCTCTTATTTCATCACTCAAAGTCCTGGAACTGCCACAGGCAGACCACCTATCAAAAGGCGGATATAAGCAAACTCACTATACTCCAATTCTTTTTTTAAAAGGGAGGTTATTATGTTCCATCAGCCAGAAGGGTTTTTAATGCAAAATCTGTTTCCCAACTTCAAATGTCTGGTACAAAGGTTCATTTCCTAAGTTAGACAGGTTCCAGGCAAAGTTTCTTCGGTCCCTATTACAGGTCCCAAAGTGTGTCCCAAATTCAGTTCTATGTCTGGAAACAGGCAAATGCCCACTCTCCACCAAAGCATGGTGGACTGCCTTGAGATACTGGCTCAAGATCTAAATATTCAGCTTGGGGAAGGGATTATTAGTATATTTAACCAACGAGAAGTTTGTCAGCCCATGGCTGAAAACTATGACCAGAAAAGCCACCTCGATAGGATTGCCATCATCCCTCTTGTATCATCTGGATTACAATACTTCCCTTGAATCCCTGAGGCAAAGGCTTTGGGGCATCTCACATAGCGACCTGCGATCCCAAAGTAATTTGTAATTTGTAGCCCGGTCACAGCTGGAATCCAATACAGGTATGACTTTTAGATATCCTCAGACCTTAGGAATTTGTCTGTACCTACCTATCAGTGTTTATTTACCAAAGCCAGACTAAATGTATTTCCCTCAGAAGTTCTAAACGGCAGACTGAGAGGCATCCCCTATCAGAATATTGATGCTCCCAGGACATCGATTGTATGAAGCATATCCTAATGCATTGTGGGCAATATGAACAAGCAAGGGATCAACTGATCAAACCCTTACTGGCAAATTTGCCGGGAAAATCCAAAGCCTCTCATATTAAAAATCTTTTGGAAGACAGGTCAAATGATATTACACTGGCTGTGGCAAAGTTTCTTTCGGAGGTTATAAGAAACAAAGATCATTATGGCCTATATAAAACAAAATGACTGCCTTGGTCTCTTCCATCTGTCTGTCTGGTTGTTTTAACTGTATCTAGTTTTGAAATTGTTTTGTGGGTTTTTGGACCGCAATAAAGTACAGTGGTACCTCAGGTTACAGACGCTTCAGGTTACAGACGCTTCAGGTTACAGACGCTTCAGGTTATAGACTCCGCTAACCCAGAAATAGTACCTCGGGTTAAGAACTTTGCTTCAGGATGAGAACAGAAATCGCATGATGGCGGCGCGGCAGCAGCGGGAGGCCCCATTAGCTAAAGTGTTACCTCAGGTTAAGAACAGTTTCAGGTTAAGAACGGACCTCCAGAACAAATTAAGTTCTTAACCCGAGGTACCACTGTGTGTGTGTGTGTGTGTGTGTGTGTATGTATGTATGTGTGTGTGTGTGTGTGTGTGTGTATATATATATATATATATATATATATATATATATATATATATATATATATATATAATATTTCATGGGCTCTCTGTGTATTTCTGTTGATTTAAATAAAAGAACTGAACAAAGTTCTCTGCATCTCTGATTTCATTTGGCAGTTAGTGAGCTCATGACATCTTTGTTCCCCTCCACATATTTAGAGCTATAGTTCTCTTTCTCTGTCTCTGTGTCTCTTCATGTTTTTGTGTGTGTTCTCTCTCCATTTTGTGTCTGTGGCTAATCCTCACACTTTGTACCTGTAAGGGTCACTCTATAAATGTCTGCATTTCTGTGTCTGTTTTCACCCTCTCTTTGCCCCTTGCTCCTTCTCTGAAGGAAGAAATGAGACTGGTTGGTAACAAAGGGTCATAGCTTTTGTATCTTAAAATCCACAGTGAATGAATCACAGAATACCTTAACAGTCCAAGAATGAAGAGCTGGTTGGTGTTAAAACTCACCTCTAACATTGTTTCAATTAATCATTGCCTCACTCAAATGGCTGATCCATATTTTTCATCACCTGTTCCACAAGAGTGAACCAAGGGAGTCCTAATCTTCAACTCAAGTCCACTGACTGGTGTTGAACACTTCCAAGTTCTCCTCCATTTGACTGACAATAATAGGTTGGCTTCACTAGATATCTCAAGGTGCTTCCTGGTGTGATTTAACACCAATCTTTTCCTGCCCATACTTATTACCAGTTAACAAAATATAAATAAATTAGCTAGATTAAATCAATCTGAAGCCTGCCATTGTGTAAAATCTCCTACAAAAACCAAAATAGGATTAAATAATTCATTATAGGAATATGAATTCCGTGGCCCTTCAATGTGGGAGCCCAACTTTCATCAGTCCCAACCCACGTAACTAAATGACAGGGATTATGATAATTGCCATCCAAGAACATGTAGAGAACTACAGTTTCTCTGTTCCTGACTTAGATGCTTCCCCTTTGTCTTTTAGCCCAAGGACTTACCTTTTGTACATTTGAGGGACACCAGCTTCTAGTAAATTTAGCAACCTGGGATATTCCATTGTCAGTTAAAATCTACTAAAACACTGAAACTCTTATTTCGCTATGTGATTGTGATGGCCTGGGACTCGGGCTCAGACTCGGAGCTGGAGGAGTCTCAGCCTGCACTGGATCCTCTGCCTGGGACATCGGCTGAACCTAGTCTGGGGCCTGGTCCTGAGGAGCCTCAGTCTGCACAACCTCCCTTGCAACAAGCATCAGCTGAGCAGAGTCTGGGGCCTGAGACTGCCCTGGTTCCAGATGCGGGGGATACCTCTTTGCCATCAACTGGGTCATCACCAGCAGCTGGCCCACTACCGGCTGGGGCTGAGGAGGCTCCTGGGTCCAGTAACCCACCAGCGTCTCCCAAGCTGCAGAGACTCAGGGCTGATAGAAGGAGACAGCTGAGTACTCGCAGGAGGATTGCTCACCTTCAGGTGAGACGAGGTGATGAGTCACCAGGGGATCAGGGCCGACCGTTACCCTGTTTAAGATAAAAGGTGGTAAGACCTCGCCCCATGTTGCGGGAGCAACATTGTTGGTTGCTAGATCCTGCTTTTGACCTGTCTTGCTTTCCTGATTGAGCTCCTGACGTGCCCTGGTTCCCTGCCTGTGTACCTGTTCCTGACCTTGCCTGACTCCCTGCCCTGCTCCCAGCTTCGGCTACTTTGGACTGACGCTACGTTGAATCATAGAATCATAGAGTTGGAAGAGACCACAAGGGCCATCCAGTCCAACCCCCTGCGGACCACGGACTGGACTTGGACCTCACCTCTCGGGTAACCCTTGGGACCAGCACAGTGATTTTAACTCTGTTAAATGATGTAATATGTCAATAGTGAAAAGTTATAAATGGATAGGAAAATAGTATCAACTGCCATTTATGTTTGAATATTTCTCTCAGGCCTTACCTGCCATGGTACAATATTCTGAAGTTTCCTTTTTTCTTCTTCTGCCATTGTTATATATTTGGATCTGGATGAAAGCAGGGCATGTAAAGCATGGGCCACTGCATAGACAGCATTATAGATACTGTAACTGTGACCAGTCATGCTCATTTCAAAAAAAGGCCCAGGAAGGTTCTCCAGACTCTCACCTCCAGTACAAATATCACCCACCACGTCATCCAAAGCAGAGCTTGGGAATACACAGCCAAATGCCTGTTCCCAGAAATCTCTGATAAAACCATCTTCTGTTGTAGTGGAAGGGTTTCTGCCCTGAAGAAATTCCTTGAACCCTTGTACCTCATTGGAGTGGATTGCAAAAGATAGAGCACCATGGAGGACTTGGATATCCCAATGCCGTTGGTGAACAAATGATTTCAACTCCATCTGCGCTGTTAGAATCCAGATCCTACCTTTTGGCTTTTGTATTGTGTCGTCCACCTCTGGTAGAAATAGTACCCATCTCAAATTGATTATGGAATCTGCTTCTCCATAGAACACCAATGCATTGGCTGTGCTGCTCATGACTCTGTTGTAGATTGAAATAGCTTTTTTCATTACATCTCTGTTCTCATCATCTTCATCAAAACTAAAACTTGAATAGCATGTTTCTACAAAGGCTAAACAGATGCCCTTCTGGGAAAATAAGGGAAGCATGTGTTGCAGAAACATTTCTACCTTATCATTGTCATCAGCAATGAATCCAATCCATATCCATTTGAAGTGAATGAGTAACTGTATAATCCCCAAGTACTGGAGGATATCATCTGGGACCATTTGATAGGAGGAAAGGAATTCAGTTTGAAGTGTCCTCCAAGACGTAGAGCAATACAAAAGCTAAAGGTCAATTTGGAGAGAAGAAGGCAGAATTATCATTATCTCTCCCCCCCACACACACACACCTTACCCTAGGGAAAGTTGTGGTATTAAGCTGCCATACAGTCATGTCACTCATCAAACAATATAGTTCCTTCTTACAGATTTCAGAGGAGGAGTATGTAATCCAATGCAAAAGAAGGATAACAATCCAATAACGTATGAACAGCCCTCAATATGAACAGCAGAAAAATTAAAAGACATAAAGAATTCTAAGCCCATCTGAATCATCAAATGAAGAATTCACATGTACATGACCTGATTTCCTCAGATGTGTGGATAACAATAATACTAAAGCTCATATAAGGAAAGGTTTCTGTTCACTATGTAATAAAGATAAACATTATTTTGATTTCTCTGAATAACATGTTCAATGAAATGATGAAACATATTTGTTTATACCCATCGCTGCCTTTGAATGGTTATGACAAATATGAAAATAAAGAAGAAAATGGTATAAAATGTAGATTCCTGAATCACACAAGCACTCTACCTGAGGAATCTTGAAGATACTCAAAACATTTGCTATCTGATGAGATGTTTCTGAATGCAGTGCCCCAATGACGGAAATCAGGTTGTCCTGGATGTCACATTTGTAGTTGGGGATAAATATATTCCTTGTGGAAAGCAGTTTCATTGTGGCATGATAGGTCAATTCAGCATTGGAATAGATGTCATAAATGTTGAATCCCAGGGTGACATTTGGTAGGAGCTTGAGATTTTTATTTAGCTCCTTTACCGCAAACACCAAGGCCAGGATGTGCTGGTAATTCTTTGTCACTATACTGCAAAGATATTTCCATTTAGTGTTACATGCATTTTCCATATTTGATAAAAAAAAAACATTTCTACTGTGCTGTGCACATATTTAATTATTACTATTCACCACAATGTTGCTATAACCTAGTACTGTGTACTTATTACTGACTGCCTACCATTAATATCATCTATTACATTTCTAAACCACTCTTCATCCAGCATTGGAGTCTACTCCAGCAGTAATTATTCCGGGTCTAAGGGTAAGATCTTTCCCATAAACTGCTACCTTATCTTTTTAACTTGAGATAGCAGACGTGCAATCAAAGTGAATGTTTTACCACTGAATGATGGGTCTTCCACAGTGGGTCATAGGTTGTGCTATAGGGTCCCCCAGATAGCCTCTTCACAGTTTCAGATGACTTAAGGATAGAACAATATAATGCATAAACTTTATCCACAGGGTAGGAAAATCCCACTACCCACCATCACTGCAAAGAATAATAGAATCCAGAGTTGGAAGGGACCCTGAGGTTCATCTAGCAATCCCCTGCAATGCAGGACTCTAAACTGAAACATCCATGACACATGGTCATCCAACCTCTGCATAAAAACCTCCAAGGAATGAGAGTTCATTTTATTGGGCTGCTGAAAAATGCAGCATGTCCAAAACTATACAAAAGAAGGTAAAAGCATTTCTTACACAGGCTCTTCAGATAGCGTCTGTGGAGGTTTCTGTATGAAGTCTTTTGGACTGGAGAGGATGAGACTCTGAGAACAAATAGCTCCAAATATTATGTCTCCTGGTTGAAAATATTTGTGAAGGATATGGTAGGGATCCTGGATTCTACATTTAGCAAAAGGACTATTGCCCACTATGTGGAGAATCGTCAGCTGCAACACCACTGATGCAGCCATCCCAAGTAAACCCCCCCCCCCCACACACACCTATTAATCTAGATTACCTTTTCTGAAGTAAAACTATGATTAGTGTTTCTTGGCAGCAGAACAACATGCACCCCTGCTTCCTACTTACTGAAATTTAAAATGTGATGGAACACTGCGTCTCTGTTCAGAATTGTACGAGAGGCAGTTACCTTTATTCCATCAGTCTCAGATCCCCGCCCCCATTTTGTTATTGACTAGGCTAGTCTAACTCTTGAGTGGTTTTTGAAAACAGTGAAAATAATTGCAGTTCACTGAATAATTGCAGGGGACTCAAATTGCATGATTGTCATGTCCAATAGGAAGCATTTTCTCCCTATTAGTTGGAAAGTACAGAACAATAATAAGAAAATTATACTAGCAAAATTAAATAACTTATGCTGGGAGTGGGGGGTGAGAAATATTTGAGTTTTGGTCAGGCCTTTGATCCATCTAGTCCATTATTGTCTGCATCTGGGTTCAACAATACTATGTCCTTGCATGCATGCCCGCCAGTCTGCCAGTATCTCCTATTGTGCCAATGAAAGGTTTAAGTATATAATGCTTCAAAAATCCATGATGCATTAAAAACTGATCAATGTAGCTTGACCTCTCCTATGCCACCTCAGACATGCCCACATTTCATTGCATATGCACCCTACCTTCTATCAGAACAGAGGAGCAAAACACACTTCTTTATAATTAAAGTGTTGCAGATCAGATATGTAGGTAAATGTGGTTTTTTGTGGTCCATACTGAATCTAATTCACCATCTTCTGTCATAATTCCATGGATGTTTCGGCAATCTGTAGACTGGGGAATCTGAGAAAGATAGCATTGTGGGTTTCTTTTAATGTTATGATTGGTACAATGAAAGATAGTTTTTATATTTTGAAGAAAACACACAAACAAATATAATGACTTTTATTTTACTCTGTGACAGATATGAGCAAGTTTCTTTTTAATTTACAGAAGAAACATATAATTTCTTTATTAAAAATCTAAACACTCTTGTGTTGTTAATGGTTACTAAAAGGATGCTGATAACTCGTTTAAAGAAAGTCATATATTGCCTTTTATACAGAAAATGCTCAAAGAAAAAAACTTAAATCTCTCCAATCCTTAGGATAAATTGCTCATACTCATACTGCAAGAAACATCAAAACAGCCATTTGCCATTAAAGTTCTCAATAGGAAGAGTACACGATAAACATGATTAAAGCATAATTGAACTGGATATGAACCAAGTTCATTATCAAAATGTTATTGTTATTATTTGGATTAGCATTATTAGCAAAATTCTGTGCTCAAAGGCCTTCAGTGTGATATAAAATACAGAAAAATAATACCAATTAAAACAGAGCAAAATCCTTTTTTTCCAATATCAGAGCAAAATTTAAATTCCAACAAAGCATCTGTTAAAATAAAACATTTTTTACAGGTAGGAAAAGGTGGGGCCACCCTATTCTCCCCAAAGGGGGCATCTGGTGTACAAACCCAAGTGCGATATATTCCCAGATTACTATGTACAGTGGAGCCCTGCTAGACGAATGCCTCGCTAGACGAAAAACTCACTAGACGAAGGCATTCGTCTAGTGGAAGACTGCCCCGCAAGACGAATTTGTCTATGGGGCTGCCTTGCAAGACGATTTTTTTTCCGTCTAGCGAAAACCACGGTTTGCATTGCCACTTTGCTAGACGAAAAAACCGCTAGACAAAAATACTCGCAGAACGAATTATTTTCGTCTAGTGGGGCACCACTGTATAGGATTGCAGTCTTGCTTACCATCACCTAAGCTTCCCAAAGCAGCACCTCACAAGGTACCCGAAGCTATGGATGTGAAGGAATACATCTAAATCTAAAGTAGACTGCACACCCATCCTTGACCCACCTGCTTCCCAAGCAACAATACTACTTACCTACATCTAGCCCTTCATGGTCCAAACCAGATTCAGTTTTTACAATCACTCATTAAGGGGCAATATATAAAAAATTATATTACATGTAAAAGTGGTGTCCTGTTTGCTTATAAGTTACTTTGGGTTGCCCGGGGCAAGTTAACATGACTGGCACATACTACTACTACTGCTAATAATAATAATAATAATAATAATAATAATAATAATAATAATAATAATAATATGTAAATCTTATCTCTTGAATTAATAAAGTTGGAGAATCATAATTTGGTCACTACTGCAGAAAAAGGTGCTGTCCCAAGTTTTCATGAACCTTGTCTCCCTTGGAGGGGGGATATGCAACATGACATCTCAAGATGATAGTAAATTTTGTGCAGGTTCGTAGAGGAGGTTTTTCATAAGACCTAAAAACCTGAGCTGTGATAGGGAACAAACTGGATACAGAGTATGACATGTCTTATATGGTTCATAAAGCACATGCCAGGGAAGAGGAGTCTTGGCTGCTTTATTTTTCAAAATACTCTTCAAGGACAGCTCTGTGTAGAACATGTTTCAGTATAACTTAAGCAGGAGAATATTATGGCATGGGCAGATGATGCTTGTCAACCTGTGAAGGTAGTCCATCTAGGAGATGGAAAACTGATCCCAAACCTCCACTGCCTTGCAGGGCATATTTGGGAGAAGAAAATGCTAAGCAGTAAACCCTACACAAATCCAGAGTGGATGGCATCTTGTATGCATCGTTCTGGCAACTCCTACAGCCAAGCTGGTACCAAATATATTCCAAGTGGAGGAGGGCGGGTTTGTCATCTTGGCACCACCTTTTTTGGTGGGCAGCGTTGCAGCCGGGCATCCAGGACCCGATAGTGATCCGGCACGGGGGTAGAGATTGACGCCCCTTGCTTGTGTCACCCCGGCCATGTCACCAGCGCTGGGCAGGGCTACACCCAGCATGGTCTGCTAGCCAATCAGCTCTGGTAGTAGGTGTGGCCTCCTTTTGCTGGGTCTCCCTACCCACCCACACTCTTTTTATGCTTTCTTCATATATGACCTTGCTATGGACATCTGTTGGGCACCATATTGTTGGGGCCAGGTAGGATTCTTCTTCACTTGGCAAATTGGCAGCAGCCATTTGTTTTTCGCCTGCCTGGTAGCAATTGTCACAACTTTGTAAGGTTAGGGATTGGGTAAGCCTTTGTTTGGATGGAGGTGAGCTTGTAGCTTCTACCTGCCCCTCCTCATCAAGGATATGCTGTTAAAGGGATCCAGGAGTGTGGATTCTGTCCGATGCCCAGATGTGGGCTGGGCCATGCCACGACCCCAACAGGGACCCCTCAAGGTGCCCTTATTTTATGTACTTCATAGGGCTCCCCCTTCTTGTGGTTTACCTTTAGTTGGACTCCCTGCAGATGGGCGGGAGTCGAGATATAGCATGGATTCACCCAATGCCTAAGCTAAGCAGCTCACATCTGTAACCAATACAGTTGTGGCCTTGTCCCCCCAAAAAACCTTAAATACTCATATCCATGTTTTTATTATCAAAGGGAAATGTGGGGCCCAGAGCCTTGGCATGCAACTCCATATACAATGCCCACACTTGTGCCCCAAGAGGTCACTTCAACATAATTTTACTTCACCTCCCAGAGGCGCACTCCTTTGTCTCCCTAGACAGAAGGATGCCAATAACATTAAGAAATGAACCACTGTACCCACACATCCATTATAAGAGAAGTGATGCACCAGGGAAAAGGCAGTCATTGTCATGCCACTCTCCCCTCACAAAGGATCATCACACTACCAAGGGAATGGTGGGGAAGGGACAGGGTGAGGGAGGAGGAGATGGAATTCAATCACCTAGAGCTCTAGCTTCCAATCCAGAGCTAGAATCATACCCTTGTTCAAGTTCTCTTTCCCCCCAATATTAAATACAGTTCTTCATATTTCCATATCAGTCAGAGATTCTCCTAAGTAAAAAAAAGTCCTCATTAAAATTCACCTATATTTTATTTTCATAAAACTATTTTCAGATGTAAGAACTATGAACACAGAACAACCTTCTTAGGAAATGGAAAGGCAATTTATAAACAGCCTATCTGGAGATCACTAACTGTAGGAGAAGACACAGTCATTTAATTCTCACATCTTTCCTTTTCATTAGCTGCTCTCTATTGTTCAGTTCAGGCTTCAACAGAATAATGTAGCATTTGGGAGAAAAGATGCAGCCCAACAACCCAGTACTGGAGGCTAAGATAGAAAAGATCTCCACAGCTACCATATATTTCCCCTTAGTGCTCAAGTATGTTGGGATAAATGATAACCACACACTGCAAAACACCAGCATGCTAAAAGTGATAAACTTGGCTTCATTGAAAGTGTCGGGTAACTTCCTGGCAAGGAAAGCTAAAGTGAAGCTGGCAATGGCCAGGAAGCCAATATAGCCAAGGACACAGTAAAACATAACCACAGACCCCTCATTACATCCCAAGATAATTTCTTCAGCCACTGAATATATGTCCGCCTCTGGCAATGGAGGAGAGATTGCCAGCCAAACAATGCAAATGCTTCCTTGAATAAGGGAGCAAGTAACAACAATGGAATTGGCCAGCCTCTTCCCCACCCATTTCTTTATTGTGGATCCTGGCTTGGTGGCCATGAAAGCCATAACCACAGTGATGGTTTTTGCCAGCACACAAGAAACAGCCACTGAGAAGATGATGCCAAAAGCGGTTTGTTGGAGAAGACATGTCACTTTCTGAGGCTGTCCAATGAATAGCAATGCAGAATGGAAGCAGAGCATAAGGGAGATGAGGAGAGTGTAGGTGAGCTGCCGGTTGTTGGCTTTGACAATGGGAGTGTTCTGGTTCTTCATAAATGTTAAGAGGACTAGAACGGTGACCAAAGAACCGGAAACAGCAGAAAAGGCTAAACTGATTCCCACCGGTTCTTCATAAGACAAAAAGCTTATATCCTTGTGAATACAGAAATCATGGTTTTTATTTGGGTAAGTTTGGTCTGAACATGCAGAACAGTCACTCATATCTGAAAAAGAAAATAAGTGCCTTAGTCTCTTATGCAAATCATCTCAATAGCAACCAAGTTCACAACTGAAATCAGGGAACAATTAATTTTGTAGGGATAACAGTAATTAACACTGAGCCTTCCTGATGTTGGAAATTTTCCAATTCCAAATTCTGCATGTCCTGTTATGGACACCTTTAAATTTTAACAGCCCTGTGCAGATACATCTGAAGATTACTTAACAGAATGCACTGTAAAATAAATAATGCTTGATCTATTTGTATCATTTCTTGCCAGTGTTTAAGCATGTGGTGCAGGGCCATCACAAGGCATTCTTGCACCGAAGGGAAACCACAGAATGCACCACCACAGAGTGCGAGGAGCCAAGCAGCACCTACTTTTCACCAAGAAGCCACTGTCATGGTGACATGGGAGGGGGTTGCTTAGAAGGTGGCAGATGTGGCCTCCAAGGAGCACACTGCAACAGCGACAATGACAACAGCAAGTGATGAATTCCTTGGAGGCCGGATCTTCCGCCCCTTGTGATCTTGCCACCAGAGGCTGTTGCCTCGTCTTTCCTCATGGGTGGGCCAGGCCTGATGTTGTGGAATCACAGATTCTTCCTTTTGGCATTTCAGTCCCATGATTTATAAGCAGTGGTGAAAGGGTAGCCTTATTGTATACATATATTTATTCTCATCCCTCTGAATTATTGGCCATCTGCTTCCTATTTCTATATGTCATATTCCTTACCTATCTGGTCTGAAATCTTCCCTTCTGGACAGGGTGTACAATCATAGCAACAAAATGGCTCCCCCTCCTTCATTTTCTTGCTTGAACCAGGACTGCAACTCTCACTGCATACAGAAATAGGCCTTGCCTGAGTCATGAAACAAAGGAAAATATAGAGCTGGGAATCTTTATGGTTCCAGTAGAGGAGACCCCTATTACTGGCAAAGTGGGCATAGACCTGACAAGATTCCAACTCCTTCCCCAATCACCAAGGATGGTTCAGGCTTACAACTGTCATCCACAATCATATTAATACATTTTCTGTAACTGAGATATTTTCTATAGGTTCACGTCCATCACCCAGTAATCAATAGCAGCAGATTCCAACCTTGTCTGCAGAGAGGGAAGACACTCTGAGCTGACTCAATGAAATCAATGGTTATTTGAATCTCAACTAATGAACATTATTTGGCATATATTCAAAGCAATATGTTCATCCAACAATTTCTCTATAAAAATCTGTAACACTGCTCTAGTGAATAACTCCAAGAAGTGTAATTTCCCTAACCAGGTCAATAATTCTTCATACATCTCAAACTCATTATTGTCAAGTGAAACTATCTTTACAAACAGTTGTGAAGTAAATGTTCCTTCAAAACTGGAAATCTCCCTACCTTGTTAAACCGCCTTTGCCATGTTATAGCATCCTCATTGATTGTGAAAACTTGATGTGAAGAAGTCTGGGGATCCATCCTCCCAACTTTAATTTTATGAAATGATTGGTTTAGGGAAACAATCCAATTAATAACATCCAACCCAACTTTCAACTCCCCATTCTGGTTAAAGGAAACCTCATCTCCAGCACTATTATTAAATAATACACCTCTGAGGAAATGATGGAACTATATTTTAAAAGGGAAATGAGAAGAAGAAGATGTGCATCAGTCTTACAAATATATTCAGTGGCAACAGTCTCAAAAAAGAACAAACAAACAAAAACCAGGGAGATAATTTATTGAACAAACCAGGGATTATTTCAGTACCCATGATATGGTGCTCTACTGCAAGAAAAAAAAATGGCTTCATTACTTGCCATGGCTGTTGATTTTGAAATGACAACTCCCCTTGGTCCACCAATATTCTTGATTTGGGTCTCCATGAGAACATGTCATGAACAGCATGTGCCATGGCATAAACAGCCATGTAGATACTGTAGCTGTGGCCAATCATGTTCATTTCGAAGAAAGGCCCAGGAAGAGTCCCCACGTTCTCATCTCCAGTGCAGATATCCCCATCCACATCTTCTGCACCTGTACTTGGGAATGAACAGGCAAAGGCCTGCTGCCAGAAGTCCTTGATGAAATAATCTTCTTTTGAGGTGGCAGGTTTTCTGCCAGCAGTAAATTGCTGAAATCCTGATATATCATTGGAGTGAATTGCGAAGGACAGAGCCCCGTGGATTATTTCTTTATCCCAAGTTCTTTGATAAACAAAAGAAGTCAGCTCCACCTGGGCTGTCATTATCCACACTGTACCCTTTGGGTTAATATTCACATGTTCTTGCTCAGATAAATATGGAAGCCATCTCAGAAATATCATTGAATAAGATTCTCCGTAGAAGATCATCACATTGGCTTTGCTACTCATTACTTTATCTTGTATTTTTGCACCCTGTTGGAACAAGTCTTTAAGATCAGTGACAAGAGATATTTTGAAGATTCTTTCTATAAAGGCAAAACAAATGCCACTAGAAGAAAACATTGGAACCACGGTTTGCACAAATCTTTCTCCGTTCTCAAGATCCATAGTAAGAAGTCCAACCCATGTCCACGTAAAATACAGAAGTAAGGAGAGAATCCCCTCATACTGCAGGGCTTCCTGTGGGACCATTTGGTAGAAGGAAAGGCCTGGAGTTTTATCCTCCATGACTGGAGCAGGGCCATATATGAGCTAAAAGGGGTTGCAGGAAAAAAAGAAATAATAGGAATGATTTTTTAGATATAGTGAGCCATTTTTCTTCAACATTATAAAATGTACGCCAGCACAATAAACAAAAACTGCAGACTCATGGGTTACAGAATTAGGACCATGTTGCTCTGTTACTCAATACAAGATGCATAAAATAATAATACTGAAATACTTCTTGAGTCTTATGTGTTACTGTAGTCAGTTAAGAGTACCTCCCGAAATAAAACAGAAAATTGGAGGGTGAGGACTGTCACTACACTGACAACCCTTGAGACTTTTGTATAATTTTCCCCAAAAGATTGGTGATCCTGCATCTTTAGGCTCTCTGCAGATAAAAATGTATTTATTTGTTCCCCCCCCCCAAAAAAATGTATCGATAAATTCAAAATTGCATTCCCTGTAGAAGAGTCTTGTTGAGGTATTCAAGCTTATGACTTATTCACCACATCAGTTCACATATTTTGGCCTCTGAACCACAGAGTGAAATATGACAGGCAATGCAACCATGGAAGGAAAACAACAATCATAAATCCATCATGCTCAGCACAGAGATGGATACATTATACCTGTGGAATTTTATACATATCCAAGACTGTTGCAGCATGAAGAGAGGTTAGGGGGTCCAGTCCCCCAATGACTGCTATCAAATGATGATGGATGTCACATTTATAGTTGGGGACCAATCTGTCTGGGCTGGACGTTAGCAGCATTGTAGCATGATAGGTCCCTTTTGCAATGAAATAGCTGTCAAATATGTGGAAGCCCAAGGTGGCATTGGGTAAGATCTGAGGGTTGTCATTGATCTCCTTCACTGCAAATGCCAAGGCCAGGATGTGCTGGTAATTCTTAGTCACCACACTGAAATGAGAATTGCAGTCTGTATCAAAAAGATATGTATCTCTCATTTTATAAAATTACAATGATTGTACCTTCATCATTGTTTGCATTATGAAATAGGACAGTATTTTAAACCACATGTGTGGATGCAGTCCAGTGTGGTGTACAAAATTGCTTTTTTAGTAAGTCTGCTTGCCCCCATCTTTGGCAGGCAGCTTTGCGTATTGGCCCCACACCTCCACAGTTAACCGGCCTATTGCAGACCAGAACAAACTCCTGCAAGTTGTAGTCATAACTATAATGGAGAAAGCACATTTATTGTTTAAACCTAAGATTCGCTCCACTATGAATTGTTTAGAGGAAAGTAGTTATTCTTAGTGAACCATTACAATTCATTAATCAACATTTAACCTAAAAAGGAGATTTTGAAAACTAAAAAATTAATAAATCTCTGATTATAGGGATAGGATATAAGTATGTGATCAGATATTTGTGGATGCAATCTAGGGTAGTGTAAAAAATCGCTTTGCTTTTTTAAAAATAAGTCCATTCGCCCCCTTTTATGTGTTTAAAAACATTTTTTTTAACTCTGGAACATATAAAAGAAAAAAAAAATCCATTACATATCACTGAGATTCATTTCCATGGTAAGATGGACCACAACAGATTTCATTTTTTAATAAATATTCTTTATTATTTTATTATTTTAAAAACAAACCTATAAATAACATACAAACAGAAGAAGAAGAAGAAGAAGAGGAGGAGGAGGAGGAGGAGGAGGAGGAAGAGGAGGAGGAGGAGAAGTTTGGATTTGATATCCCGCTTTTCACTACCCGAAGGAGTCTCTAAGCGGCTAACATTCTCGTTTCCCTTCCTCCCCCACAACAATCACTCTGTGAGGTGAGTGGGGCTGAGAGACTTCAAAGAAGTGTGACTAGCCCAAGGTCACCCAGCAGCTGCATGTGGAGGACTGGAGACACGAACCCGGTTCCCCAGATTACGCGTCTACCACTCTTAACCACTACACCACACTGGCTCTCCAGATTACATTACAAAAAACAAAAACAAAAACAACAATTTCAACAATTCAAACAAAAACCTATTCAAACCCTTAAAATTAACTTCCAATTATTCTCATCGCATTTTAATTAATATTATTGTCATATCGCACGTTTACTTTTTATTTTCTGTTGCTTAATTTCTATTATTCCTTTATATTCTTAAATATATTAATCCAGGTTCAGTCTAAATCTGCCATTAGGATTCCCTTTATATCATTACTTATTAAATATTCTTTAAATATCCTCCATTCCATATGAACTGATTGATTTGTTTGTCCTCTTATTCTTCCAGTCGTCTTTGCTAACTGTAAATATTCAAGCATTAAGGTTTGCCATTCTATTATACTGGGTATATTTTTATTTTTCCAATTTCTAGCTATCAAAATTCTAGCCGCTGTTATTCCATACATGAATATTACTCTTTGTGTGTGTGTGTGTGTGTGTGTTTTAATTTCATCTGGCAGAATACTTAGTAAAAATATTTCTGTTTTCTAAAGGTGCATTTAAGTAGTTTTTTCATCTCTTCGTATATAATATTCCAGTATACACATATATCAGGACAATTCCACCACATGTGGATGTAAGACCCATTTTCTTTGTTACATCTCCAGCATATAGATGTTCTATTTTTATACATTTTGGCTAACTTCTCTGGAGTTTGATGCCATCTATACATCATTTTTAATACATTTTCTCTTAGGTTATAACAGACAGTAAATTTTATATCCACCTGCCATAATTTTCCCCATTGTTCCATGAGGACGTTATAACCTAAATCTTGGGCCCATCTTACCATCACTGATTTCACTTGTTCCTCTTTGAGTTCCCATTCCAGTAGAAAATCATAGATACACAACGGATTTCAAAATTAATACATATGAAGTTAGGCTATGCAAGTTTATATAAGTCAGTGAAAGAAATTTATCTTTATTATGTTAAAATATCTTGTTAATGGGAACCAGGAACATATCCTTAATTGCATTAATTATAATTTTCTATGTTGAAAATCAGTATGCCACAGCTTTCAGTATTCAGAGAAAGAAACTAAGAAAAATAGGAAGAGATAAAAGAAAGAGGAACTCCTTACGCAAGCTCTTCGGGCAATGCCTGTGGGGGTTCTTTAGTGAAGGCTAACGCATTGGAAACGATGAAGCTGTGAGAAGCAATGCCACCAAGAATGAGGTCTCCTGACCGGTGATACTTGTGAAGTGGAGGGTGTGGATCATGGACATGACACTTCACAATGTGTGTCTTGCATGTCATTTCAGGAAGCAGTGTCAGCAGCAACATAACCAAAGTTGCCATCCTGACTCTGAAGGCAAATATTCAGTTGAGAAACATGACATTCCTTTCACTGGAAACTCCATTATTTGAATGTCACCAGCTGTTTTAAATGTTCATTCAGTTTTCAAATAGGCCAGAACCCTGAAGTATAAATACCACAAATCCCTAGCAGTAATTATAAATTCTAATTGGTATATTTACTAAATAACAACTTGAAATTTCTTCCCTATTCAAATTCCACAGGGGGTTCAGCATGCAACATAATTAATAATAGTCATTGCTGTAATGACAGAGGGAAATAATTACAAAGTCCACTTTGGGGTTCTTCTGTGTAGTTGCAGAAGGAGACTTGTTTGTTACATCTGAAGATTCCCTCATTCCTTCCACCTAGTTGAATATCAAAGGATGCTTTGGCTTGGATGAGGACTTGGATGGTAACTTGTAGGTGAGATCACTACAATGTGTTATATGTGGGGCTGCCTCTGAAGATGTTTTGGAAACAGCTAGTGTATAATTCAGTGGCCAGGTTGCTCGCCGGTGCAAGACAGTTTGAGCTTATAACACCAATCCTGGCACAACTGCCCTGGCTGCCCATTAGTTTCCAGGCCAAATAAAAGTGCTGGTTTTGACTTATAACGCCTTCAGTTGCCCAGGACCACAATGCCAGAAGGACTCCCTCTCACCAAATGAGCTGACCCAGGCCATGTTCTCATCATCTGAAGCCCTTCTTCCTGTGCCTGCTCCACAAGAGGTCCAGAGGGTGGCAACACGAGAACAGGCCTTTTCTGCATGATTCCCTATTTGTGGAGTGCTCTCCCCAGGGTGGCTCCCCTCCTACCATCATTATATATTTAGGCACCAGGCAAAATCTGTCCTATATAACCAGGCCATGCACATCCATTATTTGGCTAAATTCTCTAAACTCTTACTCTTATGGGTATAAGTTGTATAACTCTGCACAAGACGTGATATACGTTCATGGGTTGCAAGATGACTTGCTCTAAACAATTCAGGTTTATGACCACATTCATACACATAAGGAGATCTGGCTACAGAGTGCATGGGTTTTCTGTTTTAGGAGAGACAGTGTTTATATATGATTAAAATATAGAGAGGGCCAAAGAAAATTGAGATAGAACAGATTTACCAAGAGAATAATTCATAAACACCCAAACAATGAAATACCCATTGGTTGTGCAGACTACGGTATAGCAAAACACACCCACACATTCATCCAGCCTTTCGTCTTATAAGCTGTTCCTTATCATTCAGTTCAGGCCTCAAAACAATGATATAGCATTTAGGGGAAAAGATGCACCCCAGCAGCCCAGCACCAGAGGCTAAGATAGAAAAGATCTCCACAGCGACCATGTATTTTCCTTTAGTGCTTAGGTAGGAGGGAATAAAGGATAACCAAACACTGCAAAAGACCAACATGCTGAAAGTGATGAACTTGGCTTCATTGAAACTGTCGGGCAACTTCCTGGCAAGGAAAGCCACACTGAAACTGGCAATAGCCAGAAAGCCCATGTAACCCAGGACACAGTAAAACATAGTTGCAGAACCCTCGTTGCATTCTAGAACAATTTCTCCATAAGCTGAGTGCTTATCGACATATGGGAATGGGGGAGAAAATGCCAGCCACATAATACAAATGGTTGCTTGAATAAAGGGGCAGCAAATAACAATGGAGTTGGACAGCTTCTTCCCCACCCATTTCCTCGTCCTGGATCCTGGTTTGGTGGCCATGAAAGCCAGAATCACTGTGGTTGTTTTTGCCAGCACACATGAAACAGCCACTGAGAAGATGATGCCAAAAACAGTTTGTCGCAGAAGACATGTCACCTTCTGAGGCTGTCCAATGAATAGCAATGCAGAAAGGAAGCAGAGCAGGAGGGAAAGGAGGAGCATGTAGGTGAGATCCCGGTTGTTGGCTTTGACAATGGGAGTGTTGTGGTGCTTCAGAAATGTCCCTAGCACCAGAGCTGTGATGACTGAAGAGGAAAGCGAAAAACAGACTAAACTGATCCCCAAAGGTTCTTCATAAGACAAGAAGCTTATTTCCTTCAGAATACATAAATCCTGTTTTTTCTTGGGATAATATTCATCTGGACATTTAAAACAGTCATTCATATCTGAAGAAGAAGCAATGAGTTATGAGGTTTATATTGGTGTTCCAAACAATACAATCCATGCTAATCTTGCATAGATTAAAGTTTATGTAGTCCTGTCATCCCAACGGACTCCAAGCAATGATTTATCTATGAGAATTGGGCATTTTTTAAATATATACAACAAAACCTCAAATGTAGTGCTTTACCAGGGACTATGTTACACCAGGACCTGATTTTCCCCTGCCAAGGCAGTTTATCATGAATGTTCAAGACATTTCATTTCATCATTTTAGTTTTACTCTTTTTGCAATTTTCATTTTTTCCCTTAATCTAAGGTGAATTAAAATGTATATTTTCTTCTCAACTAATACATTGTGCTCACTTCTCATGTCACGCCTCTCTCTCTCTTTCCCTCCAGCAACTGGAGTAGAAAAGGACAGAGGGGGAAGAAGGCATGAGGTGTGAAGGCCGTTCCCTGTAAGGCCCTTTCCACCTGGCCTAGGAGGCGGGGCCCACATTCACTCAGTCCTACTGTGTTAAATATGTGTTCTGTAGTTGACCTCCTTTGTAATGTTTTATTTTGAAATATTTAAGAGAATATTTTAGCTTTCTGTTATGTTGCTTTGACTGTATACTCTATATTTGACTTTCTTCGGGTTGTTTTATTTATGTTTTATTGATTTAATATGCTGTAAACCGCTTTGAGATTTTTCTTAAAATTATACAGCAGTATAGAAATTTCAAAAGTAAAATAAATAAGAAAGAGACCTCTGGGCATAGGGCGGTATATAAATTAAACAAACAAACAAACAAACAAACAAGCAAACAAATAATAGGGCTGAGAGTGAAGGGGAGCCTTTCCACAATCCTTTGGACCACCTGGGAAACTCAACAAACCTGCTGCTCCTGGAACTAGGTGTGCAGCTGAATGGGACACAACTGTGGGCAGCCTGAGGAAGTACCATCCCCCTTGTGCCTGCCCATAAGAAACAAGAGACTTGGGTAATGTCCGCTGTTTCTAGGAACTCTTCTTATTGTAAGATTTTTGTGGTTGAGCAAAGAGTTTGTTTGGACCCTAGGTGAGAACCCAGAGGCTGGGAAGCAGAGTATGACAGAAGGAAAGTGTGTGTGTTTGTGTGTGTGTAAATGTAAAATTTTAATATGCAACTGTGTATTTTATATAAACAAAGTTTCCAGAAGCCAAACCCTTTGTTCTCCTATTACAAGATAACAGGATTGGGGAAGGTGAATATGAACCAAAGAGGCCATATGTTTCAAAGACTATTCCAACTTCCCTATTGTTGAGACAATAAACAATTTGCCACACTGTATTTGTGTACCTGAATGAGACCTCAAAGAGGAGATAGCTCATAAACACAGAAACTCATACAAGGATGTCAGGTGAAACCAACCCCTCTTTTATGCTGTTCTGAGGTCATGGGATGAAGTTGAGGCAATGAGGCCATGGACTGACCAGCTCACATTCGACACAGGGGCAAATTATTCCAACAAGAAAACCATATTGGATTTTTGCATCTTCAACAAGGCCCTTTGCATCATTCTGACTTACTATTCCCCACCCCCAAAAAATCTTTTTTTTTTTTTTTAGAATAAAACCGGTAACCATATTGCATGCATATATTTATGCTTCTTCCCATTCCTCTGAATTACTGGCCATCTGCTTCCTATTTCTGTATGTGATATTGCTTACCCATCTGGTCTGAAATCTTCCCTTCTGGACAGGGAGTGCAATCGTAGCAACAAAATGGCTCCCCCTCCTTCATTTTCTTGCTTGAACCAGGACTGCAACTCTCACTGCATACAGAAATAGGCCTTGCCTAATCCATGAAACAAAGGAAAATATAGAGCTGGGAATCTTTATGGTTCCGGTAGCCGAGACCCCTATTACTGGCAAAGTGGGCAGAGATCTGACAAGATTCCAACTCCCTCCCCAATTACCAAGGGTGGTTCAAGCTTTCTCCTTTCACCTACAATCATATTAAAATACATTTTCTGTAACTGAGATGTTTTCTAGATGTTCACGTCTAACACCCAGTAATGAAAACCATGAGCAGGACATTCCAACCTAGTCTGCAGAGAGGGAAGATACTTAAAGAAAGGAAAGGCCTTAAAATATGAGAGGCATAGCAATTGTCTGTTCCTTTTACTCTCTTAGAAGCTAAAGATCATCAATCAACCAATTTTATTTTAGCTTTAAGCTCATAGAAAAACAAAGGCAAACACATACACACACTGTTTGATTTACAGTCGGTAACAATAAAAGACTTACTAAGCATATAAAATTAGATAAATGTTATAAGGAAATTTCAGCTCCTAAACAGCTGCCCATTATGTCTCTTATATGTCAAAACGGAAACTAAAAATTTCGCCATTTCTAAAGTTACAAACTGATCTGTATCTTGCAATAAGAAAGTAAGTTGGAAATCTGCTGGGTGCCCAGTCAATTTGTGAATTAATGGTAACAATAAATTCTTCTGGACAGCACAGTATAAAGGGCATATAAACACTATATGATGATGTGTTTCAATCATTTTATTATCACAAGAACATAAAACTGAAACTTGGCCTTTAGAGAATCTATGTAAAAAGGGAATTTGAAGAGAAAACATTAAAACGCGCTTTGATAAAAACAAAACGATGAATGGCAATAGAGAGAGATGATAGGTAAGATGGCACATGAGTTGGCGGATTGACGCCCAACTGTCGTGGGGAGCATGACCCCCCCTCCAATCATAAGGTGATTGTTGCCCTTTTCAAATTTGCATAGCACATCCCACCCCTAGCTTGTGTTTGTGTCTGGGGGTGGGGGGAGAGGTTGATTTTATTTCCTTTTTTAACCAAATGGTACAGGACAGGAGAAGAATTCTGAATGGGTTTCTTGTTTGAGAAGGAAAGAAGTAAAAAAAAAAAAAGAAATGCTTCTAATGGCGTTTTTCATTGGGCATTAGGGAGGTGGTAGAGTTAGTGTGCTAAAATAGTGAAGTTCTGGTTTGATGGAGGCAAGCAAGAAATAATGTTTTCCACTTGATGAAAAGGTGGGGAACAAAAGAGGATATTCTACCTGGTTTTCTGACTTCCTTCATTTTCATAGAGCTGGTTTAAACCACGCTGCCGAAGATTATTTAAAAAATAAAATGAATAAAGGTTACATATACAGATGTACCTCGGGTTACAAACTTAATTCATTCTGTTCCACCTAGCCTTTCGGTTGGTTTCAGTTTAACCCTGATGTTTCGTTCTTTTGGGGTGATTGGTGGGCTACTTAAAAATGAGGCTGAAGTTTAGATTTAATTTTAAATTGTATTTTAATCTGTATTTTAATTAACTGTTTTATGTTTTTGTTGTGATTTTATTGGTGTTAGCCGCCCTGAGCCCGGTTTGGCGGGGAAGGGCGGGGTATAAATAAAAAATTATTATTATATTATTATTATTCTGGGGGTCCATTCTTAACCTGAAACTGTTCTTAACCTGAGGTGCGCTTTCGCTAATGGGGCCTCCCACTGACACCATGACGCCAGCCCACAATTTCCATTCTCATCCTGGGACAAAGTTTGTAACCTGAGGTACTACTTCTGGGTTAATGGAGTTTGTAACATGAAGCGTTTGCAACCCGATGTATTTGTAACCTGAGGTACCACTGTACTTTGGTCTTATTGATGGAATTTCGAATATTTTGAATTGAAACGATCTTAAGTGATATTCAAAGATGGAGTGCTCTGAGCTGATTCAATGAAATCAATGTGCATGACTAACTTTGGATCTCAGCCAAATATTTAACATATATTCAAAGCAAAAGATGAATATATTTAGCTCATCCAACAATTTCTTTCTTAATAAAAAAATCTGTAACACTGCCCCAGTGAATAAATTCATGAAGTGTAATTTGCGTGGTCAGGCAGAGTCCCCCAAACCCCAGGCAGCCCCCGAGGGGAATAATGACACAAGACAACATGCTATGGGATTAAAATTGGCCACAACTTTATTAAGATTCAGATGTAGGGAGACCTTGGCACAGGCATTGGGCGTTTATCCTTCCCAGCCCCCAGCCAGGGATCTGGGTAACTTCAGGGTTATCCAACATGTGAGGGGATTGGGCTAGCTCTGGAGAACATGTGTTCTAGCAGATAGCCCGCCCCCCATGTTCGCTGCTGCTGGAGGTGGAGGGCAATGACAACCTCTGGGCGTATGGCAAATGCCTCCCCCCCAAACCCCTTTAACGGAAACCCTGGTATCGATGCCACAATGGGAGCGTGGGGTCACTGCCCCACGCCCCCCCCATTTAGGAAGATGACTAAAGGATTCCGCCCAAGACCTGCAACCGCCAAAGTTGTGACGAATTGCTACGGGAAAGGTGAAACCTGCCAATTCAGGGAAATTCCTTTCTGGCCCTTCAACAGTGGCCTTGTCATAGCAGTGCCTGCGTGCTTGTGTGCCTGTGGAAAAGAGGATAACTTGCAAAGTAAGTGTTAATTGAGGGAGTGGAAGGTGGGAGAAGCTCTGGAGCTGACTGCTGCTTCCCAGGTAAGCTACACCCTCTATTGTGTGTGTTGTGTGGTCCCTCCTCCTACCTGGCCAATCCCCCGGCAGCACCTCCCCAGGCAGGATTGGCGGTTGACTGGGGTAGGCAGAGACCACTGGTATCCTACCCAGGAAGGCGGTGCGTGTCCGAACTGCCAGGTGCTGCACTGGGATCCAAGGGGGCTGTGTGCGACTGTGCAAAATACACATGTGGTTTGATGTGGGTAACTGTCATTTTCTAACCAGGTCAAGAGTTCTTCATACATCACAAAATCATTGTGGTCAAGAAAAAATGATCTTTACACACAGTACTGAAGTCAATGTTCATTCCAAAACTGTAAATTTCCCTACCTTGTTAAACCGCCTTTGCCATGTTATAGCATCCTCATTGATTGTGAAAACTTGATGTGAAGAAGTCTGGGGATCCATCCTCCCAACTTTAATTTTATGAAAGGATTGGTTTAGGGAAACAATCCAATTAATAACATCCAACCCAACTTTCAACTCCCCATTCTGGTTAAAGGAAACCTCATCTCCAGCGCTATTATTAAATAATACACCTCTGAGGAAATGATGGAACTATATTTTTAAAAGGAAATGAGAAGAAGAAGAAGATGTGCATCAGTCTTACAAATATATTCAGTGGCAACAGTCTCAAAAAAGAACAAACAAACAAAAACCAGGGAGATGATTCATAGAACAAATCAGGGACTATTTCAGTACCCATGATATGGTGCTCTACTGCAAGGGGGGAAAATGGCTTCATTACCTGCCATGGCTGTTGATTTTGAAATGACAACTCCCCTTGGTCCACCAATATTCTTGATTTGGGTCTCCATGAGAACATGTCATGAACAGCATGTGCCATGGCATAAACAGCCATGTAGATACTGTAGCTGTGACCAATCATGTTCATTTCGAAGAAAGGCCCAGGAAGAGTCCCCACGTTCTCATCTCCAGTGCAGATATCCCCATCCACATCTTCTGGACCTGTACTTGGGAATGAACAGGCAAAGGCCTGCTGCCAGAAGTCCTTGATGAAATAATCTTCTTTTGAGGTGGCAGGTTTTCTGCCAGCAGTAAATTGCTGAAATCCTGATATATCATTGGAGTGAATTGCGAAGGACAGAGCCCCGTGGATTATTTCTTTATCCCAAGTCCTTTGATAAACAAGAGAAGTCAGCTCCACTTGGGCTGTCATTATCCACACTGTACCCTTTGGGTAAATGTTTACATGTTCTTGCTCAGATAAATATGGAAGCCATCTCAGAAATACCATAGCATAAGATTCTCCGTAGAAGATCATCACATTGGCTTTGCTACTCATTACTTTATCTTGTATTTTTGCACCCTGCAGTAACAAGTCTTTAAGATCAGTGACAAGAGATAATTTGGAAACTCTCTCTATAAAGGCAAAACAAATTCCACTGGAAGTAAACATTGGAACCACGGTTTGCACAAATCTTTCTCCGTTCTCAAGATCCATAGTAAGAAGTCCAACCCATGTCCACCTAAAATGCAGAAGTAAGGAGAGAATCCCCTCATACTGCAAGGCTTCCTGAGGGACCATTTGGTAGAAGGAAAGGCCTGGAGTTTTATCCTCCATGACTGGAGGAAGGCCATATATGAGCTAAAAGGGATTGCAGAAAAAAAGAAAGAATAGGAATGGTTTTATGACTATATTGATTCATTTTTATTCAACATTTCAAGCTACCTTTTGAGTAAGTAAAAAAAAAGAGGAAGAAAGGTACCATGTTTTCAAGAAAGGAAGTGCTCTACTGTATTTAAACCCTGGACACTCTACATTGCTGTAGCTTTCTTTTTCAGTCAAAACACACTTCCCAGCTTCTGTTATATCATAGAGTTGTACTCCTGGCATAAAGGCACACAGACACCCTTCTGCCCACATTTTGCGTGCCCATGTTGATCCTATGCGATGGCACCACAAATCCTTAGCAAATGCAAATTTCCTTCATAAAGACATAAATACACCATTCTGCCTGCATTCCTGCAAACATAACAACAACTTTATGTACTTCAGACTAGTTGATATTCAATACCACGTGTGGGTTAATTTTAGCATAGCCCCATGAATTCTTATCAAATTGTTCCTTCAATGGGATTTATGCTCCATAACTTTTCACTCCCCTTCCAGGAAGCACAATCCAAAAGCTGCCATTTTTAACTCCCACTCCATCATCATTCCAATCTCCTCGTATTAAATTTGTGAGGCAATGATGTTTACAACCCTGAGACTTTTGTACATTTCCCCCCAAAAGATAGGTGACTGAATGGAAAGCAACCTGCATCATTAGCCTCTCTTTAAAAGTGTTTATTTCGTGTCTTCCCCAAATTGTATCAATAAATTCAAAATTGCATCCCCTGCAGAAGAGTCTTGCTGAGGTATTTAAGCTTATGCCTTATTCACCACACCAGTTCACATATTTTGGCCTCTGAACCACAGAGTGAAATATGGCAGGAAATGCAACCATGGAAGGAAAACAACAACCTTAAATGCATCATGCTCAGCACAGAGATGGATACATTATACCTGTGGAATTTTATAGATATCCAAGACTGTGGCAGCATGAAGAGAAGTTAGGGGGTCAAGTCCCCCAATGACTGCTATCAAATGATGATGGATGTCACATTTGTAGTTGGGGACCAATCTGTCTGGGCTGGACGTTAGCAGCACTGTAGCATGATAGGTCCCTTTTGCAATGAAATAGCTGTCAAATATGTGGAAGCCCAAGGTGGTATTGGGTAAGATCTGAGGGTTGTCGTTGATCTCCTTCACTGCAAATGCCAAGGCCAGGATGTGCTGGTAATTCTTAGTCACCACACTGAAATGAGAATTGCAGTCTGTATCAAAAAGATATGTATCTCTCATTTTATAAAATTACAATGATTGTACCTTCATCATTGTTTGCATTATGAAATAGTACAGTATATAAAACTACATTTGTGGATGCAATCTAGGATGGGGTACAAAATTGCATGTCTGGTTTGTTTTTTTAGTAAGTCTGTTTACCCCCTTTTATGTGTTAAAAACATTTTAAAAACTCTGGAACATATAAAGGAAGAAAACAAAATCCATCACATATCAATGAGATTCATTTCCTTGTTAAGATGGACCACAACAGATTTCAAAATTAATAAATATGGAGCTTTTCTAGGCAAGCCTATATAAGTCTGTGAAAGAAATTTATCTTTATCATTTTCTATTATCTTGTTATGGGGAACAAGGGACATATCCTTAATTGCATTCTTTATACTTTTCAGTATTCAGAGAAAGAAGCTAAGAAAAACAGAAAGAGATAAAAGAAAGAGCAACTCCTTACGCTAGCTCTTCGGGCAATGCCTGTGGGGTTTCTTTAGTGAAGGTTAATGCATTGGAAATGATGAAGCTATGAGAAGCAATGCCACCAAGAATGAGGTCTCCTGACCGGTGATACTTGTGAAGTGGAGGGTGTGGATCATGGACATGACACTTCACAATGTGTGTCTTGCATGTCATTTCAGGAAGCAGTGCCAGCAGCAACATAACCAAAGTTGCCATCCTGACTCTGAAGGCAAATATTCAGTTGAGAAACATGACATTCCTTTCACTTGAAACTCCATTATTTGAATGTCACCAGCTGATTTAAATGTTCATTCAGTTTTCAAATAGGCCAGAACCCTGAAATATAAATACCACAAATCCCTAGTAGTAGTTATAAATTCTAATTGGTATATTTACTAAATAACAACTTGAAATTTCTTTCTTGTTCAGATTCCACAGGGGTGCAGCATGCAACATAATTAATAATAGTCATTGCTGTAATGACAGAGGGAAATAATTACAAAGTCAAGGTTGGGGATCCTCTGTGTAACTGCAGAAGGTAACTTGTTTGTTACGTCTGAAAATTCCTGCATTCCTTCCACCTAGTTGGGTATCAAAGGATGCTTTGGCTTGGATGAGGACTTGGATGGTAACTTGTAGGTGAGATCATGGCAATGTGTTATATTTTGGGCTGCCTCTGAAGATGGTTTGGAAACTACAGCTGGTGTAGAATTCAGTGGCCAGGTTGCTCGCCGGTGCAAGACAGTTTGAGCATATAACACCAATGCTGGCACAACAGCCCTGGCTGCCCATTTGTTTCCAGGCCAAATAAAAGTGCTGGTTTTGACCATGAAGCCATCCGTTGCTCAGGACCACAATGCCACAAGGACTGCCTCTCCCCAAATGTACTGACCCAGACAGTGTGCTCATTATCTGAGGCCCTTCTTCCTATTTCTGCAGTGGAGTGCTCTCCCTGGGGAGGGTCACCTGGTACCATCATTATATATCTTTAGGCACCAGGCAAAATCTTTCCTGTATAACCAGGCCTTTGGTCTTTATAATATGTTTACTGTGTAATATGTTATGCACATTTATTATTTGGCTAAATTCTCTAAGGCCTTAATCTTAGAGTATAAGTTGCACAACTCTGATCAAGATGTGTTATAGGTTCATGGGTTTCAAGATGACTTGCTCTAAATAATTCAGTTTTACGGCCAGATAAGGAGATATAGCTACAGAGTGCAATGAAATTGAATGCCATCCCATAAAAACAAGACAAAAAACAAAAAACACATTTTCAGCCACACATGCACATACATACACACCCATCACAGCTCTCCAAGGTCTTATTATCTGGTTACAGCATTTAAGATGGTTATGGCTCTTGGGTAGAAACTATATTTAATCTATTTGTTCTTGCATTAATTGTTCTATATCTCTTGCCCGAAGGCAGTGGTGCAAATGACTGTATCCTGGATGAGATGGATCCTGTAAAATATTGTTTACTTTTTTAAGGCAGCGGGAACTGTATAGTTCTTCCAAAGATGGGAGAGGGTGACCAATTATCTTTCGGGCTGTGGTTATGACCTTCTGGAGTACCTTCCTCTCCATGGCTGTGCAATTGGAAAACCAAGCACAAATAAAATATGTAAGAATGCTCTCTATGGAGCCTCGGTAGAAGGACACCAGCAATCTCTCACTCAGATTGTTCTTCTTTAAAAGTCTGAGGAAATAAATTCTCTGCTGGGCCTTCTTTACCAGAGCAGTAGTATTTGCGCTCCGAGTCATACCCTGCTCGATAGTCACTCCCAAAAACCCTCTCCACCTGGTCCCAGCCAATATACAGGGGCTAAATATCTGCAGTTTTTTTCCTGCAATCCATCACCAGTTCCTTGGTCTTGGTAGTATTAAGAGCCAGATTATTTTCTCCACACCAAACACAGAGCCGCTCCAACTCGTCCCGATAGGCAGACTCATCCCCTCCTGAAATGAGCCCCACCACAGTAGTGTCCTCAGCAAACTTTATGATTTTGTTGCTGGAATAGATGGCTGTGCAGTCATACGTATAGAGGGTATACAGCAGGGGACTCAACACACAACCCTGTGGTGACCCGGTGTTAAGGCTAAGGGCTGTGGACATATATGACCCTACTCTAACCCTCTGAGAACTATCTGACAAAAAGTTCAAAACCCAGAGACAAATGGAGTTAGAAAGTCCAATCGCCTCTAGCTTGGACACCAGTCTATGGGGGAGGATAGTGTTAAAAGCAGAGCTAAAATCCACGAACATCAGCCTCACATAACTCCAGATGGGACAGAGCAGCATGGAGAGTGGTAGTGATAGCATCCTCCGTGGATCTATTTGCCCTGTATGCAAACTGGTAGTTGTCAAAAGTTGATGGAAGACAAGAAATAATGTCACTGCATACCAGTTTCTCAAAACACTTCGTGATATTCGGAGTCAATGCAACTGGTTTGTAGTCATTCAAACTACTAATTGTGGATTTTTCAATTAAACTAGCGTTAACAAATGCAATTGTAATGGTGCATGCCAAACTGAACTTATTCTATAGTTTATATAGAGAGACACTCAATGAACCATCTTGAACCTAGTACTTGTCTTTATGCTAATAATGTACTGGAAGTCATAACTAAATAGCCATAACTAAATATCCTGACCTCTTAATAACTGCAGTACAGAACAGCACACTAATCCTGTTATCAGTAAAGCTTCCTGTAGGAAAGAATGGAGTTTTTGTACAGACTGTGAAACCTTCCTAAAGTAAAATCATGATTCAGGAAACATAAAGATAACCAACATTTTCCTAAATGTATTTTCACTGGTTCTATATGGCTTAGAAATTATATTTTCATGGTTGTTTTCTTGCTATGTGTATAGCAGAGCAGGAATGAAGAACGAATGAACAAAACCTGGTTTGAGTGATTTCAACATTCATGTTTAGGCCAGTGTCTCTGGAGCGGCTAAAGTCTTAATAAATTTCACAACAACCTTCTTTTTTTCTTTCATTTTATGTATATATGTTTGCATTTAAGCTGTGCCAACTTTCCATATACATGCATGCATATTTTTCATACAAAGCCACTTCTGCCTATAGGCAGGAGGTGGCGTTGTGGGTATCATGACCTGAGCATGTGTGCAGGGGCTGATACATAGCCCCTGCACAATTGAAGGATTCCCGACGCCTCTCCCCAGTGGCCGACCAATCCGGTCGGCTGAGGGGAGGGGCCAACAGCCCTTTAACTGGAGACGGCGGGAATCCTTCCGCCTCTCCTTTCGCTGCCCCCAGCTGCATCAGTTCTCCTGCCCACCCACCCTTTAGGTTAGCTATTGACCTTGCTATGGACTCTGGTTTGTCGCCCCAGTTGACTGGGGGGCCTGGTAGGACTTTTTCCCATTTGGACTAGCCAAATCGGGTTTTTTCACCTACCTCATAGCAATTCATCACAACTTTGGTTTGACGGTTAGGCATTGGATAACATCAATAGAGGCAAAAAGGGAAGGTAGCGCCATCACCTGCCCCTCATTGGAAGGGTATTCCGTTAAAGGTCTCTGGGGTTGTGGTCCCTGTCCGAAGCCTAGGGAGGTTAGGGCCGAAGCCACGCCCCAACGGTGATCACAGGGGTAGTTCCCCCTGATCAGCATCAGGGGTGCTGCCCTTGCTGGTTAACCCTTCACGGACCTCCAACACCCAGGTTGGGGGTCAGATATAGTGGTCAGGATCCAATGCCTAAGCCAATACCTCAACATCCATAACCAATAAAGTTGTGGCCTTTACACTCATTTAATTCGAAGAATGTGTCCTGTGTCATTATTCACCTGGGAGGGAGGAATATAACCACGCAATGCTTTGGACAGTGACAGGATTGTGGGTGACTTTCAAACTTTCACATGTAATTTGAATCATTATATATCTAATCTAATTTTTTATTTTTATTTTTTGCTGTTAAAACGCCACTTCACAGCAAACAACAAAGACTAAGTAATATACATTCTTCAGGGCTTCCTTCTTATTAGCTGTTCCCGGTTGTTCAGCTCAGGTCTCCACAAAATAATGTAACATTTGGGGGAAAAGATGCAACCCAGCAACCCAGCACTGGAGGCTAAGATAGAAAAGATCTCCACTGCTACCATGTACTTCCCCTTAGTGCTCAGGTAGGATGGAATAAAGGATAACCAAACACTGCAAAAAAGTAACATACTGAAAGTGATAAACTTGGCTTCGTTGAAACTGTCAGGCAACCTTCTGGCAAAGAAAGCCACAGTAAAGCTCACAAAAGCCAGGAGCCCCATGTAGCCCAGAACACAATAAAACATAGTCACTGATCCCTCATTACATTCTAGTACAATTTCTTCAGTCAATGAGTGCATGTCAACACCTGGGAATGGAGGATTGGCGACCAGCCACATGATGCAGAGGCCTACTTGAACAAAGGAGCAGCAAAAAACAATGGTGTTTGCCAGTCCTTTCCCCACCCATTTCCTCATCCTGGATCCTGGTTTGGTGGCCATGAAAGCCAGAACTACTGTGATGGTTTTTGCCAACACACAAGAAACAGCCACTGAGAAGATGATGCCAAAAGCAGTTTGCCGGAAGAAACATGTCACATTGTGAGGCTTGCCAATAAATAGCAGAGCACTCAGGAAGCACAGCAGAAGTGAAACAAGAAGGGTGTAGGTGAGGTTCCGGTTGTTGGCTTTGACAATGGGAGTATCCTTCCACTTCACAAATATGCCCAGCACCAACGCTGTGATCAAAAAAAGGTAAAGAGCAAAAGAGGCTAAGATGATCCCCAAAGGTTCTCCAAAAGTCAAGTAGCTGATGCGCTTGGGAATGCATAGATTCTGATTTTTATTTGGAAAAGTTTCATCTGTGCATTCATAACAATCGCTCATGTCTGAAAAATAAAGGTGTGGTCTCAATCTCAGATACATGTACTGAATTTTTCAAAATGCCACAACAGTTCCTCTTGCGTAGATACAAGGGATTTATTTGTCATTTGTATTCCACCTTTCAGTTTAAAAAATGTTAGGACAGATACAAGTAAAACATGGGAAACAATAAATTAGCTTTTTATCGAAATGAATGTTACCGTTTTGCACTTTGAGTTTGACATTTCTTTTCAGTTAAACTATTTGAAGACTTAAAAAAATATAGCTTTTTCAAATGGCAATGACTCATCACTTTACTAGTGGTTGCAAAACAAAAGTGAAAAGTGAAACTGAATGTGAAATACTGAGCAGAGGTGCCTCCAACATTACCCAACTTACCTCTTTTTGTTGTCAACTTACCAATGAGTTGGAGCAAGCATCCAAAATGGCTTAGAAAAAAACACGGAATGAATTCTTTGACCTGAATCCAAATTGAAATAGGGTTGGACTTTTCGTACAGTTGGACAAGGTCTGAATTTGAAATTGTTCTCTGTCCTCAAATATCACCAGAATTATATTTTTCTTTAAATTGCCATCCAGACCTACCGAATCATTCTATTAAACAAAGATTTGTATGGAACTTGCAAATTAGGGCTGCCATGCGTCCGGGTTTTCCCTATGTATGACAACCCAATGTAAATACCAAAGAAAAGCAACCCCAGAATTCATGTTTTGCCCAATTACATCCATTCTTTGTAGAGTGTATTTCTTACCCTCACGGTCTGAAATCTTCCCTTCTGGACATGGAATGCAATCATAGCAGCAAAATGGTTTCCCCTCCTTCACTTTCTTGCTAAAACCAGGATGGCAGCTCTCAGTACAAACTGAGAGTGGACGAGTCTAAGAAGGCAAATGAAAGAGAATAGCAGTTTTGAAAACAATGCACTTTGGTAAGCCCAGAATAAACTGTTAAGTTCTGAGCAGATAAAAACACTAATGCACTATATTTTGATTATTTTCTATGTAGCTTTTCATTAAAATGAATCCGAAAGTGGCTTACAAACAATAAATAATAATAACATGAGAGAACTTGATAGAACACCACCAATGCAGCATAAATCATATAGAATAATTATTCATATCATCAGTGAAACCATCATGGTTATTACAAGTTACTGGAGGCAGGGAAATTATATATTGTTACTTCAAAGAGAAATGAAATGCAGAAAACCCCCAAGAAATTCACATTACAAAGGAGGACAGCAACCACGTAAGGATCAGAGAAGAAGAATAAGAAGAAGAAGAGTTTGGATTTGATATCCCGCTTTTCACTACCCAAAGGAGTCTCAAAGCGGCTAATATTCTCCTTTCTCTTCCTCCCCCACAACAAACACTCTGTGAGGTGAGTGGGGCTGAGAGACTTCAGAGAAGTGTGACTAGCCCAAGGTCACCCAGCAGCTGCATGTGGAGGAGTGGAGACGCGAACCCGGTTCCCCAGATTACGAGTCTGCCGCTCTTAACCACTACACCACACTGGCTCCCCAGTTCCTGAACTGCTAACACCCACAGAGCTCAGTTCCTGAACTGCTAACAGTAGCAATTTACCTGGTTAAACCAGCTGTGCCAAATAATGGCATCCTCAGTGATAGTGAACACTTTGTCTGGAGGAGCCTCAGGATCTAACTGCCCAATTTTCTGTTTAGTTTGGTTTGATGAAAAAATCCAGTTGATGACATCAAATCCAGCCATTAGCTCCCCATTCTCGTCAAAGGAAACTGTGTCCCCAGCACTGTTGTTAAATGAGACAGTTCTCAGGGAATGATGGACCTAAATTGAAAAAGGAAAGGGTAGATTGGGAGAAATGCTGTTACTTATCTTGATTGTAAATTCGTACACGATTGTCTAAGACCATGTCCAGGGGCAGACTTCAGTAATATGGCACCCTGGGCAAGGATAAAATTTGGTGGTTCCCAAATATTTCTTATTTTAACAATAATTCATTTTTATTCATTATTATTTTGTGCGCCTATTGGCTTGCTGCTATGTGTGGGAACCGCCTACACTGCCCTAAATCCAGTGATGCTATGTCCCTTTGAACCAAAAAAATTTGGCCTTTTTATGTATAGTTGTGATTTTTTCATATCCAACTGATAACTGTGCTCTTTTTTGGATGTGCTTTTGCTCCTAGCTGAAGCCTTCTCAGGGTCTTCTATTTGATACAGCTTTAAAGTAGTGAACCTAACAAAACTTGGGGTTTGATCATATGGATTGTTCATTTATTTATTTATTTATTTATCACTTTAGGCCAAAAGGTGTGATGGAGGAGCTCACACATCTCAATGCTTATTGACTCTGTGATAGCAGAAGGAATATGTCATTCAGACAAAGCAGACACAATGCTATTTTTGTAGAAGAGGTGCTGGAATTCATCATGAACACCTCCCTCGTCCTCTTAGAATGGCAATCACGCTCACTAGAGATGTGTTAGAACTAAGTTCCATTGAGTTCCTGATGAAAAAAAGCCCTGTGCAGACATATACTGTATACTGTACTGTTGGCAAAGAATTCCTACATTACCTGCCATGGATGTATATTCTGAAGCTTCAATCTCCCTCCATTCACCAGCCCCATGTATTTGAGTCTAGAGGAGGACATGGCGTTCAAAGCATGGGCCACAGCATAGATAGCATTGTAGATGCTGTAGCTGTGGCCAATCATACCCATTTCAAAAAATGGTGCCGTAAGGCTCTCCAGCTTCTCTTCTTCAGTGCAAATGTCCCCTTCCACCACATCCATATCTTGATGCAGAAACACACAGCTAAAGGCATTTTGCCAGAAGTCCCTGATGAAACCATCTCCTGCCGTGTTAGAGGGTTTTCTGCTCTCAACAAATTGGTGAAAATGTGGGAGATCACTGGAGTGAATTTGTAAGGATATGGCTCCAGGGAATATTTGCATATCCCAATCCTTCTGAAAAACAAATGAAGTGAGCTCCACCTGGGCTGTTCTGATCCACACTTTGCCTTTTGGATAATCTGACACCTGCTTTTCTTCTGATAAAAATGGGAAAAATCTAAAAAATGCCATGGAATAAGACGGCCCATATGCCACCATAGCACTGGCTTTGCTGGCCATCACCTTGGCATATGTTTTTTCCCCTTCGTCAAACATATCTTTAATGTTGGTGACAAAAGTTAGTGTGGGGATTCTTATTATGAAATCAAAACAGATGCCATTCTGGGAAAACATGGGAACCACTGTTTGCACAAATCTTTCTCCTTCAGTAGTATCCATAACAACAACCCCAACCCATGTCCATTTGAAATGCAAAAGCAAAGAGAGAATCCCCTCATACTGAATAGTTTCCTTTGGAATCATCTGATAGAAAGGGAGGCCTGGTGTTTTATCATTCATCACCGGGGCAGGGCTATATACTAGCTAAAAGATTTAAAAGAGAAGGAAAGGAATATAAAATATCTATATGTAAAGGTAAAGGTAGACGTCTCTGGGGTTGCGGTGCTCATCTCGCTTTATAGGCTGAGGGAGCCGGCATTTGTCTGCAGAGAGTTTTTCCGGGTCATGTGGCCAGCATGACTAAGGTGCTTCTGGCGCAATGGAACACCAAAACCAGAGCCGTGCACATAAACACCATTTACCTTCTCGCCGGAATGGTATCTATTTATTTACTTGCACTTTGACGTGCTTTCGAACTGCTGGGTTGGCAGGAACTGGGACCGAGCAATGGGAGCTCAACCCATCATGGGGATTCGAACTGCCTAGCTTCTGATCACCAAGCCCAAGAAGCTCCGTGGTTTAGACCACAGTGCCACCCGCATCCCTCTATGAACTGCCCTACTATACAATTTCCATGGGCCTTTCCAGTATTCTGAGCCATTTGCTTTCTTTATAACAGTAATCGTTTTCATTGTTGTTGCTTGCATTTATCAGTCACTTTATACAATAATAAGTCTCAAAGTGATTTGCACAGAAAAAGAATATGTCACATAAAAGAAATTTAATACATAACAATTTAAGTTAATAAACAATACAATTCTTAAAATGTTCAACTTCTAACAAGTAGAAGTCCTATCCACCCCACTTAAATGTAAGCACTATAACAAAACCAAGAACAAATAATGTATTTGTACATGTATTTGTTCTTGTATTTTTTTCAGATTGGAAGTATATAAACGTTCTATATTGTTAAAATGGGGGGGGGGTGTTTAAAAAATATGAAGAAAATAAAAAAGGTAACCACTACTACCGTTGGAGGCAACATTAATGAACAAAAGCCCAAGGTCAGCAAAGTGGTCTTGAAGACTGAAGGCAGATAAGGATGGTGCTAGGCAGGTCACACTAGGGACAGTATTCCCCTCATATGATTTCACCACTGAAAAATCACATTCTCATAGGGCTCCACATTTCCATCAGGTGGGGAACACATAGAGTGTGAAGACCACTAGGTTCAGTTTTGCAACACAACTGCTATATTGCCAGCACACTTTTGAAATACTTCTGCTCCATATATTTATCTCTGAGGGAAGTATTGGAATGGGGATTGCCCAGCTCATAATGCCAATACAGTGGTACCTCGGGTTACAGATGCTTCAGGTTACAGACTCCGCTAACCCAGAAATAGTACCTCAGGTTAAGAACTTATCTTCAGGATGAGAATAGGAATCGCATGGTGGCAGCGGGAGGCCCCATTACCTAAAGTGCACCTCAGGTTAAGAACAGTTTCAGGTTAAGAACGGACCTCCAGAACAAATTAAGTTCTTAACCCAAGGTACCACTGTACATTAAACATTATATTTCTTACGTCATTATGTGTATATATTGCCTCCAGCATTGGAAGCAGTATGCCTCTGGATACTAGTTGCTTAGGATCATGTTCATTCATTAACAACTATATTACTCTTAAGAATCAGAGATAGATTCTGGGTGGATCTTTTGTTCTGACGCATTAGCTACTCAAACATATAAGGGAAAAGTCAACTCTACCCTGGCAACTAATCTGTCATTTGACAATGTGAACAGGGTGGGGTGGTAAGCATTCTGATCATTTAAAAAAAAAAAAAAATCACAAACATAACCATAGTCTTAAATTCACAACAATTTTTCTTCCTCTCCATTGTGAATGTACAAGTGTCCCTGACTTAACATATGACATTCAAATATATACTGAGTACATAAAATGCACCTATTTCTGTTGTCAAACATGACGAGTAATCGGCAAGGATCATGGATATGTTCAGAAGTGTTACAGTTCTATGATAGCCTTTTACATATATTTACATGTACACACACATATACCCATAAACATCTTACCTGGGGCATCTTGTAGATATCCAAGATATTTGCCACGTGAAGGGAGGTTTGGGAGTCCAACCCCCCAATTACAGCTATTATGTTACTCTGCATGTCACATACATAGTTAGGGGAAAATCTCTCCAGTGTGGACATGAGTAACATGGTGGCATGATAGGTCCTCATTGCAGTAAAATGACTGTCATAGATGTCGAATCCCAAAGTGACATTGGGTAAGAGCTGAGGGTTTTCATTGATCTCCTTTACTGCAAATTCCAAGGCCAAGATATGCTGGTAATTTTTAGGTACTACTCTAGAACAAGAGTTACATTCTGTATAAGAAGGATATCTCACATTCATCATTTATTCTATATCAGTGTACCAGTTATTCCACACTGAATAAAATTATCACTCTGATCTAAAATGTCTTCATCAGAAATATTAATTAGAATATTTATTACTGAGGAATTGTCAGGCTGCTGCCTGTGATTCCTAGCAGGTTGCCCAGGAATGTATAAAGTCAAGGAACTGTTTCTTACCCTCCACTTTTTATTCAGTATTTACAGAGAGGGGCTATAGAACCCAGCTTCTTGGATAATGGCATTGTGCTGAGTGAATCTCCACACCCACACACCCACATGCACATCTCCCACATCAATCTCATCATCTCTCCTATGGGTGCTGCTAAGTGCCCTCTGTCTTTGAGCTCTTTGTCTCCTACTTTCAGTGTTTGCCAGGTTCTGGGAGAGGGGGGTATCTGGAATGCTTTCTAAAGACACCTGTGTCCATCAGCTGTGTCCCGTCCCCCCAGTGCTTCCTCCTCCTCCTTCTCCTCTCCCCACTTTTGCCTCATCTACCTCTGAGCTGTGACCTCTCTCAAACCACTATTGTAACTCTATACTGTCTTCCTCTTCCTCCTCCCTGGAAGGGTCAGGTTGGGGAGGCAGTCTCCACCATTCCTTCTCCTCTGCCCCAGACAGGGGCTTATAATGGCAGACCCTTACTTGCTTACTCACTCCCATGCCCTTTAATGTGGTAGAGTGTGCTATGCATATACAATTCTACCTGATTACATTCCCTTACTACTGACTTAAGAATAAAAATAACAACACGTGCTGAATGAAGCAAGCTGCTACAATAAATGTTTTTTTTTTTAACAACCCTGTTAAAGAAGACACTACCTTCCTTTTATATGCTTTTCAGCGATTCCACCTATTTTACACATCTATAGGCATCTTCACTTAGTTAACAAGTCAGGTTGCTCTATACACATGGCAAAACAAATAATTTCTCCACCATTTATCCTCTCCTGTCCCTGACAGGAATACAACTATTGTGGGCCTAATTTATTATAATGTGATGTACAACAAATAATATTTGAAGATAACAGATATATTTACCATTCTACAATATGTAGAATTTCACATTTTGATGAACACTGATAGTATCAGTTACTTAATATCATCAGTGTTGGAAATTTGGAATTCTGGATAATGTCTTGATAAGTTACAAATGTGGAGAAGGCTCTACTGTAATCTATATGATTCAAAATAGCTTGGATTCCCTCACACATAAACACTGTTTTTAACTATATTTGTAATTATGTTCTAATCCTACAGTATGTACATTCATATGAATAACCTTATTATATGCTATTAACATTTACCATCCATTTCTATGTTTGGCAATGGTCAATTACAGATGCTTAAAGATTCTTACGATATAAACCAGACTAAAGAAACAAACCACTTGTATGTGAAGCAATATCAGAAGGGATGTGGACTTAGAATGAAGGTGAGAGATAAAAATGTGACTTTTAGAGAAGTTTGGTGTGAAGTACTAACTTATCCTAATTTTTGGGTGGGTGGGAGCTTAAATTGATTCTAGTACTGCCTCCCCCATCCATGATAAGAAGCAGATATTTTCTTCAAGAATAAACGTTAAGGGCAATTGAGAGAGAAGAAATCCATGATCAGGATTTCCTTTGGTATTTAAGTAGTTAATAGGAGACAAAGTGAAAAGGACGGATTCAGATCACTGAAGGTGTTACGATGCAAGGGTTTAAATGTGCACCCACACATGAAACTCTCTGGGTTATCTTGGGTCAGTCACAATCTCTCAGCCGAACACACAGGGTTGCTGTGATAATAAAATGGGGAGGAAAAGAACCATGTTGAGCTCCTTGGAAAAGTAAGTAAGTAAGTAAGTAAGTAAGTAAGTAAGTAAGTAATGTTCATAGGACTGATCTCATCACACCATGACACATCTTACTCTGCACAAATGAAGCAAACGAAAACACACACACACACAAAAATCTTACATCAACTCTTCAGCTGATACTGGAGGTGGTATTTCAGTGAACGATATGGAGCTGGACATGATGAAACTTTGAGAGGCAATGAATCCAATGATGAAGTCTCCTTTCTGATGGTATTTGTGCAGTGGACTGTGTGGATACTGGACCCTACATTTAATGGGAGCCTTGCATGCCATATGAGGAAGCCGAATGAGCAACAACACTACAAGGACCATCATTCTGAGCAGAAGTGCAAATACTCATTCTATATGCAGATTCTCTTGTTTCCATCTACAGCAGTGCCACATGTGTTACCATTATTACAATGCCTGATAAACCAGAAATCTAAATCTTAAAGTACAATGTGCACCCTTTCTTAATCACTAGACCTGTCTCTGAATGCTAGATAATTTTATTTTACATTTATTAGACTGTGTTACTAGTGAAAACTACAGCTCCCCAAGGGTTTTTGAAAGACAACAAAATAATTACAGGTCATTAACTACAGGGTACGATAATCACCAAATTAAAGTTAGAGTCATTCTGGGGAATTTCTGAGGGGGGTGTTTCCGACATCAGAACATAAGCTATTATTTTTATACTTGACAGGGTGTTGAAAGACACTTGGGGTTTGAATGACCCGTCAAGAGTAAAGGATACCAAAAATGCTTGAATTAACATCTGATAACATGATAGGCATGCTTTTGAATTTGATACTGACTATATGCATGCTTTGAACCCTTGCTTGGCAGTTAGGCATTGCAACACCCCCTCCTCAGTAGTAAATAGTAATGTCACTGACATCTTCCCCAATATGGTTCAATATACAAATTTATCCAGCATGTTTTAATAATGATGGCCCTCATGCTCAGAGTTTTAGCATGAGATGGTGAGCATGCAGTGTTATTGATCAGTAAAGCAGATGTCCAAATCTAGTTGCTCTGTATGTGCATGAACTGTCTGCATTGTACAAAGCGACAATAATCTAAAGTGTTATGTGTGTACTCTCAAAGCATCCTTCTACTTCACTGGGCATGCAAACAGCCACATTCTAGAGGGATTGAGAGAAAAATCTCCTTCAATGCTAAGTGAGCCTTGGACTTGTGAACACAACATGTGCTCTCACATCCTACTGCCCCGTGTTCACCAAAGGGTGGCCCAAGGATACTACAGGCTGTGGAAGATAACTCAAGAGTGCTCTTAACTCAATCATGCTTTAGGGCTTCTGCCAGTTATTAAATTCCCTTACCTACCCACACTGAATGACAAGATCAAATAAGTATACATATGATCAGAAAATCAAAGCACCTTATAATGTGGAGTAGCCAAAACTGAGGAGTCTCAATGACCAATCAGGAGCTCCCAAATGTTCCTACTCAGCCCCTCATCAGAATTCAAAAGGCAAAAAATAATTGTTTCTCTTAGAACAGATTCCACTAGTGGTAGAGTTTGCTATTCTACAGCTGAGAGTACCCTAAGATAATAAGTTCTATGGCTACGGTCTATAAGGAATTCACAAGATACACATGTTTTAGCATCAGCAAAGACTATAAAGCCATCTGATTCTTTAAAAAATGTTATAGAATTTTAAGAAGAGTTGCTGAAACACAATTTGAAGGGAAGAGCTTGAGTACGCACACATGATGTTTTTTATTTAACAGTGTTTCAAATTAATCATCTATGATCTGCAGGTGAAACTCGAAAAATTAGAATATCATGGAAAAGTCCATTTATGTAAGCAATTGTTTTCATTAGCTACTGGAGTTTAATATATGAGATAGACTCATGACATGCAAAGCGAGATCTGTCAAGCCTTTGCTTGTTATAATTGTGCTGATTATGGCGTGCAGCTGATGAAAACCCCAAAGTTGAAATTGTTAATTTGGGGTTTTCATCAGCTGTATGCCATAATCATCACAATTATAACAAATAAAGGCATGCCACATCTTGCTTTGCATGTCATGAGTCTATCTCATATATTAGTTTCACCTTTTAAGTTGAATTACTGAAAGAAATGAACCTTTCCACAATATTCTAATTTTTTGAGTTTCACCTGTATACTGTTAGTGAAGATTTATATAAGACAGCTAATGGGAGAGGAAATCATAAAAACTGTGGTGAATGCACATACAGCTCTGGATAGCAGAAAATAGCAAGGACACAGATATACTGCACATAGACTTCAACATTTTCTTAGCATTACCTGTTCTCTGTTATTCAACTCTGGTCTCAACAAAATGATGTAACATTTGGGAGAAAAAATGCATCCAAGCAAGCCAGCACTGGAAGCTAAGATACAGAAGATCTCCACAGTTACCATATATTTTCCCTTTGTACTCAAGTAGGTTGGAACAAAGGAGAACCAAACACTGCAGAATACCATCATGCTGAAAGTGATGAACTTGGCTTCATTGAAACTGCCGGGCAACTTCCTGGCAAGGAAAGCCACAGTGAAACTGGCCATAGCCAGAAAACCCATGTAGCCCAAGACACAGTAAAACATAGCTACAGAACCCTCGTTACATTCTAGAACAATTTCTCCATAAGTTGAATGCTTATCAACATCCGGGAATGGGGGAGAAAATGCCAACCACATAATACAAATCTTTGCTTGAATAAAGGAGCAGAAAAGAACAATGGAGTTGGCTAGCCTTCTTCCCACCCATTTTCTCAACCTGGATCCTGGTTTTGTAGCAATGAAAGCCAGTACCACAGTGATGGTTTTTGCTAGCACACAAGAAACAGCTACTGTGAAGATTATGCCAAAAGCACTTTGTCGGAGGAGACATGTCACCTTTTGTGGATGACCAATGAATAGCAATGCACAAAGGAAGCAGAGTAGGAGGGAGATGAGGAGAGTGTAGCTGAGATCCTGGTTGTTGGCTTTGATGATAGGAGTGTTGCGGTACTTCACAAACAATGCAAGCACCAGAGCGGAAATTGAAGAAAAGGAAAGAGAAAAAACAGCTGAAAAAATCCCCATAGGTTCTTCAAAAGACAAGAAGCTTACATCCTTAGGAATACATAAATTCTTTCTCTTGTTTGGATAATTTTCATCTGTGCATTCATAGCAGTCACCCATGTCTGCAAAAGAGAAGAGGTGATATTATCATATTTGCAATAAATCTCACCCCAAGTCCACAGCTTGGACAGTTGCACGTTTATTATAAGTTTATTATTTTCATTACATTTACAAAATATCAGGGCACCTTATAATAAATGTGTTTAAAATAACATCTTTTAAAAACCTCAGAGGTGTAGATATCCATAACTGGACCACATGCAAACTGCTTGATAACTGCATGCTAATTTTTTTACCATTTTGGTCTGCAATCTTCCCTTCTGGACATGGGATGCAATCGTAGCAGCAAAATGGCTCCCCTTCCTTCAGTTGTTTGCTAGAACCAGGATGGCAGCTCTCAGTACACAAAGATAGGGGTTGGACCTAATCAACATATGAAGGAATAGCAAACTTGAGAATAAGGTGACGGGTGAAAGCCGCTCCCTGCAAGGTCCTTTCCACCTGGCCTAGGGGGCGGAGCCCAGACTCACCAGCCCTACTATGTATTCTGTAGTTAACCGCCTTTGTAATATTTTATTTTGAAATCTTTAAGATAGTATTTTAGTTTTCTGTTATGTTATTTGACTGCATACTCTATATTTGACTTTCTTCAGATTGTTTTATTTTTGTTTTATTGATTTAATATGCTGAAATCCGCTTTGAGATTTTTCTTAAAAATATAAAGCTGTATAGAAAATAAATAAATAAATAAATAAATGGGTTCCTTCAGATTCTGACCTTTGCGGAGCGGATGTTACTGAGACGACAAAAGAACCACCAATTCATGGCTTCATCCTATACCTGGGGTTGTATTTGTGTGTTTTAAAGAGATTGCATACACCTGATCCATACTTTATATTTATATGTGCATTGACCAATTAGTTTATTTTTATATAGCAAATGTCTTTTTTATAAAAAACGAAAAGAAAGCAAATTACTTTTTACATCAAGGATCTCAAACTGCTGATAGCTCAATCCTGGTAGATGTGTCTCCTGTCCTTTTGTTTTACAGACAAAAGAGATTTATGATGCTCATTCTAATTTTAGATTTACCATCTGTCATTTCAGCACCTGCCAGACTAAAGATGTTGTATATCTAATAAGATGGCCTATTCAATCTACTCTATATTGGATCAACCACACGAGTGGTCTGTGTTTGGATAGGAGAGCATCATTCCCGCATTAGAAATCGGGTTATGGGTGCACCACAGGTAGAGCATTTTGTGAAACACCAACACAGAGACACAGACCTTCTTAACGTGGTTCTATGGGTAAATCAGAGACAACTCGGAATGAGAAAAGATCACGTTAGATTGCTACAGCAAGAAGAAACTAAATTAATTTTCTTATTCAAATCCCTGTATCCTGGGGGTTTGAACACAGAATTAGATGTTAATTGTTTTATTTAATTGTTCTGATTATATGGCTACTGCTATCATTCACAGCATTAAATGCTGGATTCTGTATCTTTAAATTTTCTGAATTTGTACATGACTCAGCACTCTCGGGATGGCCAATATAATGCCTCAGCCCTCAGTATCAGCTTTCTACACTTAGTGAGGGCTGATCTTATGCTACTTGAGGTACCTGTTAGGACCATTCATATGGTATGTATTCATGATTGGTTATGTTTACTGGATTGTCATTCTTATATTTATATTGTATGAAAATATAATGGATTTTATTTTACATCATTGCCATCTGATGAAGAATTAATATCGAAACAGTTTGTCATCTGGAAAAACTGTACTACGTTTTTGGATCATCCATTATCGCACAGGTACAGGATTGGGACTACTGAAAGGCTTGTTTGCCTCTCTCAATACCAATGGACTATATTGTCTAATTTTGTTCATGCAACAGTGATATACTTTTATTTTCTGTGATTCTATTATGCTTGGAGCATCTATTATCGCATAGTTACAGGATTGGGACTATTGAAAGGTTTGTTTGTCTCTGTGATATTGATTGATTACCTACTCTAATTCTGTTCATACTATTGCTTTATTTTATTATTTGTATCTCCATCATATATTCTCTGTTTAAGAATTGTGAAATAATACAGGTTACACACACACACACACACACACACACAGTTAGAACATGTTGCCACGTGTTGCCAGTTATTATTTAAAGATAGCTCAGTCCTACCTTGTTAAACCAGCTGTGCCATGTTATGGCATCCTCGTTGATTGTAAAGGCATGGCCTGGAGAAGCTTGAGGATCAATCCTCCCAACTTTTACTCTTTGAAAAGATTGGTTTGGGAAAACAATCCAATTGATAATATCAAATCCAGCTATTAACTCCCCTTTCTGATCAAAAGAAACCTCATCTCCAGCACTGTTGTTAAATGAGACACTTCTGAGAAAATGATGGAGCTAGATTGGGGGCGGGGGGAGGAAGAAGTTTATAAAATGCTCTAGTTGTGTTTTTCAGACTAAGGACAATTAAGCTGCTATTTTAATATGCAATGGGAAAGAGGATTTTTAAAACCCCACAGATATTCCTTACTTAGGCTGCGTTGCTCTATGCACAAGTATCTTAAGAAACAAATTTGATTAAAATCTATGGCACTCCATGAACTCTGTTCTCTGTAAGCATTATTTCGGGACTTTCTGAATCTTGCTTCCCAAGCACTGAGCATAGGACTGGCAATTCTGTACCATCCTTGTATGTGTGGGGGGGAGGGACACATTTGCCACACCCTGCTCACCTCTAGAAGGGGAGAGATGCCCTCGCCAGCAGGGAGGAGTTTGGTACAACCCTGTGTGGCCATTTGGCCCTATTGTGGGGGAAGTGGAGATCAGGCTACTTAAGCAACTCCTCCATCTTCTCTTTGTGAAAGATAAGGAGAGTGCAGTATCGTATTGACCCAAACTAAGCCCAAGCCAAAGTGTTTATGTCCATCTCCATCAGCAGCCTCCTTCCAGCCACCTTTTTCATAGTGGGTCAATTATGGGGATTCCAAGAAGAGGAAGAGCTTCAGTTGATAACTACCTGAGTACCCACCACCTGCAATCCACACTCTTTACTTGTTGTTGTTGTTGTTGTTGTTGTTGTTGTTGTTGTTGTGGTTGTTGTTGTTGTTCAGTCATGTCCGACTGTTCTTGACCCCAGGCACGCCTATCTTTCACTGCCTCCCGCAGTTTGGCCAAACTCATGCTAGTTGCTTTGAGAACACTGTCCAACCATCTCATCCTCTGTCGTCCCCTTCTCTTTGTGCCCTCCATCTTTCCCAACATAAGGGTCTTTTCTAGGGAGTCTTCTCTTCTCATGAGGTGGCCAAAGTACTGGAGCCTCAACTTCAGGATCTGTTCTTCCAGTGAGCACTCAGGGCTGATTTCTTTAAGCATGGATAAGTTTGATCTTTTTGCAGTCCATGGGACTCTCAAGAGTCTCCTCCAGCACCATAATTCTTTACTTACTGGTCTGCAATACTGTCGTGTAGTAGATTGCCTTCCTGCCCCATAAGCTATTGATCTCTGGGGCCACATGTTCTCCTGCAGACTTTCTTTTGAGAGTAGGTCAGCCCTCCCAACCCCCACCTTTAACCCACTCCCTTAGTTTTCACTGCAGTTCTTGTTTTTACTTTGCACTTCACCCCTTTCCCCTTGTTTGTGTTGGTTTCTTTGCAAGGATTATCTCTCATAGGAGTTCATTGCATATGTACATGCATTCTCATTGGTATTCTCCTCTGGCTTCTCAGTTGGGCCTTCTGCAAGAACAATACTCATTTACAGTAGACAGTCCTTTGTCCTGTGTACCAATTTTACTTTTGCTTTGCCTTGTATATTTGATTTATGTTTCTTTATAGGCTATTATCATAAGCCGCCAAAAGGGGGTCTCTGTGGTCAAGGAAGCCCCCAAGTGGTTGCAGCCAGATCCCACCACCATCTTTGTGTTACTGGCCAAGGTAGGGGCTCTGGAAAAAAGCCCATTCCACTCCTTATGACTATGGGGCCAGGCCCAATGGATCACCCAGTGTGCAGAAGTCCACACGGAAAGCATCAAAATATAATTTATACTGTGAGCTGTTTGCGAGGGTGTCTGTTCTTGAGGGTTAGCTGTGACACCTGGACCCACCCCCTTAGCTATGGCTATGGAGACACCAGTAACTGTTTCTTTACTTTCCACACCTGCACCAGTTCCTGCAATACCCCACAGTGGTTCAGCACCCTTAGATGGGTTTGCAGTAGTTCCAGGGCCTGCCTGCAGTGAACTTAGCTGTCCATATACTCCCTTCCCTGTCCAGTAGAGACTTCACCTGTAAGTATTGCAAGTGAGTATTCTACTGCACTCACAACTAACTTGCTTTCAGTTTGCTTATGTCACTAGTTACTCTTGCCTCTTTGCCTTCTGTTACAGCACTCCCAGTGCCTAGTATGGCTACCAGGATGACACATGTGCTCCCTCCTCTTCCTCCATAATATAACTGCATGAGTGGCTTCTGGTACTCATGAAGAATCAGCTCCCATGGCCATCAGTGGTGGTCACCCTTTGGCAGAAGCCACAAGTAGACATGAGAGCACCAGCCTGGCATTGCCCCTTCCACCAAGGATTCTTCTCTGCCCCTGGGGACCTCTTAATATGGGCAATGAAAGAAAAGATTTGGAGGGTGGGTATATTCATGTTTTTCAAGCACTTGGCCCAATTGGTTAAGTGCATTCAACATTTACCTATGAATATTCACCCCATGCTCTTTCCATGATTAAATAACAGAACAAAATCCACATTACATTCAGGGATTTTACAGGTAGTGCGTGGTTGCAGTATGATCAGAATGGCTCTTTGTGCCAAACAGCAGCCCTTGACCCTACCCTGCATTGGGATGTCGAGCATCAAGGCCATGGCTCCACGGTGTGCTATTTCACTCAAAATATTCTGCTGTGTCACAGAAGAAAATAAAGTCCATTACCTGCCATGATGGTTGTTTCTGAAGCTTCAGTCCACCTCCGCCCACCATTGCTCTGTGTCTCATTCTAGATTTAGATATTTTACACAAAGTATGGGCCACAGTATAAACAGCATTGTAGATGCTATAGCTGTGGCCAGTCATACTCATTTCAAAGAAAGTTCCTGGAAGGCTTTCCAGCTTTTCTTCACCAGTACAAATATTGCCCTGGGCCTGTCCCTGAAATCGCATTGGAAAAACACAGGCAAATGCATTCTGCCAAAATTCTGCGATAAAACCATCCCCGGCTGCACTGGAAGGGCTTCTGCTCTCAAGAAATCTGTGAAAATTTTCTATATTATTTGAATGAATTGTTATGGTTAATGCACCTTGGAATATTTTCATATCCCAAGTCCTTTGAAAAACAAATGAAGTAACCACCAGCTGGGCTGTTGCTATCCACACTTTGCCTTTTAGTGTCGTCGTTATGAGTTCTTGTTCTGTTAGATATGGCAACCATCTAAAAAATGTGAAGGAATAAGATTCCCCATTAACCACCAATACATTGGCTGTACTCCCCAGCAATTTATCATGTATTTTTGCCCCCTCTTCCAACACATTTTTAACATCCGTGACAAAGGTTAATGTTGGAATTCTTTCTATGAAGGCAAAGCAAACACCATTCTGGGAAAACATTGGAAACACAGTTTGCACAAATCTTTCTCCATTGCTGTTGTCCATTACAATAACCCCGATCCATGTCCACCCGAAATGCAGAAGCAACGAGACAATTCCCTTATACTGAAGATTTTCCGTAGGGACCAACTGGTGGAAGGGAAGACCTGGGGTTTTATCATTCATCACTGGAACAGGGCTATAAATAAGCTAAAGAGAGATTTGGAACAAAACGAGAATTAATATTTCTATAGTTTTAAGGTTTATTTATTTTATTTATTTATTTTTTTAAAAAAATAATAAATCTACAGCTTTAGAGCTTTGATTGATCAGATAATTGTTTGCCTGCATGCATCTGCTGTGTGAGATACCTGAAATTGAGATGGTTTGCTGATAATTCCTATTCATTAACTCTTACATTGCTTAAGATGCCAGACCTATAGATTTGAAAAGGATACATGCCTGTGTTAATTTTAATCCAATATATTTCTTGCATACACCTTTTAGAACTTTTTTTTTTTTTTTTGGCAAGGTAGGGTTGCATGGCCCCTGAATTCCATTCCTTCCTGGATGTGACAGCTTATCTAGATCCCTTTCAATGCCATTTTGATTTCAGTTTTAGAATTGAAGCAAATTTTGGCAGCCAACTATTACCCTTCACTAGGAGATAAAAAGGAGAAATAAAACTGTGTTGATTCTCATGGACTTCTCGTTATCTTACGTTAAGGTTAAATACATGTTCACAAAAAGCACACAAACACAGTTTGTACTGGTAGCCATTGGAGGGGTTTTTAAATATCATTTTGCAATTGTTAACATATTGATTACAGCTCCGACTGTGCTAATCCTAACAATGGTCTTCATACTGACCATGCATGGTGGCTCTTAAGGGTGGATAAACTTTATACTTATAATGAGCAGAAAAAACTAACACAATTCATGTCAGATAATTGTCACAAAACACCAGGACCAATCTAGAAGGACAAAGGATATGTTCCTTTCCCAAACCACACATTCACAGAACTTAATGCACACATAAATATATCCCACCTGTGGAATCTTGTAGATATCCAAGACATTTGCCACATGAATGGAGGTTTGTGAATCCAGTCCCCCAATGACAGCTATTAAATTCTTCTGGATGTCATATGTGTAGTTAGGGACAAATTTTTCTATGGTGGACATCAGAAGCATTGTGGCATGACATGTCCTCTTTGCATTAAAATAGCTGTCATAGATTTGGAAGCCCAGAGTGAGATTTGGTAGGATATGTGAGTTTTCATTTATCTCCTTTACAGCAAAAATCAAAGCCAGGATTTGCTGATAATTTTTGGGTACTACACTGAAATTAGAGTTACATTCAGTATCAGAAGATGATTCTATCCTGAATAAAAGTATTGTCATATACATTTTTTTAATTAGGGGAACTTATACTAAAAGAAATGTCTGCTAAAAGATTCAACAACTACCAAGGTCAGATTACATCATGAAAACATGAAATTGTGACTACTTCTTTGGTAATGTACTTAACCAAAGCTGATCTATGTGCTTAAGACTCATTAGAAAATGTCATTCTATGCACTCTCAGCAATTAATATTATTTCCAAGTACATTCTAATCATATGTTACTTATACTCATAACTTACCACTTGGTTTCTTAAGAAGGCATTTTCAATGTGATAGTATTGAACAAAATTATGACATCAAAGAAGGCAAACAGATACAGAGCCATTAAAAATAAGCAAGCAATTATTTTCTTGTGCTTCAAACAGTATCAGAAAGAAGTCCAGGTGAAAATAAAGTTATAAGATAACCAAGAAGGGTGTGTAACTACTTGGCATGATTCAGGCACTGGTAAAGGGGATAGCGGAAGAACGTAGGGCTACAATCCTACCTCCAGTTGACTGGGGATAACTCCATTCAATTCAAGAAAACTAACCTTTGAGTAGACATGTATACAGTTGTGTTACAAATCAATTCTATGACGTTTTCACATTGGCCATGATAAAATAGAGATTCTTCCTTTAAAGACTTAGGTCAAATGATATGTAACCATGGAATGTGCAAATCACTGCAGAACAACACTGTGCTAGGCAGCTTCAGGAAATTTTGTGTCCCTGATGTGTATGTGGTATCTATATGTTTACATGAAAGGACAAAAAAAATCAAGGAGGCAATTCAGATTTAGAAAATAGATTCTGGAGACCTGTAACTTAAAACAATTGTCCAAATTCAGCTACTTTGAAATATTCATATGTAGCACCTTTAGAAAGATGGGCATCGCTTAATGATATAATAATAATAATAATAATAATAATAATAATAATAATAATAATAATTTATTTCTACCCCACCCATCTGGCTGTGACTTCGTGGGGAAACCAGTCTTTAAAAATTGGGAAATAAATGGTCGTATAGAAGAGGTGGATGAATTTGAGTATATTATCATTAGACCAGCCGATAAAGGAAGAGGATGAATTTTATACATATTCCATTTTAAGAGACAAATACAGATACCTACAAATGCTGAACAGAAATATCTCCAGATAAAACACTTGCTAGCCACCATCTACGGACCAGCAGCTTTTACATCCTCAGAGACCCCAGAGATATTGAAGCAGTTGACTAATTCTTATGCAACAAAATAAAAAGGCCATCAACACATATAAATCTTTGTTATCAAACCAATGTTATATACTGTTATTGAGGGAGGATTGGAATAAAGAATTAGAGATATCAATTTTGACCACACAGTGGGAAACTGTTTTAACTGCTATAACAAGGGTGTCTCTGGACCTCGAATTGAAGCTCATACAACAAAAAATAGTATTCAGAATATACTGGACCCCATTACATTTGTTTTTTTTTTTTAAAAAGGCTATCTAAGGTATCTAACTGTTGGAGATGTAATAGGGATAATGCTTCTCTAAAACAAATGTTTTTTCATTGTCCTATATTGAAATATTTTTGGCAGAAGGTAACTGAAACTATCAACAGAACTGTATGGAAAAACCTTACATTTACAGAACAAAAATCCTTTTGAATTATATACCCAGCACATGAAACCTTAAAATTGGACAATATAAGCGGACTGTCCATGCCCTTACCATGGCAAAAAGACTGATATTGATGAATTGGAAAAATAAAAATGCAGCTCCCTTCTATGATTGGATTGAAGACTTATACAAACTTGCAACATATAAATAACTTGCATATAAACAAAGACTTGCCATGGACAAATTCAATGGTATTTGGAATCTATTCTTACAAATCCTGTAATAGGTTAAGATCTAGTAAAGTACAATAACAACTTTGTAAAGTATACAGTTTTGCCCCCTCCCTTATTTTCCCTTCTACACCGGTTCTGTTTCTCTTTTTCTGTCTTTTATTTACATCTCACTATGTTTAGTGCACATATAATTATGTACTTTTTGAACTTTCAATAAAGATGTCTGGGGGGAAAGGAAAGAAAATAGATGTGAAAGATTTAGAGCCCTCTCTCAACACACCGCTGCAGCATAATTCGAATGCTAACTATACATCCTGTTTGACCCTGTGGGATTAAGGCACTTGCGTTATTTTCATAACTTCCTTTCATTTGTACTAACCTTATATACAGCCCAACCTAGCCAGCAATACTTCTGAGGCTGAAGTTCCTAGAGCAATCACTATGTATCACTCCCCACTGCCACACACACATCAGGGACCCAAACCTGCCTGAATCTGGGTGCCATCCTGTTGCGGGTGCCAAAACAATGCTATAGAACAGAGTGTGAGAGGCAGCGGATGCCAGATTTTAGCTTTGAACAGGGCATCGCTGAAATTTGACAGTCCAAAGTCTGCCACTGCATCCATGCAAACAAAAATTAAAGTACTGAACTCCTTACACAAACTCCTCAGGCAAGGCTTGAGGGGGCTCTTCAGTGAATGCTATTGAATTGGAGATGATGAAGCTCTGAGAAGCAATGCCACCAATGATGAGGTCTCCTTTCTGATGATACTTGTGAAGTGGCTGGTGTGGGTACTGGAGCCTGCATTTGGCCATGTGAGCCTTGCAAGTCATGTGAGGAAGCAGAACCAGCAGCCAGACCAATAATGCCAGCATCCTGGCTACAAGTACAAATTTACAAGTCTTTTATGAATGTCTCCATGATAGCCCTATATCAGGTCTGAAATCTACAAACCTAATTACAAAGAATCAGTGATCATATACACACCAGCTCCTACACCTAGCCCTGTCTCTGAAAACTAAGAGGTATATTTATAGTACCTCTCAGGTACTGTGTTATTAATTATAATAGTGGAAGCTGCAATTCCATCCCTAAGAATTTTTTGACAAGCAGCAGAATTAATTACAGTCCTCAATATAATTAAAGGGGAAGGTAATAACCAAGTAAAAGTTGAAGATTCCCTGTGGAATTCCTAAACAAAGATAGTTGGACAGCTTAAAAAGGGGGGGGGGGTGTCACATCCAAACAGTCACATGGACATTTTTGCCTCAAAACATGCCCTGTATACATAGGCATCTCTTTTTCCTAGGGAAAAAATACACCCAAAATGCATAGTTGAAAGTAGAAGCATGCCACCCTCAATGATCCTTGGAGTAAAATGGCCCTTGCTCAAATGGGTAGATTTTCTCTCTCTCCACCCCAATCTATCATGGAGATCCATTGTAATGCCATTCATAAAATTTAAGAAGAGTTTCTGAAAAACAATTTGAAGGGGAAATTGTGTGCATACATTGTGTCTCAATAGGCAGACACATGAGCTGGAATTGAACTGAGTCACTGAATCAGCAAAGGGGGGGTGCTTTGGGATGGGAATGAACTTAACTAGATAGCTATAGCCAATGGGCGACCCAACCTTGCCTAAGGAATTAGGGCAAAGCTCCCTAGTCTGGGATTCTGGGGTGGGATACAGCTTGATAGCCCTTGAGGCTAAATTGCTTCATTAGCATGAAGCTATGAAGCGTTGGGGAGTGTAGCAGCATAGGCTTTACTACACACCTTCATGGTGTAGCCTGGGAATGGGAGGCAGGCTGGAGAGCGATGCCTTCAACTCCTGCAGGCAGGAGTTTGGGTCACCTTTGAGGCTGCAATATGTTCAAGTGTTCTCCTCTGCAGGAGTTTTTAATGGGTTTTATTCTGAAATAAAGTGGCCCTAGAAGTAGCCTCTCTGTCTGTCTCTTTCTTTGACCATCAGGTTGCAGTGTCTGGACAGGTCTATCATTTATACTATGTACTATTGTTTTATTTTCTCTTTTGCTGGTCTATGACCGTAACAAAGATTTTTTATTATTATTATCATTATATAAATATGTTTATTTGAAAGAAGTGGGAAGGAATAAGCAAACAAATTTATAAACTGCAGTGCATTCAATAAATACCAGAGTGGTGTACAGAAATTGAAGCATAAAGCTAATCCTAAAAGAGTAAAAACCAAACAAGAATTAAAAACTGCAGGGATGAAATGTTCTAATTTGGGAAATCTTAGAAGAAAAATGAAGGTTTTAAACAAACGTCAAAAACATATTGCCATGGTTCCTTCATTTCTAAGAGAATAACATTCCAGAGAATTGATGCCACAACTCTGAAATCATTTGCCCAATTCACAGTATGTCTTACAAAAAGGGTATGTGGCAGATTTTCCTCCCACCAGTCCAGCCATTTATTTTCCACCACATTTGAAACAATAAAGTAAAGAAATTATGGTGTAGATATCCATCACTGGACTACATGCAATGATCAAACATGATAACTCTTCATGCTAAATTTCTCATTGTTTTGGTCTGAAATTGGTTGGGGGGGATCCAGTTGATAATATAAAATCCAGCTACCCCCCTTTTATAAAAAATCTACTATACAAAAAAAAGAAGGGAGGAAAGAAAACTGAATTTAAGATTGGAAAACCAAGAAACCGAGAGAAATCAACATTGACAGATTTATTCTAGAACAGATCTGGTCCTAGGACAGATAATTAAACAGTTGGTCTCTGAGCAATTACCTAAGGATGCTGTAATTACTAAGAACCAGCATGGGTTTTACAAGAACAAGTCAGGCCCAGTGGCATAGGAAAGGGGGTGAAGGGGGCAGGGTGCCCCGGGTTCCAGGCTGGAAGGGGTGACACTCTGGGCAGCTCCCCTGGCGCAACACCCAAATCGAGCCCCGCGGACGCCGGGAAAAAGCCATGCTCAGTGGCAGGGCTCACAAACCGGCTCGGTGTGCTCTTTGCTGCTCGGGCTGTGGGCGGAGGGGAGGGGCGGGATTCTCTTGGGCTGCTAATGCCCCTCCCTGGTTCACCTCTGCTTGGTAGCACGCATGTGCAACGTCGCTATGCATGCATCAAACGTAGCGACGTTGCACATACGCACTACGGAGTGACTCCGCCCCGGCTTTGCTGCCCCGGGTGGCGAAGCAGCTTCCTCTGCCCCTGATTAGGCCAGTCCTTCCTTCCTTCCTTCCTTCCTTCCTTCCTTCCTCCCTTCCTTCCTTCCTTCCTTCAGAGTTACAATCTTTATTGATCTGGGAAATGCTCTGGATATAGCGCATCTTGATTTCAGCAAGGCTTTTGTCAAACTTCTCCCATGATATCCTTGCAGAGAAGCTGGTAAAATGTGGACTAAACAATGTTACTTTTAGGCGTGTTTGTGGTTTAAGGAACTCCAGAAAAAATGCTGAAGCAATTTGAAACAAAAGAGTTTGGTACACACACATGTTGTTGGTTCATAAAGCAACAAAATATCCAATGTTTCATGAATGCACAAACACCACTGAATCAAAGATACGGACTGATAATTTTTTCAACGCTTTCTTCTAATTAGCATTTCTTTGTTATTCAGCTCAGGCCTCAATAAAATAATGTACCATTTTGGAAAAAAGATGCAGCCCAGCAACCCAAAGCTGGAAGCTAAGATAGAAAAGATCTCCACGGCTACCATGTATTTCCCTTTGGTGCTGGAGTAACTAGGAACAAAAGATAGCCAAACACTGCAAAAGACCAACATGCTAAAAGTGATAAACTTGGCTTCGTTGAAACTGTCAGGTAACTTCCGGGCAAGGAAAGCCACAGTGAAACTGACAATAGCTAGCAGGCCCATGTAACTCAGAACAAAATAAAACATCATAGCAGAACCCTCGTTACATTCTAGTATAATTTCTTCAGTCACTGACTGTGTATCAACATCTGGGAATGGAGGAGATATCACCAGCCACACAGTACAAATGCCCATTTGAACAAGGGAGCAGGAAACAACTATGAAATATGCCTGTTTTTTCCCCACCCATTTCCTCATCCTGGATCCTGGTTTCGTGGCCATGAAAGCCAGAAACACCATGATGGTCTTTGCCAGTACAGAAGAAACAGCCACTGAGAAGATAATGCCAAAAGCAGTTTGCCGGAGGAGACATGTCACCTTCTGAGGTTGGCCAATGAATAGCAAAGCACAAAGGAAGCAGATCAGCAGAGAGGAAAGGAGGGTGTAGGTGAGGTCCCGGTTGTTAGCTTTGACAATAGGGGTGTCATGGTGCTTCATGAATGTCCCTAGCATGAGAGTTGTGATCAAACAAAATAAAAGAGACAAACAGGCTAAAGTGAACCCCAATGGTTCCTCAAATGTCAAGTAGCTTACAGCCTTGGGAATACATAAATCTCTGTTTTTGTTTGGGTAATTTTCATCGGTGCATTGGTAACAATAATTCATGTCTGAAAAAGAAAATATGTGATATCAGTCTTGGATAAATGTCACAAATCTCCCAGATATCATATGTCTTACACACACACACACACACACACACACACTCCATATGTATACTGTGTATGTGTGTGTTTGTTTGCCCAACTTTCTGAGAGTAGCTGTTTCAAAGTTCATAATGGAGTTCATAATGTTGTTATTATTTATATCCACACTCTCAGTTAATACTATCAACCTCACCAAAATGTCAATGGCCTAAGTTACAGGCACCTCTGAGCATGTGTGAAATGTGTCAAAAGAAAAGGCCACACTCAAACCACTTCCGTACCCAAGCACAGGGAGCCTGTTGCTTCTGAGCCCTGGGTGTGGATAAGAAAAATGATCACATTATAACTATTTAGGATCTGCATTTTGGCGGTCAGGGCCTCTGACTCTTTTTCCTCCTCCTCTCTGCAGCCGGCGAGGCACCCTTTTCCAAAGGAAGGAGCTTGGACTCGGAGGCAGGCAGATTTGCCGGCTGTGGAGGGTGGAACTGAACTGCTTCTGTCCTGGAGAAAGCACTGATGCTGCTTGCCACTTTTCTCACTGACTTTGTGGGTGTCTGTCCCCCACAATTATATTATTGTGGGTGCCCAAGCACCCAGAGCCCCCTGGAGTTGGCTCCTATGCTTACAAGTATCCTCATGAAAATGAATGCTACATTATGAGGGTTCCAGTTCATGGCATGGTTTTTAAGCATGTATTCAGAAAGCACTTTTAGTGCTTCCTGTTGATCACACAAAGGTCAGGAGAGGAGGAGGTTTAACTGGTGAAGTTTCTGAGGGGACAAGACACATGCCCCATGCCACCACCTCTATAAATTTGTTTACCTTCAAGTATCTAGGCAGAACACCTATTTGACTATAAGGAGGGATGTATGATTCCACAAAAATGTACAGATGATATTTATTTTTCGTCTAGTTTGCATCCATTCCAACCAGAAGAAAATTAATTAGGTCTTTAAGCTTTCCAGGATTGCATTCAATCTTTCTACCCAATCTTACCCTCATGGTCTGAAATCTTCCCTTCTGGACATGGGATGCAATCATAGCAGCAAAATGGCATTCCCTCCTTCACTTTCTTCCTAGAACCAGGATGGCAACTCTCAGTACACACAGAAAGAGGCTGTGCCTAATCATAAATAAGAGAGAGAAAGCCTTTTGATATGAAAAGTACATGGGGTTGATTATGTTATGGCTTCATCCCACAATATTGTACCAGTCCTAGAATACTATAACAGGCTTGTCACATATACAAAATCAATAAAATTATATTTCAGATTGTCAGTTACTATATGTTTCTACACATATATATCTCTTTTGCTCATATTTAAAATAAATTTTAGACAACATGATGGTGACTTAGTACTTACAGAGGTATGAAAGAACAGCTAACAAATTGCTGATGGATGCCTTTTACCTGGTTAAACCAGCTGTGCCATGTTATGGCATCTTTGTTGATGGTAAACACTTGGTCTGGAGGAGCCTCGGGATCCATCCTCCCAACTTTCACTATAGACTGGTTTGGGGAACTAACCCAATTGATAACATCAAATCCAGCTACTAGCTGTCCATTCTGGTCAAAGGAAACCTTGTCCCCAGCACTGTTGTTAAATGAGACACTTCTCAGGGAATAATGGACCTGCATTGAAAAGAACATCAATCACTAGTTCTTGTGGAAGCAAATTCGAGTATTACTATTATATAGAGCATTCCAAGTATGGCCACATTCTAGATTCATATAAATGCTTTATGATGTTTGCATGTTTATGAGTCTGTTGGGGGGGTGTTAAATGGAAGGAGAAAAGGCCAATTCTTAATCTTAAAGTTGGAAGAAGAAGAAGAAGAAGAAGAAGAAGAAGAAGAAGAAGAAGAAGAAGAAGAAGAAGAAGAGTTTGGGTTTGATATCCTGCTTTATCACTACCCTAAGGAGTCTCAAAGCAGCTAACATTCTCCTTTCTCTTCCTCCCCCACAACGAACACTCTGTGAGGTGAGTGGGGCTGAGAGACTTCAGAGAAGTGTGACTAGCCCAAGGTCACCCAGCAGCTGCATGTGGAGGAGCGGAGACGCAAAGCCGGTTCACCAGATTACGCGTCTACCACTCTTAACCACTACACCACACTGGCTCTCAACTCCACAGCCACACAAATGTGCACAATTAATTTACCTTCACCTCAACAGGGAAAAATCATAGGGCAGAGTATTCTTCTACCAAATTTAATTTTTCTAAGACATATTTGAGCAGCTATCCGCCATAAAAAATAATCAATCCCACCATAAAAAATAATCAATCTGTCATTTCAAGGAAGGAAAATAATACAAATTTATTTATGAGTGAATCTAATGTGTGGCTGAGGTGCCCATCAATTTCTGCCCTTAATGACACTGTTGTTAGTGGAGAGAACACTGTGTCAGTCAAAAACACTACAACATCCTCTCAATTTATGTGATCTTCATAGATCACAAAGAGGAAAGGAAAGATGGTTGACTGAGATAGGAACTAATTTTTTCTTTCCGGTTTTGGGAACAGGAATGAAGATGAAATGGAGACCACAGGAGGAAAACCAGCAAACATCTAGTCACAGTTCATGAACTACTATATCTCCATAATATTGTGTTTTATCTGACAATGTTAAGTTCATTACCTGCCATGGCAGTTGGCTGTGAAGTGTCTGTCCACCTTCCTTCATCACTGATCTGCATACAGATGATGACATTTTATGTAAAGCATGGGCCACAACATAGACAGCATTGTAGATGCTGTAGCTGTGACCAGTCATGCTGATACCAAAAAAAGAATCAGGAAGACTTTCCAGTTTCTCCTTCCCAGTGCAGATATCCCCCTTCTGTTCATCCAGAGCTTGAATTGGAAATACACAGCCAAAGGCATTTTGCCAAAAGTCCCTTATGAAACCATCTCCTGTGGTGCTGGATGGGTTTGTGCTCTCAACAAACTGGTGAAACAGTGGGAGTTCACTGGAGTGAATTTTGAAGGCAAGAGCACCATAGAATAGTTCATCATCCCAGGTCTTTTGAAGAACAAATGCAGTATGTTCCACCTGGGCTGTTGCTATCCACACTTTTGGTTTATTTGCCATGCTTTCTTGCTGTGATAGATATGGAAGAAATCTGAAAAAAGCCATGGAGTAAGACTCCCCATAGGCCACTATGACATTGGCTTTGCTGCCCATCACTTTATCGTGTATTTTTGCACCATCTTCCATCACGTATTTAATGTCTGTGACAAAAGTCAATGTCGGAATTCTTTCTATGAAAGCAAAACAGATCTCATTCTGGGAAAACATTGGAACCACAGTTTGCACAAACCTTTCTCCATCTGAGGTATCCATTACAATGAGTCCAATCCACTTCCACCCAAAATACAGGAGTAAATAGAGAATCCCCTTATACTGAATCATTTCCTTGGGGACCATCTGGTAGAATGGAAGGCCTGGAGTTTTATCATTCATCACTGGAGCAGGGCTATATATTAGCTAAAGATAAATGAAGAGTAGAGATTGAAAATAAGATAATAGCATTTCTGTAAAACTCTTAGGTATTCAAAGAAATTCCATAGATTTATATGAATAGTGTACCCTGCAAAGTAGGTGTACACTTTAAACATTTCTTCTAAATATTTGGTACTGAGATATCTTCCCTTTGGCAATCTATTGGTTCCACATTTTAGGGAGACTTGTATTGGGCATTTCACCACTCCCATTAGTCCCATTTATTCATTGTTAAATCACTGCAGTCATCAGAGAGACAGAGACAGTGGATGAAGAGCCCAATAAGACTACAAACTGAGGTGGTTGCAGTTTGGGGTTTTTTGTTTTGTTTTTGCTTTGATTGAAGGTCAAAAAATAAAATAAAAATCTCTTAGGAGCTTCTTCCTTTGACCATCACTTTCTGAGCTTCACCACCTCCAGTCATTCAAAAATATTCTTTACTGAAACTCCCCACAATTATTCCTTCATGCTTTCCTGCATGCAACAACCTTCCTTGTCTCTTGTAATTTCATCCTCAAATTTCACCTTTTCCAGGAAGATTTTCGAACATCAACTTGCCCTTACTGTAACTATGACGAAGTATGAGTAACAGGGTTCATAACATATTATTCCCCTTCCTAACTATGTTACAATTTAACCCATTGCTCTGCATCCATTTTGCACTGGAAGATCCTTGGGGTGCGGACTTGCCTTATCTGTTGTTTGCCATGCACTCCGCGTTGCTAGAACAAAACAGTTACAACAATAAGACATATATTTTACCTGTGGAATCTTGTAAATATCCAAAACATTTGCCACATGAAGGGAGATATGGGAGTCCAGTCCCCCAATGACTGCTATTAGATTATTCCTGACATCACATATGTAATTGGGGACAAATCTCTCCAGCGCGGATGTAAGTAGCATTGTGGCATGATAGGTTGACTTTGCATTGAAATAGCTGTCATAAATGTGGAAGCCCAAGGTGACATTGGGCAAGATCCTAATGTTTTCATTTATCTCCTTTACTGTGAAGGCCAAGGCCAGGATGTGCTGGTAATTCTTTGGTACCACACTAAGGAGAGTGGAATTTTGTATAGAAAAAATATAACAACAATGACAAATGCATAGCTACTCTTTGCCATCGTGAACTATTCTACTAGCAGCATCAATCACCCAATTTCTTATTATTTAATTCTTTTTTTTTTAATATCCCATAAACAGACAGCAACAGGTGCCAGCTCCCTGACTGGGCTCCCTTGGTTCCAGAGCACCCACAAAATTCCCCATGAAGGGCCGGGCACCCACAAATTTTGGTGAAAGGCCATGCACACTGCGGGACCATGCTGGCACTCCTGCAGATAGGTGTGTATAGATATTTATGACAATTAAAAAATCAATGACAGAATTGTACAATAAAATAGTGGCAGACCTTGGGGTCTCAAATTTCAGTGGTGCTTTGTGCAATGGCAAAATTTGGCACCCCCTGATTCTTGCACCCCATTCCCAGTCCAGTTGCATTCCCCTAAATCTGCCCCTGAAGAAAATGAAATAAAACTGAATGGAGGAACAAATATATTTTAATATGCAGGTCTTTGACATGAAGAATTAGATGGTAGCTGCTTTCATTTGCTGAAAGTGAGCTGGGCTGTTGAACAGAGATAAAGGTATGAGTATGCTCTTTGTCTCCCACACAAATTCCTTCCCCACTCTTGTTGCCTTTCAAGATCCTTTATACTCATTAACAAAGTTCAGATATTTACAGCAAACACAACTGTTTATGGGTTTTCTCTTAAAGGTTTTCTCTTAAAATCCTTGATCAGACTCTCAATTCATTTTTTAAAATGTTAATAGAAGTTAAAATGGAGAAATCAGATTCAGAACACTGTGTCCTGGTGGTGCCCCCCCCCACACTTTCAAATAGTGCATCTTCACATACTAAAGAGGCAGTTAGTTCGACTACAGCAATTCAGATTTAGAAAATGGGATGTGAGAAAGTGATAATTGCCCTTTCCCTGGTGTCAAAGACCCATTCTTTAACAGGGATACTAGCACATCTTATGGGGCTGTACACTATTAAAGTAAGTTTTAAGAGGCTGTAGGTCCTGGATCTGATCTCACTATGATACTCCCCCTGGAAAAAAGGGGGAAAGGGAATCAAATGAAACTGAAAATAAACTTATAAATCCTTACGCAAATTCTTCATGCAGTGTTGGAGGGGGTTCTTCTGTGAAGTCTATTGAACTGGAGACAATGAAGCTTTGAGAAGCAATGGCGCCAATTATAAGGTCTCCATCCTGATGATATTTGTGGAAAGGATGGTGTGGATATTGGAACCTGCACTTGAGAATGTGAGCCTTGCATGCCATTTGAGGAAGCATTACCAGCAGCAAAGCCCCTAGTACCACCATACTCATTACATATGCTAATCGTTCCTTTATATGTGCAGATTTCCCTTTTTCAATCTGTAACACTGTCAGGAACATCTCTATGATTGCATTCTCTGATCTGAATGTTCAGATAGTCTTGTATCAAGAATGAAATCTAGATCCCTAAACTCGAATATTAGTGACATTATTGGTATATGTGCTCCTGTCCCTAGTCCCTATCTAAAATATAGAGCATATATTTATGGAATTATCCTTCACAGATGGTGTTATGGGGGAGGGTTTTTTCCTGTTGTTTTTAGTGTTAACTGAATGTCCATAGTGATTTGGTGTTTTTTTCCTGTGTTTTTTTTTTTTTTTTTTTTTTTTTTGGACAAGCATCCATGTTAATTACAACCTTTATGATAATTAAAGGCTAAGGAACCCACCAAATAAAACGCAGGAATTCTATGTAGCATTTCTTATGAAAATATTTGTGTGTGTGTGTGTTAGTAGAATTTTTGACTTTGTACTTATTTGGATAGAAATTGTGATGTAGGCTTGGATTGAACCAAAGCAAAGAAAATACATTAGAAATAAAGGTTACTGCCATAGGGCTAGAGGGGAAATTTAAATCCTTGATCATAGGATTTGACTGATTTGGAAATGATTTTTCTGGAAAGATTGAAATATTACTTCTACTTCTTTCATGAGAGGGAGACATGGCAAACTTCCAACTCACTTTGCCTAAGAGTAGGCAATGCATGTTTCCCTCATCTGGTCACTAGAAGCCACCTGAGGGTGATTTCTGTAATGTGTGTGTGTGCCAATATTTTTACATCACAGTTTTCCTTTAATCTTGATTCAGTTTTCCACTGAAATATTAAAACAAAGGGTCAGCTTTGAGAAAGTTGTATCAAGCAATGGTTAAGAGGAAACTCAGGGCTTTTAGCCTCTCCTCCCTGGATTGCAAAGTAAAGCTCAATGAACAAACATTTGCATTCTTCAATACTTCCTTCCTATTAGCTGCAACTTATTATTATGCAGTTTAGGCTTCAAAGTAAAGATGCAAAAATTTTGCAAATACACACAGAATACACAGATTTAACAAAATGCACACATGACTAAACCCCTTCAGATTTTCTTCTGATTAGCCGATCCTTGTTGTTCAGCTCAGGTCTCAGCACAATTATATAACATTTGGGGGAAAAGATGCAAACCAGCAAGCCAAGGCTGGAGGCTAAGATTGAAAAGATCTCCACAGCTACCATGTATTTTCCATTAGAACTCAGGTAAGTTGGAACAAAGGACAACCAAACACTGCAAAAGACCAGCATGCTGAAAGTGATAAACTTAGCCTCATTAAAACTGTCAGGCAGCTTCCGAGCAAAGAATGCTATAATTAAACTGACAATTGCCAGGAAGCCCATGTAGCTCAAGACACAGTAGAACATAATCACGGATCCTTCATTACACTCTAGTACAATTTCATCCATTATTGAATGTCTGTCAGCATCTGGGAATGGTGGAGATGTTGCTAGCCATAAAGTACAAATGCTTGCTTGAATAAGGGAGCAGGAGAAAACAATAGAATTGGTCAGTGTTTTACCCACCCATTTCCTCATTTTGGATCCTGGTTTGGTGGCCATGAAAGCCAGAACTACTGTGGTGGTTTTTGCCAGCACACAAGATACAGCCACTGAGAAGATGATGCCAAAAGCAGCTTGCCGGATGATACAGGTCACCTTATTAGGTTGTCCAATGAACAGCAAAACACAAAGGAAGCAGAGCAGGAGGGAGATGAGGAGAGTATAAGTGAGCTCCCGGTTGTTTGCTTTGACAATTGGAGTATTATGGAGTTTCAAAAATATTACAAGCACTGAAGCTGTGATCAAAGAAAAGCAAAAAGCAAGAGAGGCTAAAGTAAGCCCCAAAGGTTCCTTGTAAGACAGAAAGCTTATATGCTTGACAATGCATGAATTCTGGTTTCTGTTTGGATAATTTCCCTCTGTGCATTTATGGCAGTCATTCATATCTGAGAAAGAAAAGATAATAGTCTTCATCTCAAAAAATAAAAATATCAGAAAGCACAACGACATACAATGTTCTTCCCACTGTTCTTAACTGTATATGAGCTTTCTGATAGAATTGAGATCAATTTCATCTATGGCATGGGTGGGGAACCTCTAGCCCATAGGCCTCTTGGCTCACCAGACCTCCGAGATTAGTTCACAGGACTTTCACTGTTGATCTCATGGCCATGGGTTCAAGCCCACATTGTGCAAAAGATTCCTGCATTGCAGGAGGTTGGACTGGATGATGCTCACGGTCCCTTCCAACTCTAAGAATCTATGATCTATGATCTACCTGCCCTACACCTGAAATAAATCAGGTAAAGATGAGGCTGTCAATGAGAATTGGTAAGGAGTGCTAATCAGTCCTGTGCAGAGCTGATAGTTTGGACTTTAATGTGCTCTGCTTTGTAATGAGGATTAGCTAATAATCCATCCTGGAAAAATTGGGTCATCTGAAAACATTGTGATAGCATTGACTGAGTGATGAATCCCCCCCCCACTTGTCAAACTTGTCACGTAAGGTAAGGTAAGGTAAGGTAAAAGGTAAAGGTAAGGACCACTGGACGTTTAAGTCCAGTTGAACTTGTCTATTGGGTGTGACACTCATCTTTCAGGCCGAGGGAGCCGCGTTTGTCTGCTGACAACTTTCTGGGTCATGTGGCCAGCATCACTAAGCCACTTCTGGTGCAACAGAACACTGTGATGGAAGCCAGAGCACATGGAAATGCTGTTTACCTCCCCGCCACAGCGGTACCTATTTATCTACTCACACTGGTATGTTTTCGAACTGGTAGGTTGGCAGGAGCTGGGATAGAGCAACAGGAGCTCACCCTGTCGTGTGGATTTGAACTGACAACATTACAATCAGCAAGCCCAAGAGGATAAGTGGTTTAGACCACAGTGCCACCCGCGCCCTTGTTGTCACATAAGGAGGTAGTTGAGAAAACGATCCAGCCCACTAGCCAAATCCAATGTAGGCTTTTTCATGGCCCAAACCATGGCTCAAACCAGCTTGTTGAATTAAGGGGAGACGTGGCCAATGTATCTTTCTGAACAATTACCCTTCTAAACTACATGAACTTTCTAAAATGTCTTCAAAATAGTCATGTGATGGGGTTCCACATCTAGCTCTGGTGGCAGCAACCCGGTAGTGTTTTATTGGCTTAGCAAAATAGCCATGTGAATATTGCATTGTGTGAGTCTCATCCAGAGAATTTTCCATTCGACCAGGAAACCTAGTGGTGTTGAATTAGATCATGGGTAGGCAAACTAAGGCCCAGGGCCCGGATCTAGCCCAATTGCCTTCTAAATCTGGCCCGCGGACGGTCCAGGAATCAGCGTGTTTTTACATGAGTAGAATGTGTCCTTTTATTTAAAACACATTTCTGGGTTATTTGTGGGGCATAGGAATTGGTTCTTTTTCTTTCTTTCTTTTTCAAAATATAGTGCAGCCCCCCACAAGGATGATGCCCTTGATCAAAATCTATCTAATGCGGCCAGACTCTCCACGTGGTTCCCTTGCGTGAAGGCAGTTAGATCTCTGGCCCACTATCTGAGTGATCTGATAAATCCTACGCTAAGAAGGGCCTTTACACTAGCTCGATTTCATGCCATTCCCACAGCATTCTTGCAGGGTGTATTTTCCAATACTCCTCTGGATCTTCGACTCTGCCCATGCAACAAGGGAAAGATAGAGGACTTTATTCACTTCTTCTTCTACTGCCCACTATATGCCTCAATAAGACCTAGGCTTCTCCTTCTAATCCCGCTGACTATCGCCAGGGACGTTGACTGCATGAAATACTTACTGGTAGATGCCAATCCCTTGATTTCACGTGGAGTGGCCATCTACATATTACAGGCCCTGAAACTCAGGACCACCTTTTTGGCTAACTTCCCTTAGCCTTAGTCCTATGTATCTTCCTGACATGAACTCTGTCGTCATGCCCTGCTATTGCTTTTTATTTTATTTGTATTTTCCAGCACGACTTTACCTCCAATGTTTTAACTGTATCTGTTGTATTTTTTGTATAATCGTGCCAGGCCACGTCCTGGTCTTTTACTACGTGCTACGGCCATATGGCTAATGCAATAAATAAATCGATTGATAGTGCAGCCCCACACAAGGTCTGAGGGACCGTGGACTGGCCCCCTGCTGAAAAAGTTTGCTGACCCCTGAATTAGATTTATGTGTTTGATTTTCTAGTCACATTTTGCACCCTCTCCAGTTCCATCTTAGGTGTATTGGCATGGAAATAACTTGACCTGCTACTTGCATTCCAGTCAGAGCTTGCAACAAATCACTCTTGGCCACCGTCACTACATGTACTTCTCCAGGCATTGATGAGTCCATGAGCACCCTCAAGCTCCATACCGTGTCCATCAGAGGACTGCATTTATGTGTGTAGAGACACAAGCTTTTTAAGGCTTGGGAAACCATACTATTCAGCCATTCTTTCATCTCCAAATGCAAATCCAAATAAAATGTAATACAATGGTCATATATCTGGTTGAGAAACTGCATATAAAAATGCTGGATTTATGAATGTTTCATCCGTTATTGCTCACTGGTGCTCAAGAAACTATCCAAGCTTCTAAGAATCAAATTGGAGAGAAGGCAGTCAGGCACATCTCTGTGATACGGTTCTACATGCTATTTCTTACCCATCTGGTCTGAAATCTTTCCTTCTGGACATGGGATGCAATCATAGCAGCAAAATGGCTCCCCTTCTTTCACTTTCTTGCTAGAACCAGGATGGCAGCTCTCAGAACATAGAGAAATAGGCTGGGCCTAATGTTCCAAACATAAAAAAGGGATAAAATAATAATCAGGAGGAAAAATGACCTAAGAATTCTCAAGATGTGGGGGACCTGCAATATGTTATCTAGCTGTCATGAAGGCTGCTATTATTTGGCTTCAACCCACCCAGAGGTGAAATGTTGAAATCCTGATTGCTCCTCATCTGGACAGGTGGGATAATGGGAGTAAAATATACACCCAACTAGTTTCATTTTCAACTGTTTCCACTGTGAGGTGCAACAGGCACTTTGGCCTGTATTTGCTCTGAATGCCCTTGGTTATAGAAATATGGATCAGTATCACAAAAGGTGTGGAAGGTGTAGTTGTATAGTTGCTAAGAGTTCCAAGAAACACTGAAAGCTATGCTGTTGATATCAAGTCTCCAGATAAATTATGCACTTGCTGTCAATAAGGTCATTGCAGAATCTGAAGCTGATAAAAGATGGGGAAGTGGCAGTACTGTGATGAGAATCCTTGGCAGTCGAGAGTTAGTAAATTGCTGCTGGGTTAATCTAAGCTCATTTCAATTATCTTAAACCAGTGTTTTTCAACCACTGATCCGCGGCACACTAGTGTGCCGTGAGATGTTGCCTGGTGTGCCGTGGGAAAATTACTTTATATATAGTCAATATAGGCACAGAGTTAAATTTTTTAACATTTTCTAATGGTGGTGTGCCTCGTGATTTTTTTCATGAAACAAGTGTGCCTTTGCCCAAAAAAGGTTGAAAAACACTGTCTTAAACCAGCGGTATTCCAAATGTCTATCTTTAGGGAAATCTTCCTTCAAAATTGAGTATGCAGTATGCTTCTCAAATTGTTGACAATCAACTGTACCTGGTTAAAGCCCCTGTGCCAGGTTATGATGTCCTTGTTGATGGTGCACACTTGATCTGGAGGAGCCTGTGGATCCACCCTCCCAACTTTCAACTTACTAAAGGACTGATTGGAGGAAAAAATCCAATTAATAATGTCAAATCCAGCTGCTAATTCCCCATCCTGGTCAAAGGAGACACTATCCCCAGCACTGTTGTTATAAAATACACCTTTCAGAAAATGATGGAGCTGAAGTGAAGACAAAAAGTTTAAGTTAGAAAATAAGTGCAGAATGAGGTATGTTTGCCTTAGATGACTGAAAATTCATTTCTTTTGCCATTCCCTTCCCTGCATTGCATATTTTGTGTGTGTTTTGTGCTGCTTTTTTTAGTTGACTTGTGCTTTGAAAGAACACATTCAATAATTAATATTTGTAGTACTGTATGAATTTCAATGCATTTCCCCCCTTTTATTTTTGTAAATCACTACAGGATGACTTTGGATGTGTGGAGTGATTGATCGTGTGTGTGTGTGTGTACAGTACACACACACACACACACACACACACACACACACAGAGAGAGAGAGAGAGAGAGAGAGAGAGAATTATGCTAAAAGTAAATTCAACTCATATTTGGTGGAGCCAGCAATTATTTTTACTATATATTTTCTACAGTTTTAGATTACTTGTCCTCTAGATGAATACTTTTAGTATGTAAAATCTGCATGATTTCATTTATTTTTATGCATTTTTACTTCGTAAAGTGAATTGTTATAGAAATACAATAAATTAAATAAAACAACTCATTATTATGTGGGGGAAACTGTTTTAAGCATGCATGGGATAACACATGAATAAAAAAAATAACATTGTACACAAGGGGTCTTAAAACTTCATAAACAAAACACACACAACACCCAGTATATTTTGGTTCCATGAACTATGTGCCATATTAGCAGCTTTTAGGAATCACAGAATCATAGAGCTGAACGAGGCCATGAGGGTCATGTAGCCCAGTCCCCTGCAATGCAGAGATCTTTTTGCTCAACATGGGGCTTGAACCCATGCAGAGCTTGGGAAGACAGTTTCTTAGGCATTTTGATTCCTGCTCTTACAATCAGAGATATGGCACTTTACCTGCCACAAGTGTTGATTCTGATGTTTCTGTCCTTTGTCCACCATTGCACCATATTTGACTCTAGATGAGGACATAGCATGTAAAGCATGAGATAATGCATAGACAGCATTGTAGATGCTATAGCTGTGTCCAGTCATACTCGTTTCAAAAAAGGTCCCAGGAAGACTCTCCAGCTTCTCCTCACCTGTACAAATATCTCCATTCACCTCTCCTGCATCTGCAGTTGGGAAAACACAGCCAAAAGTCTGTTGCCAGAAGTCCTTGATAAAACCATCTCCTGTTGTGCTGGATGGGTTTCTGCTGGCAACAAATTGTTGAAATATTGGCAGATCATTGGAGTGAATTGTAAATGAGAGAGATCCATGGATTATTTCTGTATCCCATGTCCTCTGATAGACCATTGAAGTGAGGTCCGCCTGGGCTGTTATTATCCATACTATGCCTTTGGGTTTATTTCTTATATTTTCTTGTTCTGACAAATATGGAAACCACCTCAAAAGTGCAATGGTGTAAGATTCGCCATAAAGCACTACTATGTTGGCATTACTATCAATGATGGTATCATGTATTTTTGCCCCCCTTTTCATCATATCATGTATTTTTGTGACAAAAGAAAATGTTCGACTCCTTTCTATGAAGGCAAAACAGATGCCATTCTTGGCAAAAAGTGGCAACACAGTTTGCAGGAATCTGTCTCCATTCTCATCACTGAAAGTAAGGAGCCCAATCCACAACCACCTAAACTGCAGGAGCACAGACAGAATTCCCTCATACTGAAGCATTTCCTTGGGAGCCATCTGATAGAAGGGTAGGCCAGGAGTTTTGTCATTCATCACTGGAGCAGAACCATATATGAGCTAAAAATGAATGGGTGTGAATGGGGGAATAGATGCAATGAAAATGTCATTTACATGTATTACTTTTCAGTGTTCATTTACATATATTTTGTCAACAATCTTTACAATAACCCTATAAGTGGAAGTGGAAGATTTCCAATGCAATAGACCGGTTGCTAAGGTTGAAAACACTGACTCACAACTTCTGATGGGTTCAAAGCTGAGAAAAGAACAATTGAAATTTACATGGACCAGACCACTGACCCACCCATCCCTAATTAATAGCAGGTATGGGGGCAGGAGTTTGGCAGGACTGTCTGCATTTAACTCATATTTGCACCAGAAAAGAGTTTACATTTTGGAGTTAGTCACAAGTTATTGATATTTTCAACAGGACAGCAGCATCAGATAAAATGTCCCCTCACCTCATACTGAAGTCCCAACAAAGTGGAGGTGTTGGTTCCCCCCCCCCCAGTTTTTAAAGAACTTACTTAATATGTGTCATGTTAACTTGAACCTTTTTCAGTTAATGTTTATGTACAATTAATTAATTCACTATTCTATTGCAATATTTAAATAACTTTTGTTATTAAAAGGACAAGGAGACTTGGAAGGCTATTGGGGTTGGTCATTTTTTCTTGGTTTTAATTTGCAGGTGACCCATAAATTCCCCTTAATCTGAAGTTCACATTTACATAAATTAACACCCATGTATATATTCCAAATTCACCCGTATCATTCTCTCCAAATCAAAAAATCTGAAAAATATGATATATGGACAACATACAAATGCACTCTACCTGTGGGATCTTGTAAATGTCCACAATATTTGCAACATGAAGTGAGGTTAAGGGGTCTAGCCCTCCAATGATTCCAAACAAGTTATTCTGAACATCACACTTGTAGCTGGGAACAAATCTTCTCAAGGTGTATATTAAGAGAATTGTGGCATGATATGTCCATTTAGCAGTGAAATAGCTATCGTAGATATGAAAACCCAAAGTGATATTGGGTAAGATCTGAGGATTTTCATTAATTTCCTTTACTGCCAATGCCAATGCCAGGATATGTTGATAATTCTTAGGAATAACACTAGAATTAAAGATGCATTTTTAATCATAAGGAAATGCCAGGCCTTGTAAAATCTTTGCAGTGGTCTTCTACATCTACTTCATTGTTCTTTGTTATGGTATTTAGATGCAATCCTTTATAGCAAATCCATATCCTAAGGTAGTGTATGTAATAAAGGAAAAGCTCAAATAATATCTGTGTTTTTCAGAAGATAATGTTTCAGAACATAGTGTTATGGGGAAAACCGGGCTAGGCCTTGCCTGTAATTACGCCGCCACCATGTCGAAGTCTGAGGGATCGTCCGATTACGGGTGCGATATGTCTCCTCACGAATCCCCCAAAGAACCCGAACAGCTACGCAAACTGTTCATTGGAGGCCTAAGTTTCAAGACAACAGATGAAAGCCTTCGCAATCATTTTGAACAATGGGGCACACTTACAGACTGTGTGGTGATGCGAGACCCAAACACTAAGCACTCCAGGGGCTTTGGATGTGTCACTTACTCGGCAGTGGAAGAGGTTGATGCTGCCACGAATGCCAGGCCCCACAAAGTTGATGGGAGAGTTGTTGAAACAAAAAGAGCTGTATCCAGAGAGGACTCTCAAAGGCCTGGAGCCCATTTAACAGTAAAAAAAAAAAAAAAAATCTTTGTTGGGGGAATTAAAGAAGATACAGAAGAGCACCACTTAAGGGACTACTTTGAACAGTATGGCAAAATTGAAGTTATTGAGATAATGACTGACCGTGGCAGTGGCAAGAAGAGGGGGTTTGCCTTTGTTACTTTTGATGAACATGACTCTGTGGACAAAATTGTCATTCAGAAATACCATACTGTGAATGGGCATAAATGTGAAGTCAGGAAAGCCTTGTCAAAGCAGGAAATGGCCAGTGCCTCATCCAGCCAAAGAGGTTGTAGTAGCTCTGGCAGCTTTGGGAGTGGACGTGGAGGTGGATTTAGTGGTGGTGAGAACTTCCACCATGGCAGCAGCTTTGGTGGCCGTGGAGGGTTTGGTAGTCGCAGTGGCGGAGGTGGTGGTGGTGGCTATGGAGGCAGTGGAGATGGCTACAATGGGTTTGGCAATGATGGCTATGGTGGTAGTGGCCCCGGATACTCTGGAGGAAGCAGGGGTTATGGCAGCAGTGGCAGCTATGACGGCTATAACAATGGAGGTGGCGGCTTTGGTGGTGGCAGTGGGGGAAGCAGCTTTGGAGGCGGTGGAAGCTACAATGACTTTGGCAGTTACAACAACCAGTCTTTGGGCCCATGAAAGGAGGAAACGTTGGAGGCAGGAGCTCTGGGCCATATGGTGGAAGTGGGGGTGGCTACGGTGGCTCTGGTAGTTGCAGTAGCTATGGCGGCGGAAGGCGGTTTTAATTCCTAGGAAACAAAGCTTAGCAGGAGAGGAGAGCCAGAGAAGTGACAGGGAAGCTACAGGTTACCACAGTTGTGAACTCAGCCAAACACAGTTGTGGTAGGGTAGAACTGTGTCATGAAGACATGTGTTAGACAAGCGCTTGTTTGCAAACATCAGGACTGTATTTGTGGCTATCTGTAACAGGATATTTTAGTTTTTTGTGTTCTGTGGAAAGTGCAAAGCATTCCAACAAGGCTTTTATGTAGATTATTATTATTTTTCACGCCCATGCTGTTGATTGCTAACTGTAATAGACTGATCATGATGCTGAATAAATGCGTCTTAAAAAAAAAAAAAAGAACATAGTGTTATGAGCAGAACTGTAGCTAGGTGATCTTGCGCCCTTGGCAGAACTGTCCAAATTGAGCCCCCTAGCCACATACAAATTAGCTCTTCTTTCCACTTCTCCTTCAACCTCCTCCCTCCACCCATTCAATTCACCCTCTATTTAAAACCATTTCTTATGAGGCAATAATCAATATTTATATTTATGGACATATTTTAGCCGATTTTGCACTCCTCCATCACCTGTTTATGAGTTACGGGGGTTGACTGGATCCTGCTTATTCCTAGATCAAGTCATTTTTAACATACAAGCCAAGCCAGTTTCCTGACAAGAGAATTTCTTGGGGGAAGGGTGATTAGGAAGAAAAAAAGAAGGTGATGTCCCATTAAGAAAGTCATCAAGACAGCACAGGTTCTGTGCCAGTCAACAAAGAGGTGGAGACCCTCTCTCTGTTCAGAGTTAGTTTAGAAGACAACTCTATCCTTAAATATATTTTGCACCATCCAAGGGTATGATACATCAACTTTTCTTACCATTTCCCCTGTACAATCTCAAATTCTCTTTCTATTGTTAACTCTTCATTCTGCTAATACTTCTGCATGCACTTTTGCACAACATTGTCAGGGGAGAGGTTAAAATCCATACTATTGTCTTCCTTGAATTTGTTTTGTAAATCCCAACTTCTTCTTACACTTCACTATTCTCTTAGCACTCTTAAGTACACAAAGCAAAAAAAGAAAGAAAAGAAAAGCAATACAGATTCATAGGAAGTTGCTTTATTAAGAAAAAAGTAAAATTCTTACGCAAGCTCTTCAAACAAAGGTGGTGGGGGTTCTTGGGTAAAAGTTATTTCACTAGAGATGATGAAAGCCTGGGAAGCAATGGCTCCAATGATGAAGTCTCCTCTCTGATGATACTCATGAAGTGGAGGTTGTGGATCAGCAAGCATGCAGTTAATGATATGAGACTTACATACCATGTGTGGAAGCGATAACAAAAGCAAGGCAATTAATAACACCATCCTGGTAGATCTGTTGTCTCTAGCATCAGGTACTCCTATTTTATCCATCTTTAAAGGCCCAGGACTAAAATTTAAAGTATATGAGATCAGACTGATACAGCTTTGTCTCATTTTACCCCCTTAGACCCAGTTTGGATTTCTGGAGGGTTTTTTTTTTTTAAATACCATTCTTCATAGGCTGTATTATAGCTTTGCTAAAGGCCACTGCTAGTGTGCTGGGGTATTGGAAAACAGCAGAGTTAATTACTATCCTTTTCACAATCAAAGGAAAAATAACCACCAATTTAAAGTTGAATATTCCCTCTGGAGTTGCAGAAATAAACCGATTTCACACATTCAAATTGCCACTTTTTCTTTCACTCAATTAGATACCAAGGGACACCTGAGTTGGGAGTGACACATAGTAGGGATATCACACAAGAGTAACTAGAATTTTCTCCAGACCCAGAGAGGAACATAAGACGATTGTACTGGATCAGGCCAATGGCCCAATTAGTCCAGTATCCTGTTTTCACACTTGTCAACCAGATGCTAATGGGAAGTTTGTAAGCAGGACCTGAGGATAACATGTCCTCTCCCCATGTGTGATTCCCCATAGTATCAGAGGTATACTGCCTCTGACAGTGGTATAATATAGCAATTGTGGCTAGTAGCCATTGGCAGAATTACCCTCCATAAATTTGTCTTATCCTCTTTTAAAGCCTTTCAAGTTGATGACATCACCACTTCTTTTCGCATCTAATATAATAATACTCGTGCTGTCTGAAGGAATGCTTCCTTTTGTGAGCCCTGTATTTCCCAGCATTCAGCTTCAGGAAAGAAAAGTGTTTGATGTTAGGGCTGCCTTTCTTCAAAACAGCAGTAGGCAATGTATATCACCCATATGTTTATTTTGTTTTTTGTTTTTTTTATTTGTTATAAATATTTTTACTGCTTTCCCTATCAGAACCAGGTACAATAAGAATAAAACTACAGTCATATCTAAAAATACACTTATAAAACTCCAAGATACTGAAGGGAAAACTCACATTCAGCCATTCCCAAAACACCGGATGAAAAGTTGCACCTTTACATGTCTCCAAAACGTGTACCACATAGGTGCCAGGTGCCCATGCAGAAGGAGGGAGTTTCAGAGCTTGGGAGCCACAACTGAAAAGGCTCTTCCACATGCTACCAAATTTTGAATCTCCAAGGGACGTGGAATTGTTAACAGAGCCTGTGGTTCTGATCTGCAACTTTCCATTTCAAGTCATTATTCAGGACAAAATTAGAATGATTACAAATGCAGCTTTGTTACCCACTCACCCCTTCAATGAAACGGGGGCTCTAAAAATGAGCTACTTTCCTCCATTGACTTGAATTGAGAAAGGGGTTATACAAGGATTCCCAGAAAAGACTTGGGTGGGGGGAAAGGTGATGAAAGTAGTTTATATATTTTTTCCAGTTCATTTATATGTAATAGCATTCAGTTTTGTGTCTTATAGTACACTACAAAGGAAGAAGTCCATGTGTATTGCCTTCCTTGAGTCTCTTATTTTTTTCCCTAAGGGATTCTCCTTCATTAAAAGTTTTGAGTGGATTAGTCACCCTTAGGTTATAGCACCATGTGAACACTGGCTAGCAGAATCACAGAAGCATATACCTAACCATTTAACTGTACGTACCCTATATTTGATGAGCAAGGTACCATTAGAACACATTGCCCCATTACCCTGAAACATCTAAGAGAATGAGTTGTCTCCAGGGGTATTACCTCAGTCAGAGAAAGGTGCTTGATTTGACAGAGGATATTTGTCTCAGTCAAAGCAAGGACTTTCCAAAGAATGAAAAATCTCCTCAAACCAAGAAGATCTCAATACATATTTTTTGTGATTCAGAGGCTGATGTGGATATATTATAGGAAGACAAAAAATGTTTCCTCTATTCAGTAGCAACTATGTGAGAAGAAACTGATACTGTACTATTATGAAACTAAATATATTTTGTAGGTTTCTTACAGATCATTTGATTCCATTTTCAGCTTAATAATTTAGAGAAATTTACAGAAAAACAAAATGGACAATTACATTCTTTGATGTTTTCTCATAATTAGCTGTTCCTTGCTGTTCATTTCAGGCCTTAACATAATAATGTAACATTTGGGTGCAAAGATGCAACCCAGCAGTCCAGCACTGGAGGCTAAAATAGAGAAGACCTCCACTGCAACCATGTGTTTTCCCTTTGTGCTCAGGTAGGAGGGAATAAATGATAACCAAACACTGCAAAAGACCAACATGCTGAAAGTGATGAACTTGGCTTCATTGAAACTGTCGGGTAACTTTCTGGAAAGGAAAGCCACAGTGAAGCTGACAACTGCAAGGAAGCCCATGTAGCCAAGAACACAGTAGAACATAGTCACACACCCCTCATTACATTCTAATACAATTTCTGAAGCCAAGGAGTTCTTGTCAACATCTAGGAATGGGGGAGAGGTTGCAAGCCAAACAGTACAAATAAGTGCTTGGATGAGGGAACAGGAAAGAACAATGGAGTTGGCCAAACTCTTCCCCACCCATTTCCTCATTTTGGATCCAGGTTTGGTGGCCATGAAAGCCAGAACCACCGTGGTGGTTTTTGCCAGCACACAAGAAACAGCCACTGAGAAAATGATGCTGAAAGTAGTTTGTCGAAGGAAACACATTACCTTCTGGGGTTGTCCAATAAATAAAAATGCACAAAGGAAGCAGAGGAACAGGGAGATGAGGAGAGTATAGGTGAGGTCCCGGTTGTTAGCTTTGACAATGGGAGTGTTGTGGTGCTTCATAAATATTCCTAGCACTATAGCTGTCATCATAGAAAATGAAAGAGCTAAAGAAGTTAAGCTAAGACTCAAAGGTTCTTCATAAGACAGAAAGCTGAAATTCTTAGGAATACAAAAATCCTGCTTTTTGTTTGCATATTTTTCATCTGTGCATTTATGGCAATCACTCATATCTGAAAAACAACAACAACAATGGCATTTTTATGTAGAAAATATTGGCCAGAAAGTTCACCACCATGCAATAAATGTTCTTCTCCATGTTATTAGATTTATATGAGCAAAGATGCTTTGTCCTCACAGTTCAGGAATGAAGCATCTGAGCCTTGTTAGATTAATCCTTGTGTGTGTTGACCTATGCCCATGTCCTGTGCACCTTTGCTGGTCCAATAATTCCCCACCACCACCTCCCAAGCTGCCCTTGGACCTGAAAGACTAAGGAACAGCATGTCATACAGTGAGGATAACTAGTAAACAAGCAGAATTTGTGGTAGTGCACAATATCATTATCCATGCAGCACATCACTTACAGCTACAGACATAGCTTCCAATTTCCCAACATTGTAGAGCTTGAGGTAATATAATATAGCCTTAACTCTGGTATTAAGCTGGGAGGTATTTTGAAAGCAGAAAGTGTTTTCATAATTGAGCGTGTGTGTGTGTGTGTGTTTACTGGTTGAATAATATTCAAGGCTTAGCTGAAGTATATTACTATAACTAAATGTTTGATTTACAAAGGCATTAAGAGATTACAGCCATTAAAAAAAAAATCTCTTAGTCCACTGACGTTTAAAAAAGGAGCTAAAACTGACAACCCATTTAAGGAAAATAAACTCAGCCCCATTGAGATAATTATTTAAAAGTTATTAATGGTGTTTCTTCAGCTACTGTTCTGATGTTGAAAAAGTCCAATTACATTATATGCCTTACCAAATTGATCTGAAATCTTCCCTCCTGGGCATGGGATACAATCATAGCAGCAAGATGGCTCTCCCTCCTTCACTCTTTTGCTAGAACCAGGATGGCAACGCTCAGTACATACAGAAAGAGGCTGTACCTAATGCGTAAATGAAAGAGATTAATGATGATCTTGAAGATAATCATTGAGGAACCAATAAAATCCAGGAGAATTTGCATATATTATATAACAATCACAAAGCAAGCATGATTATAGGAGCAGAGTATTTTTCTAAACTATATCTACCTGGTTAAATCCCTTGTGCCATGTTATGACATTCTCATTGATGGTAAACACTTGGTTTGGAGAAGCCAGGGGATCAGTCCTCCCAACTTTTATTCTATGAAAGGATTCATTTTTGAGGAAAATCCAGTTATCAATATCAAAGCCAGCTGCAAACTCCCCATTCTGGTCAAAGGAGATTCTCTCCCCAGCACTATTGTTAAATGAGACCCTTTTCAAAAACTGGTGGAGCTGAATTAAAGTGGAAAAAAAACAATAGTTAGAAAATGCTGTAGTGTATATATTAGAGTCATGAAATAAGGAGGTAAAGTGGCAAAAATATTCTATCAGTGTTATCAATTTTTAAGGGATGAAGGCAGATGAAAGAGAAAGTTTCATTTTGGGAGGTGTGAATTGGTTTGCTTTAAAATACACACTGCATGAATCTTCTCCCCTTCTCTCACATTCATTACCTTCCAATGCTGGTGATCCTGAAATTTCTGCATGCCTCTGTTCTGCCTGGCACTGTGCTTGAGTCTAGATGAGGACATAGCATGTAAAGCATGGGCCATAACATAGACAGCATTGTAGATACTGTAGCTGTGAGAGGTCATGCTCATTGCAAAAAAAGACTCAGAAAGACTCTCCAGATTCTCTTCCCCAGTGCAAATGTCCCCATCTATCTTGCCAACATCCGTATTTGGGAATACACAACCAAAAGCCTGTTGCCAGAAGTCCTTGATAAAACCATCTCCTGTGGCGCTGGATGGATTTCTGTTTCTAACAAATTCTTGAAATCTTGGTAGATCATTGGAGTGAATTGTAAATGAGAGAGATCCATGGAACATTTCTGTATCCCAAGTCCTCTGATAGACCATTGAATTGAACTCCCCCTGGGCTGTTATTATCCACACTATACCTTTTGACTTCTTCCTCATATGTTCTTGTTCTGACAGATATGGAAACCATCTCAACCACACAATCCCATAAGATTCTCCATATGCCACCACTACACTGGCTTTACTATCTATGATTTTATCATGTATTTTACCCCCCTTGTTAAACATGTCATTAATTTCAGTGACAACAGTAAATGTTTGGGTTCTTTCTATGAAGGCAAAGCAGATACCACTCTGAGAAAAAGGCGGAAACATATTTTGCACAAATCTTTCTCCATTGTCATTATCCATAGTTAAGAGTCCAATCCACGTCCACCTGAAATGCAGAAGCAAAGAAAGAATCCCTGCAAACTGAATGTCTTCTCTGGGCACCATCTGGTAGAATGGGATGCCTGGCGTTTTATCATTCATCACTGGAGCAGGGCCATAGATAAGCTAAAGTAAAGAGCAGAGAGGAAAGAATGGGATTGTATTGTTATGACTTTGGGGGAGGAAGTAGTTTGTATGCCTTCATACATAAGACCCTTAAAGGTTCTTAACTGCTAGAACCAGCAAGTTTTGAGATCTAAGGAATAGAAGGATTCAAATGGTTAAATAGCCAGACAGGCTTCCTGATAACAGCCCTCTAAATATGGTATGGTAACAGCCCTCTAAATATGGGTAGTTGAGGTAACAAAGGGTCTGTTTCAGATAACAAATGGGTGTGTTCTCTTCCCTCAACTCCTTGGAAGTTAGTTAGAAATGACCAAAGACAAAGCTGAGTTGTTTGTGTGTGTGTGTGTGTGTGTGTGTGTGTGTGTAAGCTAGAAGTTAGAAGCTGGAAATAGCAGCCTGAGAAGCCAGATGGCGATACCATGCTTGATTTCTTTTTGAATCAGAGTCTGTGGCTATAGGAAAAGTAAGACCCCTTTGGGGTGTTAATGAATCCAAGACTGCAGCTATGGGAGCAGGGCCATAAATGAGCTAAAGGAAAGTGTGGAAAGGAGATAATATGTGTGATGGCCTGGGACTCGGGCTCAGACTCGGAGCCAGAGGAGTCTCAGCCTGCACCAGACCCTCTGCCTGGGACATCAGCTGAACCTAGTCTGGGGCCTGGTCCTGTGGAGCCTCAGTCTGCTCAGCCTCCCCTGCAACAAGACTCAGCTGAGCCGACTCAGGGCTGATAGAAGGAGAGACCTGAGTACTTGCAGGAGGAGTGCTTGCCTCCAGGCGAGGCGAGGGAATGAGTCACCAGGGGATCAGGGCCGTCCGTTACCCCCTTCTAGATAAAAGGCTGCCAGACCCCACCCTGGGTTGCAGGAGCAACGTTTTTGGTTGCTAGACCCTGCCTTGCTTTCCCTGCCTGCGCTCCTGACCTGCCTCAGTTCCTGACCTACGTACCTGTTCCTCACCTCACCTGATGCCCTGCCCTGCTCCCCACTTCGGCTACTTCGGACTGTCTCTACCCTGAACCTACAAACCACGAACCGGACTAGGACTTTGGCTCTTGTGTAACCCTCAGGACCAGCACAATAGGATTGTACCCAACTAAGTCTTACTCAGAGTAGACTCACTGAAATTAATGAACCAAAGTTACTCATGTCCATAAACTTGCAAAGTAGTCTGAGTAGAACATGTGTTGAATATCATCCATAGATACAATGTCCAAATAAAGACACTCACATTTTGTCACTTTTACTTTCAGTAGACCTGCAATGTCAGTGGATTTTTCTTGCAACAAATTGGGTGCTGAGGGTGGGAGTGTTGGTTGGCCTGAAGCTTCCAGGTGGGTTTAAAGCTGAAGAGAAACTTCTCTGGGAACTCATGCAGTATTGCCATGAATACAACGTATTCCTCAGAAACTTAGCTTCCACAGGTGATAGATTTTCATCCAGTCAGCAGTGGCAGATAAGATCTCCCCTCCCTACAAATAGGTGTGTTGTGGGAGGATAATAATAATGGGGAAGAAATTCCAGCCAGGCAGAGGTCCTAGCCTTGAGCTTAGAGTGTGCATTAGTCAATCCTCCCCTCAGGTCTCTTATCCTTATCCTGTACTGATGCTGCTCAACATCATTTCCTCTGAAAGAACGGCAAAAGAACCTCCACACCCCTGGATTGCCATATTCCCAAAACTGAAAATCCAGACAAAGTTGTTGAGCTTTTACCACCCCACCCCACCCCCCACCATACACCTGGGTTTTCTCAGGCATTTTTGCTGATTTTGCGAAAATCCCCCCAGACGCCAAAATGCTGTCCAATTCCCAGACGTGTCCGGACATATGGCAACCCTAAATTAGGTTGTGAGGAGGAAATCCCTTTCCACCACTTACAATGAGTGGTACCAAAAGCCCAGTGAGGCCGAGACACTGGAACCAATCGGTGGGAAGCTCACAGGGCAAAATGCACAAAATCTTTAAAGGCCATGGCCCTTTCCTCTTCTCATGAGATTTCCTGGGATCTCTGTAGAGGACCATGGGGAACACAACTCTTCTCTCTGGGCTGTGTGTCAACAGGCAAAGTTGTCCTGCATGCAGCTCATGTCCCCAAACAACTCAGCCAGATGGGTGGGGTATAAATGAATGAATAAATTATTATTATTATTATTATTATTATTATTATTATTATTATTATTATCTGGTATGATGTGATATATGGCAGAGTTCTGCTTAGCTGACCCTTAATGTTTATATTCCTGAAGTCTTGTCACAAAACTTTTTTTTTTCTTAAAAGAATGGGCTTATTTCAAAGTAGGAGGAAGGGGTGAAGTGCTTAAGTTGTTACGCTTCTAGATTCTAATTTAAGAATGACCCACAGAGGCTTTATTTAACAATCAAGGCTTGACATTTACACAAAGTAATGGCCATTCATGTATGATATTCACTGACTACGCCAAAAGCAAAACATTTTAGAAGGAAATGTTTAAAAGTAGTAAAGCACTATAATTATACATAGAACAAGACACACAAACATACACACATTGACAGAAACACACGGCATACCTGTGGAATTTTGAAAATATCCACAAGTCTTGCCACTTGAAGTGAGGTTGGGGGGTCCAGTCCCCCAATGACTCCAATCAGGTTTGTTTTGACATCACATTGGTAATTTGGAACAAATCTTCCCAGGGTGTATATAAGTAGTATTGTAGCATGGTAGGTCCACTTATCAGTATAATAGTTATCATAGATGTGGAAACCCAAGGTGATATTGGGCAAGAGGTGAAAGTTTTCATTGATCTCTTTCACTGCAAATGCCAAGGCCAGGATGTGCTGATAATTCTTAGGTATTGCACTAGAAGGTAAGTTGTATTCTGAATCATAAGGAAACTTCACACTGATATTGCAATTGTTAGAAAAGTATTGTATTGGTTTAAAAATATTATTAAACTATTCCATCTCCCTGGAACTTTGAAAATGTTACATCCTTTTTTCACTTGCACCATTAGTTTGACGGGGGTGGGGGTGGGAATACCATTTCAGAAGGTGGGGTACTGTTTTTCATCTTCTTGGGAAAGATTAATATAAAGTTCTAAGACATAGCAGTAACTCCAGGAATTGCTGAAATTGATTAAACTGGAGTTTTATTCATTATCCCCAAGACTGCCATCAAACATGTCCCAAAGCTGGGGTATAAAATTGCAGGAGAAGGACTGCAGAAGAACTATAATTTAACGCAGGGTTTATATACTGTCTACAGATGGTCATTGATTCAATTCACAGCAGCTTCAGTTACAGACCCCTTGTAAATAACAGGACCAGGAAAGACCTCTGTCACAGTTGAGGGAGAGCTGCTATGAAAGCAGAAAAACTGGCATAATTGGACCTGCTATCTGATGCAGTAAAAGAAGATGCCATGTAATTGCCTAGATCAACTTTTCCTCTAGGATATTGAAGAAGAGCAAAAATAATGTTGATAAGATTAGGAGGACTGAATTGAGATATGCCTCAAAACATCAAACAATGAAGGGGTGGGGGTTGGGATGCATAAACGTATTTGTAATGCCTTTGAGTGCTCGTTATTTTCTCTCAGAAAATAAAAGGATGTTCTGAATTATTGTTAAGAATGAGAATGATGACATATTGCATGTATGCGGAAAGAGATGTACAGCAGAGAAGACAAAGCGGAAGGCCGAAGATGAAAGGTAGCAACCATGAATAAACTTTCTATAACATGCTAGAGAAGGGAGTCAGAAAGTCAGAGGTGTTCCCTAGCTCCCAGGAAGAACAAATATTTCAAATGAAACTTAACCACTTATTTTAATAGAAACAAAACCCATCAGGGTCTTGTTAGCATAAACAGCAACTAGAGATTCTTCTTCCAGTACTTTTACATTTGCAAATCAAAGAATTTGGCAGAGAAAATGAAGAGTCAAATCCATATGAAAAAATTGTTTTATTTTCTACATTCCCATGTTCTTATTACCCTTCAGTGTTCTCTTAGTACCCTTCACTTCAGAAAAGAAGAAGAAAAAGCAAATTCATAGTAAGATATCTTTTTTAAAAAAGGAATACGTTAAACTCTTACGCAAGCTCTTCAAACAAAGGTGGTGGAGTTTCTTCGGTGAAGCTGATTTGACTGGAGATTATGAAAGCCTGGGAAGCAATGGCTCCGATGATGAGGTCTCCTGGCTGATGATACTGATGAAGTGGAGCATGTGGATCATCAACCATGCACTTAATAATGTGAGCTTTGCTTACCATGTGAGGAAACATTAACAAAATCAAGGCAAGCAATAACACCATTGTTAAAACCAGGCAACGGCACTATTTTCATCTCTTAAAGCTCAGGACTAAAATACAAAGGATCAGAGATGGGGCTGATATATCCTTGTCTGATCACTGTCTTTATGTAATTCCCTTCAAGGGCTGTTATTAGCTTTGTTTGTGGCCACTGCAACTGGAATATTTAATTGCAGTCATTCTGAAAGAGGAAAACTGTGTGTATAAAATTGTGCATACTCTATGGAATTGCTGAGAAATATATATTATATTTGTGTTAAATCAAAAATTAACTGGTTTCTTTCACTCAGTTAGATATCATGGGGTAGCTGAATTGGTTGTGACACACTGGGGAAATTACAAAAGAATAAGAAATCCAGAGAGGAAACAAAATGTTTTGATCAAAGGCGTGCCTTGTTTCAGAACAGGGATAGGTAACAGGTCCATGAAACATTGCCCTACCAACCTCAATCTTCCCTCAGTTATGTCCTGCCTAACTGCTTTCTTACTTGCATCCTGTCCAGTAGGTAGTACTGACTGTCACCTGTTGGTGACTTGTGAAAGGTAGTGGGTGGTTCACCACACCTTAACCAGGGTTAAGCAGTGTATGCAGAGCTCCAGCCGAATCTTCAGAGATTTGCAGCTCCTAGCAGACAGCTTCTTCCAGAGTCCCAGGATAAGGGGAAAACTTTTCTCCCACACAGTTCAGAGTAATAAAGTATTTATTGTCTCCAGATACAAGACAAAGCTAAATACTGTTATCTACTATATGTAGGCATTCGGGTCTTTGAAGTAAAGATACATATGCACAGAGGGATCCACTAACAGTATCATCATGCTAGCTAACACTAACATGACATCATCAGGACACAGACATCGATTAAGAGTCTCATGCTCTACCAACTGAGCTATTCCAGTGTACTATACTAGCAATCATTATTTTGTTTTGTTTTGTTTTATGGTATTACTTTTATACAGTAGATCATTTTTAAAAATGACAGAGATGTATACAATTTTCATGTTTTCCTTCTTATTAGCAGTTCCCTGCTGTTCAGCTCAGGCCTCAACACAATAATGTAATATTTTGGGGCAAAGATGCAACCCAACAACCCAGCGCTGGAGGTCAAGATAGAGAAGATCTCCACAGCCACCACATATTTTCCCTTCATGCTCAAGTAGGTTGGGACAAAAGAAAGCCAAACACTGCAAAATAGCAACATGCTGAAAGTGATAAACTTGGCTTCGTTGAAACTATCAGGCAATTTTCTGGCAAAGAAAGCCACAGTGAAGCTCACAAGAGCCAGAAAGCCCATGTAGCCCAAAACACAGTAGAACATAGCCACAGACCCCTCATTACACTCTAATACCATTTCTCCAGCCACTGAGTTCATGTCAACATCAGGGAATGGAGGACAGATCACCAGCCACATAGTGCAGATGGTTCCTTGAATAACGGAGCAAGAAAGAACAAGAGAGTTTGCCATTCCTTTCCCCACCCACTTCCTCATCCTGGATCCAGGCTTGGTAGCCATGAAAGCCAGAACCACTGTGATGGTTTTTGCTAACACACAGGAAACAGCCACTGAGAAGATTATGCCAAAAACAGTCTGTCGGAGCAGACATGTCACCACCTGAGGCTGGCCAATAAATAGCAATGCACAAATGAAACAGAGCAGGAGGGAAATGAGGAGAGTGTAGGTCAGCATCCAGTTGTTGGCTTTGACAATGGGAGTGTGATGGTGCTTCATAAATGTCCCCAGCACAAGTGCTGTAATGAAAGCAAAGGAAAGAGCAAAAGAGGTTAAACTGATACCCAAAGGGTCTTCATAGGACAAGAAACTTGTACTCTTGGGAATACATAAATTCCTATTTCTGTTTGGATATTTTTTGTCTTCACACTCATAACAGTCAATCATATCTGAAAAAGAAAATATTTTGTATTAATCTCAAAAATATGACATGTTTCATCAACATACTGTGACTTTTCCTTCTTTTCTTTTTCTTATTCCATTTAAAAAACAAAAACAAAAAATGGTTTCATGAATAGACAATTAAAATTTACAAAACTCGCAAAGATTGTGAATGATGGAGTCCATCCTGCTTAGGCAGCCAGTCAGAAGTACATAATTAACTGAATGAAAATGCAGAAGGGTTGGAATTCCATCCTGATCGACTTCACATTGTCAAGAACTAACCAAGGGTTTCCAGTCAATATTCTGTAGCCCTCCCCCCTCTAAAGCACAATCAGAGGGAATGTGTCACTGCATACTTATGTGTCTAGTAACCCACTCTTATTAATCAGTAAATTAAAAAAGAATTCAATCTTAGCAAACCTCTGTATTTGCAGATTGGAAGTTAGCTCTGCTGGATTTATCAAAATATTAGGATTTGATTACCTGAAGCTTAAAGTTTTGAAATATAAATCTAAATATGTTTTATGAATGTAAATGCACAATTGAAAAGAACTTGGATGGATAATGCTAAACACATATTGAGAGAAAATGCAGATTTACATACATTTTTAAGAGGATTGTTTTATTTATTTATTTATTTTAAAACAATCAAATTAATGAAGCTGTGTGTAAAAATATGTTTACTAAACGATTAGGTCCATTGACACCCAGATCTTTCTACCAAGTTTCAAAAACTGGAAACAAGAACTTTGGTGAATATATTGTTTCCTATGGATGTTTTTCTTTGTTTCGGGGAACCATATATAAATTTGTACATATATTTCTTACCTTCCTGGATTGTAATCTTCCCTTCTGGACATGGGGTGCAGTCATAGCAGCAAAATGGCTCCCCCTCTTTCACTTTCTTGCTAGAACCAGGATGACAACTGTCAGAACATACAGATTTAGGCAGTGTCTAATTCAGAAATGAAAGAGAGAGAAAATGTGATTCTCATAATAATATAGCCACAATCCTGTAATTCTGAGGCATTTTTGAAGTAGCAAAGGAGAGTCCCTGCACTCCTGATTGAGCTTCGCCTCTGAGTGATATTTGTTGTGGGAGAGGGGGAGGGTTCTCCAAAGAGAGCTTTTGCCAAGCACTTCAAGATGGTAGACATACTTCTATCTTAACAGTTCAGGATCTCCACATTTCTTTTTAAGCAGACAGTGGGGGAAGAAAGAAATCTGCATTGTTACAGAAGATCCTGCACATTAGATGATGAACGAATTAGCATATCATAGAACTGTAGAGTTGGAAGGGATCCAGGGAGTCAACTAGTGGAACCCCCTGCAATGCAGAAATATGCAGCTGTCCCATACAGGGATCGAACCTGCAACCTTGGCATTTTCAGCACTACACTTCAACCAACTGAGCTATCATGACCCCTGCCATATATCATCATAATTTCTCTGGAACTTCTCAAGTGCACTTGAAATGCCACAAGTGTGTCAACATTGCCATTATAATTGCATTGCACATTCTGGAAAATGTTCTTGTTGAAGAAATGATTTGTTTTGCCATGTTAACTACGTGAAGATGCCTATAACTGTGTAAAATAGGTGAAATCACTAAAAAGCATTTAATCACTGAAAAGCATTTAAAAGAAGACAGCCTTTTAACAGGGGTGTTTGAAAGATCATTTATTGTAGCAGCTTGCTTCATTCAGCAGTTGTATTTTTATTCCTACTAAGTCAGTAGTAAGGGAATGTAATCAGGTAGAACTGTATATGCACAGCACACTCTACCACATCAAAGGGCATGGGAGTGAGTAACAAGAAGAAAGGGCCTGCCATTAGAAGCCCCTGTCAGGGACTGGGCAGAGGAGAAGGAATGGTGGAAACAGTCTCCCCATCTTGACCCTTCCAGGGAGGAGGTAGAGGAAGGCAGTATAGAGCTACAACAGTGGTTTGCAGGAGGTTGCAGCTCAGAAGCAGATGAGGATAAAAGTTGGGTAGTAATGGGAGAGCTGGAGCAGCAGCTGGCTGACCTGTTGCCATTAGAAAGCATTCTAGACTCACCATCTCCCAGAACCTGGTGAGCCTTAAAAGTAGGACAGCAAAGAGCTCGAAGACAGAAGGCACTTAGCAGCACCCATAAAAGAGGTGATGATGATGGTGATGATGATGATGATGATGAACGAGGAAATGGGAGAAAAGGGGGTGGGGGTGGAGATTCACTCAGGACAATACCATTTTCCAAGAGGCTGGGTTCTATAGCCTCTCTCTGTATAGTTTGAAATAGAAAAAGCCAGAATAAACTTTTCCTTATCCTTATACTTTCCTGGGCAACCAGCTGGGAGCTGCTGACACCATCCTGGGAGCCTCTACATTCTACAGCAGCAGCAGAGAGCCTCCAACCCACTGACCAACCTGGGCCTGACATAAAGTCCTATTTGGCCTGTGAGGCCACTTTGTCCAAACCACCCATACCTGCTCATCAGCTGACATATTTTTGAAAAGCAAGTCCTGCACTGAACCCTTCAGTCTTTAATTGGGCTGGAAAAATAAAAGCTTTATAAACCTCTTTGTTCTGATTGCAGGGCAAGACTTGCAAGAGCAACAAATTTCAACAGGTAGTCACTACAACCCATCTGTTAATCATGTGATAATACAGTGATATCAAAAAGTTGCAGGTGGATAAGCTTTGCCACCTGTCAAAGTTGGCCCTCGTGGGGCTTCTTTGTTGCATTAATTCAAATGTTGTCTTGGACTCTTTGGATGCAGAAGAATTGTTGGAGACACTAGTTGTGGAAACCCCAATGGAACCACCAAGGGAAGAAGGCTCAGAGCCAGAGGATTGATGGTGGGATGACAATGAGTGGTCAGAGGGAGAAGAGGGAGCAGACTGGGATAGTTGTCAGAAGCTGAAGAAGTAACAGGGTTTAGTAAGCAGGAAGAGTCTGTGGCAGAGAGCAGTCCAGAAGCAGATTGAGAAGCAGAGGCTGGAAAGGAGTGGAGCCAAGAGGCAGAGATGAGCCAGGCTGTTGAAGAATCCGGGGTCTCCCCACCCTGCTGCAACCATCTCCCCTCCCCCTCCCCCCGGTCTCAGAACAAAAGAGGGATGAAGAGAGCAGAGCAGAGACAGACAAGGTGGTGAAGTATCAGATTGCTTGGGAAAGACCGGGAGAGAGGAACTGTGGGATCTGTGGGAACTGAGGGAAGATGGGGATCTTCAGTCCTTGCAACTGCCTCATAGGGGCAAGCACCAACAGGACTAGTTGCTGTGCACACTAGGCCTGGCCTCCTGAGCTGTTTCTTTGAATAAAGAGTTAACTTCATGGACACCGTGTGAGTTATTGCTGACCTGCCCTTGACAACCGCTTCTGACAGTTGTGCTGTTCTCAATCCTAACAACAGCTAACAGTTTTAATAAGGGCTGAACAATGCTAAGCAAAATAACATTTGTATGTTATTCAGGAGTGTTCATTCAAAATTGGAATCTTCTCAAATGGCTGACGATTACCTCCTACCTGGTTAAACCAGTTATGCCATGTTATGATATCCTCACTGATAGCAAGTGCTTGGTCTGGAGGAACCTGGGGATCAATCTTCCCAACTTTCACTCTTTGAAAGGATTGATTTGAGAAAACAATCCAGTTGTTGACATCAAATCCAGCTACTATCTCCCCATTCTGGTCAAAGGAAATCTTGTCCCCAGCACTGTTGTTAAATGAGATATGCCTCAGAAAATGGTGGAGCTAGATTGAAAAGGAAATGGCAGTTTACAAAGGAATAATGTTGCATTGTACGGTATATTTAAGGCTGGAGGTTCTAAATATCCATTCTGGATAGAAGCCATATTTTTCCTTTTCTTTTCCCCCTAGAAAACGACAGGCTTTAAATATAGGTTTGAAGCCACAAATGTATCACTTTTTGAAGTTCATTTTCAAATACAGATTGTCAATAATTATGCCATCCTGTTTCAAAAATGCACAAACAACCACGAAAGCACTGACAAGTTATTGAAAGTGTTGGCTCCGTGGGTTTCATGGAATATACATTGTGGGTTTACATATCATTCTTTCTATATGCCAGGTTCAGAGGTAAATATGCATCCTTATCCATCATCCACATGCAACAGGGTGGTATGAGTAGGTTTAGGGGTGACCCAAGGTTTGCAGAAGTACAAAAGAAGACTTTAGGGAAGGAAACCCTGAGGAGGGTACAAACCCCCAAACTTCCCAATGAGGACTGAGAACATTTAGCAGCCAAAGAATGCTTACTGTTTGTTAGGGAGGAAAACTGAAAAACTAGGTAGGAGAATGGAAATGCCATGGTATTTAATAATAATAAATAAATATGCAAATAAATATAATTCATATGTTCACACACCCCAGTATCTAAGCAAATCCTGAGGTCCTTGAACTCACCATTACCCATAAAGAATGTAGACCAATTTTTGTGTGGGTCCTTTCAGGTAGTAAATGGGCACTGAATATAATTCAAATTTATGGAACATTCTATGTAGAAATACAGAATGTACAAGAAAGGGTTTGAGTGCATAGAACATACATACACAAATAGGACAATAGTGTACAGCAGGCATGTCCAGCTTCCAAGAGAATGCGATCTACTCCTACTATAAAAAACTGGCAGTGATCTACCCATTGGATTGACCAAAGGAGAGCCAAAGTTGTTGAGCTCCCCCCCCCCTTTTGGAGGGGGGATCAATCAGGATCATGAGATCGACCATGATCAACCAGGGACGCCCCACAATCGATCGGTAGATCACGACCAACCTGTTGGACATACCTGGTGTAAAGTATCTGTAAGGAAGTACACATTTGAAAATCTTTTTACAATTCCAACAAGTAGGGATGGAGGAGAAATACAATTTTGTTTTGCATCTTGATAACCAATTTGCTATTTATGAACAAATATGTGAACTGAAATACAATTTCCCTCTCAAATTCACACTTCTCTGAGTTTGGGTTGCAGGTCATTTGTGAAAATAACTTGTATTATATTTACAGGAAATTGGTTGGGAAAATGTATCTGCTAGTCAAAACTGGTTGTGGAAAATAATAACAATAAGGATTTCACAAATATATACCCACATTATCTCAGGAATGTGGAGAAGAAAATTTACTTTATGAACTGTAAAGTATATGTTGATGAAGGTGGAATGAAAAAGGCAAAGACTAGAACTCAGCAGGAGCAAAACTCATATTTTCATTTTCTCTATATATTTCAACTTCAAATTTTAAACATTCCCTCTTCAGTAGTACACAGTGAAGAGGCAAGCCAAATAACTTTCATGCCTTGTTAAATGCGGATGCTCAGCCCCTTACCTGCCACAGCTGCTGATTCTGAAGCTTCAGTTCTCCACGGCCTGCCATTGATCTGTGTTTGACTTGGGACGTAGACATGGCATACAAAGCTAGGGCCACAACATAAACAGCATTGTAGATGTTGTAGCTGTGGCTGGTCATGCTCATTTCAAAAAAAGGACCAGGAAGATTCTCCAATCTCTCTTCCCCAGTGCAGATATCTCCCTCCACATTGCCAGAAACTTGATTTGTGAATACACAAGCAAATGCCTGTTGCCAGAAGTCCATGATAAAACCATCTCCTTTTGGGCTAGAAGGGTTTTTGTTCTCAACAAATTGGTGAAATCCCGGTAGATCACGAGAATGAGCTGTGAAGGAGAGAGCCCCATGGAGTATGTTTGTATCCCAAGTCCTTTGATAAACAAATGATGTTAGTTCCATCTGGGCAGTCATAATCCACACTTTACCTTTTGGCTTACTTGGCATTTGTTCTCGTTCTGACAGGTAGGGCAACCATCTGAAAAAAGGCACAGCATATGATTCCCCATAGACCACAACTGCATTGGCTTTGCTGTTAATTATCTTATCATGAATTTTTGCCCCCTTGTTAAACAAAGCATCAATTTCTGTGATAAAAGTGAATTTCTGAGTTCTTTCAGTGAAGGCAAAACAAATGCCACTCTGGGAGAAAAGTGGAACTACAGTTTGTACAAATCTATCTCCATATTCATCGTTGAAGGTAAGGATCCCAATCCACGTCCACCTGAAATGCAGAAGAAAATAGAGAATCCCCTGATACTGGAGGTCTTCCTTGGGGCTCATCTGGTAGAATGAAAGTCCTGGGGTTTTATCATTCATCAGTGGTGCAGATCCATATATGAGCTAAAGAGAAATGTGGGGAAGGGAGAAAGTGACAGAAGCAATAACCACTTTAACTTGAAACATGTTGTTATATCAGCAATTCTTCCAACCGTGCTACAAAATTGCTATGGATAGACAGTGGAAGCAGGGGCAGACTTTTGTAATATGGTGCCCTTAGCAAGGACAAAATTTGTTGTCCCATCCCACTAAATATTTCTTATTTTTACAATTCCTTGATTATTTATTGTTGTTTTGGGCACCCTCCGCTTGGTGTGAGGAAACTGCTCACACCAACCTATATATGTGTCGTTGGCGGAAGGAGAGAGAACAGTGTCATGTGTAAGGATTTCCAATAGATTCAAAGTGTAGGAGAGAATTGCAATAACATTGGGGACTTCTTGGCTCAAAAGTCTCATTCATTAGATACTTAATTGTAAGAAGATGAGGTTTATATATCTTGAAGCACAGCCAAACATTTTCGAGAGATAAGAAGTTTCCTGAATGCTCCCCAAATTGTCATTGCATTGGTCGAAATGAAAAATAAAGAATTTAAGATTTTGAACTAGTGAAAAGATATGTGAATTGTTTATTAGCAGCAGTTTAAGTAAAATAAGATGTATGATTTGAGTTAAGAAGTAATAGGTTGTATTATGAAGTAAAAATGAATATTAAGAAGTTTGTTTAGATATCTTGGATGATTTAAACTTTGGAGATGAGAAGTTATTAAAGTAAATTAGAATTGGAACCAAAGGAGAGAAAACGGGGGAAGTCACCTCATGTAGATTCAAAACAAGAAAGTTTTTTGTTTTTTTGTTATAAGCAAGAAAAAGAATTATTGGTGTTTTAGTGGTGGTTTGTATTTGTTCTCTATTTTGTTTTGATTGTTGTATGTGTTGTTGTATGTGTTTTGTTGTTCTTTGTTGTGTGGAAAACCAAAAAAATTGTTGTAAAAAATAAAATAAAATAAATGTCCCTCTGGTTATCTGGAATGCACAGATTTGTTTTTCTAAACTACATCATCCAACATAGATGGGGTAAATCCCTTTTCTGGACACCAAGAAAGAAATATCCCACCTGTGGAACCTTATAAATATCCAATATTGTTGCCACTTGAAGGGAAGTCTGGGAGTCCAGTCCCCCAATGATGGCTAAAAGGTTTTGCTTGATGTCACAGATGTAGTTGGGGACAAATGTTTCCAGTGTGGATGTAAGTAACATTGTGGCATGATAGGTCCATTTGGCACTGAAATAGCTGTCATAGATGTGGAAGCCTAGAGTGACATTGGGTAGAATCTGAGGATTTTCATTGATCTCTTTCACTGCAAATTGCAAGGCCAGGATGTTCTGGTAATGCTTAGGCACCACACTAGAAAGAGAGTTGCATTCCTTATCAGAAAAGTATGCCACACTTTGTAAATGCTTCACAACTATGTTCTACATCCAGGACCAGTGCTTGTCATTAGGTCAACTAGGCAGCTGGCTATGGGGCAGACCTCAAAGGAGCAATTCTGTCTTCACATGAAAGGAATACTGACCATTTAGAAAACAAGTGATAGATTTCCTACAACCAGGGCTTTTTCCCCAGCTAGAATTTGCCCTAACTCACTTCTAGGACCTCTTAGGTGGGTACCATTGCCATTATAAGAGAACACGGGTGGCATTCAGGCTGAGTTATCTCCTTCTTGACCAAAGAAGGAGATAGTTATCACATGATGTCAAAGCTGGAAAGTGGCAAACATTTACACAGATAAATATAAATTAAGGCTGTATCCACACTCCCAATTACTCTACAACCAGTGCTCCCCCCCCCACTGGTTTGGGACATGGTGTACACATGACATGAGCAGCGATCCATATCTATCCTGTATGTGCTCCTTCATGTCATCTTATGAAATACAGTGTTTTGATGCATTGCCCCCCAAACCAGGTTTAATCCAAATTAAGAAAAAGCATAATCTAGATGTGTTCTAAAACAGTAACCTGTACACAGCTTAAATCTCCAATAACTTATCTTAGATACAGGATGTGAGGATGGGGCTGAGAAAGATTTCTATCTCAGACTTTGGGGAAGTGCTGCCAGTTAGAGTTCAAATTTAGCTAATTGGGCCAATCATATAACACAACTTTAACACACTTTCATTAAACTGTGAGATCATCCACATCAATAGAAAAGTAGATGTCTGAGAGAAATTCAAAGAACTTTGAAATGGTTGTGAGAATAAAAGGAGATAAGTGTGGAAATCTGTTTTGTTTTGTTTTCTGAAGAGGGTCTGTTTTATATATCATATTCTAGGATACTAAATATCATGTTTGCAGAAGGATAAAAAAGGGATTTAACTATTTCTAAATAATGTGGGCAAATATACATGTGTTATTTTATGACAACATTAATTATGAAAAATGATTGTGAGATGTGTGTGTGTGTGTGTGTGTGTGTGCGTGTGTGTGTGAAAGATAGGCGTGCCTGGCATGCTCTGGTCCATGGGGTCACGAAGAATCGGACACGACTGAACGACTGAACAACAATACACACACACTCTCACACACACAAGGTGCAGGAGGAGAGATGGAGCACAAGGCACACAATGGGACAGAGTAGCCAGGCAGAAACATTTTTGGCAGATAACTTGACAGAGGAATTAAAAGCTTCAATCTACCTTGGTATTCATTAAGGGTTTTTGAGATGGACCAGCCCATGAAAGATTCCCTTGCCTTGGTTTAAAAATAACCAGAGTCCCCCATCCCTCCACTTAAAAAAAACCAAGGAGACAAGTGTTCTTTTTCCATTCTAATTTGAGGAGTCTGGAAAATGATATGCATTAATTCTTTGCCAAGGACTGAACTCCATGTTGCTACATGTAATGAACCCACTTGCCTGCCATGGTATATAAGGGATTAAAGTATGAACCAAAGTGCAAAACTGAAATTATTAATTCCTTACTTAAGCTCTTCAGGTAATGCTGTTGGGGGTTCTTGGGTGAAGGCTATTGAATTGGAGATGATGATGCTGTGAGAGGCAATGCCACCAATTATGAAGTCTCCATTCTGATGATACTGGTGGAGTGGAGGCTGTGGATCAGGGACATTGCATTTAACAAAGCGAGTCTTAGATATTACATGAGGAAGTAGCACCAACATCAAGACCAACAAAGTCACCAGCCTTGCTACAAACATTGCCTTAACACTGACAGTATCCTTGAGAAAAAAAATCATTGGCAATTTAGTCTCCTTATATGTATAAAATACAGAGTGCAAGAACATGTTTTATTGGTTTGTTTGTTTTTAAAATCCTGATCGTGCTGGCAGATCCTTGTCTATTCAAATTCCCTAATTCTAGCTGTGATTGCAAGAGATTGCCAGCCTTCTTCAGCATCTTCCATATGTTTTGTATTTCAAGTTCCAGCACCCCCCACTGGTTTGTTCTATTGAAGTTGCAGTCCAAAACAGGTGGAAGACACCATTTGGGGGAAGATTTGTGTATGTTATCTTTTACAGACTAGCTTTGCTAGTGTCCATATTCATGGGGGGATAGAGAAATTGGAAAATTACTGTACTTACAATAATTAAAGGAAAGATGTTCACCAACTGAAATCTATCAATTCTCTGAGGAATTGTGAAACTGAATTTGTTTGTCTATCTTAACAGAAGTTATAATTTTCACTTAGTTGGGTGAGAGTTGGGCATTTGGGCTTACAGTAATGAAAAACAGAGAAACAATGCTAGAAATGCACTTTCATGGGACCTTTTCCCTTCATTCAGAGGAGAGTCAAATTTCTGAATGTTTTCAGGATAGGAAACCTGACTTACTTTTGTTAACTCTGTGAAGTGGTCAATTGATTTTGCACACACAAAATGGGTAACAGGTTATATTTATGAAAACTATTGAGGTCCAGGCAGCGAGGTGGATTAATGGGAGGATTTCAAGTTTCCCAGTTCCCAAGCCAGCTGCCTGTTACCATAGCATACAATACAGCATAAACATACTACATATACTTAATCTCTGGAATACCGGTAAGTGCAATTCAGTGGGCCCACAATTTGCACTCTCTTTATATACACCATGGTAACCTTGCACAAGTGAGGAAAAATAAATAAATAAATAAATGGAGGTCAGTAAGCAATTTGTTTTTAATTTCTTTTTGCTTTGATATATTTTATGATGCAGCAGTATATACATATTTTAATAAATATAAGTAAAATAAAATAGTAGCTTTTGTCTGAATGGCAAGTGATATGGCTTCTTTTTGTACATGCAGATGCATAAACATGAGCAGATCTGATAATAGATTGAGAGAGTGTGCTTGGAAAGCTTTAAGGAAAATCTAAGTACAATAAGGGAAACATTCAGAACATTACAAGGGTAGCAGTGTGAACATGATAGATGCTGCAAGAGGAAAATTCAGGCTTATATTGGGTGCAAACAAAAAAAACCTCCAATTTCCAAATTATAGGAAAATGTACCAAACAGTCATTCAGCTTTCCTCCTTATTAGATGTTCCCTGTTATTCAGCTCAGGCCTCAGCACAATCAGATAACATTTGGGAAGGAAGATGCAACCCAGCAGCCCAGCACTGGAGGATAAGATGCAGAAGATCTCCACTGAAACCATATATTTTCCTTTGGTGCTCAGGTAGGAAGGAACAAAGGATAACCAAACACTGCAGAAGACCAACATACTGAAAGTGATAAACTTGGCTTCATTGAAACTGTTAGGTAACTTTCTGGCAAGGAAAGCCACAGCGAAACTAAGAATTGCAAGGAATCCCATGTAGCCAAGAACAGAGTAGAACATAGTTACAGACCCCTCGTTACATTCTAATACAATTTCTGAAGTTAAGGAGTGCATGTCAGCATCTGGGAATGGGGAGGAGGTTGCAAGCCATAGAGTACAGATGCCTGCTTGAATAAGAGAACAGGAAAGAACAATAAAATTGGTCAGTCTTTTCCCCAACCATTTCCTCCCCCTTGATCCTGGTTTGGTGGCCATGAAAGCCAGAACAACTGTGATAGTTTTTGCCAGCACACAAGAAACAGCCACAGAGAAGATGATACCAAAAGCAGTTTGTCGGAGGAGACAGGTCACCTTCTGAGGCTGGCCAATAAATAGCAATGCACAAAGGAAGCAGAGTAGAAGGGAGATGAGGAGTGTATAGGTGAGGTCCCGGTTGTTGGCTTTGACAATGGGAGTGTTGTGGTGCTTTATAAATGTCCCTAGCACCAGAGCTGTCATCATAGAAGAAGAAAGAGAAAAACAGGCTAAACTGATCCCCAAAGGTTCTTCATAAGACAGGAAACTTACTTTCTTGGGAACACATGCATCTTTTTGAGGGGTTGCATAGTGTTCATCTGGACATTTAAAACAGTCATTCATATCTGAAAATGAAAGTTCTGATGTTAATCTTCACTCCACAAATCTTACTAACTAGATGTAAATGTTCCTCATGCACAGATAAAGCATATGTAGCCCTACCACCCTAATGCACTGGAAGTAGTGGTTTGTCCATAACAGTTTTGTGACAGTCACCCTATGTACATCTAAACAACAGTTATATTCCATGATTAAGGACAGTGATGCAACAGGACAACTACATTAAAATCACGGTTATTATAAAATCCTGGTTTTCCTTTGAGTAGGCAGCTATTTATAAATCCCGAAGGAAGAGTAAAAGCTGCTCTAAGATTTCTAAGGGGCACTGTTATCATTTGTCCAATTATTCCTACAAGACTCAGAGAATAACATCCTGTTCAATGAAAAAAAGCAAAAGAACCTGTAATATATCTAGACTTAAGGACAGTGATGGGGGATAAATTTGGTTCACTTTTCATAGCTGATTACTTGATCTGGCACTCCCAAGGATCTCCCTAACTTTGTGGTGCAATCCTGGTTCATGTGTATGGAGGTCCTGGGCTGCCCAGATAACAATACCCCCTTTTAGTCTCACTGATGTGATCAATGAGGAAGAAAAGCAATACATTTGGCACCAGCTTGGCTGTGGGAATTGCCAGTAGGAGGCAAAGAAGACACCATTCAAGGGCTCTAGGGCCTCCACTCTGGATTTGTGTAGGATTTACTTCTTAGCTTATTCTTTTCTCAGAGATGTCCTGCAAGACAGGGGGTTTCGATTCTTCTTTGGGGTTTACTCCCAAATATTTTCTCAAAAATGAATATAGCCTCAAGGCAGTGGAAGTTTAGGATCTGAGTTTTCATTTTCCTTGATGGAATTAGGAAACCTTCACAGGTTGATGAGTCCCATCTGCCCCTCACTTCTCTCCACAGCATGTGCAGAAGCCACCTTCTTGATCATTGGACCCACTATTGGTCTTGTCCATTCAAGTCTGCTGGAGCCTGTGTTCTCATGAAGGGGAAAGTCCCTAACTCAATGAAGTTTTGAAATCCGTTGGCTACCTTCACCTGGTTTAGCTTGCCAGTTGAAGCTGTTCCTGGGGTGTGGCCACTGTCGGATGCTGACAGCTTCTAGAAGTCACAAATGAGAGCTGAGTACAGCAGGGGGACCAGTTATGGATCAACTACCCAGAAGGAGCAAAGTGTGTCTCCCACCAAAGATATTGCTTTCCATATACCCCTGCACACCCCATATTTTAAGATGGAATAAAATGTAAAATGTAAAATTTTGCTTGGTTACCCTGCCTTTCATTTCACCCCATTGTTTGTTCATATCACTGCTTTGATTGATGCTATGATATTTGATAACACTGGGTTCTTTTCTTAATTTTAACAGCTGAACTTAAGCATTTATTATATGAAATTTGAGCTAGGAGGATGCATTCTACTTAGCTCATGCAGCGTTTCGACAGTTCAGAAAAATAATGAATAAGTGCAGTGAAAAGATTTAGAGGAAAACACAGCTTGCCCCTGGCTCATTAAGGTGTGATTGTCAGATCCTTTAACCTGCCCTCCCTCTCTCTACTGACTCCATAGGAAAAGCTGTACATCCAATTCAAAATGGAACTTCCCAACGTCAGGAAGAATTTTCCAACAATAAGAGTGTTGAACAGTGGAATGGACTTCCTCAGACTCTCCTTCACTGGACGTTTTTAATCAGAGGTTGCATGGCCATCTGTCATGGAAGCTTTAGTTGAGATTCCTGCATTGGTGAGGTTGGACTGGATGACCCTTGGAGTTTCTTCCAACTCTACCATTCTATGATTTTATGTTATCTGTTGTTATTTTAGTTTATGGTGAGTTTATTCTGCATTAACATTTATTGTACATGGCCCTGTGACAATAAATTCTTAAGAAACACATAAGTAAAATTATATTTACATATCAGTTGCTGTGGATTACTGCCATTCTTAATAGCTTCTATAATATAGTTCTTACCCTTCTCATTTGAGATCTTCCCTTCTGGACATGGGAAGCAGTCATAGCAGCAAAATGGTTTCCCCTCTTTCACTTTCTTCCTTGAACCTGGATGGCAAGTCTCACTACATAACGAAAGAGGTCGTGTCTAACGCATAGAGGAAAGAGGAGAAAACAAATCTTAAGGATAATCACCTGGACATACCTGGAATACTGTAGTCGGAAATCAGCAAAAAATGTCTAGGAAAATCCAGACGTATGGCAACCAGTGTTGGCAGTGTCGTTTTCAAAAAACTCAAAAAAAGTCTCTTTTTTCAATTTTTCCAATATTGGCTGAAAACTTTTTAATTCTAGTATGTTTATTCACTCTGTTTGGCTCATCCAGAAACTCGTGTTACTTCTGAACTCATATCTTACCTTTCTTAACTGAAGTGCTTAAAATATGACTAGTTCTACATTTCATTTGTTATTTTCCTCTTTCCAGGACAGAAAATCAAGTGTTCAAAGGGGTTTATTAGGAAAGTGTTTCATTAAGTTAATATAGTTCATCCTGATTTCTAACATGGTAGGGTGAACATGTACTGAAAGTATCATTGCACCTTCATAGCAATTATATTGTGTGTCTTGTGTAGTGAGCTCAAATGTAACCTAAAGATAAATTTCTTTGTAGAAACCCACTGTTTAAAAAAATGCTGATATGTAGATAATAAACTGTTCTTCAGGCAGTTTATTATTTGGAGCAACCTCAGGAGAAAAGAAAGTAATATTTCTAAATTTAAAACAGATACACAATAGGTGAGTGCACCAATAACAGCATTAGGTTCAGACTGATTCTACACAAATGTTGTCTGAGGTACTATAATGCTTGACCCAAGCCCATCCAAGTCTGCTTCAATTCATTACACTCATTCAGTACTGGGATTTTTATTTTATTTTAAGGAAGACATGACAGACATTCATGGAATTTGCAAGCACACTAGTACCCAAGAGTGAATGAATCCTGATAAAATATAGGTAAATGGTTTAAGAGGCTTTTATATAATCTGTCCCCCTCCCTTCTTTTACTTTCCTTTTTTATGGAATTGGGTGGAATTTCCAGCAAGATCTGACAGCATCAATACTCCAGAATTTCAGAACTATAGCTTGCAGAAAGGCATTTTTTCCACAAGGCCAGCTGTTAGCATTTTGGTACGAATAAAAAAAGCTATACAGGTAACGTAAACTCCATTAATGATTTGTGAGCAATTGTCTGAAAATCTGTCATGAGAGGGATGCCCTGGCAAGAAAACTGCAAAATCATAGAAAAAGAGGTTGAGGGGTTTTTGTACTAATAAATATTAACACTGATTTTGAGTGAGCACAACTAAAGGGGATTTGCTTCCTAAAAGGGATGATTATTTGTGATTACAAGTTTGACCTGTCAATAAACACAGAAATTTCTGTATGTTGCCTTTTCACTCTGGTGTTTGCTCTCCTTTCCCCCTTCATTCCTTCCTAGCATGATGGCATTCTTGTATAGCACTGTTTTAATTTTAGAATTGTCAAAACACCACAGAGCACTCCACGAGTTCCTCTTGCAATTTGTGCTTCACCTCTGACCAGCACAGTATTCCTATGAGGCACCCTGCTTTGCCTTTGATTTCAGGATTTGTCTAATTCTGATGCCCTTCCCGCTTAATGCTATAGTCAGCAAAAAGATGTGACAATGAAGCAAGACTGAATTGCTCAAGTATCACTATAAACACTGAGATTCAGCATACAAGCAAGGATCAAAGATGACCCAAACTGTGTATAAATTGGAGCCTACCTGGTTAAACCAGTAGTGCCAAGTGATGGCATCCTCATTGATGGTTAACATTTTGTCTAAAGGAGCTTGTGGATCTACCTTCCCAATCTTCACTTTTGATTGATTTGGTAAAAGAATGTAGTTGACAATATCAAACCCAGCTGCTAATTTCCCATTCTCATCCAAGGATATCTTGTCTCCAGCACTGTTGTTAAATGAGATACATCTCAGAATGTGATGGAGCTATATTGAAATAATAATAAAAGATTTAGAAAAAGCTACAGATGTGAGAGCAGAGCAAGAAACTGCATTTGTTTCAGAATCCATGCATTTATTTGTTTCAGAAAGTGCTTTCATATTTGTTACGTATGTCAGCATAAATGCTTGTCTATCTGCTTGCAGAGGCAGCTTCAGAACTTTGTGTCAGCTATTATTTTATTTTCTAGGAATGTCCAGGATGTTGGAATACAATGTTTACTTCTGTGCTGACTGTTAGCCTTTTAGTGTTAAAGACAACAACAAAAAAGAAAATAAAGAGGAATCAAACGATTTACAATTCTAACTGGTGGAAAGAAGAAGGGAGACATAACTTCAAGGATAGGAAGTGTCTGTGGAGAAAGCTTTCTGTTCAGATTACTGCTGTTAGATCCAGAACTTCCAAAATTGCCCCTGTTAGATTCAAAATATGATACCTTCCAAAACTGTTGATTCTGAAGCTTCAGACCCAATCCATCCAACACTGGTCGGTGCTTTAGCCTAGTTGAGGACATGGCCTGTAAAGCATGAGCCACAGCGTAGACAGCGTTGTAGACACTATAGCTATGGCCAGTCATTCTCATTTCAAAATAGAAAAAAGGAAGGTCCTTTAGCTTCTCTTTCCCTGTGCAAATATTCCCCTCCATCTCACCCTGATTTGTATTTGGAAATACACAGTCAAATGCATTTTTCCAGAAGTCCTTAATGAAACCATCTCCAGAAACGCTGTAAGGGTTTCTACCTTCTGCAAATTGGTGAAATCCTGTCAGATCTTTGAACTGATATGAGAGGGCTATAACATCATGGAATTTGTCTGTATCCCAATTCCTTTGATAGGAAAAAGATGTGAGCTCCATCTGAGCTGTAGTTATCCAAATTTTGCCTTTTGGTTTCTTTGTCAGGTGCTCTATATCTGACAGATATGACAACCACCTGAAATAGGACAAAGAAAAGGATTCTCCATAAGCCAGAATTACATTGGCTTTGCTGTTCATCACTTTAAAATTTATTTCTTTCCCCCGATTCACCATACTTTCAATGTTAAAGATAAAAGCAGTTGTGGGAACTCTTTCTAGGAAGGCAAAACAGACACCTTTCTGATGAAACATTGGAAGCACGGTTTGCACAAATCTTTCTCCATCATCAGTGTCCATAACAACAACCCCAATCCAAAACCATTGGAAGTGCAGAAGCAAAGAGAGAATTCCCTCATACTGAAGCTCTTCCTTGGGAACCATCTGGTAGAAGACAAGGCCTGGGTGTTTATCACGTATCACTGGAGCAGGGCTATATGTTAGCTGAAGATGCATGTGAAGGTGAAATTGATTAGAAAATAATAGCATTTAAATATCACTTCCAGTTGATTGAAGCATTTGAGATATGTTTATTTAGCTGACAGCTGCTGTTGTCAATGAGTTTCAGTTATGCTATAATTTTAATCATATTCTAGTACAGCGTAATATATTTGCATGTATGCATATTACTGTTTTTAAGTCCCATGCTGTGGAGCACTCTTTCAGCAAAGATTTGGCAGACACCCTCACTTTTGACTTTCCGGTACCCATCAAATATGTTTTTATGTCAAAAGGCATTTGCAGCTGTTTAGCTAGTCACTTTAATTATTATTTATAGGGGTTTTAATTAATTTTTAATTGTATATCTCACTGATTTTTACAAATACATAAATGCATGCAAATATATTGGGATGAATGCTCATTGCAAGTCAATGTAGTGTAACCTCCACACAGGTTTTGTGCAACTGTGTAATCATCAATGGTCAATAAACAACCAGTTTTGAAACTCCTCAAATTATTTATGGTAGAAAATCTTCCTAGACACTTCTAGGAATAAAATGTAGTCCCACTGAAGAAGCTTCCAAAAATGTTTTGATAACTTATTAATCAGTGAGTGAACCATCTGACAAAGGAAATGTATGACTAAACTACTCACAAATCATACCTGTGGAATCTTGTAGACATCCAAAATAGTTGCCATATCAAGAGATGTTTGGGAGTCCAGTCCACCAATTACTGCAGTTAGCTTATTCTGTATATCACAGTTGTAGTTTGGAAAAAAGCTTTCCAATGTGTAAGTAAGCAACATTGTGGAAATATAGGTCCACTTAGCATAGTAATAGTTGTCATAAATGCAGAAACCCAAGGTAATGTTGGGTAAGATATGAGGGTTTTCATTAATCTCCATTACTGCAAAGGCCAAGGCCAGGATGTTCTGGTAATTCTTAGGCAATACTCTACAATGAGAGTCAGATTCTGTATCAGTAGCATATCTACAAGCATAATTTTTCAGAAGCCTATTTATAAATTTATCATATATATCTCATATAGCTATATCCACACACGTTCCCTATGAAGGAAATAATTAGCCTTGGTATATATAAATACTAAATCAATAGCAATAACCATGACTCCTGGGCTTGAAATGACCCACAACAAAGAATCGATGCTTCCAGGTTGCAATGCTTCACTCTCATTCAAGATGCGCAGGCCTTACATATATTTGAATTCAGAACCAGACCTACATACAAATCTGGTTTGACAATATAGAGTTAAGCAGCCTTTGGGGTAGGATATAAGGTTTCCTTTAATTTATTTGAACGGCCTGAGCTAGTAAGTCACAGTTCAGAGGCTGTGACTCTAGCACAGACCAATCTGTTGTCAAAACAAATGGAACTAAGAACAAGCAAGAGTTAAATCCTTACATAAGATCCTCCAAAGGTGGTGATGGAGGTTCTTCAGTGAATTCAATCGAATAGGCAATAAAGCCACCATAAGAAGCAATGCCTCCAATGATGAGGTCTCCTAACTGATGATACTTGTGAAGAGGATAGTGTGGATACTGGATCCTGCATTTCACAGTGTGAGCCTTGTGTGGCATGTGAGGAAGCAGTATCAGCAGCAGCACTAGAACCATCCTGCAGAAGAATGCAAATATTCCTTCTACATAAATATTTTTCTGTTTCAGTTTATAACATTGCCACAGCAGTCTGCTTGATTACAGTGGTGTGCATTGAATGCTTAGAGTGTTCTCAAGCCAACAATGTCAGATACAGACCCACATAATCATGCTGGTGAATAAATGCATCTCCCTAATCCCTAATTCTCCCTCTAAGTGTTATATGGTGGTTTATACGGCAACCACCACACAGTGTTATTAATTTAAATAATGGAACTAAAATTACAAAGGGGTAGCAGCGGTTAATTATAGTTCTAACAATAATAATAAAAAGGATAGTAATCAGAAATTCAAAGTTGTAAATTCCCCATGGGATTCCTAAAGGATACATGTTTGCTACATCTGAACAGGATTTTTTTCTTTTGCACATAGTTTAATAGGAAATGATTTCTGGCCTTGGAATTACCCACAACAAAGAATGAATACTAGATATACAAGCCCTCAGTCTACAGCTACAAAAGAAAATTAATGTATTCATTGATAGCACTGACTATGGCAGAATAGAACAGGACTATTATTTCCCTTGATCTGGACACTTTTGTTGATGCAGCCTAGAATAGACTATTTTTACTTTTATTTATTTTTTTGCAGCTGCATCACACTGTTGAGTCATATGGAATTTGTGGTCTACTAAGACCCCCAGATCCTTTTCACATGCACTACTGGCAAGCCAGATGTGTTAAGGATAATTGCTTAATTGACATTGAAACGGGGAATGCCTAAATGTGTATTAAAGGTAAAGGGACCCCTGACCGTTAGGTCCAGTCGCAGACGACTCTGGGGTTGCGGCACTCATCTCGCTTTACTGGCCGAGGGAGCCAGTGTACAGCTTCCGGGTCATGTGGCCAGCATGACTAAGCCGCTTCTTGCGAACCAGAGCAGCACACAGAAACCTTTACCTTCCCGCCAGAGCGGTACCTATTTATCTACTTGCACTTTGACGTGCTTTCAAACTGCTAGGTTGGCAGGAGCAGGGACCGAGCTCACCCCGTCGTGGGGATTCAAACCACTGACCTTCTGATCGGCAAGCCCTTGGCTCTGTGGTTTAATATGGGGAAATTCCATTGAATTATACAAAGTGGACTCTGAACTCCTTGATGGGTTGATAATTAAATGCTGTTGTTCTCTAGTAGATAATTCATGAGTGATTAACCTTAGATCATATGTAAGGCTATTGAATTGCAAATTCACCATCATGCTGGTGGCTGAGTGATTGCTCTCAGGCTCTGTGGGAATAAGAAGCCTCTTCAGGAGCTCAACAGCCTTAAGGGCTGGAATGCAGGCAAATGGAGCTTGTGTGAGACAGAGCTATTTTTGTCAACTCTGATTCTAAGTTCTTTTATTTCTAAGATGCTGAGCCTGTGCTAGACAGCACAATTCTTGTGTGGGATTATTTGGATGTTCCTTCGATGTTTTTGTTTTGTTTTGAAGAAAGTTCTGCAAGTGAAGTTTAGAGGAATCTAATGGGTCTGGACAGTGTTTCATTCCAAAAGGAATCAGTTTTTTTTTTTGTTTTTTTTTTGCATCTAGTTGCCTCATGCTGCACAATATCTGCAATAGCATGTCCCCTTCTTATATTTGTGCATCTGGTTCTTCCTGCCTGTAGAACTTTACATTTGTCCCTATTGAAATTCATGGTGTTAGGTTGGGTCTACATCTCCAGTCTGTTAAGGTCATCATGAATGACATGCCAGTTCTTCCTCTTGCTTCAAATATAGCTGAAGAATTTTTAGTATTATTTTTAACCACTCTTGCAAGCATGAGCTCATTCTGAGTTTTGGCCTGGTTGACCTTCTCTCTTCAACTGTTGGCTACACATATATACTCCTCCCTTGTGATTTCCCCTTTCTTCCATTTTTTATGCATGCCCTTCTTAAATCTCAGCCTCTCTGAGAGGTTCTTATGCAGCCACACTAGTTTCTTTAAATGCCTCCCGCTTTTCTTTCTTGTCCCCTATGCTAGCTTAGGCTGGCTCAGGCACACTGTCAAAAACAGATTGGATTGGAGGTAATTCATGCTGGCTACCTACAGTTATGATAGTTCTGTAAGAGAGCTTGCATATATATGAAGCTGGCATAAATTAGGTTGGTGTAACTTCTACTGGAAGAGGTAACCACTACTCCCAGTTTTGTTCAGGAGATGCTGGGAGGTGCTACTGTTGCCATAGCAGGCAGATAAGTGTGAGCCCTAGCTTTGAGGTTTTTATGATCAAACAGTATATATATTTCATGCAATAAATAAATGCATACATTGGATGAGGACATTATGCCATCATATTTCTGACTTATCTGACAGTCCACTGAATCCAAACTTCTATGAATCCAAACTACAAACATGTCTGAAATCTATGGAATTTATGAAATGCATGAAGAATTTGAAAAAGAGTCTTGAGGAAAGTGATAATGCTGTTTCTTAAGGAACACGTGATAATACATTATAGAAACACAACAAACACCACTGTATCATAGGAAATAACCTAGACACAGACAAGTACATTCTTTAAGACTTTCTTCTTATTAGCAGGCCCCTGTCATTCAGCTCAGGCCTCAACAAAATAATGTAACATTTTGGAGAAAAGATACAGCCCAGTAGCCCAGCACTAGACGTTAAGATAGAAAAGATCTCCACTGCTACCATGTATTTCCCTTTAGTGCTCAAGTAAGTTGGAACAAAAGATAACCAAACACTACAGAAGACCAGCATACTGAAAGTGATAAACTTGGCTTCATTGAAACTGTCAGGTAACTTCCTGGCAAAGAAAGCTACAGTGAAACTAACAATAGCCAGGAAGCCCATATAGCCAAGAACACAGTAAAACATAGTCACAGAGCTCTCATTACATTCTAGTATAATTTCATCAGACACAGAGTGTGTGTCAACATCTGGGAATGGAGCATTGGTTGCCAGCCACACAAGGCAGGTGCCTGCTTGAATGACAGAACAGGAGATGACAATGGAATAGGCAAGGCTTTTCCCAATCCATTTCTTCACCCTAGATCCCGGCTTAGTGGCCATGAAAGCCAGGACAACTGTGATGGTTTTTGCCAGCACACAAGAAACAGCCACTGAGAAGATGATGCCAAAAGCAGTTTGCCGGAGGAGACATGTCACCTTCCAAGGTTTGCCAATGAATAGCAATGCAGAAATGAAGCAGAATAGGAGGGAGATAAGGAGAATGTAGGTGAGGTCCCGGTTGTTGGCTTTGACAATAGGGGTGTCATGGTGCTTCATAAAGGTCGCTAGGACCAGAGCTGTGATCAAACAAAATGAAAGAGACAAACAGGCTAAAGCGAGCCCCAAAGGTTCTTCAAATGTCAGGTAGCTTACATTCTTGGGAATACACAAATCTCTGTTTTTGTTTGGATAATTCTCATCTGTGCATTCATAAAAATCACTCATATCTGTAAAAGAAAGAAAAAAAATAGTGATTTCCCTTTTAGATAAGTGGTACACATCTCATCGAAGATAGATAGATGATAGGTAGATTAGATAGATTAGATTGATAAGATACAGATGATAGAGGCCCAGTTTTCTAAGTGTAGCTTTTTCAAGACACAAGTTCATAATGAGTTTATTATTTATACCTAACACTTATATTTAAAAGAATTGAGGTAGCTTACAGCCAAAAGTATAATGTGTTTGTTGTGTAGAAGAGATATAGGGAGTAGACATCAGCGCACTGAGAGCAGGAAGGTTCAGTCCTGTGGTGTTCAGTTTCTTAACAAGGGCGCTCCCAACAGAGAAGCCCCTAGTGAAGGAGCAGTATGTAGGATTGAATCTTCTACTTAGTAAAGGATCTGATTTGCATGGAGCATATTATTCCTCTTGCACAAGTACCTCCCCAGAAGGGATGACTCGTAGGAAGGAGGAGCAACCTGAACCCTCTAGGGTGGAATCACTTGCTTACCAGCTGCTAAGTGAAGGATTTCATCCTGCATGGTATCGCATCAAGGGGTCGGGCGGTGACCATGAAGAGGGAGATAATAGCCAGGAAAGAGAAGCTAAATGAGAAAGCCTGCATCCCAAATTCCAACACCTTCCTCACCCCACCCCACCCCACCCCTACCTTCACTGGGGAATACATGAATGGCCAAATACATCCGGCCTACTCTATTTATGCAGTATCTCCTTCTTCCCACCTCACTCCTGCCTTTCCTTCCTGCCTTATGCCTTTCCCTTGGGTTTCCCTGGGTTATTCTGGGTCACCAACCTTCAACAATCTGAAGCTGTCTCAAACCAAGTTGAGTGACACCCAGAACACCCCAAATCTGCCAGGTGTGGGTCAAGACTTTGATTCAGCTGAATCACATGCACAGCTGTAGTAATAGACTTGTTATTGCGTATCTGAGAAACCAACATGAAATGGGAAAAACTCGATTCATCCTTTTCTAGTGATGTGTACATGCATCTGCTGGTATGCTTACAAGTATCCTCGTGATCAGGAATGTGGCCTTATCAGGGCTCCTCTTCACAGGAGGTTTATAAACATGTTCTGGCAAATGCACTGACAAGGCTCCTTCAGGCTTTTCTTTTGATCACACAGAAGTCAGGAGTGGAGGAGGTGTGGCTAGTGATATTTGGGGGCAGGGATATTGCACATCCCCATCTCCATATACTTGTTTGCGTTTATGTATCCTGGCTGAACACCCAATGAAGGCTATTTGAATATGAGTAGCATAAGGAGGGGCACAGGATTCTCCAGAGAGATACAGTAAAAATTATTTTTTATTCTTCTTCAGGTTCACATCAAGTCCAAACAGAATAAAACAAAACAAGTTTGTATGCTATGTCAGGTTGCATCCAATCTTTATACAGTCTATTTCTTACCATCCTGGTCTGAAATCTTCCCTTCTGGACATGGGATACAATCATAGCAGCAAAATGGCTCCCCCTCCTTCACTTTCTTGCTGGAACCAGGATGGCAACTCTCAGTACACACAGAAAGAGGTTGTGTCTAGTCATAAAAAAGAATAATTTTACTGGGGGTGGAGACATCCGTGGGATTCACTATTCCATGGCTTCATCCTATAAATACTGTGCTACTCTTGGGATAAAACAGCTGAGGCCCATCATGTATTCAAAATAAATAATAATTTTCAAATTGTCAGTTGATATATGTTTCCATACATTTATTGTGTTTCTATTCACATTAATTACCCTTTTTGAGTTTGCTCTTATTTAGCAACTTTTTAAAAGTACACACACACACACACACACACACATACACAAAGACAGTGACTTTCTTCTCATACAAGTATTAAAGAATAGCTACCAAATTGCTGACTGGTGAATCTTACCTGGTTAAACCAAATGTGCCATGTTATGGCATCTTCATTGATGGTGAACGCTTGGCCTGGGTGAGCCTTGGGATCCATCCTCCCAACTTTCACTACAGGTTCCTCTCCAGAATTAACCCAGTTAGTAACATCAAAGCCAGCTACAAACTGTCTGTTTTTGTCAAAGGAAACCATTTCTCCCACGCTGTTGTTAAATGAGATACTTCTCAGGGAATGATGGAGCTGCATTGGAAGGGATACCAAAGAAAATTTGTGGTAACTGTCAAAATAAAGCAACCTCACAATGTAGGTCACAATCAAAAGTTTTTGTTGTTGTTTTAACCCATTAATGCTTGAACATTTTTTCCTGATCAAGGGTGATGGGGTTGAATCTTTCAGACAAAATAGTAATGGTGTGTGCAGAATGAACAGAAGACAAGCACCGTTTGGGCTGGTTTGAATAGCTGCTGTGCACATGAAAAATTTTCACCAACCTTTTCACCAATTTAAGCTATTGAAACAACACTAGTTCATTTCTGTGAAGATGTGGGAAGATGGATTCTGTCCATCACTATAGTAAACAACACAGGAGGTGATACAATGTGAGCCAAAAGTGCAGCAGTATGAGCTGGGCTGATGTGAACCTCATAGGCTCCAAGAAGAAGAAACAAGATTGCTGAATGAAAGTTGAACTTTTTTCCCATTCTGGATAGTAGGAGCTAGAATTAAGATGAAAATGTGAGAACATAAAGAATTTAGCAAATATTTTGTTTCCTCATTATGACCTATTATTTTCACTCAAAATATTCTGCTCATCTACAAGAGAACTTTAATTTCCTTACCTGCAATGAAAGTTGTTTTTGATGTTTCAGTCCATCTTCCTCCACCACTGCACTTCGTTTGAGTCTAGTGAAGGACATTTTATGGAAAGCATTGGCAATAACATAGACAGCATTGTAGATGCTGTAGCTATGGCCAGTCATGCTCATTTCAAAAAAAGAATGAGGGAGGCTTTCCAGTTTCTCCTTCCCAGTGCAAAAGTCCCCCTTCTCCTCATCCAGAACATGAATTGGAAATCCACAGCCAAAGGCATTTTGCCAAAAGTCCCTGATAAAACCATCTCCTGTCCTGCTGAATGGATTTATGCTCTCAACAAACTCGTGAAACCGTGGGACATCATTGGAGTGAATTCTGAAGGCGAGAGCACCATAGAATAGTTCATCATCCCATGACTTTTGAAAAACAAATGAAGTATGTTCTACCTGCGCTGTTCCTATCCAGACTTTACCTTTTGATTTACCTGACTTGTGTTCTTGTTGTGATATATATGGAAGAAATCTAAAAAATGCCAAGGAATAAGATTCCCCATAGGCAACCAATACATTGGCTTTGCTGCCCATCACTTCATCATGTATTTCTGCGCCTTCTTCTATCACATTCTTAATGTCAGCAACAAAAGTCAATATTGGAATTCTTTTTATGAAAGCAAAACAGACCCCATTCTGGGAAAACAGTGGAACTACAGTTTGCACAAATCTTTCTCCATCTGAGGTATCCATGACAACAAGCCCAATCCACGTCCACCCAAAATGCAGAAGTAAAGAAAGAATCCCTGTATACTGAATGGCTTCATTAGGGACCATCTGGTAGAAGGGAAGGCCTGGAGTTTTATCATTCATCACTGGAGCAGGGCTGTATGTTAGCTAAAGATAAATGGAAAGTGGAAATGGAAAATAATATGCTTATATTTCTGCAGTAACTTATATCAATTGTCCTTATCACAAACTGTAAGTTAGGTGTACACTTGAAATTCCTTTTCTACATATTTTTGAAGGAGTTGGGTAGCTACACAAGACATTCTCAGATGTTTGGCCTGAACCCGAATCTCTTGATTTGGACATATCTGGTTATAAACCTTTGAACTACCTATCCCTTAGTCCAAGTGGACACAAGATGCATTCAGGGGTTCGGTGGTGTGTCTGTAAAATATAATTAAATATAATACAATGCAGCATATTAAAATTGGCACAAGACACAGAAAAACTATTAAGTGGTCTGCCAAGATCCATAGCAATTGTCAGTGACTTGGAACTACTGTCCCAATCCATTTACTTACTGCAACTAAACCAAAGTATGTCTTACTGTAATACACACATAGTAATCCTCTACGTATTATCTATGCTACCATTTCACTATTTGCTCTATTGCTTCCCTGCTCTATTTTGTTATATGTCCCTTGGGATGGGAACTTGCCATATCTGTTTTTACTAAGGTGCCATGCACATAAATGGAGCTTAATTTTAAAAAAATAATCAGTGCTTTTTTCTTTAAAAAAATGTTTAGGTGTAATCTCATTTTCCTACTCATATTGAAATACTGCCCAATGAGAACAAACTTAATTCAAAAGGTGTTTAGGGGTATGTGTCCCCCTGCCCCCCCCCCCCCCGAGAAAAGCACTGGCAATAATATCAACACACATGTACATCCTACCTGTGGAATCTTGTAAATATCCAAGGCATTTGCCACATGAAGGGAGATTTCAGAGTCCAGTCCCCCAATGACTGCTATTAGATTATTCTGAATATTGCAAATGTAATTGGGGACAAATCTCTCCAGAGCTGAAGTAAGTAGTATAGTGGCATGATAGGTTGCCTTGGCATTGAAATAGCTGTCATAAATGTGGAAGCCCAAGGTGATATTGGGTAAGATCTGAGGGTTTTCATTGATCTCCTTTACTGAGAAGGCCAAGGCCAGGATGTGTTGGTAATTATTAGGTATTATACTAGAATGATAGTTCCATTGTGTATCAGAAGGATGTAACAAGAATAAGAACATGACACTCTATTCATCACCAGGATTATTTCAGTATACAGAGGCTTATTCAAATGCAAATTACAAAAATATTAAACAGCTGACAAAATCACTGTTTATCATTTTAAAAAATGCAACACCGATACGTCTCTGGTAAAGTACTGTTTAGAGTAGAATGCACTAAAATGATCCATGTGATTTAAATTAATTTGAAAATGTGATTTAATGCAGTCTCAAACATATCCACGCTTTGCAATTGTGTTCTAACACAATACTCTGATAACATCCTTTTTCTGCTCCATCAGTATTCATCACCCAATGTCTTATCTTTTGCTCTTTTTATTTAACCTTTCATAGATAGGTATTTATACATATTTATAACAAAATAAGAAGTTTAATGAAACAGAATTGTACAAGAAGATGAAATAAAACAGAGGATGGAGGAAGTAATATAATTTAATTAAAGAATATTACACTTTCATAGGCTGATAGATTCCTATTATTTCGATCAAACTAAAGAAACAAATTTTGAAGCAATCTCCTTTACCTTCTACAGCATAGAAAGTAATGTTCACAGAGGATGAATGCATAAGATGAGAAAGGAAGGTGTAAGATGGGACAATGTGTAAGTGAACTGGAGGAACTTCGTGACATGCAGGAATTGATAAAGTAGGATAAGATAGTGCTTAAAACAATTCTAGCATAGCTACTCCATTCCAACGATTAATGGGACTTACATTGAGCAATAATGTAAGGCCAAAGCCAGTGCCATGGACCCAATCATTAACAGGCATAAGGTCGCTTCATCTGTGGCCATATTAAATTAAATTAGTGTCTCCTTCCCCTCTATTTTTTGCATTGATTTACTTGCATTAGCATTTTTACAATCTAACAGCATAATTCATTACTGGGAGCCTGATGCTTCAAAAACTGATCTTACTGCAATACCATACCTCACCTCACAGCAGAAAAGAAAGGGGGCAAAAGGAAAGGAAGGAAATTGATTTTTAAAAAATAAAAAAGGCAGCACTTCCTCACATTAAGTCTTCATTCAATGTTGGAGGTGGCTGTTCAGTGAAGTCTATTGAGCTAGAGACAATGAAACTCTGAGAAGCAATGACACCAATGATGAGGTCTCCATTCTGATAGTATTTGTGAACAGGCTGACCTGGGTGCTGGACCCTGCACATATGAATGTTGGTTTCATATGTTATATGGGGAAGCAGTACCAGCAGCAAAACCACTAATGCCATTATGCTAAGCAGAAATGCTCATTATTCTACTATATTTGTAGGTTCTTCTCTTTTTATCTGTGACACTATCCAGAAGGAATATGATTTTAATGGCCTGACCAGAATGTTCAACCAGTTTTCTAAGAAACCTGAAATCTAGATCCCTGAGCACAAATATCAGTAATCATACTAATGTTCCTGTTTCTAGTGCCTAAACCTTTCTCTGAATGCAAGAAGAAAGGTTTATTTATGACATCCTTCACATAGAATATGATTTCTTGATTTTAACTTCAATGCCTTAGGGCTTTTTTTTTTTACAAGCAGCAGAATTGATTACACTCTTTATGATAATTAATGGGTGAAGTAATTGCCAAGCCAAAGTCAGGGAATTGTGGATTTGAAGAAGAAAATAATTCTTATGTGTTAGCAGAAGTTTTTTTTAAAATAATATTTATTGAACATTTTTAACACAAAAAATACAAAAAATACACATACCTACAATTACATAAAAACTAACAAAAACAAACATAATAACATACATATATATCTTATTCCTAATATTTCTTCCTCACATTGTAATGGACTTCCTCCTGTCTCCTCTCCTGCGTTCCTTGTCTATCCTCTTAAGTAACTTCTAAACATCTTACCAAATCATATTTTATAACAAAACTTATCTAAATATCAAATCTTATCTATTTTTCTTAACTTATCATCATCTTTCTTAACCACTTATCCTTACTTTACATCTACAACTTAGCTTTTCCCCTAGTTATATCTAATTGTCAATCATACAATAATTTTTTAAATACAGTTTAAATTTCTTCCATTCTTCTTCCACTGCGTCATCCCTCTGGTCACGAAGTTTCCCGGTCATCTCTGCAAGCTCCATATAGTCCATCATTTTTGTGTTAGCAGAAGTTTTCAACTTATTTGAACAGAAATAATCGTGGTGGGCTTGGACTGGCCTATGGCAAGGAAAGAACTCTGGAAATACAAGTCTTTGGTGTGGGGCTAGATATAAGATTCATGTTTTAAACTAGGTTTTGATTGATTTTATAAATGGAAAGATTGAAAATAAGAGTGCTTCAGTTCCTTAAATGAGAGGGAGCCCTGGCAAATTCTCATTCACAAATGCAAATATATTGCTCACAGTTGTGATTTATGGGCATTCTGTAGCAGCAGCACTAGAACAGAGGGCTTAGAAGATGTTCTACAAGTATCTTCTTTAGAGTGGAAAATGAGCAGAGAAAATGTCTAAGCCTCAGTTCCAGGTGGTTGTAAGTCCTCCACTCAGACTGTTAGAGTGTGGTTGGTGAAGCTGTGTTTCTTAGCACCATTTCAACTGATGCTGGTCACAATAATGAAAGCAGTTTTTGAAAATAATCCACCAATTTAATAGCTTTTAAGAGTTCATGCATAAATTAATAAATAAATGAATGAAAAGGGTAAATGAAAAGGTCACGAAGAGTCGGGCACGACTAAAAGACTAAACAACAACAAATGAAAAGAGCCCGTGAGCATTGTCATTGCTTATTCCAGATAAATACACCGAAGGGAGGAATCAAACATACAGAAAATACTTTATGTAGAGAATGTTGAAATAGTAAATTTAGTAAGTGGCACCCCAAAGCAATAAATAGGAATGGTAAATATAGGGATGGCATATTTCAAACAGTGAAAATGCAGACAGAAAAGAAATTGTTGAGCTTTTTTAGGCTCAAGTAGATCTTTTTAGGGGGAAATGCAAAAAAGTTTGCTGTTTTTGAGGTATTTTTTTATGGAAAATTGGCAAAATCAGCAGTGCTGACATGGACTGGCTGCATTTTCCTGGACTTTTTTGGGGGTGGGGGCAATATCCACCAGGACACTGCTGACAAATGCTATATTCATGATGTATGGCAATCCTAGGAAAATACCTCTTCTAAATAGTTAATGTATCAGTTTCTATCACTGAGGTTCATTCATAGGAGAGATTCATAGAATCCATTGCTGAAATACTAGTTACTACTTTTATTCAAAAAGTGAATTCTATTGTATATGAGAAATCCTCTCAGAGTTTCCTTCTAAGATAACTATCACCATCCGAGCACAATTCAAAGTGTTGGTGCTGACCTTTAAAGCCATAAACGGCCTCAGTCCAGTATACCTGAAGGAACGTCTCCACACCCATTGTTCTGCCTGGACACTGAGGTCCAGTGCCGAGGGCCTTCTGGTGATTCCCTCACTATGAGAAGCCAAGTTACAGGAACAGGGGCGTCGCGAGCCGCTTGGCTGCTGGGGGCGGCAGCCCAAGTGGCACCCCTGGGGGGCGGGGCGTTGCTCCGTGAGCATGACGTCATGGTGCATGCGCATGGAGCGACGCCACCACCCGGGCCAGCGAGGAGGGGCGTTACGCTTGTGTCACCCCTCCTCGCTGGCCCACCCCTCTCCATTCCCTGGCTCTGCTCAGGGAGCCCAACCAGCGGGGGGGGGGGGGAAACCGCTGAAAGGGGGAAAGCACCCTTTCAGCAGCTTTCCCCCCGCTGGCAGTAGGCGCCGATTGCGGGGGACGGGGCCCCGCCGCGAGTGTCACCCCCCAGGGCACTACTTGGGGCGGCCCGCCCCCGCCCCTCCCTTCTACGCCCCTGTACAGGGAACCAGGCAGAGGGGATTCTCGGTAGTGGCATCCACCCTGTGGAATGCCCTCCCACCAGATGTCAAAGAGAAAAACAACTACCAGTCTTTTAGAAGACATCTGAAGGCAGCCCTGTTAAGGGAAGCTTTATAATTTAATAGATTATTGCATTTTAATGTACTGTTGGAAGCCGCCGATGGGCGGGGTATAAATAATAAATTATTATTTTTTATTATTATTGTGGAATGATGAACTGATTCTGGGACCCAAGGCCATGCCAACCCTCACCCTGCCTGCTGCTGTCAATAAAGATTTGGCCTGCTTTTATCACATCACCGCTGTACAGTCGTGTTATTTGTTGCTGTCATAGATCACATAATGCACTTGCCTGGGCAACACAAAAGAGGAAAATGTTATGTTGGCAGATTTGCAGTTCATATGATGTCATTTATCTGTATGTATACAGCTCTTGCCTTTAGTGTTGCTCCCCCGCCAGATTCTGTATTCAAATAGAATTGATTGTGCTGACCACTAAGTTTGGCTCTGCTTTTCATTAGTTCTATTTACACCTATGGTTTGCCTCTCTGCCATACTAGTTCCAATGGGCACCAACTTCAAGCCACTGATTGTGTCCCGAAGCAGGCATAGACAACGTCTTGTACTCAGTAGGTTTTTGGACTCAAAATCCCATCAACCTCTGTCTGCCTGGTCTGTGGTCAGTTATGATGGTGTCTGGAGGGTTCACTTTGGGTACCCCTGTTCTGCAGCAAGACATTCCTGTGATCAAACACATCCCTTTCCCCTTGCTCTGGACAAATTTCTTGTTTGTCACAGCCAATTCAGGTGCTCCTTGAGATCCTTAACGGATTGAAAGAAAGAAAAAGTTAATTTCAGACATGAAAAACACATCTTCAGTCAGCAATTCCACATGGAATGCTTCTTGTTGAATTGGTGACTACTCCCCTCTTTAATTATCCAAGGACTCTAATTAACTGAGCTACTTTCCAAGACCACAGTGCAGTTTACTGTGGCCTCCAGCAAAGCTAATGGCACAGTTTTTGAATAATTGTATAAATATACCCCCCAGGAATCTAGGACTGAGGTTTGGATTTAAGACTGTTAGACAATAATGTGTCAGTCTGATTTCTGACCCTATATATTTTAGTCATGAGGTTTAAGAGATAAAAATAAGAAATCTGTATCTAGAGAAAACAATTCTGCCCACAATGCTGTTATTGTTCCTCTTGCTTCTGGTACTGCTTCCTCGCATGGTAAGCAAAGCGCACATCATTAAGTGCATGGTTGATGATCCACACCCTCCGCTTCATGAGTACCACCAGTCAGGAGACCTAATCATTGGAGCTATTGCTTCCCACACTTTCATCATCTCCAGTGCAATCAGCTTCATTGAAAACCCCCCATCACCTTTGCCTGAAGAGCTTGCGTAAGGGCTTAACTATAATATTTTAAAACTATTGTTCATTATCAGTCTTAATTTTCATTCCATAAATTATTTGTTTTGAAAGGTAACAAACTATCCAAAGAAACAACTGTTGTTGTTTTTTAAAAAAAGAGAGAGATGTGTTCTGATGTTTGTATGAAATATCATATCCTGAAGATCTCACATTATACTGTTTATTTTGGAACACCCTGCTCTGAATTGCTACTTATAAAGAATAAGAAAGTATATGTTCTGATGAACAATGGCGATGTTTGGTTGTTGTTGGTTCAAAATTTGTATGGACCACCTAAAGGTAATGTTACCTTAAGAAAGTTTCTATATAAATATGAATAAAAATTAATAATTAGACTATATACAGAATATATTATTTTTTATAACATTTGCAATACTTTTTGCAACATGTGATGGTTCCTTATGATTCAGAACACAACTTACCTTCTAGCGCAGTACCTAAGAATTATCAGCACATCCTGGCCTTGGCATTTGCAGTAAAAGAGATCAATGAAAACCCTCAGCTCTTACACAATGTCACCTTGGGCTTCCACATCTATGACAGCTATTTCAATGACAAGTGGACCTACCATGCTACAACACTACTAATATACACCCTGGGAGTTTTTGTTCCAAATTACAACTGTGATGTCCAAACTAACCTGATTGGGGTCATTGGGGGACTGGACCCACCAACTTCACTTCAAGTAGCAACACTTGTGGATATTTACAAGATTCCACAGGTATGCTGGGTCTCTCTCTCTCTCTCTCTCTCTCTCTCTCTCTCTGTGTGTGTGTGTGTGTTATACAGAGCTGTTTTGTTTTGTTTTTAAGGGGGAAAAGGTGCCAGCACTCACCATGAGATTGTTACAGGAAATGCCACACTTTTAACATTTGGAGAGAAAAATGGTTCACCTACGTACCATTGAGTGTGCCCCCCCCCCACAAAAAAAGCACTGGTTCTATGTGTAAAATGCAGTTTTAGTACTTTGTCACATTTCCTTTTTTATTTTTTTAGCATAAACAGTGAATAATATAAATCCATAACCCTAACCCTTCCTAGAAATGTCAGATCTAAGTTGTGAAATCTCTGTGCATGTTCTTAAATTACTAAAAGAAAAAATCCCTAGTTGTTATTTATGCCACTGAGAAGTTGACTGGCTCAGCCATAGGAACCTCTGCTGAAAGGAAAAGCCACTAACATTACAAGTTTACTGAAAATATTATTGACAAAATGTGGGTGTATTTTTTCTTCGAACTTTCTGTCTATAGGTGGTATTCAACACTGGTCCTACTTATATTAAACCATTGACGTTATTGCACATGCATAACTGAGATTTATTAATTTCAGTGGGTCTACTCTGAGTAGGACTTCATAAAATACTGTTGCCTGCCACCCCAATCTCTGAGTAATTTGAGAATCCAGGGGTTCCAGGCACTTACCCAGGGTTTGTGTTTCCCTTGAAATGGGGTACAGTGGAGACTGCGTAGTCTTTATGATATATGGTTTCCTTATGCATATATACAACCTGAGCCTATAAGGTTCACACTCTTGCTTCTCCCATAGCTTCAGTCTTGGATTCATAAACACCCCAAAGGGGTCTTACTTCTCCTATAGCCACAACCCCAGATTCAAAAAGAAATCAAGCATGGCTATCTCTTTCTGGCTTCCCAGCTTGCTAATTCCAATTTACACACACACAACTCAGCTTTGTCTTTGCTCATTTCTAACTAACTACCAATGAGTTGAGGGAAGGGACCCCGCCCATTTGTCATCTGATGCAGGGCCACATCCATTGTGGCTATATAAAAACTTGAATCCTTTCAACACTTGCTGGTTCTAGCAGGACAGCTCCCCTTTTCCGGGAGGCGGGCTGCATTGTGGGAGGGGTTCTAGGAGGACTTCGCAGTGACCCAGCAGTGGGCGGAAGGATGCTGCTCACGTCAATAGGATACCCAGCCGCGTCACGCTCCCCGCTGACAAATTGGGTTAGCGGGAGGGGGGGTCATCATGGCCACGTGCCTTTTAAACTGCAGCATGGCTGGGAAGGCAGCTTCCATTCATCTCCTTCGTCAGATCTCGACTGTTCTTTTCATCGTCGTTTCCTGCTCTTGCAGTCTTTGTTTTTTTGTTTCATCATTGCTGTCTTCCCCAGCAAAGCTTTCTACACAGAAAGGGTTAACTGCGACAAGGTGGCTTCCCCTTGCCTGCGCGGGCCAGATGTCTGCATCGAGTGCTCTGCAAAGCCCTAGAGCAGGGGTGGCCAACTTCCAAGAGACTGCGATCTACTCACAGAGTTAAAAACTGGCAGTGATCTACCCCCTTTTTGTTGAGCTTTTTTTTTTTAGGAAGGAAAGCCCTGTTTTGGGGGGTTCACGTAAACGTTGTTGAGCTTCTTTAGGGAAGAGGAAAGTGACACTGAGCTTTTTTTAGGGAGGAAAGCCCTATTTTTGGTGGTTCAGGTCATTTTAGGGGTGCAGGGCAAAGGTGTTGTGCTTTTTTAGGAGAGCCAAAGTTTTTTAGCTTCTTTGGGGGGAGCCACTGATCTACCGGTGATCTACCACAGACGTCCAGTGATCTACCGGTAGATCACGATCTACCTGTTGGACATGCCTGCCCTAGAGGATCAGGCAGCGCCTTTCTCTGCTGCTGAAAGGAGCTTCGCCATCAGGCGCACACACGCTTCTTTAAAGGATTGGGCGAGATTGTTTTGGAATCCCCACACCCCACTTTTCTTTTTCAAAGTCTTCGTGTGCTGTGTGTGTTTGTTTGCCTCATTATTTAAGTCATTTCGTTTTTTGGAGATTGGGTGTGAATGTGCTTGCTTTTGTATTGTTGCAATTCTTGTCATTTGACTTTGGCTAGCTGTGTGCCTTCTATTCTGCAGCTTGGGGTGTGAGGGCAGGCTGACCATTACCCCTTCTCTTTGCCTTGAGCTTTTGTGGGTTTGCTGTGGAGAAGCAGCCTTCCCGGCAGTTTGGAGTGTGTCTGGGTCCCACTCTCCTTAATTTAAGTTTGTTCTCCACATTGAACCATTTAATCAGTTGGAAGTCAACAGTGTTTCCTTCTGTTGCCGGTTAGCATCCTCAGGGTGGGTTTTGGTTTTCTCTTAGCATCTTCGTCTGACTGGTTTAAACAGTGCACGTGGTGGCAGGCCTGTATATGCAATACTAAACCACACAGCTGCCGGTTTGTGTAGTCCAGGGGTTGTCAACCTGGTCCCTACCGCCCACTAGTGGGAATTTCAGGATTCTAGGTGGGCAGTAGGGGGTTCTACAGCACAAGCTGAATCCTCCTTCCATCGAGCACTGGTGGGTCGTAAGGAAATTTTACCATCAAGAAAGATGCATTAGTGGGCGGTAGGTATAAAAAGGTTGACCAACCCTGGTGTAGTCAATCCTGTCACTGTAGAAAATATTGAGCCAGGTGGCTGCTTGTCAGTGTAGACATTTTTTATGATAAGGGCAGTTACTTGTTGGTGTAGTCATTATTGATAATAAGTCGCGCTGCCAGTCAGTGCATACAATATTGAACCAGGTGGCTGCTCATCAGCATAGATTTATTGATACCCATGCTGTCCATAACTCTACACTATACTGATTGGTGTTGCTGCCGTTCAGTGAGGGCAATATTGGTTTGCAATTTTAGTTATTTGATTTGAACCTCATGGTTAAGAACCTTCTAAGGGTCTTATGTATGTAGGCATACAGCGTACTTCCTCCCCCAAACTCATAACAATAGAATCACATTCTTTCATCTCCACTCTTTTTTTTTTAGGTCATCTATGGCCCTGCGCCAGTGATGAATGACAAAACACCAGGCATCCCATTCTACCAGATATTGCCCAGAGAAGACAGTCAGTTTGCAGGGATTCTTTCTTTGCTTCTGCATTTCAGGTGGACATGGATTGGACTCCTAACTATGGATAATGACAATGGAGAAAGATTTGTGCAAAATGTGGTCCCGCCTTTTTCTCAGAGTGGTATCTGCTTTGCCTTCATAGAAAGAAGCCAGACATTTACCGTTGTCAATGATATTAATGACATGTTTAACAAGGGGGGTAAAATACATGACAAAATCATAGACAGTAAAGCCCATGTAGTGGTGGTATATGGAGAATCCTATGTGCTTGTTTTCTTGAGATGGTTTCCCTATCTGTCTGGACAAGAACATATAACGAAGAAGTCAAAAGGTATAGTGTGGATAATACCAGCCCAGGGGGAGTTCACTTCAATGGTCTATCAGAGGACTTGGGATACAGAAATACTCCATGGATCTCTCTCATTTACAATTCACTCCAAACATCTACCAGGATTTCAAGAATTTGTTAGAAGCAGAAACCCATCCAGCACCACAGGAGATGGTTTTATCAAGGACTTCTGGCAACAGGCCTTTGGCTGTGTATTCCCAAATACTGATGCAGTCCAAGTGGATGGGGATGTTTGCAATGGGGAGGAAAAGCTGGAGAGTCTTCCTGCATCTTTTTTTGAAATGAGCATGACCTCCCACAGCCACAGTATCTACAATGCTGTGTATGTTATGGCCCATGCTTTACATGCTATGTCTACATCTAGTCTCGAGCACAGTGCAATGCAAAACAGAGGCATGCAGAACTGTCAGGGCCAATACCATTGGCAGGTAATGAATATTAGAGATGGAGGAAAATTCATGTATATTTTAATGCATACAAATCTACATTTCCCAAACTAATACAGAAATTTAAATGCAGCTTTCCTCTGAAATCTGAAATTCTTCTAATTTTACAATGTTGTTCTCCAATTGAATAATGTGAACAAAAAAGTAACATATATTAGGGGGGAATGTGAGCCCCAAAATGTGCTTTTTAATGAAAATAGCATTCAAAATATGTTCTATTTGGGAAATCTTGCAAAAAAATGGAATCTATTTCATGTTTATCTTCTTGCATACAAGCTCAAGTTGCAGAATTTTCTAATTCCTTCTCTTTCCCTTTCAATTCAGCTCCATCGGTTTGTGAAAGGTGTCTCATTTAACAACAGTGTAGGAGAAAAAGTTTCCTTTGACCAGAATGGGGAGTTAGCAGCTGGTTTTGATATCATGAATTGGATTTTCCCCACAAACCAATCCTTTCATAGAGTGAAAGTTGGGAGGCTGGATCCCCAAGCTCCTCCAGACAAAGTGTTCAAAATCAATGAGGATGCTATAAGATGGCACAGGGGATTTAACCAGGTAGAGACAGTTTTGAATAATACTCTGCCTCCCCTATTAAATGCTGGATTTTGTTATTGTTGTGTAATTCCTCTGGATTTTAAGGGTTCCAAGCTCCTTATCATCAAGATTATCATTAACCCCTTTCATTTACACTTTAGGCACAGCCTCTATCGGTGTGCAGTGAGAGTTGTTACCCTGGTTCTTGCAAGAAAGTGAAGGAGGGCAAGGCATTTTGCTGCTATGATTGCATTCCATGTCCAGAAGGAAAGATTTCAGACCAGAAAGGTGAAAAATGTTATATACAGCATTACCAGACAGATGTAGCTCACCTTCCTTTTAATAATTAGACGTTGAGACTTGGGTTTCTTTTTCAGCAGCAGAATATCAGCTGAAGAAACACTTTTTCATGCCTTTCAAAACCAGACATTTCTCTCTCTCAACAGAGTTGAGCTTAATTTCCTTAAATAGATTGTCCTGGCTTTCTTTTGTAAACCAGTGGATAATTTCTAATGAAACATTCAAATACATATGGTTGTAATGTCTTAATGCCTTTTTAAATTGGACATTTAAGCATTGTAATATACTTGAGCTTAGCCTTGAATATTGTTGTGCGTTTGGAGGTGATGGTGCATTGAAAGATTCCATTGCTAACTGGGCAGTTGTAAGATAAAGTCCTTAGTGTGTTACTTAAGCATCTCTTTGACTAGGCAATATCTGTGGCTGGGCACTATGACCCCCATCCTAAAATAATGATCTTGATAACAAGAGCTGCAACTAAGTGATGGTTCCTTCTGGGCAAATGGATAGGCCTTCCCACACCTCACCTGGCAGGTAGATAGAGAACCATAGCCAATGTGGTGTGTGAAAGTTGAGCTGGAAGCAGGCAGAAGTCTGAGAAGCTGAGAGACAGAGGCATGCTGGATTTGTGCTACATCCAAAGCTGTGGCCATGGAGAAATGAGATCTCTTGATGCAGTCAGTGCTGTGAGTCTCTTCAGCTTAGGACTCAGAGGACAAGTACCTTTGCTTTTAATGCCCCTCCAAACCAGCAACAAAATTCAAGGCTAAGCTCATTACAACACTCAAATGTCTGATTTACAAAGGCATTAAAAGATTACAGCAATATGTTTATTGCATGATGCTGTAATTTCTAGCTACACAATATTCCATCCTTTTTTCAGATGCAAGTGATTGTCATAAATGCACAGATGAAAAATATCCAAACGAAAGACAAGACCGATGTATTCCGAAGGATGTCAGCTTCTTGTCTTATGAAGAACCTTTGGGCCTCTGTTTAGCCTCTTTAGCTCTTTCATCTTCTATGATCACAACTCTAGTGCTTGCAACGTTTATAAAACACCACAATACTCCCATTGTCAAAGCCAACAACCGGGATCTCACCTATACTCTCCTCATCTCACTCCTGCTTTGCTTCCTTTGTGCATTTCTGTTTATTGGAGAACCCCATATGGTGATGTGTCTCTTCCGACAAAGTGCTTTTGGCATCATCTTCTCATTGGCTGTTGCTTGTGTGCTGGCAAAAACCATCACAGTAGTTCTGGCTTTCATGGCCACCAAACCTGGATCCAAAATGAGGAAATGGGTGGGGAAGAGTCTGGCCATCTGCATTGTTCTTTCTTGCTCCCTCCTCCAAGTACTTATTTGTACTGTTTGGCTTGCAACCTCTTCCCCATTCCCAGATGTTGACATGCACTCCTTCACTTCAGAAATTGTATTAGAATGCAATGAGGGATCTGTGATTATGTTCTACTGTGTACTTGGCTACATGGGATTCCTGGCATTGGTCAGTTTCACTGTGGCTTTTCTTGCCAGAAAGTTACCTGGCAGTTTCAATGAAGCCAAGTTCATCACTTTCAGCATGTTTGTCTTTTGCAGTGTTTGGTTATCATTTATTCCTTCCTATCTGAGCACAAAGGGAAAATACATGGTTGCAGTGGAGATCTTCTCTATTTTAACTTCCAGTGCTGGACTGCTAGGTTGCATCTTTTCCCCAAAATGTTACATAATTGTCTTGAAACCTGAGCTGAACAACAAGGAACAGCTGATCAGAAGAAAACCTCAAAGAATGTAATTGTCCATTTTGTTTTGTTTTGATTTTCTCCACATAGTTGCAAATTTTAAGGTGAAGACTGAATCAAATGTGCCATAGGAAACCCACAAATTAAATTTCCTTTCATAATATTACAGTATAATATTATTCTCATGTGATTGCTATTGAATACTGGAAGTATGGAACTTTCCATAACAGGAAGTGACAAGTGGGGTGCCACAGGGTTCCGTTCTGTCTCCATTGATGTTCAACGTTTTTGTAAATGACTTCGGTGAGGGAATTCAAGCGATGTTCATCAGATTTGCAAATGACACCAAACAGAGGGGTAGTTAATTAGGATTCAAGATGGCCTTCATAGATTGGAGAACTGGGTCCATACTTAGAAAACAAATTTCAATTGGGACAAATGTAACACTTACAAAGAACCAGATGCACTGAAAGGACTCAATCCAATGGATTCAAGTGACAAGTTTCTGACTCAACATCAGGAAGAACTTTCTGACAATAGCTGTTGTTTGACATTGGAATGGACTCCCTTCTGAGGTTATTGGCTTTCCTTTATTGGAGGTTTTTAAGCAGAGGTTGGATGTCCACCTGCCATGGATGCTTTAGCTGAAATTCCTGCATTGCAGGGGATGGGATTAGATGACCCTTTGGGCCCTTCCAATTCTACAATTCTATGATTCTATGAAATACGTAAAATAATACATTATGGCACCTTTAGAGGAAAAAGAAGGGGAAATCTCACAGGAATTGTTGCTGGAACCACCTCCAAAAGAGAGACTTTTTCAATTTGAGTTCTCCAATGCTGTGGTAGCCAAAGCAAGAAATTTTTATAACTACCAGACGAATAATCCTAGGGCACAGAGCCAACAGAGGCAACCTCATCTAAAGACACCTTTCAATGTCTACAAATGTATATTAAATGGAACACTAATGCCACTATGCTAAGCAGAAACAGCCCTTCTATAATTGAAGCTAATGCATCACAGAAATATCATGAATGATAGTGAGTCAGAATGATGATGAGATGAGTTTGTGATGAGAATTTACTCCTAAATCACCTATTAATGGTTCATGTCCAGGTGAGGAAATAACACCTTAAGGAAAAACACAACCAAGAGAGATATAGAAGCTGAGCATCCCCAAGGGACCCAGTTTATTAGAGAAGCTTTTGAAATAGGGTATGCTCCCTAAACCAGTTCAGAGAACTGCCAGTTAAGGCAACTGCCCTGAAGGCACATTTAAATGAAGCTTTAATGAGGTTTTTCAAGCACAATACATCATTAAGTCAAATTATGCATGCATGCATTAAGAAGACTGATCGCCGAAGAATTGATGCTTTTGAATTATGGTGCTGGACTCTTGAGAGTCCCATGGACTGCAAAAAGATCAAACTTATCCATCCTTAAAGAAATCAGCCCTGAGTGCTCACTGGAAGAACAGATCCTGAAGTTGAGGCTCCAGTACTTTGGCCACCTCATGAGAAGAGAAGACTCCCTGGAAAAGACCCTGATGTTGGGAAAGATGGAGGGCACAAGGAGAAGGGGACGACAGAAGATGAGATGGTTGGACAGTGTTCTCGAAGCTACCAACATGTGTCTGACCAAACTGCAGGAGGCAGTGGAGGATAGGGGTGCCTGGCGTGTTCTGGTCCATGGGGTCACGAAGAGTTGGACACGACTGAACGACTGAACATGCATAAAGAGGGGTCACAGGTCAAGGGGTTTAAACTGTCTTGCTTCACTACCTTATCTTCTTTCCTTCATTATCCTGCGAACCTAGACTGGAGTCTCAGGAATCACCCACCAATCGTCCATCTTCCTTGACAATCATTCCTCCAAAAGCTCATTAGCATATCATTCTTACAATTTCCTCCAATTTGGGGAATCTCAATGAAGTTCGTAGCCTAAACATCCTGATATTTTTATGCCCTCATGCTATGCAAACAATCCTTCAGAGATAGATAAGCAAGGAATTTTGTATAGAGAAAATAAATGCAATTATCCTAAGACACTTATGAAAATATAATGAGCAACTAAAACAAATTTTACATATCAAGTTGGTAATGTGAAAATCAGCTAAAATTATTTCCATCTTTGAAGGCTCACGTCTAATATGTAAAATATCATAGAACTGCCTGCATATCTCACTCTTTAACTATAACTCTAAATGTTATCTATATATATATATAATCCAAGTGTCTCTGCGTCCAGTCCCTGTGTCCCTGGGTTTGCGCTACTGCGCATGTGCCCCACGGACACAGGGATTGGAGCGCAGAGACATCAGGTCAGGAGTGGCAGCGGCAGTTGAAGTGGCGGTTTGCGTGGCCAGGAGAGCACGAAGTCGCGGAGCTCCTGAAGCCGACCAGCACAAACAGAGCCCCCCGACCGGCTTCTGCACTGCCACTGCCATGGCCATCTTGGGGGAGTGAAGGCAGCCGGCTGGCTGGCCGGCGCGGACTTCGGGGATGGGGGGTGCCTGGCTGTCTCTCGGGGGTTTCGCTGCGGCTGGACTCGGGGCCCCCTCCTCCCGCCTTCCTCCCTTGAGCGGGATGGAAAAAGAAGCTGAAAGCGAGGCAGCAAAACAAAACGGGGATCCATATATTGGAAACGGGGGATGGGGGATGGGAAGGGGGGGCTGAAGACGAGGGAGGGGGTAGAAAAAAGACTGTCCAGGGACTACATTTCCCACTTACCTGAGCCGGAGGAAAACGGAGGTTTCTCGCCTGACTCTGCGGTGGCTGTGGCCTTGCGTTGAGGGAGGGAGAAGGGAAGGGGTGGGGGGGGCGGCCAGGCCCCAGCTGAGACCTGGAGCTGGCGGGAGAGCAGCAGCCACAGCAGAGGCGGATTTGGGGGGCTATGGACCCCACCGAGGCGGTGGTGCAGGAGAAGGCCCTCAAGTTCATGGTGAGGAGGGGAAGAACAGGGAGAGGATGGCAGTGGGGGATGTGGTGGTGGGGAGTTGGCGATGACTGTTGCTGGTTGCTGTGGTAGGAAGAGGAGGGGGCGGGGGGCATAAATAAGGGGATGAGGGCAGGGAAAATGGGGGTGAGGAGCGGGGTGGGGGGAGCCCTGTTCTAGCACCCGTTAATTTAAAGGGTTTAAACCACTAGTAATTTATATAATCCGTTGCTACATGCTATGTTTTCTAGCGGTGGTTGCTAACATACTGGTGAATTTGATGAGTCCTTTTGATAATAAGAAGTGAAGTTCAAAATTTGTCATTCCCTGTGGAATTACTGAAGAAAATATATTTGTCACCTCTGAAAAGACCCCCCCCCCCATTTACCTGGATTAGAAGGAACACTTGGGCTTGCATTGAGCCACAATACAAAATGTGATGGACAGAATCCAAATCCAAGTTCCACTAGGATGAGAAACTTTGGATTTAGTGGATCTTGGACTTTCCGGACCCAGAGGGACTGTGCCAGTGTAATTCTTTCACCCTGGCTGAGCCAGGACTCAGCTGGCATAACTTAAACTGGCATAAATCCAAAAAGGACATGTTTGGGGAAGTGGTGGTGGGCAGGACAAAGATACTTGCATCTATTTCAAATGCCATTTAGCACAGTCTTGTCATCTAGGACCCAATCCTCATAATCAAGGCCCACACTCATCTTATATCTTAGCCAACAGTAGCCTCTCTAAGAGGCTCCTGAACGGAGTTTGGAATAAGGATAACTTATACTGACATAGGTTATATTGGTATAAATAATGCCAGCTTGCTATAGCTTGCTTTGCAGAAGTCCAAGGTCTTGCCTAAGAGCCAGAGAAGAAACAAATATGTTTAATACTAGAACTGCTCTGTTTAGGAACTTATGTATGTATTTCGAAGATGTATATACAGACCTTCAGTGAAAATCCCTGGCAAGGTGCTATGAAACAAACAAACAAAAACATTAAAATGTTTTTTAAGAGTAAAAAACAAAACAAAACAGCAGGAACACCATGCAATTTAACATTATATGGTGTAATGCCATGGCAAATAAAGAGGACTTCACTAGAGTTGTGCTGAAAGTTCTAAATAGAACTCCCCCCCCCCACACACATTCATTGTGAAGCAAGGAGTAAGCAAAAAATGAGGAAGTGGAAATCCATTGGCTGGCAACATGATGTGGGTTTTAGGGTTATAGAATCATAGAATCATAGAGTTGGAAGGAACCCAGAGGTCCATCTAGTCCAACCTCCTGCAATGCAAGAATCTCAGCTAAAGCATCCATGACAGATGACCATTCAACCTTCCAAGGAAGGAGATTCCACAACCACCCAAGGGAGACAGTTCCACTGTTGAAAAGCTCTTACTGTTGGAAAGTTTTTCTGTATGTTCAGTGGGAATCTCTTTCTTGTAACTTGAATCCATTGGTTGAAGTTGAAGTAAAGATTGCTGCCTGACCACAAATTTTCAAGCAAAAAAAGGCCCAAGTTTCTCCTTGGACTCATAGGAGCTGTCATATTGTTCACACGTCAGACAAATAACTTTCATGTTTACCTCTTTGTGGGCATGTGCTATATTGTTTTTAGTGGCTATAGTTCCAAGTAAAGAAAATGTGTTGATTGTTTGTTGTGTTTTATTGTACTTAATTCAAAAAATGTCACACAGAGATTTCAATCATACACAATAAACTTCACATGGCAGACTACAGCTAAATGCACAGACATTTCGGTTACTCAAGATTTCCTTCTTATTAGTTGTTCCTTGTTATTCAATTCGGGCCTGAGCAAAATGATGTAACATTTTGGTGCAAAAATGCAACCCAGCAGTCCAGCACCAGAGGCTAAGATAGAGAAGATCTCCACAGCAACCATGTACTTTCCCTTGGAGCTCAGGTAGGATGGAATAAAAGACAACCAAACACTGCAAAAGACCAACATGCTGAAAGTGATGAACTTGGCTTCATTGAAACTGTCAGGTAGTTTCCTGGCAAAGAAAGCCACAGCAAAGCTGACAGTGGCCAGAAAGCCGAGGTAGCCCAACACACAATAAAACATAGTTACAGACCCCTCGTTACACTCCAGTACAATTTCCTCAGCAAATGAGTGAATGTTGGTATCTGGGAATGGGGGAAAGGTTACCAACCAAACAATACAAATTCCATTTTGGGTAAGGAAGCAAGATAACATAATGGAATTGGTCAGTCTTTTCCCCACCCACTTCCTCATTCTAGATCCTGGCTTGGTGGCCATGAATGCCAGAATCACCGTGATAGTTTTTGCCAACACACAAGAAACAGCCACCGAGAAAATGATACCAAAAGCAGTTTGTCGGAAGAGACATGTCACCTTCCCAGGTTGGCCAATAAATAGCAAAGCACACAGGAAACAGAGCAGAAGGGAGATGAGGAGAGTGTAGGTAAGGTCCCGGTTGTTGGCTTTGATGATGGGAGTGTTGTGGTGCCTCACAAACATTCCTAGCACCATAATGGTGATCAAAGATAGGGCAGAAGCCAAACAGGATAGACTGATCCCCCAAGGTTCTTCGAAGGACAAGAAGGTTATAGCCTTGGGAATGCATGCATCTTGGTTGTTGTTTGGATAGTCTTTGTCTGAGCATTTATCACAGTCATTCTGGTCTGGAAAAAAGGGGACTTAAGCTTAAAAAGTCATGAACTGCACCAACACATTGATGCTCTGAAGTATCTGTTATCAATTGTTTTTTAATTTTATGGTTTATAGTAGCAAGTTTACAGTGGCTATTAGGACTCAGAAGAGTTCCATATTTGTTGCTTATTTTGGTTGTCTTTGGAGAAGTTTGCAATTTGTTCCATGAAGAAATGAACACAATATATTTAAAATAATTCACATACCCTTTTCATAGTATTATAATATCCCAGAGTTCTGGGCATAAAAAACAAAATAAAAATTATACATTATATTATATTATATTATATTATATTATATTATATTATATTATATTATATTATATTATATTATCCCAGAAATCTGTGGCTATATCACAAATAGCACTGTGACAAGTTCATGGTTTCACACACAAAAAGGTTAAGATATGAAGCAAGGACTTATTGATGTTTCTTTTTTTAAAAAATTCAGGAAATTTTATATGGCTAGCATGTACGCATTGACTCTCTTAAGGTGCTGTACTGACAGAATACCTAATTTGCAATAGCATCAGATATCATCCCAATTTAAAGGTAATTGGGTGCTGCTGCTGTTTTTAGTGGAAATTGAGTTGGCATCCAAAGTATATGCTACTGAACTGGACTCAATGCATATTCCTAAGTAAATATTCCTAAGTAAAAGACTAACCAGGAATTGAACATGCACAGTTGATGGAAATAGAATGGATGGGAAAGTATTGTAATTTTTTTTAAAAAAGTTTTTATTATGAGCAGTAAAAGAGGGAGGGGAAAGTAGCATCGTCAAAGGGGCGGGTGGAAAGTCAATTTAATAATTTGTGTTAAATTTTAATAAATTTGTTGTTAATCTGTTAACAATTTGGAAAATTAATAGAAATAAATTGACGAAATAATTGACGAAATGCTGTTTTTAGTGGAAATTGAGTCGGCATCCAAAGTATATGCTACTGAACTGGACTCAATGCATATTCCTAAGTAAATATTCCTAAGTAAAAGACTAACCAGGAATTGAACATGCACAGTTGATGGAAATAGAATGGATGGGAAAGTATTGTAATTTTTTTTAAAAAAAGTTTTTATTATGAGCAGTAAAAGAGGGAGGGGAAAGTAGCATCGTCAAAGGGGCGGGTGGAAAGTCAATTTTATAATTTGTGTTAAATTTTAATAAATTTGTTGTTAATCTGTTAACAATTTGGAAAATTAATAGAAATAAATTGGCGAAATAAGAAATGGGCCAGACAGGCTCAGAGGAGGAGCCCACCCCCTCGCCACAGTCTCTGTCTGCTTGGGATTGATCCACAAGGGGAGGCTAAAGGAGGAAGGCGGGGCCAGTCCTCAGTTTCAGCAGTTGCTCCAGCTGAATGAGATGAGGCAGAGGAATTCTGCTGTGTTGTTACTTTCTGTGAATAAAAGCTAATGGCATTTCGTGCCTCATGTTCTTTCCTGCGCTGTGGATGACATGTGCTTGCCTGGCAGCTCCTTGACATATATCCAGAAGTGGGCTTAACATCACATTAAAGCTCAAATATAATGTGAAATGTAACAGTCAGACAAAAACTTTGAAAATGGAATGGTTCAACTATACAAAATATTACTTACCCCTTTGTTCTGAAATCTTTCCTTCTGGACATGGGATGCAATCATAGCAGCAAAATGGCTCTCCCTCCTTCATTTTCTTTCTAGAGCCAGGATTGCAATGCTCAGTACATAAAGAAAGAGGCTGGACCTATTTCATACAGGAAATGACAGGATATTAATCTTGAGAATAATAACACTGGAATCTTAATGATATGAGGGCTTTTGTATGATATTGAAGCCACATGGTAACTACTTTTCTAACATTTCATCTTATGCTGCTGTGCTAAACTTGGAAATGCTGGGAGGAGGTTGATGGGGAGAAAAATAGGCATGTTCCAGACCCAATTGCTTTGTACTTCAAGATGGGTGTTTATTGTAAGATGGGTGCTCATCATAAGAACATAGGAATAGTTCTGCTACATCAGACCAAAGGGATCTCTAGTCCAGCATTGCCTTCTCACAGTGGCCATGATGGTTGCTTTCTATCTCTACTACCTCTAGATACCAGTTACTGTGAATCCCAAGTGAGGGAGGGTTTTCTATAGACACCTAGTTGATCATTGTGGTAACAGGATGGTGGACTACATGTGCCATTGGCCTGATCCAGCAGGCTCTTCTAAAGTTTTTTGGGTTTTTTATGGCTGACCAAATGCATATGGAAAGCTCAGAAACAGGACCCGAATGCACCAGCACTTTCTACACATGGAGCTCCAGCAATGGTAAATGTTGGAAAATTCAGGATCCTCACTTCCACAGGAGGCAGTGATGGCTACCAACTTAGATGGCTTTGAAAAAGGACTGGACATCAGTGATCACTCAAAACTGAAATATTTTCCAAACACAAAATTGGATCCTACCTGGTTAAACCACTTGTGCCATGTTATCACATCCTCACTGATGCTGAATGCTTGTTCTGGAGGACCCTTGGGATCTATCTTCCCCACCTTCACTCTATGAAAGGTTTGGTTTGGGGAGATAATCCAGTTGATTATATCAAATCCAGCCACCAACTCCCCATTGTGGTCAAAGGAGATCTTATCCCCAGCACTGTTGTTAAAGTGGATACCTTTCAGAAAATGATGCAGCTTGATTCAAACAGAAAAGCGAAAAGCTTAGAATAATTGGCAGTTTCATGGAATCTTTAGCCTTAATTGAGTGATACTTGGATTTTTCTTCAGAAAGGGAGGTAAATTTGTTCTTGGTTATGTGGACGTTTCAAGACATACAACTGTACATGTGGAGGTTCCTTAGCTACAGGCAGTAACATTCTTCACAGAAAGGCTAAGTACTGAACTACTCTGCAAACCCTTGCTTCCATGTTGACAAACCTAGAGGCAAGAATACCTAAATTGGGCTTTTCAGGCTGATATCTCTGCCAACTACTTAATGAACAAATATTTACAGCAGCAGCAGCAGCAGCAGCACCGCTTTTCAGTGTATGCAACAGAGCATGACTGAATTCTTCCAAATTAATTTTGAGTCCTGAAAATTATAATAAGGCGTCAAAAAAACAATAGGTTACAATATTCAGAGTGTACAGTCCTGTGGCTTTCTGAACAGATAAACAGCACTCTACAAAGAAAAACCAAAGAAATACTCCTACTTTATGGACTTTCTGGCATGGTGCGCTTAGCGACGGGTCAAGGGAAAGTGCACTGGAGCACACCGATCACAGTTAACGGGAACCAGGTGAGAGTGAGGGCGACACTGACTCCCCAGGAAAAGTTTGAGAGGAGTTCTCAAACCGAAGGGCACCAAGTGGTAAAGAAAGGGGTTTCCCGTGGTTTTGGCACTGTTTAAGTGGAAGAAGATGTGAGAACCTCGGCGCAAAAAAGGAGAGGGCATTGCTGACTGTGAAACGCCTCAGGACCAAAGCAAAACAGCACCAGGTCTCTCTGAAATTAAGACTGGGATATGAAAATATTTGCTTCCCAAGGAAATTACCAGTTCACACCTACCAGAAGAGGGAAGTAAGTGACTTTATATTTATGATAAAAACAGAAGCGCAAGCGAGAGAGATAGGAGGTCCACCTCTCCGCAGCTTTTAATATTGTGACTGAAAAGCTTTATGAAAAGGAATACATCAACAAGAAGCAAAAAGCGTATCAAGCAACCCCGATAGTGGTGAGAATAACATCAAATATAAACTTACGTTTGAGCAGTCCAATGTGGAAGAAGAAAGTAAAGGAATAGGAGAAGCAGTGAGAGAAAAGTGGAAGGTTAGACAGAGGGCCAGTGTGAAAGTAAACCTGCATGTAGAAACTAATGACTGGATAGCTTCTCTGAGGCTTTGAACAGCAGAGGGAGGTGCATGGGGAGTGGTGGGAGCAGTGGCGAGCGACAGAAGAGAGGGAGGAAGAGGAACAGGATGACAAGGGATCACACCGGGAGCCCATAGGGAAAGAGGAAAAGCAGAGGCGAGGACAATGTGAAACCGGGCAAGACAGCGAAGACAGAGGCGATTGGGAGAAAGCGGAGGGAGACTGGAAAGTAAATAACCCAAATCAATATCAGATCACAATTCAATTATGCATTTTCAGAGCCACGCCTTTCCCATAGCTGGTTTACAATAAATTTTTAAAAAAGATACAGGTAAGCCAATTACAAATCTTCGGTGTCATGTCTAAGTCCTAAGAATAGAGGCAAATGCAACATTTTCTTCTCAATTAACAGGATTTTCAAATAATTAAAAGAGTTTGAGTGCTTATATGCTGAACAGATTTTTCAACCTATGGCCTTCATGACCATTTACGGCTTAGCATTTTCTCAAAACTTCTTCTACATTGTTGGCCAAACTATGTATTGTAGCTCGAAGCTGCATTGCAGAGAATTGATATTGTCTGTAATTACATAGCAGTATCTCATATTAATCATACTATAAATATGGCTGTCACTGTATATCTCCCATACAGTTGTAGAAAGACTATCCACATTTCACCAGATACCAGGTTCTGGTACAGGAAAGTGTTTATTCTATGGAAAACACAACTGAAGCTTAGAGCCTCTATTAAGGTAAATCAAATAACATCCTCTAGAATGGACGTGTTTAAACACTGGTTCGGAGACAGATATTTTGGCTTCCAAATATTGAAGGTCAATAATGCTGTTTGAATATAATTTAGAAAATTGTTGTATTCATCAGTCAGGAGAAATGTTGCAGAGGAACTTAAAAATAAAAGATGAAAATGAGAGAACAGGAGGAGTTTGGGGAGACATTTTATTTTACACATGGCAGCCTGCTATTACAACCACATATACTGTATCTTAAAACATAAAGATGTTTATATCATTACCTGCCATGCATGTTTATCCTGAAAATTAAGCTCCCTTTTGTCCACCAGCAATTTGTGAATGAATCTAGATGAGCACATGGAATGTAAAGCATAAGCCATAGCATATACAGCATTGTAGATGCTATAGCTATGGCCAGTCAAACTCATTTCAAAACAAGTCCCAGGTAGATTTTCCAACTTCTCTTTTCCTGAGCAAACATCCCCATCCATCTTGTCCAGAGCTGGGTCTGGGAACACACAGCCAAAAGCCTGTTGCCAGAAATCCCTGATAAAACCATCTCCTTTTGTGTTTGAAGGGTTTCTACTCTTAACAAATGACTTGAAACCTGGCAGATCATTCGAGTGAATAGTGAAGGATAATACACCATGGATTATGTCTGTCTCCCAATGATAGACCATTGAAGTGAGCTCCATCTGGGCTGTGACTATCCACACTTTGCCTTTTTGTTTATTTGTAATATGTTTTGAGAGATAGGAAAACCATCTCAAAAACACAATGAGATAAGATTCTCCATAGGCAACCACAACGTTGGCTTTGCTATTGCTGACTTTTTCATGTATTTGAGATCCTTTCTCTAGTCTCTCATGACTGTCAGTGATAGTTGTAAATTTGCTACTTCTTTCTATGAAAGCAATACAGATACCATTCCTGGAGAAGACCGGAAACACGGTTTGTACAAATCTTTCTCCATATTCATCATTGGAAGTAAGGATCACAATCCATATCCACCCAAAATGCAGAAGTAAAGAGAGAATGCCTGCATACTGAAGAGTTTCTTTAGGGGCCATCTGGTAGAAGGAAAGACCTGGGGGTTTATGATTTATCACCGGAGCAGGGCCATAGATGAGCTAAACATAGATTTTAAATTGGATAGATGTTAGTATTCATATTAGCACTATCACCATCATTATCATCATCTGCATTTATGAAATTACATGCCACTTTCAGGAGCTTCAAAGTTCTTCACATGCATCACACCAGCAGTCTTTACAACTATTTCGTTGGTAAACTTTATTATTTTTAAAATCTAGAAGCTCACACGCTATGGATAAGAAATTAGTAATAGAGTTGGTTGATATTGTAGCCAGAATAAAGTGCATAATGGTTCAACTTGTTGCTTCCCTCACAACTCCCTTTTCCTTTTTTTTTTTTAACCCAGCCGTGCCACATTCCACATGGGACTGGTAGAGTGAAATGTAGAGAGTCCAACAACACTTGCAGCCAGAGCCAATAACAGGCAGAGCCAACTATTTTTAGTTTTGCCTCCAACCTGCTCTTCGTTGAGTTCTACAGGGGTGACATTGAGACTAAGGAGGAGCAGCTCACAGGCAGTGCTTCATGGACTGGTTGTAAGTAAGAACATAGGCATATGATTGAAGGCAAACTGATGTTGGTGAGGAAGAGTCTCATTCACCAGGATCTACTGCTTTGACTATTACACAATACCAGCTAATGAAGGGAAAATATCTAAATGAACTGGGTGGGTTTATATTTGTATGCTCAAGCACAAGGAAATAAAAACATAAGGACATAACAGCCCTGCTGGATCAGGTCTAACATCCTGTTTTCACTAACCAAATGCTTATGTAAAATCTGCAAGCAGGATTTGAAGGAAACAGCACTTTCTACGCTTATAATTTCTAGCAACAGATATTCAGAGGCATACTGCTTCCAACAGTGGTTTACATGTGAAATTAAATAATTCTTCATCAAGATCAATTGAGGCTGAATCCTGAATTCCATTCTAGGTGTTTTGCTATTTAGTGATGTGGCTCTCATCATTTAGAATAACTTCATCATTATAACACTGGATACCCTTCATCAAACTGCAGGCTTGTAATATTTTCTTTATATGGAATTTGAATTTCTATGAAGGTTCCACTATGTTTTCAAGATCCTCATCCATAATCATGTTTCTTAGCTTACACTTGCCTTTTACCACAAATACACACGTTTCTACCTCCTAACCATACAATTTTATCTGTGTTGACAAAGGAAGTAATAAAACAAGTGTAAAAGGCCCATCCCACTTATACAGAGACACCTACACAGAATGTAACTTAACTGGGGAATCTTGTAGGGATCCAGTACAGTTGCCACATGAAGAGAAGTTAAAGGGTCTAATCCTCCGACAACTGCCATTAGTTTATTCTGGATGTTGCATATGTAATTGGGGGCAAATTTCTTCACTGTGGACATTAGCTGTATTGTGGCATGAAAGGTCCTCTTTGCATTGAAATAGCTGTCATAGATGTGGAAACCCAAGGTGTGATTGGGTAAGATCTGAGGGTCTTCATTGATCTCCTTTACCGCAAATGACAAGGCTAAGATGTGCTGGTAATTCTTAGGCACTACTCTAAATGGAACATTTAAGTGAATGTAAGAAGGTATGTTAAATAGATTGTTACAGTTACATTTTGAACCCCATGTTGCCCTCTTTTTTTCCTTAATATCCTTTGTTATTATTGCAGTACTAATGTACACATTTCTTCTTAGCCTTAGATGGTCTAAGCCAGACTTTCTCAACCTTGGGTCCCCAGATGATTTTGGCATACAACTCCCATCATCCCTGACCACTGGTCCTGCTGCCTAGGGATGATGCGAGTTGTAGGCCAAAAACATCTGGGGACCCAAGGTTGAGAAAGGCTGGCTAAGCAAAAATGAAACAATTCTTCTTCAGAATGCAACACTTTCAATACTAACATGTACTAAAATGAAATATGTGAGTCAAAATCTTCAGAAGCTGGTATACCCTCATTCTAATACATAGTAGATAAATAGATGAAGACCACTACTGCTGTAGCCCCCCCCAAACCCCACTCAAATAATCTATTTTTTTTTAAAACTTTTATAAAATTGTTCCCTGTGGTTCAGATCCCTAATTGAAACCCAAAACCTTTTTCAAAAGTTACTTACGCAAGCTCTTCAAACAATACTGGTGGAGGTTCTTGAACAAAGGTTATTGAGCTGGAGATGATGAAGGTCTGAGAAGCCATGCCACCAATGATGAAGTCTCCCAGCTGATGATACTTGTGAAGTGGTGGGTGTGGATCTCTTAATATGCATTTAATGTTTTGGCACTTACATGCCATGTGAGGAAGTAGTACAAGAATCAAGACTGTTAATGCCACCATTCTGAATACTAATCCTCTCTCTGAACAGTCTCCTATTCCATCTCAGGAGACTCAGGTGAATCCCTGTCTTTTCATAGTCTCTAGTAGCCTATCTAAATGTTCTTGTGGTTATTTATATCAGTCTTTGTAGAATGTGGGAATTGTTTTGATTCTGACCATAGCACATTCTCAGGGAGCAGGGAATTAATTACAGTCCTTTTCATAATTATCAGAGAGGGTGATCAATAATTTAAGTTGGTGCTCCCAATGGAAATTGCTGAAGAACAGTGTTTGTCATATCTGGAAAAAAAAGTTTTCTCTTCCACATAGTTGGATAGGAAGGGATCCAGCTTGAGTTTGGAACTCAAACACATGAGTTGGGAAGGTGGGGCCATGTTGTGCTTGGCCCTGGAACATTTTCCCCAACTGGCCTGGGGGCGGGGCTTGCCCCGCCCCAGCCAGTGGTGCCATGGCTGCCAATGGCCTTTAGCCAATCAGCAGTGTGGCAAGGTTTGGGGTTGAGGGCAAATATATGTGGCAGCGCGATGTGGGGAACTCCTCTTGCTTCACACTGCCGAACACCCACCCACCCAACCCATTAATTAGGTAGTCTATGGCCTTGCTTTGGACCTTGGTTGGTTGTCCTGTATACCTGAAGGAGCGTCTCCACCCCCATCATTCACCCCAGACACTGAGATCCAGCGCCGAGGGCCTTCTGGCGGTTCCCTCACGGCGAGAAGCAAAGCTACAGGGAATCAGGCAGAGGGCCTTCTTGGTAGTGGCGCCCGCCCTGTGGAACTTCCTCCCTTCAGATGTCAAAGAGATAGACAACTACCAGACATTTAGAGGACATCTGAAGGCAGCCCTGTTTAGGGAAGCTTTTAATGTGTGATATTTTAATGTATTTGATTTTTGTTGGAAGCCGCCCAGAGTGGCTGGGGAAATCCAGCGAGATGGGCGGGGTACAATTTATTATTATTATTATTATTATTATTATTATTATTATTATTATTGAACAGGGGCCAAGTAGGATTTTTTTCCATTGTGGCAGATTGGCTGTGGCCACTTGGTTTTTGCCTAGCCCTTAGCAATCGTCACAACTTTGTAAGGTTTGGTGCTTGGGCATTGGTTTAAGGAAATATGGGGAGGGGAGGTCTAGCCATCACCTGCCCCTCCAATTAAGGGGTATTCCGTTAAAGGAATCCTGGGGCCTGGGTCTTGTCTGAAGCCCGAGAGGGGTAAAGGCCATACCAGGACCTGGGGACTCCAGGGGTGAGCTCCAGTCAATACGCACTGATGGAGCTCCCTCTGCTGCTTGTTTACCCTTCCAGGCTTCCTGCAGGTTGGACAGGAGCCAGATATAGTTTCATACCAATGCCTAAGCCAATACCAGTCACACTTGTGTAATTTTTCAATAAAGTTGTGGCCAAAAAAATTTGCCCCTTAACATTTAAATTTAATTCTGAGTCACTTTGTCTTTATTTCCATTGGGGGGGGTGTTTTAGGGCTTGAAGCACAATGATGCAGTGCATGAAGAGAAAACTGTTCCCTGTGGGGAACATGATGATGAAGCAGATCCCTGCAGCATGAAGGATTTAATTCTTCACTCACCAGGTGATGAGCAGAGGGTTAAATCCTGCTCAGTTTGACTCTGTGCATGTGTTCCCTTACTGGAAAGCAGGTGCATGCAGCTAAAGCTCCTTCTTCCCACCGGACACTCCACCCCCAGACAGGCCTGGCTCACACTGGGATGCCTGACCTGGGGTGATCACAGACTGCCTCCACCGGACTAAGTTGAAGCCCATATCTCCTTCAAACTGGCTTGATTTAGTTTGGGTTTTGACTGAACCTGATGCAAATCCCTATTTGTTATGATGCATGCAACTGTACGATGAATTTGAAACTTCTGAGAGAAACTGATCACATGTAGTTCTTCATCCTGGCTCCCAGCTTTAAAAAAGCAGCAAGAGGCTCTTACTTGTAAATAAGAAATAGATCTTTATTCATGCAGATATAGATGATATAGAATGGATCAGCAGCAGACACAGAGCTCAGGAGTCATGCTGGCACAAAGGTTGGTTTGCCTCAGGGTTTCTCAAACTTGGATCTCCAACTGTTATTGGACTACAACTTTCACCATTCCTAGCTAGCAGGAGCAGTGATCAGGGGTGATGGGAATTGTAGTCCAAAAACAGTTGGAAGATTGGGAAACCCAGGTCTAGCTTGATATTCTATGCAAAAACCAGGGAGTACATTTAAGAGCTGAAGGAGCACTCACCAACATATGCACTGAGAGATAGATGATTAAGAGATGCATTCCTGCTGAACATCAATATGACCCTCACTGCCAAAATGTACTTTAGCTGAAATCTACGAAGAGGATAGAATATAGGTTTTTTTTTTGGGGGGGGGGTGTTTTAAATCTCACTATTGAACCCATCCTGCACACCTAAGATGTAAGGAACATAAAGGCATATGTTAACTTAGATGAGGTTTTATCTAGCAATACAGTAAAGCTCTGAATGATAATTCATATACAAGATTCCCAGGGTTGCAGACAATAGCAAAACAGAAAGACATTGAGATTATTCAGACCTTCCTTCTTATTAGTTGTTCCCTGTTGTTCAGCTCAGGCCTCAGAACAATGATATAACATTTGGGGAGAAAGATACAACCTAGGAGCCCAGCACTGGAGGCTAAGATAGAAAAGATTTCCACAGCTACCATATATTTCCCCTTTGAACTCGGGTAGGATGAAATAAAGGAGAGCCAAACACTGCAAAATACCAACATGCTGAAAGTAATGAATTTGGCTTCATTGAAACTATTGGGCAATTTCCTGGCAAAGAACGCCACAACAAAGCTGATTATGGCCAGGAAACTGATATAACCCAAAACACAGTAAAACATAGTCATAGAACCCTCATTGCATTCTAATACAATTTCTTCAGTAACTGAGTGCATGTCAACATCTGGGAATGGGGGAGAGGTTACCAACCATACGGTACAAATGCCTGCTTGAATAAGGGAGCAGGAAAGAACAATGGCATTGGCAAGACTTCTCCCCACCCACTTCCTCATTCTGGAACCTGGTTTGGTGGCAATAAAAGCAAGAACCACAGTAGTGGTTTTTGCCAACACACAAGAAACAGCCACAGAGAAGATCATGCCAAAAGTGGTTTGTCGGAGGAGACACAACACCTGCTTAGGATGTCCAATGAATAGCAATGCAGAAAGGAAGCAGAGCAGGACTGAGATAAGGAGAGTATAGGCAAGGTTGCGGTTGTTGGCCTTGACAATGGGAGTGTTGTGGTGCTTCAGAAATATTCCTAGCACCAAGACTGTGATCAGACAAAACAAAAGAGCAAAGAAGGCTAAACTGATGCCCAGTGGTTCTTTATAGGATAGAAAGGAAATGAACTTGGGAATACAGAAATCCCTGGTTTTGCTTGGATAGGTTTTTGCTGTGCATGTAGAACAGGCATTCATGTCTGAAAAACAAAAGGCATGAGCTTCATTTCAAATTGATTCCAGGCATCTGACAAATATACTGCAATGTTTTCTCTTCTACATCTAAAACAATCCATTCATATTAGGGTATTCCTTTTGTGTGAGGAGATGTTTATGTGAATTTCCATCCACCTTCCTGGGAATGTCATTATCTCATGCATTTTAGAGCTCTGTGAATCTGCAAGGTAGTGAGCTAAAATTAGAGACCTTTTTACGTTTATAAGCCCCGTTCCATGCCAAATAAGCATGGGACACCTTTGTCTGGTTGCGCTGTTGCCCCTAGATTGCAGCAAAATACTGGGCAAGGTTTAGCCCAGTATCTTCTCTGCATGGTGGGCTCATGGGAATAATCTGTCCCATGAGCCCTTGCTGCAGAGTGGAGGGAAAATCCTACATAAGGCTTCTTCCCTTGGAGGTCACAGCCGTTTTGGTTGAGAGGGCCAGAAAGGATTTCTTTTCTCTCAACCTGGTTGGCACCTGGTTGGGTTTTTTCTTCACCTTTCCCACAATGTAATTATGGTTATGCAGAATTATATTGTTTGTATGAGGGCTGAAATGGCTTTGGGCAGGATCAACATAGTATAGGAGGCCCTCATAAGGGGCCTGAGAAGAGGATTGACCACAACAAACCCAAGCGTGGGTTCGGTATCTGCCTGGTTGGAATCTGCACCCTGGTCCCCCAGTGAGACCTTGCTTGCTTGGAGTGCACCACAGCAAGGTTCAACACTAGCCGACTTCTGTCATACAGATTTGGAGCAATCCAAACCCAGCGGATCCATTCCATCAACATGGGGCTTGTGGAATGATGAACTGACCCTAGGACAAAATGCCATGCCAACCCTTGCCATGCCTGCTGCTGACAACAAAGAATGGCCCTGATTTTATCCCATCACCATTGTTCAGTCTGGTTATTTTGCTGCTCTCATGGGTCACATAATGTGCCTGCCTGGGCATTATTTTTATTTTGCTCATTTATGAAGTTTAGATAGTTTTTCCATTTTCATTTCCAAAGTGGTATACAAAAGATATATAAAAATAACAGAGCAGTATACCAGGAAAGGGTTTTTATACTATCTCATAATATAACATCATCTTTACTTGTTTTTGGACACCACAAGAATTGAATGTATGTGTGCAGATGAACACCAACTGGATGAAACTCATAGGAATTTCTACACCTTTTAATATAATTCCCCAATGAATAAGCTGAGTTTGAAGCACATTGGGGTTAGCATGTATACAATTTGGACCAAGTCTTCTGCATCTACTACATTCACTTTTTCTTCTGCTTTGTGGTGCTGAAATTTTGATGTGTTTCCTTGATCATGACCAAACTTTCCCCAGCTTTGTTCACTCTATTTCTTACCCTTCTGGTCTGAAAACTTTCCTTCTGGACATGGGATGCAATCATAGCAACAAAATGGTTTTCCCTCCTTCAATTTCTTGCTGGAACCGGGATAGCAACTCTCAGAACATAAAGAAATAGGCTGGACCTAATTAGTAAGTGAAAGAGTAGAATGATTATCTTGAGAAGGAGCCTCAAGTTCTCAAGATGATCTTCATGTATAACTGAAACCAAATTGAGACCACTCTCCCATAACTTCATCTGACATCCTTCTGAGATTTGAAATAACCAGTGCTGTGCAAGGTATTCCAAGTGTGGTCACGCCATAAGTATAGATATTGGCAGGTTTTATATTCACCCCTCTTCCTAATGATCCCTGATTTAGAATTTGCCTTTTTCACAGCTGCTGCACTACTTGATCAATATCTTCAGTGAGGTACACACATTGACCCGAATGTCTCTTTCATGTTCAGTCACAAATATAATGTGAGACCACAGTTGGAATGTTCAGAAGAGTTCTGGTTGCTGCACCTCAAAAAGAATATTGATGAACTGAAAAGAGTTCAGAGAAGAACAATCAAAGTTATCAAAGCGCTGGAGCAACTACATTCACTATGTCATCGTCATCATTAACAATCCCTTGAGCTTAATACACCATTGGAATAGAATCTTTAAAACATTTAAAAACAAATTGAAAGGAAATAAAACTTATGGGGAAAGATTACAACATTTGGGGATTTTAGGCTTAGAAATAAGGAAAATAAGGGAGGACACAGTAAGAATATATAAAATAATGCATTTATAAAACCAAAATACCATACACTGAGGCTGAATGTTGAAATATTCATGACAAAAGGATGTACTTCTTCGTACAACATATAATTAAACTCTAAAATTCACCAAAATTAGCACTGGCTTCAGCCCTGTATGCCTTTAAAAGATAAACAAATTCTACCAAGGACTACTAGCTAATTTCTACCACAACTGTTGCAAGCAACAATCATCTGAACAAGGCAGAGGGCCTTTTCAGTAGTGGCACCTGGCTTGTGCAATACCCTCCCATCAGATGACAAAGAAATAAACAACTACATGACTTTTAGAAGACATCTGAAAGCAGCCCTGTTTAGGGAAGTTTTAATGCTTGATTTTTTTTCATGTTTTCAATATTCTGTTGGGAGCTGCCCAGAATGGCTGGGGGAACCCAGCCAGATGGGTGGGGTATGTATGTATGTATGTATGTATGTATAAATAAATAAATAAATAAACAAACAAATAAATAAATAAATTTATTATTATTATTATTATTATTATTATTATTATTATTATTATTATTATACCTATCACTAGAAATTGCAAATGGAGAGAACACTACTGCACTCAGGTCCTTCTTTCAGCCTTCTCATAGATATCTAGTTACCTGTTGTGGCATTGCGTGTGTAATCAAACTAGCACAAACATATGTTTATTCTTTTCACCACATTTAATATATTCAACAGCAAAGAAAACAGTGCAGAGGTTTTTTGTGTCTTACTTTCTATATGTTGTATCATTTCTAATCAAAACTCTGTATTTGTCATGGGCTGAACATTGTCCATTTGATGAAACTGAATGGTTCCCAAAGCACTTCACAATTGAATCCTACCTGATTAAACCAATTGTGCCATGTGATGGCATCCTTGTTGATGGTGAACACTTGGTCTGGAGAAGCCTGAGGATCCATTCTCCCAACTTTCACTCTATGAAAGGATTGGTTTGAGGAAATAATCCAGTTAATAATATCAAATCCAGTCACTAACTCCCCATTCTGGTCAAAGGAGATCTTGTCTCCAGCACTGTTGTTAAAGGAGACAATTTTCAGAAAGTGATGGACCTGAGTTGAAAAAGAAAAGGAGCTTAGGAGAGGCTGTATTTCTGTGGAATCTTTCACAGTAAGTCATGCAAATGTCTTCCCTGGGTGGAAGCAACCCATTTACCTCCCATTCTGAATCACAGGACCCCAAAATCACACCAGGAAAGAATGGGTGAGAGAAGATATACATTAGGAGCAAAGGAGAAAGAAATACAAACATCAGGATCTGCTGCCGGATGGATACTGCCACCTAAGGCAATTGCCTCACTTTGCACTTTTGGCCAGTCACTCTTGAATTAAAGCCATTGAGTGTTTTAAATGTTAAAGAGTGCACTTTAAATTAGGTATCAAATGTATTTTCTAAATCCATCGCCTTTTTCACCATATACAATTAATTTAGCACTTCCTAAACTTATTCAACATTACTGGTCAAAAAACATAGTAGAGCTGCCCTTAGTAAACTGGATTCTGGCTGTTGTTTCAGAGTTTCAAAGGTTCTATCTTGCTTCCACTGGACAAATCCTTCTTCTAAATGTCACCTGTCTCTTGTACACACAACATTACTGAATCTGAAAGCCTCTTACCAGTAAATACACATTCTTCTTAACGGACTCACAATGTAGTTGTGGCAGTTTCTGAGAGCCAAGAGGCAGCATGAATCAGACATAGCATGAATTAGAAAATGTATAGCAGCAAAAGTATAATGTGTATATTTTAAGTTCACCAGTGGAAAAAGAGTGAAGCAGCTCAGTCAGTTGAGCATGAGACTCCTAGTGTCAGGGCTGGGAGTTCTAGCCCCATGTTGGGCAAATAGATTACCCTAGTGACACCTTCCAAATCTACAATTCTATAATCTCAGAATATGTTAACACTAATATAGAGAAAGAAGAGGGAAAGGAGAGAATGGGCCGAGATTGAGGTAGGTCTGCCTTAGTTTCAGAATTGTGTCCGGGTGGAATATTCTGAAAGTGGCTAAAATGCTCAACAACTTTGTCAATGCTCAATAACATTGCCCCCCCCCCAAAAAAAAAGCTGAACAATTTTTGTGTCCAGATTTTCAACTTTAGAAATATGGCAACCCTAGTTTGGGGAGACCTTTATTAGACAGAATAAAAAGAGACCTGCTAGATCAATCCAAAACCCTCCCAGGTCCAGCATACAGTTCTTATAGTAGATTACAGGATTGGACTAGATTACCCTAGTAGTCCCTTCCAACTCTACAATTCTACAGTCTCAGAGCCTGCTCACAGTAACATGAGAAAGAACATGCTAATGAGAGGATGGGAAGTGTTTGTGGAGACCTTTTATCAAACAGAATAAAAAGAGACCTACTAGATCAGTCCATAGCCTATCTAGTGCAGCGTATGGTTCTTACAATGGCCAACCAGATGTCAACGGGAAGCCCACAAGAAGGATCTGATTGCAGCATATTGCTATATATTCTGAGAGGTATGTTGCCTTCCAACAGGAGGAACTTCATCCCATTACCTGCAACACCTGCTGATTCTGAAGGTACATCCACCTTCCATCAACCAATGAGTGATGATTCAGTCGAGATGAAGCCATGGAATGTAAAGCATGTGCCACAGCATAAACAGCATTGTAGATGCTGTAGCTGTGGCCAGTCAAGCTCATTTCAAAAAATGTCCCAGGAAGGCTTTCCAGCTTCTCTTTACCTGTGCAAATATCTCCATCCACCTTGTTCCCATCTACACTTAGGAATACACAACCAAATGCCTGCTGCCAGAAATCCCTGATAAAACCATCTCCTGTTGTGCTCGAAGGGCTTTTGCTTTCAATAAATGTCTTGAATCCTGGCAGATCACTGGAGTGAACAGAGAAAGACAGAACACCATGGACTATGTCTGTATCCCATGTTCTTTGAAACACCATTGAAGTGAGCTCTATCTGAGCTGTTAATATCCACACTTTATTTATTGTACATTCTCTTTCTGAGGCATATGGTAGCCACCTCAAATACACAATGAGATAGGATTCTCCATTAGCAACCACTACATTGGCTTTGCTGTCAATGATTTTATCATTTATTTTGGCTCCCTCATGTAGCGTATCATACATTTCTGTGACAATGGTAAATTTGCTGCTTCTTTCTATGAAGGCAAAACAAATACCCTTCCCAGTGAATACTGGAAACACTGTCTGCACAAATCTTTCTCCATATTCATCATTGGATATAAGGACCCCAATCCATGTCCATTTGAAATGGAGAAGCAAATTCAGAATGCCTGCATGCTGAAGGGCGTCTTTAGGAGACATTTGGTAAAAGGAAAGGCCTGTGGTTTTATCATTCATCACTGGAGCAGGGCCATATATCAGCTAAATAAAAGGAAATAAGAATGAATGAATGAATGAATGAATGAATGAATGAATGAATGAATAGGAGCCAAACTTTGGACCACAGAATCTCTTTCTTCAAACTGTTGCTGTATAAGTTTTTAATTATGAGCACAGGGAGAGTTTCAGTGGAGGCTGTTTCAGTAGGGCAAATGGGGAAATGCTTTTCAAACCTCTGTCCTTTCTCAGAAAGTCTACACCTGCCTGCCATCGTAATTGCAAGAAGTCAGGGGATTTGTCTGCCTGTCGTTGGCTCTGGCTGTAATTATTGCTGATATTCCTGCCTTCCACCTACCTACCATCACTAGGCAATTTACTTTCTTCTGTAGGTGCTGCTATATTTCCAACACTCTCATTTATAATTATCTGTATCTCAACTTCCATTTGACATTCCTACACAAAGAAATATTTCCTTACATGCTTTCACCCACTTCAGTTTCCAAACCCACAATCTTGTCTGTGTGGTGAAAATAAGCACCTAATTAGATGAACTCCCATATTCTAGACAGAGATTTCTACACAACCTACCTGTGGAATCTTGTAGATATCCAATACAGTTGCAATATGATGAGAAATTAGAGGGTCCAGCCCCCCAACAACTGCTATTAATTTATTCTGGATGTCACATATGTAGTTGGGAACTATTTTTTCTTTTGAAGACATAAGCTGCATTGTTGCATGATAGGTATTCTTTGCATTGAAGTAACTGTCATAAATGTGGAAGCCCAAGGAAGTATTGGGTAAAATCTGAGAGTTTTCATTTATCTCCTTGACAGCAAATGCCAAAGCCAGGATGTGCTGGTAATTCTTAGGCACTACCCTAAAAAATGTACAGCTTATTAGGATATCCCACACATTGTAAAATGTGGACTATGTTGTACTGCCTATCCTTCCTTACATTATTTATGTACAAACTTTCTTTATTCAATTCTTAGCCTTACGTAGGCTGCACAAATATTAGACAACTGTATTCTCCTTTACAACAGTGCACTCAATATCCTTTATTGATAAGTTACCAATATAAAGTTCCATGTGTTATCATGAACCGTATGATTTGACATTTTCTGAAGGCTGTATTTGATGCATGTGAACACCTACTCCCATTCTTGATATATATCTAATTCTATGACATTACTGAATCTTTACTTAAGAATGCCTCAGAATACAGAACACTTAATAAGTTTTTGGTGAAGTACCTGCTCCAGTTTAAGATTAAATTTACATTTTAAGAACATGTTCACAGTGTAGTGATAACTGCACTAGAATTACAGTTGCATTCCGTATTTGGAGAAACTTCCATTTTTTGTAAAACTGTTGCATCTCCCTTGGCATCTCCTTCCTTATTATATACAAATATATAAACTCCCCAGCTCTCTTACAAAGACATTTTGAAAGTGTATAAGAAAATGACATCAGTCAGAACAAGTGGTAAGAAATACACATTAAGATAGCCTATCACTGATCATTAATATTTCTGGCCTCATTGATGGTAGTTTCTAAAATGTTTAAGAGGAGGAAGACATCACTAGTATTGTCAAAACCAGATGAACTTGATCTGTCTCCATTCTGAATATAATTAAATTAGTTTTTCTAGTTCACCACTTGAAAATTGTTTGACAGACTTGGGGAAGGACAGTAATTCACATCCTTAATGGAAACAGAAATTGTAACAGCAAACAATAACAACAGCAAGGTCTTACACGAGCTCTTCAAACAACACGGGTGGAGGTGCTTCAACGAAGGTTAGCGAGTTGGAGATTATGAAGGTCTGAGAAGTGATGCCACCAATTATGTTGCCTCCCAACTGATGATACTCATGTAGTGGATTGTGTGGATCTCTTACCATGCAGTTAATGTGAGGCTTGCATGGCACGTGAGGAAGTAGTACCAGTATGAAGACGACTAATATCACCATCCTGAGTACCAATTTTCTCTCTAAACACAGATTGTTCTATTCCCTCTCAGGAGAATCAAACATGTGGTTCCTTGATTTTTCTGAGTCCCTGCTTCTACAACTAACTATTAAAGTGAATATTTATATTATCCTTCATAAAATGTGTTATTACTTTTGCTTCTGTCCACTGAAAGCATTGCCAAGTAGTTGAATTAATTACAGTCCTTTTCACAATTACAGGAGTAGGTAATCATCAACTTAACATTGTTTCTTCCCAAATGGAGTTAGAAAAAGAGGAAGTTTGAGGCATCTGAACAAAGGAGCCTGCATAACAGTTCAAACTTCAGGTCCCCAAAAATGTACTTCCTTTTGACTGGCATGGATTTCCCAACATTCAGTTTTATTGGATTACAGTGCCATCAACACTTCTTAAGCAGTTCAAGTTGATGCTACAGTTTTCCCTCAGTGGGGGGAAACACATAGGCAAACCTCCAAGAGATGTGACTTCATGTGCCAGGAGAGCAGGAGGCTCCTGCTGATTTGGGTGAAGTAGAAAGTGCCAGTGATGTTGCCCTTTGGGTACTTACAGATGGCTTTGTGGGGTGGGGGATTCTTCCCAATGCTAGGGAAAGCAGCCCAGATCATCCATGGGTTTGGGTGGCAAAAGTCCCTGGGAAAGTCATATGTCTTTGTTTTGCCCATTGAAGCTCTTCAGATATGCTTGGAGTAAGCATGGAAGGATTTCTAGCCACCAATTTGTGTGGGCTGGTCCCAGGGGTTTCTAAATTACCTTATTTTTTGCTCCATAGGGCGCACCGGACCATAGGGCGCACCTCGTTTTTAGAGGAGGAAACAAGAAAAAAAATATTTTTCTGGTTTTCCTCCTCTAAAAGCCATTTTTTTTTGAGGATCAGCTAAAAGTTTTGCAGCTTTTTTTGCAAAGGGGGAAAAGCAAAGAGGAAAAGCCCCATTTTTATGGGGTTCAACTCACATTTCTGCAGCTTCTAAAGGAAAGGGAGCCTTTTCTAGCGTTTCCAGACAGATAATCTAATCAGCCAGTCACATGTCGCTGGGGAAACAAACAACCTCCCTCTGCAGCACATTCAACAATGGAGGCCTGGGCAAGAGGGCGGGACTGAAAGGGAGCCGGTACTCTTATCTCTCTCCCAATCTCTTGCTGATCAGCTGCTGAGCGGGGTCCTTTCAACACCCCCTTTTCTCTTTATAAAATAAAAAGCATGATCCTCTTTTGGCCCCTGGGAAATTCAGCTCCAGGGACCACCATTCACTCCATAAGACGCACAGATATTCCCCTTTACTTTTTAGGAGGAAAAAAGTTTGTCTTATGGAGCGAAAAATACGGTAGGTGCCTCCAGACAAAGCCTGGTGGCAGGATTTTGATTTGTGGTGTGGGGCAGCAGATGAAGTAGATTTGCCCTGCAGTAGCAAAGGGGAGAAAATTGAAGAGGTGTCCCACAGTGTTAGTAAGAAAGAAGATATGATCACAATTTTTCCAACATTGTTTCTTCATGATGCTCTGCAGGCAGCTATGGAGATTTCTTTCTTTTTTTAAAAAAATAATATTAAAAACAATTTTATTGAAATATCCTTAAAAGTATAGTCAAATAGTCATACAAACGTTATTACAGTATTACATTTGAAATTAAAGAATTACAAAGAAAGGAGTTACAGAAGCAAAAAGAAAAGGTAAGTTACCTTACACCATCAGTTAGATAAGGTAAGTTATAACACACAACTCACATGCAATTACATAGAATAGAAATAAGATAGAAATAAAAGTAAAAGTTACAAATTAAAAGACTTCCTAAAGTTCTGCTTCATGTTCCTTACAAATACCCCTGTCAATGCTGTCCCCCCCCCAATCAAGCTTATACCAAAATATTTTTATTTATGTCTATGTTTTCCTTATTCCTGTGAGTGAATCACTCCAAACAGATCAGCAGCTATGGAGATTTCTTTGAGGCAAGAATGTGAGGGAAAGCCAAAGAGAATTTGAACAGCTCCAGGAAGAAGGAACCTGCAATTTTGGCCAGTTAATCTACTGGAACTGAGAACTTTGAGAAACCCCAGGACAAAGAACTATACAGGACAAAGAACTTGGAAGTCAAATGGAATCTGTTCCAGAAATCTGTTCGACTTCCAAAATGTTTGGAAACCAAAGTGCAGCTTCTGATTGACTGCAGGAAGCTGCAGAAGCCCCGTCATGTGTTTGGGATCCAAAGAACGTTCGCAAACTGGGTTTGCAGTGTTCGGGAGCCAAAAAGTCCAAGTACCAAGGTGTTTGGGATCCAAGGTATGACTGTACAGACAATCACTTGGCACAGGGGCCTGTTTAGTGGTGTCCTCTTTGCATGGTTATGGTGAGGAAAACTATTAATGATTTTTAGGAATTATTCTGAATGTTTTATGTATGTACAACTGCAAACATCTTGTACTCAAGTTTCAATAATTGAAGCTGATACAGTACAGATGGAACAGACAGTGCTCTGGACCTCTCCATTTGGACTCCCTGTGCATTTAAACTACAGCTGTATAGGGAACTATGGAGGCAGTGAAACTGACAAGCAACAACATATCATCATAAACATATTAGGAACCTTGGAAAAGCAGGAGAGTAAACAGGAAACCACAATGGATATAGGAGACTCTCTAATTAATACACTTACCCTGTGTGAATTGAGGGCAATATAAATAGGTACAGAGGGGGAAGAGCTATGGCACTTGTTCCCATGTTTTTACTTAACACAGAACCCTAATGCCTGAATAGGGTTAAAGATATCTTCATGCTTTCCTTCTTATTAGCTGTTCCCTGTTGTTCAGCTCAGGCCTCAACACAATAATGTAACATTTTGGGGCAAAGATGGAACTCAGCAGTCCAGCACTGGAGGCCAAGATAGAAAAGATCTCCACAGCAACTAGGTATTTACCCTTGGAGCTCAGGTAGGCTGGAACAAAGGATAACCAAACACTGCAAAAGACCAACATGCTGAAAGTGATGAATTTGGCTTCATTGAAACTGTTAGGTAACTTCCTGGCAAGGAACGCCACAATGAAACTGATAATTGCCAGGAAGCCCATATAGCCCAAAACACAATAAAACATAGTCATTGAACCCTCATTACATTCCAGGACAATTTCCTCCATTACTGACCACATGTCAACATCTGGAAATGGGGGAGAGGTTACTATCCACACAGCACAAATGCCTGCTTGAACAAGGGTACAGAAAAGAACAAAGAAGTAGGCAAGTCTTTTCCCCACCCACTTCCTCATCCTAGATCCAGGTTTAGTGGCCATAAAAGCCAGAAGCACTGTGATGGTTTTGGCCAGCACACAAGAAACAGCCCCTGAAAAGATGACGCCAAAAGCAGTTTGTCGAAGGAGACATGTCACCTCCCCAGGCTGGCCAATGAAAAGTAATGCACAGAGGAAGCAGAGGAGGAGGAAGCAAAGGAGAGTGTAGGTGAGATTGCGGTTGTTGGCCTTGACAATGGGAGTGTCATTGTGCTTCATAAACATTCCTAGCACCACAGCTGTGATCAAAGAAAAAGAAAGGACCAAAAAGGTAAAACTGATCCCCAAAGGTTCTGTGTAAGACAAAAATGTAATGACCTTAGGAATACAGAAATCCTGTCTTTTGCTTGGATAGGTTTTGTCCGTACACGTAGAACAGTCGTTCATGTCTGAAAAACAAATTAGGTAACCACAATTTTACATACAAGCCAAACATATTGTAACTTTTTACCATATAAGGTTTTTTTAAAAACCAATTCATATTCGCGAATCATTTTAAGGTCAATCCTTTGAAATGTGTCCAGTTAGGAGATGGTGGAGTAGGTTACAATTCATTACCTAGCATCTTCATGAAGGTATTATGTTCTTTCGAACAACATATTTATTTACATATTTATCATTTCCTTTGTTCATTCCTGAGGCATTTCTCCTTTTGTTTTGAAGTGGAATAAGTGGTATGCAAATGATATGGCACTTCCACTCACATTATGTAACATTGATGGAGGAAAGGAGTCACATAAGGAATAATCTTCCACAAGTGACTATCCCAGAACAGAAGTCAGTGGCTATCCAACAACATGCTAAGAATAACTTTCATGAGCTGTTAAGTAACAAGATAGGCAGCACAACAAAACTATGCTCAAGTGTTTGCATGAATGCTTCTAAGGGGATTAAACTGAATGTACTTAGAAACCCCCTTCAGCCACTCATGCCAAATATTTAAAGAAATGAGTCCACACATCTAGAGGTTGAGGTGTGAATGTCCATGTACTCCCATACCTCCACCCATTGTTTCAGCCCAGTTTCAGGTTAATGCCCGAACACGGCTCAACACAATCCCTTATTTTGTAGTATTGAACACCTCGTGCCTACCTTTATTGGTTGTCAGAGTGAACTACTGGTGAAAGCCATTGTGAATGGCTCATAGCTGTCAACTTTCCCCCTTTTTAAAGGGAAATTCCCTTATTCCGAATAGGATTCCTCGCAAGAAAAGGGAAACGTTGACAGCTATGGAATGGCTAGATCTCTAAAGTTTGCCCGTTTCATTTGACCAGCTCTATTTATCTAATGCCAAAATCTCACGTCTCAAGCAACCAGCTTGTTTCTATGCATTTATTTGTGTTTGCTTTCCTATGTATTCTATGTATCATTCAGTGGGGGCTGGATGCAGAATCAGTGACTTGCAGACAGGATGACCCAATTCACTCATATCCGCACAAGATCCCCCCTCCACTGAACACATATGTGGTCCTTTTTTACCTAATGATAGCTGGTTGGCTGGTGAGTGAATATTCCATTTAGATACCACTATTCACAGTTATTTTATATGCAATTTATTTTGACTTAAAGAAACACCTGAACATATAACAGGTGTGAGAGAATAACTGATAGCACCACAAAGCAAGTCCAATACATGTCAAACAAGTTTTGCTAGAAAACAATTTTCACAACATTCATTGCAATATTTAAATATACTTTTTTTTACGGTACCCTAATGAAGGTCTGGTGTTTGAAATATGTTGGGATTTATGTTTATGCAATTTGGAGAAATAAATTAGTCTGCTGCATCCTCTTCATTCTCATTTGTTTTCGCTTTGTGATGCTGCACTTTGATGTGTCCTCTGCATTCTCGCCAAATTGCGTGATAACTTTGCACAGCATATTTCTTACCCTCCTGCTCTGAAAACTTTCCTTCTGGACATGGGGTGCAATCATAGCAGCAAAATGGCTCCCCCTCTTTCATTTTCTTGCTAGAACCAGGATGGCAACTCTCACTACATACAGAAAGAGGCTTAACCTAATCCAGAAATGAAAGAGCAGAATGTTAATCTTGAGAAAAATGAGTTCAGATGTACACAGATATAGATAGATGTAAATCTATACAGTATATCTATCTATATGTATATATATCCACCTATGTACATCTAGATGTACATATATCCTGAAACTGAAACTTGAACCATTGTTGAATACCTTAATCAAACACCACCATGTTAATGTTGAACATCATAGGAGCATTATGGTGTGTTCCATGACCTATATGTATCCATTCAATTGCCACTAGACCGAGAAAGGAGTCATATAACTAGGTCTGAAAGATCCTCCATCTATTTGCAATATTTTGTATGCTACCATGGACATTTAAATGCTATCAAGGTGCTATGGGATGAAGACGTGGAAATTATGTTACATGTATTTAATTTATGCCACAATGCTATTGCTGGAAATTGTAGGAGTGTGTTAGTATTGTCTATGGGATTTCCACCCAATTATCCACTATAATGTGGTTTCAGTCTTTCAAATATTACCGCAGTGGTGTGATGTGAAAACATGCAAACATATCTTCAAAAAGGTTGCCCATCCCAGCAGTAGATGCTCAACAGTATTATCCCACATTTTAAGACTTCAACCTAGTATGAAAAACAGAATGCTTGTCTGAAGCCTAGTATATTTGGGGCACAAATGAATAGGTATCAGGCATGCTGACTTGGGAAGGAGATGGGGTGTGTGTGTGTCTGATGTTGCCCAGAACATCACAATGTCACGTAATCTGAAGACCCTACCTGGTTAAACCAATGGTGCCATGCTATGACATTCTCATTGATGGTGAATGCTTGGTCTCGCGAAACACGTGGATCAATCTTCCCAACTTTCACTCTATGAAAGGATTGGTTTGGAGAAAAAATCCAGTTTATAATATCATATCCAGCGATTAACTCCCCATTCTGGTCTAAAGAAACCTTATCACCAGCGCTGTTGTTAAAGGAAACACCTCTTAGATAGTGATGGAGCTGGATTGAAAAAACAAACACAAAAGTTTAGGTAAGGCTGTGATTAGACAACAGTGTTCTGGATCTTTCAGAGTATAAGACCATTGCCTCTTTGTCAAAACTGATTTCATTTTTTTTTTCAGGCCAACAATGTCATAGGCCATAGTTGGGGAACTTCCAGCCCATGTGCCTATTCGATCCTGCATCGGTCCAGTTAGGCCCATATGGCCATTTCCAGAAATCACATCCACCTGCCCCACACCTGAGGTCATATGTGATGTCAGGTGTAGGGCCCTAATGTGACATTCCTGATTGGTTCTTGGCAAGGGAGGTTGCTGTCATCACCAAGCAGTTGGTGGTTGGTGATAACAACTTTGGAAGGATCTGCTGTGCTACTGAGCTCCCCACACTGAATTCACTAGCAGAGCTAACCCCAGCCATAAGCAAGACTTAAAGTAACCACCTATCACTTGACAGATGGTGAGTTGCCAATAGCCAGATCCAGTTCCTTCCCGCTGCCATGGATAATAAGACAATATTTTTTTCATATTTGAAAGTTTATAATAAATTCAGTTAAATTTCAGTTGAGAGGATCCATTCATAGAGAATCCTCTCAGTATTGCATTGCCTATTCAGTGTAGGAATCCAGAAAAAAATGAAAGAGAAATGGGAATAAAAGGAATGGTAAAAGTTCATTCGGGGTAGAATTCTTGCATATGTTTTTCTGTCTTCAGACAATTTGAGTCTTTAAGTTTAAAGATAATAATCATATGGGGAAATAAATTAAACTGCTCACATTCCACTGTGCATGTTTTGATGTTTTCTTAGTGTGTTAAAGAATGTTATATACTTAATCACAGCAGCTTGTATCATTCTGAATTCAAGGATCATTTGGATGAATCTGAATTGAATGGTGAACTGAATGAAAACAGAACTAGTTCATTTTGTAAAGGGTCTAAGGTGAACTGGAATTAGTTTATGGACATGGGGAACTGGAACTGTTAAAATAATTATTATTTATCAATTTATTATTAAAAGTAAATATTCTGAGCTTTGGTCTTTTTTAAAGAGTCATGTGTATTTCTAGCTCATGTGGAAAGGAAGAAATATTAAAAATGGAGCAAGCAACGTGACCTTTTGGTCCCCCCCCCTACAAATCCATTACCTGCCACAACTTTATATTTGGAAATTTCAGTCCTCCATCAATAGCCATTGTTCGATATTTGTGTCTAGATGAGGACATTGCATTTAAAGCATGGGCCACGGCATACACTCCATTGTAGATGCTGTAGCTATGGCCAGTCATGCTCATTTCAAAAAATGGCCCAGGAAGATTGCTCAGCTTCTCTTCCCCTGTACAAATATCCCCATCCACATTGCTCATTGCTGAATTTGGAAATACACAGCTGAATGCATGTTGCCAGAAGTGTCCTATAAAACCATCTCCTTTGGTTTCGAGAGGTTTTCTACTGTCAATAAATTGGTGAAATCCTGGTGGGTTATTGGAATGAATTGTGAAAGATAGAACACCATAAAGGATGTCTGTATCCCAGGTCCTTTGATAAGCAATGGAAGTCAGCTCCATCTGGGCTGTTACTATCCACACTATGCCTTTCTGTTTATTTGTCATGTGCTCTTGCCCTGATAGATATGGAAACCATCTCAAAAACATAATACTATGAGATTCTCCATAAACCACTACCACATTGGCTTTGCTGTCAATAATGTTATCATGTACCTTTGCTCCCTGATTGAACATGTCATTAATTTCAGTGAAAATCATATGTGTGTGACTTTTTTCTATGAAAGCAAAACAGATGCCACTTTGAGAAAACTCTGGAACCACAGTTTGTAGAAATCTATCTCCGTATTCATCATTAGAGGTAAGGATCCCAATCCATGTCCACTTGAAATGCAGGAGCAAAGAGAGAATCCCTGCATACTGGCAGTCTTCCTTGGGGGCCATCTGGTAGAAGGAAAGCCCTGGTGTTTTATCATTCATCACTGGAGGAGGGCCATAAATAAGCTAAAGATAGATGTGGAGGGGAAGAGAAGATAATAGCATTCATTTCATGCTTCCAAGTGTTGAAAGTAATTCACAAATATCATATCAGTAATCATTAGAACATGGTTGATTCTTGTCACATTTTCATATGCATTGTCACCAGGTATTAGTTTGTTCAAACAATGTGTTGGTATTTTTATTATTATTACAAGAACAGTGAGAGAACAAGTACTTCTGAGGGAGCGTTTACATTGTCTTGTTTCTGATTTATGAATAACCCACTTGGCTGTATTTCAGAGGGAAGATCTGATGCTCACTCAAAAAGAATGCCCATCTCAGCATGCATCTCTGTCTCTGCCTCTTTCTTCTTCCTACCCCATCTCTTTCAAAACAGTTAAAATCTTATATTCTGCACACACACACATAGACCAACACATATACATCCTACCTGTGGTATCTTATAAGTATCCACAACAGTTGCCACATGAAGGGATGTTAGGGGGTCCAATCCCCCTATGACCGCAATCAGGTTATATTCAATATTGCATTTGTAATTGGGAACAAACTTATTCAATGTTTGTATAAGTAGCAAAGTTGCATGGTAGGTCCATTTTATAGTGAAATAACTGTCATATATGTAGAAGCCCAAGGTGACATTGAGTAACATCTGAGGGTTTTCATTGATCTCCTTGACTGCAAATGCCAAAGCCAAGATATGCTGATAATTCTTAGGCAACACACTAGAATGAGAACCACATTCTGTATTATTGGAAATATCAGGATTTATTTCACATGTTCACTTATAATACAATAGCAAGCACACCTTCCCTGCTCCTCAAAACAACAGAAGAAGAAGAAGAAGAAGAAGAAGAAGAAGAAGAAGAAGAAGAAGACGAAGAAGAAGAAGAAAGAAGAAAAAGAAGAAGTCCAAAACAGAAGAAGAAGAAGAAGAAGAAGAAGAAGAAGAAGAAGAAGAAGACAGCAAGGATAGCAGGATATGAGACATAGACAAAGACATGAGATGGGACAAAGATATCATGAATAAAACTGGGGAGAAGCAGAAGGTGATGTGGGGGGAGCTTAAATTCCAGTTATGAAGTCATTTTATTTTGACACTCTTTTAACTGCTTTGCTTTTTGAAAAAAGAAAACCCAATCAAATGCACCAATGACAGTTTCCAGTACACAATATGAGAGAGAGAGAGAGAGAGAGAGAGAGAGAGAGAGAGAGAGAGAGAGAGAGAGAGATCTCCTTACACAAGCTCTTCATAAGATGCCTGTGGGGGTACTTTTTTGAAGGGTATGAAATTGGAGACAATGAAGCTGTGAGAAGCAATTCCACCAATAAAGAGGTCACCTGACTGATGATATTCATGAAGCGGAGGGTGTGGATCTTGAACCATGCATCTGACAATATGGGCCTTGCATGCCATATGAGGAAGCAGTAACAGAATCAAGAAAACAATATTCACCATTTTCAGTACCATTTTGATTCAACTATTGCCATCTTTGAAGGTTTGAATTTAAAATAAAAGGCAAAGCATCAGAGATCAAACTGGAAGTGTCCTGTCTGTTCTTTTCCTAGCCCCTGCACCAAATGCTAAATGATATATTTATATCACTCCTTCCCCCCCTTCTTTTGGCAACTGCAATTTCACATGGTGTTTCTTTAAAGCAGCAGCATGAATTGCAGTCCTCGTGATAATTAAAGGGGAAGGTAATAACCAGTTGAAAGTCAGGGATTACATGTGGAAATGCTGAATAAAATCCCTCTTTACATCTGAACAGACATTTCCCCTTCCACTTAACTGAGATGAGAATTTGCCTTAGAGACAATAATCACAGGTGCTAAACATGCCTGAACATCTGCCCCAATTGACCACTGAGTCTCATTTAATTTAATCTGATTCACGCCCTGCTAAATGGGGTTAGAATTGCAGCTGAAATCACTAATCATCTATTTGTGCATAGAAGTGTTCTCTCAACTGAAGGTGTCCCAGGTAAAAAAATTCCATGAAAATCTGTGTCTTGAATCTATGTTTTGTACCATGTTGGTTCTGGCAACATATGTGCAGTCAAACAACACAAAGAAAGCTTTCAGTTGAGCCGATTTTTAATTTTTAAGACCTTTATTTCTTTCCAGATTTGAGGACTATCTTTCATTATTTGGCATTTTTGTCTGCCATTATTTCAATTATTTTTGGTATGTGTATGTGTTTACAATATATATCCAAAATCCCACTGCTGCTCCCAGTCCCAGACTGCTTAGACTCCCAGCGAGTAACTTTACCCAATGGATGAGAAGATTGGAAGTCACTCTGAGAATAAGAGGGGTCAAATCTTGAATCAAACACGAGAAGCCTACAGATGATGCAGCATCAATAAGCCTATGTTGTTGTTGTTGTTCAGTCGTTCAGTCGTGTCCGACTTCGTGACCCCATGGACCAGAGCACGCCAGGCACCCCTATCCTCCACTGCCTCCCGCAGTTTGGCCAAACTCATGCCAGTCACTTCAAGAACACTGTCCAACCATCTCATCCTCTGCCGTCCCCTTCTCCTTGTGCCCTCCATCTTTCCCAACATCAGGGTCTTTTCCAGGGAGTCTTCTCTTCTCATGAGGTGGCCAAAGTACTGGAGCCTCAACTTCAGGATCTCAATAAACCTATGAGGATGGCTAAATGATATAACAGTGTCTTTTACTATGGATAGTCTTTCACACTCCCAGCTAGCTCACCCCAACAATTGTGGCACAGCCACTCAGATGGTTGACAGTTTACAGAGAGCCTTTGCATTTACAAGCAAGACTTCTCATCAAGCTTTCGATGTGGGAACTATTCAAATTGAACTTGAATACAGGAAGAACTGTAACAGTCACATGACACAGTTCCTAGCTGTTGTTGAGAAGTTGAAACTAGCAAATTTTAAATGGAACAGATTGAAGGTTTGCTACTTTGTGGGGTAACTTGGAAACAAAGTTAGAGACATCCGCCACTCGCTTGGTGGAAAGTCATTAAAATAAATTAAGGTTAGATTTAATGCAATGTAAAGCTGACAAAAAGTCTATAGAATATCTCTCTCTCCTGTAACATAGATGAGGTACCACTGTTATATGATGTTTCCCAGAACTCCAGGTATTTCATATATCCAAAAATGCTTTCCCAGTCACCTTTGCCAGATGCACCCTGCATACTTTTGGTGGTTAACGAAGGCAGTGTAGCACTATTAGTACCAGGAACTGGGCACAACCCCTGCTTGAGGCACCATTGATGAAATTGACAGTCACTTCTGGGGCATGCCTCAAGATCCAACTGCTGTGGGCGCTGACCCGGGTGTAGACACCAGGACGCTTAGGGGCAGCACAAATATCCCCCCAGCTCACCACACCAGCCACAAGCCAAGCCCCACCCCATGGGCAAATGAGTGGTCCTCCTGAGTCCCCCTGTAAAGAAAAATAAAGGAATAAATGGTTATCCACCAGGAAAACATATCCCCAACCCCACCACTGCCACCACCTGCATCTTATGCAGGAAGTGCTAAATGTCCTCTCTTCAGAAGCCCTGGAGATGAAAAAAAGCAGAAGTGTTTCCGTGACTCTGGAGAGACCAGATTGGTGACTCACATCCTCCTATATGGCTCCTTTTATTGTGAATGGTGCACAATGTCTATTGAACCTTTCTTATCAAATCTGCCAGGATGATCAGATGCATTTTATATCTTTTAGCTCCTACTGGATCAACATGCATCTCTCCCCAGGGGCGTAGCAAGGGGGGGGCGGCCGGCCCGTGTTCCATAATGGAGGGGGTGACAAATTAGCAAGGAACATTTAAAAAAAATGGGGGGGGGATTTGAACTTTTTTTTGAAACTTTTTTTTTTAAATGCCTGCTCCGAAGGTCTTATCTTAATATACTAGGGATTATATAGCTATATATGAAATTTCATGTATATCGGTTAATATCTTGACCCTCCTCCACCAAAATAGCTGTTCACTTGGCTGTTTTCCTATGTCATGAAGGCTGAAATTTCAGTTCAGAGAACACTTACTGTTCCCAACCCTAACCCTGTGGAAAGCCATCTAATTAGACTTTAATTTGATTTTGAGATGTTTTTAGGAGGTAATTTAATTATTGTTTGATTTTATACCAATGTTATGTATCTGATGTTAGCCACCCTGAGCCCGACTTTGGCCGGGGAGGGCGGGATATAAATAAAAGTTTTTTATTATTATTACTTGTTATTATTCCTTTGTAAGAAAATATGAAATAACATAGACATGTTTTCAGAGAATAACTATCAATAGCTGTTAGACATGATGACTATATCCTACCTCCAGAGGAGGTGATATGCCCCTGAATACTACTTGCTGCTTATCAAAAGTGGTGAGAGTGCTGTTGTACTCAGGTCCTGCCTGTGGGTTAGCCATGGTGAGAAGAAGATTGCTAGACGAGGCGGGTCTTTGGCGTGATCCAGCAGGATCTTCCTAAGAACATGGCTGGATCAGGCCAAACACCAATCTAGTCCAGCACTCTGTTCTCACAGAGACCAACCATATGTCCCATCTATGTTTCCCAGTAACTGGTATTCAGAGGAAGTAATATCAGGTAATATTGTACCTGGCAGGCATCCCTTTTCCCTTCCAAGTATCCTGCACACATCATGTCATCCTTGATTACACTAGTACTTGGAGTTTTTTCATCTTTGTAGTCACTGTAAAGGGCCTCACAGGTAGCTGTATCCATCAGTGGAAGCAGCACTTCCTGTAGGAGCTCTGGCTCAGGTAGTGGGACTGGGAGGGAGAGAGAAAGAGAGAGAGAGAGAGAGGTGGGAGATAATGCAAATTTGTCCAAGGCGTACTTTGACCAAAGCCTCGTTCCTGAAACCTGCTTTGCACTTTTTGAAATGGGCATTTCTGGCTTCTAAACTCTAATGAGTTGACAAACTGACCATGAGTGTTTCCATTTTAACCACCATTTATACTAACACAGAGGATGGAATACATGTTCTCCCTGGGATTTCTTTCTGTATTAAAAGCACCCACCCACACAAATGACCCGCCACCCTAAGGCAAACATCAAACACAGTGATTTGCCAGGGACAGGTAAAAGAAAGCAGGAACTATCTTTGGTAAATAGGTAAATCTTTGGTAAATAGGGACTCTAACAAATCTGATGCCTGCAGGTGGCAGGCTTGAGTAGCTTGGCACCCTGGCACCCTTGAAGAGCCCATTACTGATTTGTGTCCTGGGTTTCCTTTGGAAAGGTTTTTCCTGGTCCAGTGCCTTGAGCAGTGTCAGGTGACTGGGTCTAGCCGCCATTTTAATGTCCCAAAATTGCAGGGCATTGTGGAAAATAAAAGTGAAAGTGGTGGTGGTCCTCTTGCTGCTCACCAGTCATTTCCAGGCAAAGATTTCCCAGCAGCACAGGAGAGTGGGGCACAGCAGAGGGGCCCTTCCAGGGGCCCATCAAATGTGTAGTGAGCCCTGACTTCCTCACCTCCCGACTGGATGTTTCCCCAGCCTGCGACCCAACACCCCAACCTGGGAAGGAAGGAGATGGAAGGTCCTGGGATGCAGGCAGGCTGGATGCGGTGGGTGAAGTTGACGGGGCCTTCCAGTTCCATAAGCGCAATATCATTGCCATCCCTGTATCCCAAGAAGTCAGAGTGGATGATGATTTGCTTCACAAGAACTGACACAGCTTCAGATCCAGGGTATGAGAGATTGTGGGCTCCCAATACGACGACAAACAAGGAAGGATCTGTAATACTATAGACAGAGATGCTGGCTAATAAAATACAAGAGGAGAGTGCAGTAGTGCATTCAGAGCTCTGCTTTCAAGGAAACTGTCAATAGGGTACAAAAGTGTGAAAGAAGAAGAGGAGAAGAAATGAGAGCAGATGAGTAAAAAAAAAAAATACTTTGAGAGTCCTGTGAGAAAGGAAAAGGGGAAGACACCTTCAAAGGCACATTCCAGCCAGAATGAGGATGAGTCAAAGCAGGATTAGCAAGGGGGGGCATAATGAAGGGGAGGGGGCATGGCCTGGGAGACTCCTGAGGGGTCTGATAAAGAGGAAAGGAGGGTTGCATTTGGCCCCTTGGACCCGAGGTTCCCCAACCCTGATATATAGCAAATGACAACCACCTTGGTGAGGAAATGAGAGAAGATGGCTACCAGAATGCCTGGATTGTCTGAAAGGGGAGTACCATTTTACAGGTAAAAAAAACAGAAAAAGATGGGAACAAGGTCTCCAGGTTTCCCCTAAGAAGATAGATAAGTCTGAGGGCTCTCTTCTCACCTGCTAAAGCAATGTGCAGCTGTGAGTACCCAGCGTGAGGCGATGAGGGTTCCCCCACATTGGTGTGAGTCGAATATCCGCAAGCTGGCCTGCCATGGCCAGGCACCCACCTCAGCCTCCTCACCACCTACAATGCGGGCAGAGGGGACCAGTTGGCCACAGGCTGTGGAGAGAGCAAGATGGGCTGGTGAGCATATTGGAAATGATACCCCCCCCCAAAAAAAGACAAAACCCATCACAGAAGTTGTTACTCACCTGGTGATGGCTCAGCTTCTCTAATACCTGCAAAGACAAGGGAGGAAAAAATTATTAGAAGCCTCAACTTTCCATCATTTTTGGCCACAAATGGTTGTAATGAGAGAGTGGCTGTATGCAAAGGAGCTGTTTTATATTGAATAGGATCACTGGAACATTTAGCTCAGTACTGTCTAGTCTGAGTTACCACATCCCTGTATGGTCTCAGGTCCTCCTTTACATAGAGGAGGCTATGTGTCCCACTTTACAAAGTATGGCTCTTTATTTGCATTATAGAGTTGTAGAGTTGGGAGGGACCACAAGGATAATTTGGTCCAACCCCTGCAATCTAGGAATATTTCGCCCAACATGGGGCTCAAACCCATGACCCTGACCTGAATTATGAGTCTCACACTCTACCGACTGAGCTATCCTCTCAGCTGTCAGGAAGTATCCTCTGTATGAAGGACATTATCTGATCATAGTCAAGTTTAAAGATAAAGAATAATGAGAAGAGAGAGCAGGGGCCTTGGAATAGGCCAGCAAGGCTTAGCACCTGGGCAGCAGACACAGGCCCCCTAGTCACAGCTGCCCCCTCTATGGTTTGATATGATTTGATATGTATTGTATTTCTGCTTGCAGTAATTATTTATACATTTGCATTAATTCACATAAATTAGCGTATGCAAAATTTGGGCAAATCTATATCCTCACTTATCCTCTTTTTAAAAACGCATTTCCTCTTTCTGATGATGTGTAAGTGTCAGGGCTGTCAGGCAGGTGGGTTCATCTCCAGGTCAGAATGAAGACTCGGACTTCCGGTCTCTTGTGGGAAATGGCTGCCTCCCACACGAATGGAGCCCAGCCGTGCTAGTAATTCAGGGTTGATATGGGTGTAATTAGACCTGGGTGTAATTAGACCTGGCAGACTCCCCAGGGTAGGAGAGGACTGTCTCACAGGCCCGCAGATCGTCTGTGATCTGTCAGCTTGCATCCAGGTACGACGGCAGGGATGCTGGGTCTAAGAGCATGGCACGGCTGGCACTCTCCAGAGCCACTCCTACACGCAAGGGACACATGTTTTTCATAATTATAAGGTTTTTTGGGGGGAGAGGAACAGGCATGTTCCAGATGGAGGGGGGGGACTCCTAAATTATACAGTCGTTGGATGCGGAATTTCAGACTTTAAACGGACTCTCATCTTGAAACGTGGATTGAGGAGGTGAGCAACCACTAACTTTTTGTACTAGCTATATTACATCATGATTTGGCGAAGCTCAGCCAGAAAGAATTTAATTACTTAAACAAAACACAAGAGGCGAAAATTATAATTGAATGCATGATACACAGCCCTCAATGGAAAACTGGCAAATGGAGAAGCTGGCAAAGCAAGATCAGATATGACAGCTCGGGCTGAAGATGGTAACAAAATGGTGATTATTATTGCGCAGTTACAAAAGAAAGGGATTCTTATGGAAAAGAGCTCCTTTGGACTTGGGGTGTACAGTGGTACCTCGGGTTACATACGCTTCAGGTTACATATGCTTCAGGTTACATACTCCGCTAACCAGAAATAACGCTTCAGGATAAGAACTGAAATTGTGCTCTGGCGGCGCAGTGGCAGTGGGAGGTCCCATTAGCTAAAGTGGTGCTTCAGGTATTTCGTTCTAAAATATAACTGGTTGTATGGATTATTTTTATGCATGATTGTGGTTAGAAATTGTGGACAGAAGGATGGAGAGCGCTGGATCCCACTAAACCAGGATTTGGCGGGGGCGGGGGGGGGGGGTGAGCAGCAGCTTCTCCGCTACAGTGGAGAAACTGCTGCTTGCCTCTCCACCACCCCCACCTCCCACTAAAGCAGACTTTGGTGGGCGGCGGGTGGTGCCAGAAGGTGGTCTCAACTAGGGTGCAAGAAACCCTAGCACTGGTCCTGCCTGAAGGAGCATCTCTACTCCCATCATTCAGCCCAGACACTGAGGTCCAGCTCCGAGGGCCTTCTGGTGGTTCCCTCACTGCAAGACGCGAAGCACAGGGAACCAGGCAGAGGGCCTTCTCGGTGGTGGCACCTGCCCTGTAGAACGCCCTCCGATCAGATGTCAAGGAAATAAACAACTATCCAACTTTTAGAAGACACCTGAAAGCAGCCCTGTTTAGGGAAGTTTTTAATGTGTGAAGTTCTATTCTGTTTTTAATGTTCTGTTAAAAGCTGCCCAGAGTGGCTGGGCAAATTATTATTATTAATAATACCACCACTGGTCTTTCCACATAATTCAGTAAGATCACCAAATGTAGTGGAATTTCACAACCTAAACCTTCAACCTACTCCCCCCCCCCCAAAAAAAAAAGAATTCAGATCTGCCTTGGGAGAGCCTGGAAAGTGAAAGCAGAGAAGAAGAGATTGCTCTGAGGATTCCTGCACACACCCCAGCTTCACATTCTGAAAGCAGGTGTGCTGAGACAGAAATATTCTCTTACCAATCAGAATGGAGAGGATGATGAGCTTCTGTATCCTAAGACAATACAGCATCTTCCACTTAAGGACCTCCTGACTTGACTGAGTGACTCTCAACAGAGGCACCGCTCAGCAGGTAGAGGAAATATAGAAGAATATAGCTAGAACTGCAACCTACCCTCCTCGGTGGACTTTGTCCTCCCTGTAATGTTGACTCACCACAACAGCCCCTAGGAAGTTGTCTGTTGCTATTGACTGGGGATTATTTCTTTGACATAAACCTCACCAACAGGTAGGATTTCTTAATCCCTCAGCACAGGGCAGCACAGGGCAGCACAGGACCCTCAGCACATGGCAGGAGAGAGAGCAGGGATTAGCTGTCTGATTTAGGGCAGGCTACATTCCCTGGGATGCGGGTGGTGCTGTGGTCTAAACCACAGAGCCTAGGGCTTGCCGATCAGAAGGTCGGCGGTTCGAATCTCTGTGACAGGTTGAGCTCCTATTGCTTTGTCCCAGCTCCTGCCCACCTAGCAGTTCGAAAGCAGGTCAAAGTGCAAGTAGATAAATAGGTACCACTCTGGCAGGAAGGTAAACGATATTTCTGTGCGATGCTCTGGTTCGCCAGAAGCGGCTTAGTCATGTTGGCCACATGACCCGGAAGCTGTACACCGGCTCCCTCGGCCAATAAAGCGATATGAGTGCCGCAACCCCAGTCATCCATGACTAGACCTAACAGTCAAGGGTCCCTTCACTTTAACCTTTACATTCCCTGGGGGGGGGAGAAAGTATGGTTGTTTGGGCATAAGTATGTAAGTGACCCAAGCCATTTTGCTGCCTGAGGGGAAGGACAAAATGGTGCATTCCCCATTCTGTGCACAAAATCCAAATGGACTAGCATCTGAATATTACTTCGCCACTGATGATGGAACAGAGTCCTCCACCACACCCTAGGACAGCAAGCTGGTTTGGGGGCTGCAGAGCAGACCACATGGCAGACACTATTAGTCATTTTCCACCCCTCAGAATTTGCTGTCTGAGGCAGCTTCCTCACTCTGCCTCATAAAGGGAAGAAATATGCCAGGTCAGACCAAAGATCCAACAAAGTCTAGTACCCAGTCAATCACCCTGCTCCCCACGGCAGCCACCCAGATGCTTCCAGGAGGTGCACAAGGATGGCACACACTCTGTGCAGCTTTGCCAGAAGAAGTTCCACAAAGAGACATCCAATTATTATTTTGCACCACTGGAAAACATTACCATTCTTTTGTAACAACAACAACAACAACAACAACAACAACAACAACAACAACAACCAGGCAATGATTTAAGACAGGGAAGGGGAACCTATGGCCCTCCAGAGTTTGACGGACTGCAACTCCCATTAGCCCCAGCCAGCATGCCCAATACTCAGACATGAAGGAAAGCAACAGGTCTGGCCCTACCTTTAGGCAGAGGGAGGCAGCCCATGTCACACTAAGGTGCCCCTCAATATTTCAGGCTTGCAGAGGAATATATGGGTTGTATTCAACTAAGTCCTACTAAAAGTAAACTCATTGAATGAACCTAAGTTAGTCATGCGCATTAACCTCAGTGGCTCTATGCTGAGTAGGAGTAGAGTTGAATACCAAGAGAAAACAGTCATCACCTTGCTGATCAAGCTTATAGAAGAGAAGCCTCTGCAAAGCATGGAGGACCACAGACAGAAATGTGCCTTCGGCAAAGTTCCCTGTAGGCTTGGCGAAGCAGATGTTATGAAGGAGTGGACAATAGCCTCTCCTTTCTTCACCCATAGACAGTCAGTAGGATTGCATGCTTCTGTTTTGAATCTAGAAGCACAAGATACAGTGGTACCTTGGGTTAAGAACTTAATTCATTCAGGAGGTCCGTTCTTAACCTGAAACTGTTCTTAACCTGAGGTACCACTTTAGCTAATGGGCCTCCAGCTGCCGCCGCCGCACAATTTCTGTTCTCATCCTGAAGCAAAGTTCTTAACCTGAGGTATTATTTCTGGGTTAGCGGAGTCTGTAACCTGAAGTGCCTGTAACCTGAAGCATCTGTAACCCAAGGTACCACTGTACACACATAAAATTTTGCAGTATGGCCCAGTGCACCCGGGTTGTTGTTGTTTTCCCACAGCAGCAAAATGGAGAAGAGTGTGATGGGGGTATGAAAGTCTAGTTTTGCCTCAGATGGTTTCCCAGCATCAGACAATTTCACAATGTTCTCTGTGGGAAACAACATGACACAGCAGATTTATCCAAATCCAGCAGTTATTTATTACTGCCTACAGACAGAGAACAACAGTCTTTGACTGTTAAGAGGAGCAATAAACAAATTAACCGAATCGTATGCTGATTCTTATTATCTCGGCCTGAATTGCCAAGCCTTTTTTTTCACTCTGGCAGCTTAGCAGACCTAACCTCTCTCTCAGACTTTCAAACCAACTGCAAATGTGATATCCTATTATTTCTTCTGCATGGCCTGCTAGCCTGCAGCAGGTCCATTCAGAGCAGGGGCAGGGGCAGGGGTACACAGCTGGGTACACTTGCCCCAGTCCTTGGAGGGCTAAGCTAGAGGGCAAACCCTCCAAGTGATTTACAGAAGCTACGCCAGTTTCTGATTTGAATGCCCCGCTTTTCCTTAGGACGTCCCTATTTTCATCAATATCAACAACCTCAGATATGCTGATGATACAACCTTGAAGGCAGAAAGTGAGGAGGAATCGAAGAACCTTTTAATGAGGGTGAAAGAGGAAAGCGCAAAATATGGTCTGAAGCTCAACATCAAAAAAACTAAGATCATGGCCACTGGTCCCATCACCTCCTGGCAAATAGAAGGGGAAGAAATGGAGGCAGTGAGAGATTTCACTTTCTTGGGTTCCATGATCACTGCAGATGGTGACAGCAGTCACGAAATTAGAAGATGCCTGCTTCTTGGGAGAAAAGCAATGACAAACCTAGACAGCATCTTAAAAAGCAAAGACACCACCTTGCTGACAAAGGTCCGTATAGTTAAAGCTATGGTTTTCCCAGTAGTAATGTACGGAAGTGAGAGCTGGACCATCAAGAAGGCTGATCGCCGAAGAATTGATGCTTTTGAATTATGGTGCTGGAGGAGACTCTTGAGAGTCCCATAGACTGCAAAAAGATCTAACTTATCCATCCTTAAAGAAATCAGCCCTGAGTGCTCACTAGAAGGACAGATCCTGAAGTTGAGGCTCCAGTACTTTGGCCACCTCATGAGAAGAGAAGATTCCCTGGAAAAGACCGTGATGTTGGGAAAGATGGAGGGCACAAGGAGAAGGGGACGACAGAGGATGAGATGGTTGGACAGTGTTCTCGAAGCTACTAACATGAGTTTGGCCAAACTGCGAGAGGCAGTGAAGGATAGGCGTGCCTGGCGTGCTCTGGTCCATGGGGTCACGAAGAGTCGGACATGACTGAACGACTGAACAACAACAACAATTTTCATCAGAGAAATGTTGAAGGGTATGGAGTTATGCAACCCCCTGAACCAAGGATATAAATAACTATACAACCTTTAGAACACATCTGAAGGGAGCCCTGTATAGAGGAGTTTTTAAATGTTTAATGTTTTATTATGATTTTATATATGTTGGAAGCTACCCAAAGTGGCTGGGGCAACTCAGTCAGATGGGTGAGGCTTAAATAGCAGCATGTTTTAATTATTATTAATAATAATTATTATTTATTATATAGGACTTCCCTATTTTCATTGGAGAAATGTTTGAGGGTAAGCATGTGGAGGTTCCTATTTTGTTAATCTTACTTTCCCCCAAGCTCAAGTAAACCATTAAGGCAGGGGTGGAGCACATTTATCAGCCTGAGGGTGGCATTTCCTTCTGGGCACCCTGCCAGGGGCCACATACGAGTGAAAGGCAGAGCAAGAGAGGAAGTAATTTTTACCTCGGTGCAGTAGGCTAGTTTCTACACACACACACCCTTCTCTGTCCTCCACTGAGGCAGGCAAGAGGCATTATGAAAGTTCAAGGACTCATTTCAACCAGGCAAAAACACTCAAAGAAGCCTCAAAGCAGGGCTGGTGAGAGGTATTGTCTGGGGAAGAAGTGATGTCTTAAGGAGGGTTGCATTTGGCACTTAGGCCTCAGGTCCCCCACCTCTGTTTTATGGCACTCTGTTTTCAGATTATGCCATTATCCATGACTAATAGCTAATGACATTAGATGCCTCTGGCTCATCATAGATGAATTTGTGGAACCAGTGAGATAAGAGAGATTCCACGCAGCACACTTTTGTACTTGGGACCCTGTTCTAGACAAAGCTTTACTGGGATGACACACAAAGTGCTCTGTCCCGGAAAATATGTTAATTCCTATACAACAAAATTTATATACTGCTTAATTAAATATATATACCAAAACAATGTACAGGTGAAACTCGAAAAATTAGAATATCGCGCAAAGGTTCATTTCTTTCAGTAATTCAACTTAAAAGGTGAAACTAATATATGAGATAGACTCATGACATGCAAAGTGAGATATGTGTCAAGCCTTTATTTGTTATAGTTGTGATGATTATGACGTACGGCTGATGAGAACCCCAAATTAACAATCTGAACTTTGGGGTTTTCATCAGCTGTGTGCCATAATCATCACAATTATAACAAGCAAAGGCTTGGCATATCTCGCTTTGCGTGTCATGAGTCTATCTCATATATTAAACTCCATTAGCTAATGAAAACAATTCCTTACATAAATGGACTTTTCCACAATATTCTAATTTTTTGAGTTTCACCTGTACATATAGTGGTATAAAATGTGCATTGAAACGGACTTTAAAAAGTAAATATAATAAAATTATCAAAATATAAAATGAGCAGACTTCCGGCGGCGACGCCATCGTCGGGTGGTCGAAGGCTGCTTCGGGTCCGAAGCGCCTTGTCCATCCCGGGGGTTAGGAGCCGCGCTACCGCAGCGCGCGGCTCCGGTTGGGGTGCGGGAAGAGCGTCCCGCACCCTGGGCTCCCCGGCTGCGCCCGCGGAGGCTCTGAACCCTTCCCTTGCCCCCCCTGTAAAGGGGGAGTGGGGGTGAAGGGCAAACGGAGCCGGGCTTCGGGGACATGCCCCAACCGGGATGCAAATGCGGCGACAGAGCCCGCGGTGAGCGTCCAAGTTCTACCTGTGAAGAATGGAGCTAAAAGAACCCGGTGGTCGTGAGTAAAGAATTTGATCAGAAATCGTGCTTTTGGAACGATCCGGGGGGAAGGAGAATGGCAGCCTGCCCTCCCTCCCTTCGAGCTCAAGAATCTAACCAATTTGACTGATTGCTGCTACAGAACTGGTTACAAGGTATTTAAAATTGACACAGGAGACTGGCAAACTTTTTTTTTGGGAAGTTAACTAGAGGAAAATATCTCCTTTTAAAGTTGCGGTATTTGCGCTCCAGTTCAGGAAAATGGCGACGAACAAAGAGGGGAGTAGAAATATGACACCCGTTTCCTCCTCCTCTGCCAGTATGCTGGGTTTCGTCCTTGAACTGGCACTGAACTCTGGACTAACGGACGAACAGAGACTCACTGCCTTGAAGGTGGAACTGCTTTATAGAAAAGTCAAAGTCTTGTGTGGGGGTCTGAAATGGAACCAATTGCCCACAGAGGAGGCTTACAAAACTTTTGATACTTTGGAAGAAAGCCTTGCCAAAGAGCTGAGAGGATGGATGCAAAGATGGAGTGAAATGAATGAGCTACTTCGGAGAAGAAATTCGCTTTTTGGGGGTGGCAGCCCCAAGGCGACGTTAAGATTTCGTATATCCAGTCCCCGAGGTGTGAGCTCGGGGGCCAGGGACAGAGAATTAAGGTATCTACAAGAAGAAAAGGAATGTTACAAAGAACCGAAGAAGCTGAGAGATGATGAGATGGACACCTCTGAACTCGCGGCAAGGAGAGGTTTGGACTGTGCCTGGATCTGTGGACGCTTGGAGAGGGAAGAGATATGGAAGTTCAGTGCTGATGCCATTAGGAGAAGAATAATGGACAGAGGGGGAGTGGGGTGAAGCATTAAGTAAAACTTTAAGCAGCCTGATATGGTAAATTGAAATCGGAGGGTGAATACTGTCAACAACTTTTTGTTATATTTCTTATTTGAACATGAAAGGAGATATTTCAAGTTTTTATGTTACTAGCAGCAACCTTAAGGATAGAAGAGATAGATTAGATGCGAATGATTTGAGAAGATTTATGAGGTGGAGTATAAGCAAAGTGAATTTAAGTGGATTAAGTTTATGGATTTAGAAGATTAAATGGTGAGGTATTATTATGATGATGCATTTTTAGCAACTGTTGAAGATATAATTGAATGTAATTATACAATTGTAGTTAATGTTTTTTTTTTGTAGGAGAAATGGTTATAAAATAGATTAAGGATACAAACTCGAAGGTGAAAAGGCAGGGGAAGTCAAAAGTCAAGATATGGAATTAGAAATTTTTTTCTTTAGAAAGATGCATTAAGAAAGCTTGACACTGTTTGTATTTGTTTTATTCGTTTTGCATTTGTTTATTGTAGGTGTGGGTGTGGGTTTATGTTTGTTATAGAAAAATCCCAATAAATTCTTATAAAAAAAAAAAAAAATATAAAATGAGCAGTGCTTCCCCCCCCCCAAATGTTAAAAGTGTGGCACTGTAACAACTTCATTGTGAGTACCGGCACCTCCCCCCCCCCAAAGGAAAAGCACTGAAAACCAATATATTTTAAAACAAATGTACATAATAATATTGCATGTTCAATTATATGTCTGGTTAACAGGCATCAAAAACTGTACAATGAAAGAAAAAAATAGGTGTTATCAATTGTCTTTTTATTTCCTTTACTCATAGGTTGGCTCTCTGCATTAGCAGGTGCAAGGCTCTGAGCAAAAGTGCTTTTGGAAAGAGCTGCAGATTGCCAAAATGTTGGCTGATTTGGTAATGATTTCATCACTTCTTTCATTGCACTTTTTATCTCTTTTGTTGCTTGTTTTTCTTCGCTTTATTTTTGTTTATTTTTAAAGCCTTTTTTCATATTGCAACATATGCAATTATTACATCAGCCACTAGATGTCGGGGTTAACGTATCTGAAGAAGTGTGCATGCACACGAAAGCTCATACCAGGAACAAACTCAGTTGGTCTCTAAGGTGCTACTAGAAAGAATTTTCGATTTTGTTTTGGGGTTAACTCACTTTCACAACTAGTTTCATTTTCTCTGGTTAATTTAAATCAATATGTGAATTAGATTATATATATTAACTGTAGATTTACTCTTTCTGTCCATGCCATATTCCCTAAGCCTCCACAATTCTTTTGTGGATCACTACACCTTAAAGTAAAACTACAGGAATTTCCACACTGTTCCTTGAATGGTAGGAAAACTTGAGCAGGGAGCATATACTGGTGACAGAGTATATTTGTGGAGGCAATGGGAGGTTGGACTAAATGCTCACGGTCCCTTCCCAAACAATACAATTCTATTCTATTCTGAACCTACTTTTTTACTACCTGATAAAAATGCGAGAACTACCTAGTAAAAATCAAATTATTGGCAATAAAAGAATTCCGGTAACTCTCTCAAACACCCCAACCACAACCACTATTTCCCAAACTGAAGCTCAGACCAAACTGTGGAACAAAATTACATACTCGTTGCCCCTGGAGCTTCCTGATCTCACCAGGAAGCACCCACAATCCCCCCCCCGCACCCAATTATCTATCTATATACCCAGACTGCTGACGTTGTGTGTGGCTGTTATCTTTTTGGCTGCAGTGGGTTCAGAAGCACTCAAGATAATGAGTTTCCAATTAGAAGATAACTGTGTATCCAGGGACGTCTTAGCCATTGAGGCTACTGGTGCAAGGCGCCACGGCCTAAGGAAGGCACCTGTGCCCTCCAGCCCCGCTGGCAGCGCTGCTCTCACCCACCTCTTCTCGGGCTGCGGATGCGGGGAGGCCATCGGCGAACCTCCCTTTGGCGCTGCAGCCAGGGCTCCCTGGACGGCAGCGCCGCGCCACCACTTCGACCGAGCAGGTGTAGGTGGAGGCGGAGGTGGAGCACAGCTGGCAGCGTCCCCACCCACCCCTCCGTGCCCTTCGGCTGCCCGCTGCGCCTGGCCCTGCCTGGCGGAGCTCGAGTTCGGCATCCCCGCCCGCCACGCCCTCCTGCTGGCCGCTGTACCTGACCCTGCCCGGCAGAGCGCGAGAAATGCCGGAGGGATCTTCACACCAGGGCGTCAGATTTACTTAAGACGGCCCTTTGTGTATCCCAATCTGTGGGTCCTGATCCAGGGTCAGAAAGCCTGTGGAAGTGGATCACTGGCTTTGTAAGTTAACCCCAAAGATTTATTGCTTGCCACCCTTAACTAACATAAAGAATACGCCCTACAACTTATTTTGTTAGTATATTTTATTTTATTTTTTTATAAGATTTTATTATTTTCCAATAGAAAAAAGAGAACAAAATACAACAACAACACATAGCATAAACATCAATAAAAAACACAATAAACATTGAACATAATCAACAATAAACAATAAACATAATCAACATTGAAAACAATAACAACAATAAAGACATAAAGATAACATATACAAACCTTAACCAATATCTTTCTTTGAATATTTCTTGTTTCTAACTTCTCTATTTGGGGACTTCCCCCGTTCCCTCCACTGTCTACAGAAAACATATACTTCTTCAAGGTAGCTTTATATATTATTCACTTCACTTTTACCCAAATTTTAATATACTTAGCTTTCACTTAGTCAAATATCTCAATCACTATGTATCTTATCTTAACAGCCTATCTTAACATATTTTGACACATACATCTTTCACATAACAACAATTCCTCTTACCATTCATATCTAACACATATCTACCAAAGCCGATGTTCTGTTTAATTCTGCTCAAATATTCAATTTAACTGATTTAACCAAATAGTCTTTGAATTTTTTCCACTCCTGCGACGCCTTCCCCTCCCTCTGGTCTCGGATTCTGACGGTCAGTTCTGCGAGTTCCATATATTCCATCATCTTCATCTGCCATTCCTCCACCGTTGGTATCTCTTCACCTTTCCATGTTCTTGCCAATAAAATTCTAGCTGCTGTTGTGGCATACATAAAAAACACTCTATCCTGACTGGGTATCTCTTCATTGGTTATGCTCAGGAGAAATGCCTCTGGTTTCTTACAAAAGGTAACTTTCATTACCTTCTTAAGCTCATTATAAATCTTGTCCCAGAAGGCACTTACCACTGGGCACAACCACCACATATGAAAAAAGGTACCTTTCGCATGTTTACATTTCCAACATACATCTGACATTTTGGTATTCATCTTAGCAATCTTAACTGGTGTCAAGTACCATCTATAAACCATTTTCATTATATTTTCTCTTAAACCATGACAAGCAGTAAATTTAATACCTTTTTGCCACAATCTCTCCCAGTCATCCATCATAATATTATGTCCGACATCTTTTGCCCAATCTATCATTGAAGATTTAACCAGTTCATCTTTTGTATGCCACTCTAGCAAAAGATTATACATTTTGGAAAGGTTTTTAAAGTTCGATTCTATCAGTTCTGTTTCCAGTTTTGATTTTTCTACTTGAAAACCAATTTTTTTGTCCATTTTAAATGTTTCGTAAACCTGATAGTAGTGCAGCCAGTCGGGGACCTGACTTTTTACTTGATCATAGCTTTTTAGCTTAAAGGAGTCCCCTTCCTGCTGCAATATGTCCATATATCTTAACCAGTTTGCAGACATATTCGGTCTCTTATATGCCTTGGCCTCCACTGGAGAGATCCATCTAGGAGTCTTTCTCTCAAACAAGTCTTTGTATCTAGTCCAAACCTGATATAGGGATTTTCTCACAATATGAGACTTAAAAGTTCTGTGGATTTTAGCCTTGTCATACCAAAGGTATGCATGCCAACCAAACATATTATCGTGTCCCTCCAAGTCCAACACATCAACGTTCTCTAGTTTAAACCAATCCTTTAACCAGCAAAAGGCCGCAGCTTCAAAATAAAGCCTTAAGTCCGGCAGGGCAAAGCCTCCTCTGTCTTTAGAGTCTGTTAAAATCTTAAATTTTATTCTTGGCTTTTTGCCCTGCCATATAAATTTCGATAGGTCCTTTTGCCATTTTTTGAAACAGTCTAATTTGTCCAAAATTGGTATGGCTTGGAATAAAAACAGCATCCTTGGTAGGACATTCATTTTAACCACTGCTATTCTTCCCATTAACGACAGTTTAAGTCTTGTCCAGATCTCCATGTCTTTTTTTTATCTCCATCCACAGTTTTTCATAATTGTCCTTATACAGGTTCAAGTTCTTACTTGTGAGATTGATACCTAGATATTTTACAGATTTAACAAAATTGAGGCCTGTGGCTTCTTGAATTCTTTGGATCTGTTCTGCACTCATATTTTTACCTAAAACTTTGGTTTTCTGCTTATTTAGTTTAAAGCCAGCTACAAGTCCAAATTGTTCAATTAATTCCAAGGCTCTGGGGACACTGCCTTCTGGTTCTTGCAGGGATAGCATCAGATCGTCCGCGAAGGCACGTAATTTGTATTCCTTCTCTCCCACTTTAATTCCTTTTGTCTGTTTATCTTTCCGAATCATATTCAGAAGGACTTCCAGGACCGTAATAAAGAGTAAAGGGGAGATAGGGCACCCTTGTCTTGTTCCTTTCTCTACTTCAATCTCCTCCGATATCACACTGTTTACAATAACTTTTGCTCTTTGTTCTGTGTAAATGGCCTTTATGCCATTTAAAAATTTTTCTCCAACTCCCATCTTTTCCAAATTCTTTTTCATAAATGTCCAGGATACTTTATCAAAAGCTTTCTCTGCATCAACAAACAATAGTGCTGCATCTGTGTTTATGTCTCTCTCCAGTTTTTCTAAAATGTCCACAATGATCCTCGTATTATTACTTATTTGCCTTCCTGGCAAGAAACCTGCTTGGTCTCTATGTATATGGTCTTTCAACACTCTTTTCAACCTTGTAGCCAAAACATTTGCAAAGATTTTATAATCCACATTCAAAAGGGATATTGGACGATAGTTTTTCATTAGAGTCTTGTCAGTATCTGGTTTTAAGATCAGTGTGATAAAGGCTTCTTTCCACGTCTCTGGTGCCCTATCTCCTTCTAGTATTCTATTGCAAATTTCTCTTAACGGCTGTGATAGCCAGTCTTTCAATGTCTTGTAATATTTTGCTGTTAATCCATCCGGTCCTGGAGCCTTCCCCAATTGCATGTTGTTTATTGCATCTTCTATTTCTTGTGTCGTTATTGGGTGGTTGAGAGTTATTAGTTTTTCCTCTGGGACCTTTTGCAATCCATTCTTCTCCAGGAATCGGTCTATCTCTACTTCATCTGTCTTCTCCTCCTTGTACAGTTGTTTATAGAATCTCTGGAAACACCATCTGATTTCCTCCGGTTTCTCTACATTTTTTCCATTTACTACCAATTTACTGATGACATTTGCCTTTTGTCTTTTCTTTAATTGCCAAGCTAGTAGTTTTCCACATTTATTTGCAGATTCAAATGTTCTTTGTTTCATCATTTTCACTTTCCATTCGATGTCTTGATTCATGATATTAGCGTATTGGGATTGCAAGTATTTGATTTCTTTTTGAATTTTAACACATCTGGGATGTCCTCTTAGTTCTTTTTCCTTTTCTTTGATTAATTTCAACAGTCTCTCCATCTCTGCACTTTGTTGTTTCTTCTTTTTTGCCTTTTCACTAATGAGGAATCCTCTCATTACCGCCTTACTTGCATCCCAGGCAATCCTTTTCTCCACATCTGAATTCCAATTGATTTGAAAATATTCTTTCATCTTTTTCGCCGCTCTTTCTACTAGCTTGGTATCTCTCATCAATGCATCATCCATTCTCCACCTGAAAGAATCCTTGGAAATCATTTTTAGGTTTACCTGTACCGGATTGTGGTCTGAAAGCGTTTTAGGACCGATTTCTGCTTTTTGTAATTTTGGAGCCAATTCATTCGAGATCCAGATATAATCTATCCTCGACCATGACTGCTGAGATTCGCTGAAGTACGTTGCCTCTGTTTCTGTGGGGTTTTTTAATCTCCAAGAATCTACCAAGTTCAAATTGTCCACCATTTCAAAAAAAGTCTTTGGGAGTTTCCCATCATTTGTTAATTTTGTTCTTTGAGATCTGTCCATTAATGTGGAAACTGCCCCATTAAAGTCTCCAAGGCAAACTACCTTATAGTCCAAATAATCCAACAGCAGGTCATGGATTTTTTTGTAAAAAATCGACTTTCCATCATTTGGTGCATAGAGTCCCAGGATTAAAAATTTTTCGCCTTGTACATTAATTTCAATTGCGATGTATCTCCCTTCTTCATCTTTAAATAGCTGTCTTGGGCTATATTTCTCCTTTGCATAAATCACTACTCCTCTCTTCTTGACCTTATCCGATGATATGAATTCTTGGCCTAATTTTTTGTTCTGTAACAATCTTCTGTGACGCCGAACTATGTGGGTTTCCTGTAGACATATTATATCCAAATTCTTCTTTTCTATGCTGTAAAACACTCTGCGTCTCTTTGGTCTCTGGTTTAATCCCCGAACGTTCCAAGTCATTAACTTGAGCGCCATTTCTTTGTTTATTCCTCTCCTCCAGTTGCCTGTCCTTTCTTATCTTGTTCTGGATCTTGGCTTGGTCCTGGTGGTCCCGGCGGTGGTGGGAATACTTCTGGAAACTTGTAGAGCTGTGCTGGATCCTATTTTGTTAGTATATTTTAATGCTGTTTTGGCACTTGCAACTGAAATTGGAAAAGCTTGAGTCTAACATTTTATCACTGGGGAGCCACTTTCTGGTGGCCAGCAGGAGATCTGGTGACAGCCCAATACCTGGTGTTTGCAAGGGCTGCTGCCCAAGCGCTTGTCTCTTGCCTTCGGCACCTGAACATCAGAGGCAAACTGCAAGAGCTACTTGAACGAGCCCCCTTTGGGAAAACCATGCAGTCAGGGCCGGATTTAGGTTTGATGAGGCCCTAAGCTACTGAAGATAATGGGGCCCTTTATATGCCCAGCTGTCCTTTGTCAACAACAAATTGTTGCTGTTTTTTGTGTTGAATATATGCTCTATGGAAATGTATGGGCCTTATAGATAGCTAAAGCCATTTGCACATGTTGCCATGAAACCAGTCCATGCAGAATGCAGGCACTTTATACAGTAGACCCTCGGGTTACGTTACTCTCGAGTAACGTAAACATTGGGTTTCGAAAGCAGCAAACCAGGTTCTGTCACGTGCACATGCGTAAAAGCACTGTGTGCACCGCACGCATGCACAGAAGCAGCGCCTCTGGATACAGATTTTTCGGGGTGCACACAGACCCCTGGAACGAATTAAATTCGTATCCAGAGGGTCCACTGTATATGAAAATGAGCAAACCAGTGATATTTTAAGGAGCAGGCTAGCAGGCAGGGCCCGTTACTTACATCATAGGAGCCTACACAACACAAAACACTGTTGCTGTATGTAGGTTTTATTTTATTTGTTTTTTATCTTATATTTTGGAAATGTACATCCAGGTTTTTTTCCTTTAATTTTTTTTGGGGCCCCCAAGAGAGTGGGGCCCTAAGCTATAGCTTGTTTAGCTTATACGTAAATCTGGCACTGCTTGCAGTTCATTATATCTAACATTGCTTGTGTTGTTGTTGTTCAGTCGTTCAGTCATGTCCAACTCTTCGTGACCCCATGGACCGGAGCACGCCAGGCACGCCTATCTTTCACTGCTTCCCGCAGTTTGCTTGTGTAACCATATGTATTTACAGTAATGTTAATACTTATGAAGCAATATCCTGCTTTGTCTGGTGTTCTTACATTCCCATAAACGAAACTAAAACTATTTCAACAAACTCCACGTTAATAATAAGAGTGTTAAGTAAACTTTTGCTTGGTTCCAGCCCAGAATTCTTATTGAGATACAGAGGTGATTGTTTTTTAAACAACAACCCAAACCTGACTATTCAAAGAAAGCTAAAATCTAGAGATATTAAACTGTCATGCATATACAAGAAAGGAAAAATGGTTCACTAAGTTTCTGGTGGCGGGTAAGCAGGTGCTCCAACTTGAGTAAAATATTGAGGGGCACAGGTAAACCCCACCCCGCAAGATGCGGTGCATGCACACCATTTTAATGGCAAGGAGGAAAGGGCAAGGAGGAAAGGAGGAAAGGGGGCAATTACAAAACAGAAGTTTTAAAACAAGTGAGAAAGGACGTCGGAATGAGAGCGCACTGGGAAAGTTGACTGTGTCAGCAGGAGTTGTGTGTGCGTGCATGAGAGGAAAGGGGGACAAAATCAGACAGGATTGATTCATCCGTCCCCACCCCGCCAAAGCCCTGCCTTAGAACGTTAAAACAACTTGACTCCCCTTTTCTTGTCCATTTCCTTTATCTTCCCTTTATCATTTATTCCCGCCCCCCCCCCCGCCCCTCTGTCTCTCTCCTCCAAGTCCCCCGTCCCCACCCCCCGCACAAGGCACAGTCCGGAGTCACCTTCTATTGGCCAATCGCTCCTGCCTTCTCAGAAGCATCGCCAGAATGGGGAAGTAGCTGTGCGTTCTTCGCGCAACAACGATGTTTTTACTTTCACTTCTTACGCCTTCGCCCGCAGGCATTGTTGAGGTGTCTGCGGAGCCTGGTCGGGAGCAGGTAGGAGCGTGCACGCGCAGAAGAATCTCCTGTCTGAGGGGCTTTTCTTGCCCCCCCCCTTTTCCTGCCTCCTCTGCCATGCAGGAGGCTGATCCTTGTGCTATGCATTGTCATGCTCAGCTGACGGAGAGAGAGAGTCCCGTCCCTTCTTCCTCGTGGGGCACTACGGGCTTCTTCTTTCTTTTGCTTGTGTTTTAAAGACAGATTTAGCCTCCTCGTCTTTCTGCCTTCGTTGCTTGGGAAGCTTCGCGTCCTGAAGATCGGGTGGGACAGCTCCACCTTTGACAGCTGCAGGTTTTGTGTTTTTTTAAAGAGAAAGTTGCACAAAGTAGAGGCTGGGGAGGTGAATGCATTTCTTCCCCTTGGATGCTTTACTAGTGCATTTGGATACGAAGCAGGAGAGAGGACGGCTTGGGGACAGGATTGTGCATAAAAACATGGAAGTGAATGTTTAGCGATCATTTCGGTGTTATTGCAATGTTAAGGAAGCTTCGTGCTGCACACTGTTCCCTTCGCCTTACCTCCTAGTCCAGGGTTAGACAACTCGGTGCCTACAATTCCAATACCGGTAATTCCTGACCAGTAATTTATACTGGCTGGGGCAGATGGGGGTTGTAGTTTAAAATATCTGGAGGGCATGTCAGACATTGGCTGCCCTGCCCTGTTACATGTGCTTATAGCATTGGTGCATAAGTCTGCAATTCCTTGGTTCAATTTGTGTAGGCATTCACAGGCTTCTTCTTTTAGCCTGAAATGTGCCACTTCTAAAAGTTGCTAAGTTAAGGGGTAAAAAGACGAAGAGGGCCAATTTCTCACCAAACATACCTTTGTTGTTGTTTAGTTGTTTAGTGGTGTCCGACTCTTCGTGACCCCATGGACCAGAGCATGCCAGGCACTCCTGTCTCCCACTGCCTTCTGCAGTTTGGTGAGACTCATGTTGGTAGCTTCGAGAACACTGTCCAACCATCTCGCCCTCTGTCGTCCCCTTCTCCTTGTGCCCTCAATCTTTCCCATTCTAATCAGAAATACCTTTACACCAAGGGTGCCAACTTGAATAAAATATTGTGGGGGCCCAGGTAAGCCCCACTCCACATAACTCATCACATGACACAGTGTGTGTGTGAGTGCGCGTGCACACACACAGAGACACTATTTGAATGGGAATGCCCACCAACTTTGTGAGTGTCCAGCTCCCTCAAATATTTTATTGTGGGGGCTGAAGTCCCCACAGCCCCTAGGGGTTGGCTCCTATACTTTGTATCCATTATAGTCAATGAAGGGCTAGCAGAAATGATAAATGGCAACCTTCCCTCCTCTCTTAAAAATTCTAGTTGTCTTATGTTTTTACTGTAAACTGCCTCAGTAATATTTGTATCAAAGTTGGTATGAAAATCCAACCAATAAATGAAGGGAATTATCTCAAGCAAAGGCAGGGCCCACCTTCAAGCACACGTTTCTAGCTCTAGTCCTGTACAAAATGTATTCTATCAGCCTTTTTTCATATGAAGGCCAGTACAGTATATGGTGTCCTATGCATGTCTTCTGTGTGCCAGTGATCACAGTAGTATCTGTAGAGTTGGAAGGTACCTCAAGGGTTATCTAGTCCAACCCCCTGCAATGCAGGAATCCTGTTCACATCTACGTATTCCTGGGTGGGCTTGAACCACCAACCTTCTGGTTGAGAGCCAGACACACTGACTCATTGAGCCACTTTGTGTATGCTCACAGACACTTCAGGCATGTCACTCTCTTTCTTCCTCGACCCCTGGTTCTCCTACAGTATAGCAGTGCAATTATTTGGAGCATACTTTTGGGAGTATGGAGAGTGCTGAGGACCTTCTGTGTAGATTTTGCACCTCTAAGCAGAAAGAGGGAGAGATGTGTGCAATGCATGGGTAAAATCATACAAGGACTGGCCTGAAAGGACAAATAATAATAATAATAATAATAATAATAATAATAATAATAATGCATTTATTTATACCCTGCCTTTTCACCTTACAGGACTCAAGGCAGTTTACTAGGAGTGCCAACCTGGCCCTGTGGCCATGGGTGCCTGGGGGCCATGGGTGCCATGCAGTGGGCATGGCCCTGGCACTGAAATTTGTGGGTGCCCGGCGCCTTCAAGGGCCCCAGGGAGCTGGCACCTATGTGGCTTACAGATAAAATCTAGAATCACTTAAAAAGCTGTCAATTCCCAAAAGCCTGTGGGAACAAAATGGTATTCACATGTTAGCAGCAGGTCAACAAGGAAGGAGCCAGCCTAGCTTGTCCAGGGAGGGAGATCCAAAATCTGGGATAAGTCACCAAGAAGGCCTCACCAGGTGTGCCAGAGAGGGTGGCAGGAATAAGAAAAAAGACCTCCCTTGAAAATCTCTGAACCCAGGCAGGTTCATATAAGAGAATACTGTACAGTCTTTCAGATAGCTTGGATCTAAGCCTTGTATGGGTTTATAGGTCATAACCAGCACTTTGAATTGTGCTTAGAAGCAGACTGCCTTAGCAAGGGAGTCATATGCTCCCTATAATGAGCCCCAGTCAACAAACTGGCTGCAGCTCTTTGAGCCAGTTGAAGTTTCTGAGCATGTTTGAAAGGCAGCCCCACACAGAGTGGGTTACAGTAATACAAACAGGATGTAACTAAGGCGTATGCCACTGTGGCCAAATCAGACATCTCAAGGAACCCTCAAGGAGAAGGTTGCACAAGTCTTGAAGGCCTGTATGAGGTACTTTTAGTAAATATCCACAAGAGAGAGAGAGAGCGATTAGGAAATCTGCCAACGTTCTTCCACCTAATGAAGGAAACCACAGTAATTTTAAGGAAATTAAAGGGTAAGATCACTGAGTGATCTTTTTATGTGCAGTGAATTCTCTAAACGTTCAATAAATGTGCCTTTGGTTATTTTTGCATGGGGTTGGCGTTTAATTGTAAAGTGCCACTCATTCCCTCTCATTTGATGGTGCAAACTGATTGCAGGGGCTCCCATGCATGTGTGGAGCTCTCATATTTGAAATGGCTTCCTGTCTCAGCTGGTTAGAGTATGGTGCTAATAATGCCAAGGTTGCAGGTTTGATCCCCATAAGGGACAGCTTCATATTCCTGCATTGCAGGGGGTTGGACTAGATGATCCTCAAGGTCCCTTCCATCTCTATAATTCTAGGACAGTCCTCTATGCACAGAGAAACTGCTCTCTCCACTTGAAGAAAAGGTCACATAATCTGATGCATAAATGATTCACAGATGCCTCTGGGCACATGCAGATCTTTATATCCAGGGGGCAAAGAGTTGTCTGCATCCTTTGGAGAAGATGCCCAGGAGCTTATTTCAGAAGTTGGCAAACTGAGCAGAAGAAATATTGTGAATTTAAACCACCACCACAGCCACCAAGGAGGATTTCCTCTCCTCCCCATCTCTTGCCCACTCATACCTGGGTCTCTCAGACATTCATGCAAGCCCAATTTTGCACCAGGCAGCATTTAAACCAAGAGAACAAAACAAAGAAGTGCCTAGCTTATCTTTGCCATCTGTTTCCTCGCCTCTGACACAGTTTCTCCTCATCTCTTTTTAATGCAGAGGCTTGCATGACTGCTCCATTAGTTCAAGGGCATTTTCAGGTCCTTCCCTATATCTAGGTGGGCCTCTGCCATCCTGGTGCCCTCCAGACAATCTACCCCAATGCTGGTGCTAAGGGGAGTTGTAGTGAAAAACAAAATATATGCTGTTGTTAAGTGCTTATCTCTGTGCCACCATTTGGCCAAACAGGCAGGATTGGTCAAATACAAGGCACGAGGGCCGCATGCCGACCTTAAGAACCTCAACATTTGAGTGCCCCTCCCCAGCCTTTGCACTGCCTCCCCAAAGCTGGGTAAGTATGTGTTATGTATGGGAACCAATAGGAGCTGTTCAACCACCTTATAACAGTATGCCTCCTTCAAAAGAAGGCCAGAGGGTGGCAACATGGGAATGGGCCTTTTCTGTGGTGGCTCCCTGCTTGTGGAATGCTCTTCCCAGGGAGGCTCACCTGGCGCCTTTGTTACATATCTTTAGGCAAAAGCTTTCCTCTTCTCCCAGGCCTTTGGATAATTAAACAATGTATGGCCTTTAAAACTGTGTTGTTGTTGTTGTTGTTGTTGTTGTTGTTACAGTAGTACAGTTGGCTCTCGAACACCTTGGTACTTGTACGTTTTGGCTCCCAAACGCCTCAAACCCAGAAGTAAGTGTTCCGGTCAGGGGCGGAGGAAGGGGGTGAGGTGGAAGGGTCCGTCCCGGGTGTCATCACTGAGTGGGGTGACAAAATGTCGGGCAGCACTCAGAGTGGGGCCTGCAGCACACCTGAGCCACGCATCTCTCCTGGGAGTGATGCGGTGGCTTGGGTGCCCATAGGCTCTGCACTGCCCCAAACAGTCCAGCTGTAGGGCAGTTGAGTGGGAGGAGGCAGGCAGACTCCTTGGAGGCCCTGTGGAGTGTCCTGCCCCGGCTCGCCCCACCCTGTGGGCGGCTGCCCCCACCCCTGGGCGCAGGGCACATGCGCCGCCCCAGGTGCCCGATTGGCTTTCTCCGCTGCTGGTTCCGGTTTGCCAAACATCCGCCGCGGCTTCCACTTGAATGCAGGAAGCTCCTGCAGCCCATTGGAAGCTGCGGCTTGGTTTTTGAATGGTTTTGGGACTCCCAGAATGGATTAAGTTCAAGAACCAAGGTACCAGTGTATGTATTTTTTTTCTGTAGATCTCAGGTCAGTTTACAGCATAAAATGACAGTATAAAAAACAATCATAGAATAGCTTTTGAGTAGATTTTTCTCACTTCTGCTTCTCTGTGATAGGCATGCTTATCTGGATTAGCCTGATAAACTAGAGGAAAGGTGCCTCAGTTGGAGCTTCTTTACAATCTGAAAAGTTTTGGCAATAAGTTCATAATGAATATGTGAAATATGGAGTGGATGGGAAGTTATATGTAAAGAAAGAAGATATTCTTTATTTTATTATATTAGATTTTTTTCTTTTAGTTGATTTGCCTTATAATTTTGTATTAATGGATGATGAAGAATATTTCGTTTATTTCAATTAAGCAAATAAAATTTAAAAAACGGAAAAAGCAAAAAACAAAACAAAAAAAACCACTATAGGAAAGTTGGAGCTTCATTACGACTGAAAAGATTAAAGTTGGCAGTTTGCGGAGTTGATATCTCTAATCACCAGCCTGTTATGAGCAACACCCTTATATTTTCTGTACAGCAGAGGAACTTCCTGAAACGTTTTTGGCCCACTGGTAGATTATTCAGTCTGTGAGAGCAGCATACACACAAACATTATCATCAGCTTGAGCCTTCACCATCCTCCATTTCACTTTATTCAGTTTGTTTATTTCATGACATTTAAAAAGAAAAAAGAAAATTCTTCCTTTGAGGAGTTCAAGGCAACAGCTGTAGTTCTCCCACCTGCCCATTTTACCCTCACAGCATCTTTGTAAGGTAGGTTGGATGTGACTGGCACTTCATAGATGAGTGGCGATTTAAACTTTGCTCTCCCTGGCCCCATCCTTTAAATTGCACCCGTAGAAATGCCTCCTGTATCCCCAAACACAGAAGTGACTCCATTGGATCCTGAAGTAAGTCCATCGTTTTTGGCTGATGGCTCACACTTTCATACTTGCCACATGATGACTTACAGGTATAAGATGATTATAATGATGGCAGGTCAGATATGGCAAGTAAATGGGGAAAAAATTATGTGGGACATGCAGCAAAATATTGCAAGATGGCGTGTTTTCATGCAGAATTCTAGTGACTCCTGTCCATTTTCTCTTCCTCTAAATAGTTACTCCACATGCCATGGCTACTCAGCATTGGGGTGTTTGTGGGGGTTCCTTGGAGGAAAAGTGGGATAGAAATGTAATAAATGAATAATGAAATAAATATTTATTCCATCCCAAATAAGGTGAAGGAGGGGAATCTCCATGTGTTTTAGTGATCTCCTGTGCACCCTTACCTCCTTCTGCTGCTGCTCCGTTGTTTCTCTATTCCTTACATTACACCAGAGGATACTGAGGAAAGGAGGCACTGGCTAACAGTAACATTATCTTTTTGTTCTAGGAGCAGGGAAGGTTATACTGTGGGAGGTTGCCAGCATCATCCTATCCCCAGGATGGGAAACACAAATACTAAACCGTGAGTTGGCTCTTGTTTAGCTATTCTCCTCACCCACACACCAACCCTACCAGGAAAGGAGGAGGAGGAGTTTGGACTTGATATCCCTCCTATTACTCCCCTTAAGGAGTCTCAAAGCGGCTAATGATCTCCTTTTCCTTCCTCCCCCACAATAAACACTCTGTGACGTGAGTGAGGCTGAGAGACTTCAGAGAAGTGTGACTAGCCTAAGGTCACCCAGCAGCTGCATGTGGAGGAGCGGGGAAGCGAACCCGGTTCATCAGATTACGAGTCCACCGCTCTTAACCACTACACCACGCTGGCTCTACCAGGAAAGAAATAGAAATGCATGTCTTAGGAAATGATGTCTGAAAGAATCGGCACAGTATCTAGATTTGATTCAAACCCCCCCCCCCCCCCATGATTATTACTGCCACTGTAGTATAGGAATTAGAGTGTCAGACTGGGACTGGGGAAACCTAGAATCAAATCCCTAATCATCCTTGTCCTTTGATGGGTGGGCAGCTGACCAGTCACTATCTTTCAGCCCCAACAACTCAACAGAGTTGTTGAGAGGATAAAAGGGGGGTGAGTTGGGAATCATATTTGACACCTTGACTTCATTGGAATGAATGGTGAGTTCTAAGTGTAATAATACTATGATGGGCACATCACTGCTAAGATGTCTTTAGTTCAAGGGACAATACTTTCCTAAGGAGATAAACACTCTGGAGTCTTCTTCTTCTTCTTCTTCTTCTTCTTCTTCTTCTTCTTCTTCTTCTTCTTCTTCTTCCTCTGCAGAGGGGAGCATCCCCATGTGTCACTGTAGGACTCAAGTCTCCTGAAGTTCATTTTTGTACCCAATGTCCACCTTGGTGTGTGCATAAGGAGTTAACTCCAGGAAGCTTTTGCTATGAGTCATCTCCCTCAGGCTGCCTGTCCTGCCCAGAGGCAATCTAAGAACAGGTCTGAGCTTTATAGCTCCTTGTCTGAGCAATAAGCCTTAAGTGGTGTTTCTCTTTCACTCTCTGTCACAGCGAAACTCATAGGCTTCAAAATCTGTAGGGCTCCTAGGTAGAGAATTGCTGACAGATTTACTCACCTACCCCATCACTCTTCCCCATATCGGCCTGCACAAAAAGAATTCAGGATCCTCCAATGTCTTGAGAGAAGGCATCTCTAGGCTGAAAATCAGGCTGGTGTTTTTTCCCCCTTCCCAGTCCTTAGGAAACTCATGGGCCTCAAGGTCAGCAGGATTGCTAGGTGGAAATGAGCAGGTGAAGTTGCTAACGTACCCCATCTCTCTTTTCCACAGCAGCTGGCAAAAACAGCATTCAGGGTCCTTCAGGATCTTAAGTACAAGCCTGATATTCATTGGGGGCGCATTTCAAATGGCTTCTTCACCTTTGCTCTTCCATGAAAGTGCATTCAGCAAGGGGAGGTCACATCCCAGGCAATTAACTGAGTGAAATGTACTTCTGCGTAAACATGATTACAGTTGGGTTTTAATCAAGGCCTGATTTGCAGAAACCAGAGTTTCACTGTTCAGCTCTATATTTTCTCTGTTTGCTTTTTGCAGGCTGAGCTCACTGGGAAGCCCCACAAAGACTTCTGCAGGAGTCATGATCCAGGACCTGAAAGAGGACATAACTTGCTCCATCTGCCTCGATCCCTTTGAAGACCCTGTATCCATTGACTGTGGGCACAATTTCTGCAGGGTCTGCCTCTCTGCCCACTGGAGTGGATCCTCGCGCTATGGGTACCGCTGCCCCGAATGCCGCCATCCCTGCAACCGGGAAAGGATGATTCCGGACACTCGGCTGCGGAGCCTGGTGGAAAAAATTGGACAGTTGCCTGTAAAGGAGGTGGTTGAGGAGGAACTGGTGAGACCCAATCTGGAGAGGCTTAAAGTGGCTTATATAAGTAACCATTCTAGACAGCTTCCACTAGGATGCTTGATGCAACATGAAGGAATCACAGCATCAATGCAAGTGTTGGCTGGGGAATCACATTTTGCATTTTCCTAGCGCCTCCTCTGACAATGAGTTTTCCCAATAGAAAATGAATGCTATGAGTCAATTCTCTCCCACCTTTACCTGAACCTGCATGTAAAACACATTCTCTATGAGACATATGCTAATGGCTGCTAGCTTAGATGTTGTTTTAAATGTGCTAGCCAGGGGTCAGCAAACCTTTTCAGCATGGGGCAGGTCCACTGTCCCTCAGACCTTGTGGGGGCCAGACTATATTTTGGAAAGAAATGAAGGAATTCCTTTGCCCCACAAATAACCCAGAGATGCATGTTAAATAAAAGGACACATTCTACTCATGTAAAAACACGCTGATCCCCGGACCATCCTTGGGCTGGATTTAAAAGGCGTTTGGGCCGGATCTGGCCCCCGGGCCTTAGTTTGCCTACCCATGTGCTAGGCTGCTTCACAGAGACATTTATTGCCCATCCGTCCTGCTCACCTCCAAATTGCAACATGCCCTAGATTAGAACACCTTAAAATTCTAGCCTGCTGTGGTGAGATTTATTGGTCAAGAAAGGAAGAGCTGTATAGTGGGTGGCCAACAGTCGTCATCTGCCAGCAAGATTTTGGTGCGCAGACGTTCAGTTGTCAACCTGATGTAAAACTGATCACAATTACAAGTTGATCTGCTGTGCTTTCTTCTGTGTTGACGTCTCTAAGATCCATGGGGTTGCCAGACTGTGGAGCATCTTCAGAGCTAGGTGACCTATCCATCTCCCTTCTCTTTCAGGAGATACTGGAGCCAGGAGAGCCAGTGCAGCTGGTGGGTTTGGATGATGATGGAGATCTCTGCCTGGATGAGGAAGCCTTGAGCCGCTGCTTGGAGCAAGGACAGGTGAAGGACGCCCCTGTCTGCCTGGTCTCCATTCTTGGGGAGCAACGGCGAGGAAAATCCTTCCTGCTGAACTTTCTCCTACGGCGGCTTCAGAACCTGGTGAGCACAAATGCATGGGAACTTCTCTGTGTGTGTTTTGTTAGGGTGGGCCAACAGGTGATGCTTACAGAATTTCCATTTGAAAAGGGTCTGGCTTGGATGAATCTCCTTCGCAGATCATGTTGCCCCATCTCATCTAGGTAATCAGCTGTACAAAACAGGCTTTTGTGCAATTGATTTTGTGCAAGTCAGAGCTGAAATATTATTTATTTTATTTTGTTTATGCCGTGGCATTTTAAATGAGGGCAGTGTGCATGTGGTCAGCCATCCAGACCCTCGCCTGCTTAGCTTTAGCAAAATGGTGACCACATGCACCTTCAAATTATACCCTGGGACACATTTGGGGTCAGAGCAGAAGTTAAGCAGCTGTGCGGACATCTAAGGGGGGATATCAGAGGTATAAGAAGATGAGCACTGCTGGATCAGGGCAAAGTTTCATGTAGTCCAGCATCCTGTTTTCACAGTGGCCACCTAGATACTTATGGGAAGCCTTCAAACAGAACTTGAGTACAACAGTCCTCTCCCCGCTTGCAGTTCTCAACAATTGGTATTCAGAGACATACATTATATGTAGGGTAGATGCTCCAGGTGGATGGGGAGGGGAACCAGATATACTCTTGCTCTCTTCCACCCCTATGAGATCTGGATCAGACAGTGGTATTGTCCTATCTAGCTCAATACCACATAGCTTGCCTTTCCATCCCCTGTCTTCATGAACATTATGTGGGTTTTACCAGCATCACCATCCTCTGCCTTTCTTCCTTGCTGGCAGGAGGCTGAGGATGAATCATGGATGGGTCAAGAAGATGAAGCGCTGACGGGTTTTGAATGGCGACCAGGACCTAACACCACCACCAAGGGTGTGTGGATATGGAGTCGGCCATTTTGGGTCCAGAGTGAAGATGGAAAGGTAAGAACAGCACAGCACAGGCTGTGAAGGTAACTAGGGGAAGAACAAGAGGAAGAAAGCTTCTCTCCCTCAATGGAAATGGGACTTTCTGGTCATCCCAGCCCCCTGGAGATGCCCACATTAAATACTTCCATTCCACATAATCTCTGCCCCACACTCCTCGCATCCTAGCTCAGCTTTCCCCAACCTGGTGTTCTTTAGATGTTGTGGACTACAGTTCCCATAAGCCTCAAACAGTACTGGAGTTGCAGTCCAGAGTACTAAAATGTCCAGGCAAATGGAAAGGTCTTCTCCTTGCACTGTAAAGCTTATAATGTTAGTACTGTAACTGCAGCCTTGGGGATTGAAGTTGGAGTGTCACCACAGAAAATGCTCTCCCCTTGCAGAATCACAACCACCCTGTGAAGTCTGTTAGGCTGAGTGACTTTTTATGGTTATCCAGTGAGCTTTGTGGCTGAGTGAACTTTGGCCTTCCAGATCCTAGCTTGATATACTAACCATTACACTACACTGCACATCCTCTAAGTTCTATGGTGGGTATTTAGAGCAGGGCCTTTCTGGAAGATCTCATGACATTGGCAGGCTGGTACTAGAAGAAGAACTTCATGGGGAATTTGGATCCCAAGACATTTAGGATGTTCAAGGCACATACCACCCCCTTCACTTGGGTTCAGCAGTGGACAGGGAGCCAATATGGCTTACCATCTACAACAGACACATGCCACCTATAAGCTATAAGTAGGTACTTTAGAGCCCGCTGGCCAAACTAATTCCTTTTCTCTCAGGAAACTTTTCCTACGAGAGTCCATTAATATCTTACTGTCCCTCTAGATTGCCATGTTCTTGGTGGACACAGAGGGGTCGATGGATGTGGAAAGAAGCGTTGAAGATGGTGTCAAGCTCTCAGCTTTCTCCATGCTGCTCAGCTCCTATCAGGTGGGTTCCTACCAGATCCCTCCTTTCCAGGTGTGCGTTCTCTACTTCCTTCCTGCTGCAAAAGTAAGTTCAGCGCATCTTCTGACACCCCTGTTGTTTCTTCCTAGATACTCAATTTGGCCACCATGATGAAGGACCCAGATTTGGAATACCTGGAGGTGAGTGGGATTGTAAAAGGGGAAAGGGGGATTAGGCATTATCCAGGGGAAGGATGAGGGGAATAGTTGGCTGGAATAAAAATACCTGGTTCTCTCCATGTGGGCTAGAAAGGTGGGTGGGCAAGATCCAGAATTCCTGAGTTCCCCCAAGTTTCAGGGAAGCAGAAGGCTGGATATATAGAACTGGAAGGGACAAAGCTTATTTTTGTCTAACAGTCCCTGTTAGACAAAAGGCAGGTTTCTGCCCAGCAGAACAATCCATGCGGCCAAAACTGCCTCGAACTGCAAGCAGAGAATCCGTGCACTGCTGGAAAATGCTGGAAAAGCAGATGCCAAGAGATGGCTCCTGCAAGCCATGCTGCACTCTGCAGTGAAAGGCAATAAACCCCTTAGGGCACCTTTCCCTGACCTGTAGCCCTCCAGATGTTGTGGATTGAGCTTTTGGACCAAGATTGCTGTGGACTGAGTTTGAATCTTGTTCAGCCATGCAACTAATCATGAACCAGTCAAGACTTCCTCAGTTTTGCCTACCTCCAAGGGATATTACGAGCATAAAATGAGATGACTCTAACTATGTTGTGGGGGTGGGGAGAGGTAAGGATACAAATGGTGATGTACACAACTAATACCACAATGTAATAAATACCATAGCCATAAATTTATCCAGTGGGGTTTTGGCTCCTCGCTTCTGAAGCCCATGGCTTCTTGAGAGGGGAATAGATCTGGTGGGCTGGGCTAAAGGGCTAAAGTAAACCAAATTTCCTCATTTCCTGGGTGGGTCTCCCACTTCCTCTGCCCACAGATGTTCATGTATGTAGCTGAGACGGTAGGAGGCTCCTGCAGATTAAAGCCCTTTCAGGTAATGCACACCGGCTGTTCCACTTCCTTCTCTTTGTTCCATTCTCTTTTTCTTCTCCTACGATTGCCATGATGTTCATGTTCTCCGCCTCGCCGATCTGTCAAAGAGCTCCTTTGTTCCTGGGCTCCCATCGCCTCAGCCACCTCTCCCAGCCTCATGTTCCTCTGCCTGGCACCCACATCTCTTTCTCTCCCATTTGCAAGCAGCCAATAATTTACTCTTCCCACTGCTTTTGTTGCTGTTTTTTTAAAACACCCCTTTGCATTTTCTTTTCAATCATAAGGAGAGTGTCACAAACCCAAAATAACACCTCTATGTGGAATGAAAAAGGCAAAAAACGATATATGATTGGGCAGACATTGATTTGTCCACCCAATTCATATGTAAATCAGCTCTGGGTAATTCTGCCTATCCCAAGGTTGGGAATTTTATTCATCCAAAGGGCCATGCTTCTTTCTGGGTCACTTTCCAGGTGTCACATGCCAATGGTGAGTAGGGCCAGAAGCACACAGGAGAAGACCAAGGGACATGCCTTTTACCTTTGTACTGTAGGCAAGTTTCTGCAGACACTTGCATTCCCCTCTCTGTCCTTCATCCAGGCAAGCAAGAGTGTTATCAGAATGCAAGGAGGGCTCAAAGTAGGGAGTATGGCTTGGGGAGAATCCCATCATTTAAGTATGTGCTGTGTGAAGGCGTGCCTCCTTTTCTTTGCACTGAATCTTCCCATGTTCAGCTTTATTCAGCTTGCAAACAGAACCTGAGCACAATGGCATTCTTCCACTTGTTTTTCTTCAGCAATTGGTATTGCATAGCCGCTGGTTCTTTTGGACTCACTGCTGTCCATGGAAGCGCAGGTTAACCCAGTCAGATGGGCGGATAATAATAATAATAATAATAATAATAATAATAACAGTTGCATTTGTGCATTTTTACATTAGGAGGCATAGAAAACAATGCCTGGTGTTGAGTAATACAGAGGGAGACATGCTCTTTTCCCTGTCTCATAATACACAGGGTCATCCATGAACAGTGTGAAATTCAGAACAAACAATGGAGAATATTTCCTCACATGGAGCATGGTTTTAACTATGGAAGATGCAGCAGCGACCATCAACCTGGTCAGGCTAAAGTTACCAATGGCTGCCACTGCTACTGCTCAAGTATCAGAGGCATTGTCATACGTATGGAGGAAAAACTTAAACACGATGCAGAGTTTTCAAAAATAGACCAGAGGCAATTGTACTTCATCCACCAGAGCTTTACTGCTACTGAAGGCAAATGAGCATAAATGGTTACAAATCCAGTACATTCAGGATTGGCACAGTCCATAAAATTCCAGTTGCAGCAGTTACAAAAACTTAAAACAAGACTAAACCTTAACATTAAGCATACTATGTACAGAACACCACACCAGAAGGAAGAGAAATAGAAAGAGAAAGTAAAACCCAGGCTCCTTCTGGCCTATATTTATTGTCAGCATGACCTTGACTGGAAGATAAGAGAAACAGTTCAAACCAGCTGTACTCAGCTTCCAGAAGGTATACAATCATCACCCTTCTGCTTGCTTCTCTCACACAGAGAAGCTTCTAGTAGCTTTTCGAATCCTCTTGTATTAATCAGAATAGGAAAGATCTCTACACATCAGATCAATACTTTCTGCACTAAGAAATGCAAACTGGTCCTTTAGTGGCAGTTACCCATTGCAGGTCCAGGGAGACCCCACACCTGCCCTGTCCCCAAGAAATGTCTGTCTTGTTGGGATTCAACCTCAATCTGTTAACCACCATCCCTCTTCCAACCACCTGCAGGCACTCACACAGGACAGTCACTGCTTTCACTGGTTCTGATTTAAATGAGATATTGTTTGCATCATTTGGGTTTCCCCTTTGTGTACAGTTTTCAGCCTTCCATTATCCTTTTTCGGACTCAGTGCCCAAGCTGGACACAGTATTCAATGTGTGGTCATTGAAAGGATTTGTGTAAGATGAATAGAAGCATATTATAGCTGTAGGAAAAGCAGTACACGTCCTTCGTCTCTCTCTTGCAGCATCTTGATGTCCTGGTGCGTGACTGGTTCTTCCCACCTATCTTTGGATTCCAGGAGGGACAGAATTACCTCCAAAGTACCATACAGGTAAATGTGACAATGGAAGCATTGGATGGACAGCCTTTCTCCAGTTTCTCCGCTCCAACCGTGTGAGTAAGGTGGTTACCAGGGAGAGGGCCTTTTTGTTGGTGGCACCCCATTTTATAGAATGCCTTGCGAAGGAAGATTTGCCTGGTACCCAATCTATGGCGTTTTAGGGTTGAATAGAAGGTCATTTTGTTTATCCAGACACATTGATTCAGGGATGGGGAATGAGATTCAACTGGTGGGGTGGGTCCTTATCTCATCTACCTTCATGGGCAGCTTGAACTGGTGGGGTGGGTCACTCATCTGTCATCACAATGATGCCAGATAACTCATTTTTGTCCACATATTTTGAAGGGCACAGCTTTGTACTTTTCAGGTGCTGTTGATAGGAGATGGGTACAAAACCCCTTTGGGCCCAGCCACACCTTTACTTACCCCACACCTGGCATCAAATATGATGACAGGTGTAGGGTAAGTGGACTTGACTTGGCTGAAATGGCCTGGTGGGTGAACCTGGGCCACTGCTTTAATTGCAATAGGCATATTTAAATTCTTGTGCCAAGTACTGTCCCCCTTCCTGATTTTATGTTCTAAATTGCTTTTAGCTTCTGGACTTATGTAGGATTCTGTATTTTATTCCAACTGCTGTTTGTATTACTTATCATTTGCTTTATTGGCTCTATTGTTTTTACTGTTGAAGTTATGGCTTGTTGAATGGGTTAGAAAACCATGCAGGTTAGAAAACCATAAGTGAGGTTACAGGGAACCAGGCAGAGGGCCTTCTCAGTGGTGGCGCCCACCCTGTGGAACGCCCCCCCCCATCAGATGTCAAGGAAATAAACAACTATATGACTTTTAGAAGACATCTGAAGGCAGCCTTGCTTAGAGAAGTTTTTTAATGTTTGATGTTTTATTCTGTTTTTAATTTTTTGGGAGCTGCCCAGAGTGGCTGGGGAAACACAGCCGGATGTGCGGGGTATTAATAATAATAATAATAATAATAATAATAATAATAATAATAATAATAATAGTAAAATGAATAAATAAATCCAAGCCTAACCAGCTGCTTTGGAAGAGTGCTTGAGAAGTCCCATTCACAAGAAGCCTGGCTCTGGGTGGATGGCTACATCTAATTCTCTCTCATTCTTTCCCCTCAGAGACTGGATCCAAAAAGGCACCCACAGGCCCTGGAGGCCCTCAGGAGCACCAGCACCCGCTGCTACCTGATGCCTTTCCCTGGCAGGAGACTGGTGGTGGGAACTGAGGGCACCCTTGCAGGTAAGAACCTCTTCTCTTTCCATCATTCCCACAAGTGCTCCATAAGACACACTTTTTTCCTCCTAAAAAGTAAGGGAAAATTTCTGTGTGTCTTATGGAGTGAATGTGTGGTTGATCGCTGGCTCCCTTTCCAGCCCCAGCCCCTTGCCCAGGCCTCCATTGCTGAATGTTCTGCAGACGGAGGCTGTTTGTTTCCCCAGCGACATGTGACTGGCTGATTAGATTATCTGGCTGAAAACTGTAGAAAAGGCTCCCTTTCCTTTCCCAAAGAAGCTGCAGAACTGTGAGTTGAACCCTATAAAAACAGGATTTTTTCCCTTTGCAAAGTCAGCTCAACAACTTTGAGCTGATCCTCAAAAAACAGGGCTTTTAACCTTTGCAAAAGAAGCTGCACAACTGTGAGCTGATCTCAAAAAAATGGGGCTTTCCCCCTTTCCTCCTCTAAAAACTAGGTGCGTCTTATGGAGAGAAAAAATACGGGTAGCTCCAAATCCAACTCTTGCTCCTCTAATCTGCATTAGCTCTCTGCAGCATGTGAGCTGTTCACTCATTCATCCACTAAGTGGAGCTTTGGTTCCACAATAAATTCCTTTGTTAATCCATAGTGGCGTTTTCTCCTTGCTAGCCAAAGACTTTAAAGAGGAGAAAACTGATTAATTCTGCTATCTGGTGTCTGGAATTCCTGGTTCCCTTTGATGCCCTCTTTGTTTCTTTGGTCTGCCCATAGAAAGTAGTGCAGAATTCCAGAGCTGGCGCTAGACAACAGTATGTACTACTTAACCCCAAAGCAATAGAAAAGCATTTTCCCACTTCTGTCATGTAAAGAAGAAGAAGAAGAAGAAGAAGAAGAAGAAGAAGAAGAAGAAGAAGAAGAAGAAGAAGAAGAAGGGACTTTTCTTTCATTATTTACCAACCTTTCACCTCAAGGCCCCAGGGTGGGTCGCAACAACTACCACAAAATGTTAAAAACAACTTGCAATAACTTGGGTCCTTTAGTCGAAACAAAATAAAAAAAAAATTCTTTCCAGTAGCACCTTAGAGACCAACTGAGTTTGTTCTCAGTTGGTCTCTAAGGTGCTACTGGAAAGAATTTTTTTTATTTTGTTTCAACTATGGCAGACCAACACGGCTACCTAACTGTAATTGGGTCCTTTAGCCTTTCCTTTGGTCCTTCCAGTTTCTCAGGCTTTGGCATCACTTATGTCAAACCTAAATGTGATGCAAACAAATGTTATCTGTCGCTTTGATCTACCGTTTCTTCTCACTTTCTCCCACCCACGTCTAATGGGAGCCACAGCAGCCTGGATCAGGCTGCAGGAAGGTGGAGGCTGCAGCTTCTCAATGCCTACCCCCCAGACCAAGGCGGCTGAACATGTGACATGTCATCAACCCTGACCACTGGCTATCCTGACTGGGGCTGATGGGAGCTGGAGTTCAAAAACATCTGGCAGACCCCATGTTCCCCATCCCTGGTATTGAACGCAAACCTTTCACCAGAAGGTTGGTGGTTCGAGCCCACCCAGGGATGGCAGTGCAGGACATTGGATTAGATGACCCTCAGGGTCCCTCCCAACTCTACAATTCTGTGGTTCTAAGTTACTGCTCCAAATGCTCTGCTCACGTGCTTTTTGGTTTCTCGCTCCTTATATTCACTGGCGTGGTAGAATGTAAAACCGAGGAGGGCTACAGAACCTTCAGCATCATCCTTTGTGGCCATCAGGGGGAGCAGCTGTTCTGAGAGAGTCATTTGTTACAGTTCCTTTGCCTGAATTGCCTGCTTGGTTTTTGTTTCCCCTTCCAGACATGGATGAGGATTTTAGGGATTGCCTGAAGGCTTATGGGAACGACATAGCCAGATCAGCTGCAAGGCATGTAAAGAGTGACCAGGAGGGAAGAGCCCTTACAGGGGCACAACTTGCAGCCAAGGTGAAGGTGAGAGATGCAGAATCAAGTCTCTGATCTGGACAGAACATGGAGAATTCCACCTGTTGGATTTCTGCCCACCACACTGCCCTGATAGGCACAGAAGATGTGCTATGTGCAAAGAGATGGCTTAGGGTAGGCTTATATAAAAGAATGGAGGCTTTTGATTCTGCTCTGGCTTAATGGAAGTGCCGCGGGCACTTCAGCCCTGCACAGCACCCCCGGACGTTTCATGGTCTATGAGTGCTGCACCCATGACAAACGGTCCTCAGCTGCAACCCACCAGACTGCTAACTGAAACCTGCTTGCTTTATTTATCACAGACAAGGATTATGTGAATAAAGAAGTTGTTTATTGTGTACAAAAGCTTGGGGTTTCTGATAAATAAACAGTATTCAAGAAACTTATAAAGAAGGTCCTATACCGGCCTATTACCGCTAGATGATACCTGCCTATTCCCTCTAACAGTCAACTAATTAACAATAACAACACATTTCACAACAACTGCTTTTCGGCTCTGATAACTTCCACCAATGCTACACCTCAGACTCTTAGACCTAGCTCTCACTCCTGACTATCTCTCCCTCCAACTAACCGCCTCCCACACAACTTATTCTCCCCCCCCCCCGTTAACTGACCACAGGGAGGGGTATTTATACCCGGGCTGAGCCCGCCCCTTTGGGTTCTAGCTGGCACAAAATTTAACCCTTACATTGCTTAGTCCTGGCTTTGGGCTAGTTCTCCACAGACCCCATGGCAGTGGGAGATTGTTGCCAAAGGAAAAACAAGGACGATTGAGGGTAATTATCCTTGCAAATTCCCCCCCCCCCAAGGGATGGGGTGGTGGTGGTGGAGGGTAGTTCATCTCAGTACCTGGTTCTCACTCCAGCATGGAATGTTTGGGGCAGGGAGACGCTGAGTGCAAAAGCACTTCACCTGCCAAAAACCCTCCTACACCACCTTTAAGAAGCAGAAGTTCTCCTGTTAATTAGAACTTAATTGGACTAAAGTACAGGCACGTGCTAAAAGAGATTGACCAATAAAAACATTGCCCTAACATGCTTCTGTACATATAACTGAAGTCTGATCCATTGACTCTCTTGTTGTCGGACTCCAAGATCCATCAGCCCCAGCCGATGCGCCCAGTGGTCAGAGATGATGGGAGCTGTAGTCCATAAGCATTGCTGGCGGGGGGGGGGGCAGACATGTTCTTCATCCCCGTGTTGCTTTTCAGCAGGTGAAGTTTTTCACAGCCCAGAGCTAAACATTTATTGCATGCTAATAGCTGGACACTGTGCGGCTATTAAATGCACAGCTGTAGGGGCTGACTTAAAAGCTGGCCAGTTCAAGTCTAGTTTTTCTCTGAAATGTAACCGTTGTAAACAGGGTTGAAGTATGATTCGGTTTTTGTGTGATACTGTTTTGGCTACATGAAGAAAGGCTGCTACCGGTAGTATGTATGTGTGTAGGTGGGTGTGCTCTTGGAAAGAGAGATACCCACTGGTTCTAGTCTAAAAATAATTTAGACCCGCCTGATATCCAATGGGTGGATGTAACTCAGTGGCAGAACATCTGCCTTGAATGCAGGAGGTCCCAGATTCAGTTCTTGGCATCTCCAGGTAAGTCTGGGAGAGACTCCTGCCTGGAGAGGTGCTGCCAGTCAGTGTAGACAGTACTGAGCCCCATGAACCAAAGCTCTGACTGCAGGACTGCATCCTGTATTCATTAGGAGCATCCATAGCTCAGTGTGAGAGCAACACGTTTGCATGCAGAAGGTCCTAGGTTTGATCTCTAGGTAGAAAGGTTCCTGACTAAAATCCTGGAGAACCACTGCTGGCCAGCATAGAGTACAGACAGTACTGAGCTAGATGGACCCAATGGCCTGACTCAGTATAAAGCAGCTTCCTACGTATTTTGGGACAGGGACCAACTCATTTCCATCCCTGCCACTCACCTCGCTTACTACTTCAGGACTAGGAGAAAGTTCGAGATATGAGACGTCTCCGTCAGGCACACTGCTGCAACTCAGTGGTGCCAGTGACTCCCTTCAGCGTGTCCAAATGTTAGTGTGGGTGTGGCTTGTCCTAGCACACAGGCTGAGCTGCAACCCCGCAGCAGTGGAACTTAGGCCATGCTGCCAAAGTCAAGATTTGGTTTTTTTTTTCTCTCTCTTTTCTTTCCCTTTTTGGGATTTGCCAGTTGCCCTGGCTTGAACTCCATTTCTCTTGTGTTTGCCATTGGTTCTGCTTCTTACGTTTGTTTGTTCTAAACCCCATTGCAATCTTGATATTTTTATTATCCTAGTTGTATTATTTAACTGTTAAGGTCTCTTTAGCAGTGAGGTTGCCTTATTAGGGCCGAAAGTCAAAACATCATTTGTAAAAAAAGCAAATGAATGTACACATGCTCCCAGTGTAGGAAAACAAATGTGACGTACGTGCGGACTGTGAATGTATTTAACTGCAGCACTGTGGCTTCTGACAGTATGTGACTGTCCTTTGGTGTGGGGAGGCAGTTGTGAACCCCATCCTCAGGTGCCATCCTTTTCTTCTCTCTCCTTTTCAGAATTTCTCCTCTCTGATGAAGAAGTATAAGTTTGGCTTCTCTTCAGTCACTCAGGTATCAAACTTCACCCCCATCATCTGATGTTCATGATCAGCCCTGCTTCCGTTTCCTTGACCAGGTCCCCATATTGCTTGTCATTTGGCTTACCTGTTTGATATATTTAAGCAGAAGCTGCATTTTTGGACACGGCATCCATCAGCCATGGTATATCTCAATGGTAAATAATACTATAACCTTGCAGAAGCTAAGCAGCTCTGGGTTTGGTTAGTGCTTGGATAGCAGACCACTAGGGTCCATCACTTTAATTCCAGTCATGGAAAGATGGTGGGGTGTAAGTATGATCAATGAAATAAAAAACCTTCTAGAGATGGGATTGAGAGGTCAGTGGCGGGGAATGACAGCTTCTGTTGATGCTAGGAGCCAGCTGTGTTATCAATGGGGAAGGCCTGTAACTCAGTGGTAGACTATTCATCATGCATGCAGAAAGTTCAGGGTTCAACCCCTGACAGCTCCAGATAAGCCGGGGAGAGATTACTGCCTGAAACCCAGGAGAGCCACTCCCAGTCAGTGTGTACAACACTGAGCCACAGGGACCAATGGTTTAGCTTCGTGAAAGGCAGCTTCCTCTATTCCTGCCCGTCACCACAAGGAAGATGTCATATGCAAACTGAAGAAGATTGATACATGAATGAACACTTATCTTCCTTTGACTCTTCTGGCAATGGGGTTTGAGGGGACTCAACTGAGAAAATGAGCATCTTCCATTCTTTCCTTTCCTTTCCCCCTCCCCAGATGGCTATCACCTTACACAATCTGGACACCCAGGAATGCCTGAGGCAGGAGTTTGCAGATTTCATCAGAAAGCAGGTAAGAGCAGAACCAAATGAACAGGTGTGGCTGTGGGTTAAGAAAAAATGTTGGCAAAGAAAATGTTGAGGGATTTCTGAGGGTTGGATTTGGGGAAAGGAAATGAATGGGCCGTGCAGGGTGCTGGTGGCAGAACACATTTATAATACCGAACCACTGCTGGTTGCACTTTAGGGATAACAGATGGCATCATCTGCATGATCCATTTGAGAAAAATGTTTGGAAACCTTCGAATTTTTACACGATTTGGATAGGATGTGAAACTCCAGGAGTGACTTTACTTTTGTACAGTAGGCTAGTTTCTGCACACACTCACCCATCTCTATCTATCCGACATCCAAGCAAGCACCAGGCATTGCCAGAATTCATGGACAAAATACAGTGAGGCAAAACAACAACAACAAACTCGCAAAAAGTTGGAGTTGGAGTGGTGAGGGCTGTGACTAGCAAAGAGGGGATCTAGCTATGCTTGGGAAGAGTCCCCAAGGGCCAGATAGAAAGGCTGGAGAGTTGCATTTGGCCCCCAGGCCTAAGGTTCCCCATGCGTGCCATATGGTCTTCTTGGAGAAAGGGCAGGAGAAATACATTTGTATTACTATGAAGTGGGATTGTCTTGAGTAATGAACTAGCATCTCCTTTCTGTTTCCCTTTCCTCTTACCCAGTTCTGCAACCCTGACACATCTTTTCCTTCTTCTGCCCAGGACGAGCTCTGTCGTCCCATGATTGCTGGCCTGCAAGTGACTCCCAAGTCCATGACGCGGCGCCTTCTGGGCAAGCAGTGCGAATTAATGCGGCGGTGTGAGGAGTCTCTGCAGGGTGATGAGCCGGGCCGGACAGAGTCCATCTTGTCGCTGGAGAACCACCTGAAGCACGAAGCTCAAATTTTTAAGGAGCGCTACCACCGCCGCTACAAATCCCATGCCCTCAAAGCTGGGATGGCAATTGGCGTGGGTGCTGTGGGTTTAGCTGGTGGAGCCATTGGGGCCGGTGTGGCAGCTGCTGTGTTGGCCGCAGAAGCCATTGTGCTGAGCACTGGCACTGCCGCTACATTTGCCATTGGGACCATGGCTGGCGCAGGCACCTTTGCGGTCATTGGGGGTGGGGTGGGGGCTGGCGTAGGGAGCAGCATTGGGGAGAGAAAGACTCAGGAGGCCAAGAATGTGTCTGAAGACGACCCTGAATGTGAAGAGGAGACCAGCCTCTCAGACGAAAGGTGCCTTATTGGTCAACGGAACTCACCTTAGGGTTGACAAAGAGGCAGTCCTATGACCTACAGCTTCTGCTGCAAACAAGTGGCAGATTGCTGTAGCCTGCACCCCTCTCCTTTTCTCATTTTGGCATATCTCCAAGGGTGTGGATGGGGGCAGGGGAATGGATCTTGCATACTGTCCTGTAAAACACATTAAGAATTGTTCTCCCTCTCCCTCTCCCTCTCGTGGCTGGTTAAGGGATAGCAAAATAGCATGCCCCTAGTGTCCATCAACATGGAGAGGTGACACACAAGTGATGACTGGAGGCCTAGTAATGTGGCCTTATGATGCTTGCGTGATTGCATTCTCTCTATTGGTAGGTAAGGGAGCAGTGCTTCCTTCTGTGTCCATTTCCAGCTTCCTTCAGTGCCTAGGACAGGTAACGCAGAACAGGGGGCCTCTGGAGTATCATGGACCCTTTTGCAGGTTACTTTTGCCCCCAACACCTATGCTGAGATAATAAGCAGAGTGGAGTGGGCGGGGAAATCGGACCCTTCCTATTTTTTCCTTGGGCTATCTGTAGCACCAGCAACACAAGCTAGGGAGCAGCCTAGGGGCATCCTGGGAGAAACATTACTGCCACCTCTTAAAAAAGGTACATATTGAAAAGTGAGCCCTCATTTTAGCCTCTAGTGTGAAGTCAGGGAATGAAAAGAAATTATTTTCTTCTTCATGCAGTTCAGCTGCACCCTCTCCTCCTCTCCCTGCTATTCATTTCAGGAAGTCAAAACCTTGCAGCTGTTACCATGCTCAGGGGGGTTTAATGGGTTTCAGCACCCTGCTGATTCAGTCTCTCAGGTATGCAATGTCAGGTGAGGGGGGGATGCAGTTCCTGATTCTACTGAACAGCAAAGGCTGCTGGGAAATTTGCACTGGTTCATGGGAACAAAGCCTCTCTCATTATCCTCAGGGAAACCTTCCCACTGGTTCTCCATAGTGTATTCTGAAGTGCCCAGAAACTTGAGGTTCTGATGCAACACGTTTTAGGAGGCTAAGCTAATTCATTGTCAGAAATACTCTATATTCCTTGAATTATATCCAAGTGCCTTGGCTTCAGGGGCTGCTTATGACTTGCCCCTGCCCACCCAGCCTCTCTTGGCTCTTGTTTCAGGAAATACATTTATTTATTTCAGTGTTTTTCAACCTTTTTGGGGCAAAGGCACACTTGTTTCATGAAAAAAATCACGAGGCACACCACCATTAGAAAATGTTAAAAAAATTAACTCTGTGCCTATATTGACTATATAAAAAGTAATTCTCTTGAATTTTTCAATTTTTCCCACAGCACACCAGGCAACATCTTGCGGCACACTAGTGTGCCGCGGAACAGTGGTTGAAAAACACTGATTTATTTCACCTGGCTTGGTTGTGTGTGTGTGTGGTTTTTCTGCCCCCTTCTTGCTCAGACTGCAGCTCAGGATCCAAACCTGTGTGGTAGGTCTTTCTACCACCGTTTCCTCCCCCTCCCATCTCCCCAAACACAACCAGTTTTATGAGAACACAAAAAGAACATCATATATCCTGGTTCTCAGCCATGACAGTGCTGTAGCCTCAGGTGACTTTTGCCTTAATTGCAGGGGACAAAATCCAGATGTGGACAGCCTGGAGTCAAAACAAGCCTATTGGCAGGACACGAGAAGGCTGGGGAAAGCAGTGTTTAGTCTTCATTTCCATCTTCTAAGTTTGCTTTGCAGTTTGGATGGTTACTCAGGCCAGCAAGATGTCAAAAGAAGCACACATTTTAAAGAACTAATGCTCTTTTTCTCGACGCAGGAAGGTTGACCAGTAAAGAAATAACAAATTACCTAAACTGGGGGAGGGGAACCTGTCACTCTCCAGATGTTGCTGTACTAACTCCCATTAGTATGACCAAAAATCAGGGATGACATCTGGAAGGCTACAGATTTTTCACTCCTGGCCTCAAAAAAGCGCCCCCCCCATTACAGTTGTATCATTTTCAGAGAATGTGGCTTTATTTCAAAGTAAAAACCAAAGGGGTACAAAGGATTATAATTATTCTTAAACTTGGAAAACTGGTTGGGCTGCTTTTGCCTGTATTCTTCCCCTCTTCCCGTCATTTTATCACTCTCGGTTTGAATGCTAATAAGTCATCTGTGCTGCAGACTCTCAAACCTGGCCACAAACAAAATGAAGATCATCTCTTCCCCTTAACAGATTTAGGTATGTCTCTGTTGTGCACTTGTGAGTTTCAGAGTAGCTTCACTGTTTCCCAAAGAACTCTGAGAATCATTTTCTGAGAGTATTATAAAACCTTCCTTAGGGGAATTCCTTCCAGTAGCACCTTAGAGACCAACTAAGTTTGTTCTTGGTATGAGCATTTGTGTGCATGCACACTTCTTCAGATATTCTTCAGGTATCTGAAGAAGTGTGCATGCACACGAAAGCTCATACCAAGAACAAACTTAATTGGTGTCTAAGGTGCTACTGGAAGGATTTTTTTATTTTTATTTTTACTATGGCAGACCAACATGGCTACCTACCTGTAACTTCCTTAAGGGATTATCCAGAGCATTGCTTTGTAGTCATGGCAGTTAAACAGGTTTGAAACAATGCTGTGCAAAAAAACAGAGCTCATTTTAAAATGATTGCCTGTTTTTTTGTAAAAAGAAATTGCATTTGAAAATGATCAGACTTTGGGTGAAATCTTTATTAGTGTTGTGTGGGAGTTTTGTTGCACTCACATGAATTTTTACGTGGCCTATTTCTTCCTTTTCTACAAAACATCCATCTGTGGTCTGCAATCTGTAGTCTGCACTTCCTGAGTATCTCATGACTTCCTTGGGTGTGGTTTCATGAAAGCACTAGAAATTGTGGAGGTTGTCTACCATGCCCTGCCTGATGGTTGTTGTTTTTAAAGTAACATCTTCTTTTATTTTTAAAGCGATCCATGTGTGGATGTTGTGGCGTTGTGTTTTGATTTTAAGGTAAAAGGACAGACCAGTTTCATGCAGTTGGTAGCCAGCCTCCTCAGCTTCCTCCACTTTGACTGAAGCCCAAGGAAAGAAATCATAACTCCTCCCATGTGGCTTTTTCAGACCAGGAAGCACTGACAGGCAAGAGGGCCACAGAGTGCTGGAGAAATTGATTAAAACAAAACAACAACAACAAAAACCCTACCGCTACTGTCCACCTTTGCAATGAATGATAAAGTAAGCTCAACCCCAACTCACCGTAACTGCAAATACTTTCTGAAGTGCACTGAGAAAGAGGCAGAAACATTCAAGCATCTTTCTCTGGGGAAGAAATTTTTCAAGGAATTAGAAGACAGGTTTCAGCACAGCACGAGTTTGAGACATGGTTAAATTTGTTTGTGTTGGCAATGGCTTTAGTTCCATCACAGCCCTAGTCCCCACCTGCTCAATCCCAGTTCCACAACCTTATCCACAATATAGGTTTTTGTTTTTGTTTGTTTCAATGGAAATTCATCTTCGGAAGGCCACTGGAAAGGAGGAATGGGAGAGGCCACCTCGTCTCTCAGACACGGCGTATTTTCATCTCACTTCTCTTGAGGGAATAGTAGAAGCCCTTCCACTGGGCCCAGTTAATGCCACTTGCATAGGAGAGGTGGGCCCCGCCAAGGTAGAAGCCATTCAGGTTGGAAACATGACAGCTCTTGAACCACCAGGCACCCGAAGACAGCGCTGCGCAGTTCTGCACAAAAAGGTCTTGGTCCCGGTCAAATGTGGAGAACTTCTGGCCATTGTGGTAGGTCAGTGAGTCACCTGGTGGGAGCGCAAAGAAAATGGTGTGACAAAAATATGGATTCCATAAAGCAAAGGTGGGTAATCTGTGGCACCTCAGATATTGCTAGACTTCCACAAGCTCATTGTGAAGGCCAGCGATCAAGGATGATGGGAGCTGTAGCTCTGCAACATCTGAGGTTAGCTACCTGCCATGAAGCCTGCTGGAATAAAAAGCTGGAGTAGTGCGCTTACTTCAGAGTAGATTCACTTGCAGCTAGGGGCCCTAGCTTGATACAACTGGCTGTTGGCATGCTTTTCAATGAGTGAACTTTCTTGTGATCTGAGTTTTGGGGCAATTATACTTAACCACACTGATGTATAGAAAATTTCCCCAAAGTTAAGAACCAATCCCTGGGAGGGGAGTTTGATCCAATGCATTGTCCTTACGTGACTCAGAACCAGGACTTCTGGATTATGTGGTGTTGGATGGGATTGGAGGTCACTTCAGGACTATCAACAACAGTAGCAGGGAGTCTGTGACTTCAAGAGTTCCTAGACCTCCATCAGCTATACTGGCTGGGGCAGATGGAAGTTAGGAGTCCAACATATGGAGGCCCACACGTTCCTGAGTGCTGCACTCCAGCTCCACATATCCCTGACTATTGTCCATGCTGGCTAAGACTGATGGAATTTGAAATCCAACAACATTTTGAGGGCCTGAAGCTCTCCACCCTAGCTATTGTAGTTGAAGGACCTATTTCCGGGGGTAGAGCCAATGTGTTAGGAGCTAGCACCCTACCCAATCCTGGGTATGGGGTGGGGGGCTGGAGTAATAGTAGAAAGGGATGACTGGTATCTAGGCACCCACAGCCCCTCACCTGCTCCCCCATCAATAAAGCCAGACACATGCAGTGTGTAGCCATCCTCTTCTGCACTGATAGCTTGTGGCGACAGTGAGAAGTCCGTATATCTGGCAAAGACCGTACTGTTCTCAAAGTCCTCCAGCTCCACACGTAGTTCATACTTCTGCTTCAGGGTCAGGAGGTGGATATTTTGCAGCCCTGGGCCATAGAGCAGATAAGAAGTATTATTTAGGAACCCAGGTTGTATACACACAGAACACAAGACGGCCACGCAACCACCCACTCTTTTCGTTGGGAGCGATGTATTGTCTGAGCCAGTGTCTTTGGACAGAAAAGTGGTGGACAGGCAGAAAAATGAAGGGGAACTTGGCTGCATCTCCTGGCTCAGAGTCACTGTAAACATGCTCACATTTTACACTGGAATCGTGTGGGCCCAGGAACATGTTTCAGCTGCATAGGGAAGAAACCCAAACATTTGGTGTTCTAGAATGTCCTGGCAAAGGAAAATGTCTGTGTCAAGAGCCGGGGGGTGGGTGGGGGAGTGCTGGAGAAGGAGGTAGGCTGGGAAGTGCATATGAAGAGAAAAGACAAGGAGGTCTCCTTGGAACAAAACCCATGGCCTGCTGAGAATAGAAAAAGAGGGCTGGAAAAAGGTCTCACATTATACCCTAGATAACTGGTTCAAGAAAGTTATGTTCATCACCATCTCAAAGAAATTGTAATCTTCATGCAACTAAAGGTGATGCTGATCTTTCGAACCGCCAACCTTCTGATCAGCAAGCCCTAGACTCTGTGGTTTAACCCACAGCGCCACCTGGGTCCTCAGCTTCAAAGCATGGATCTGTGTCTAAAAAGTGCAGGGCAAATGGTAAGTGTGGGTGAGCCCAATATCCATCCCATTTACTTGTGATTTTTGACCAATTGGCTTTTGGATTTTATCGTCAAAACCTCCTTGTACTGAATTTTTGTTACTTTTTGGTTGTCAATGACTGTCCTGTATTCATATTTTCTGTTTTGTTGTTGTTGTTGTTGTTGTTGTTTAAAAGGAGGAGGGGAGAGAAAGAAGGTATTTCCCGCTACTCATTTCTATTTACCCAGCCAGTATTCACTGTCTGCTCTGCCAAAGCCAAACCGATAGTCATTCCATCCCCGAAAGAAACTGATTGAACCATTGAATCTTTTCTGGAAAACCTGGAGAATGTGGCGGAAGGGAAATGACAGCATTAATCTCTAATGAACTGGTACCCACTCACCCCCCCCCCCCGGCCAATGTCATTCCTCCCATCACTATGGAAAACAGGAACCCCAAAGTGGTGGTTACATGAAGGAGGCGGTGTGCCTTCAAGGTACAATAACAAAGATTCCTTCTTCCCATAAACATTCACTCCCTCCTGCCTTTTTAAAAGTAAACTTTACTTAAAGTCTGCCTTTCCTGCTGCCAAACACTCATGAAGGTGGAAAAAGGTAAACAGTGAAACACAAGAAAGTATCAAAAACAAAACATAAGAAAATACATGCTCACAAATGAGACAGACAGACAGTCAGAACGAGAGAGAGAGAGGACAATGGCCAAAAAGAAGAAAGAAATGAAATAATTTACCAAAATTCACACACAAACTTTGCTTCATTGTGGTGCCTTTTAGGGCCACAGTGAAACACCTGGGAAAGCACAGAAACAGCTGAGCTACCTCCATCAATCTGCCCCAACCCTGTGATCCCTACTGCCAGGTTGAGATGGACGTCCCATCCCACACTTTGCTCTTGTTACCGTCCATTTTCCATCGTCGGTGGTCATGTCACAGTACACAGGCACAGGGATATTGGGGCCCGCAGGATAAATAAGGTACACGCCATCTGTCTCAGAGCCTTGGTCATAAATGTCTTCACAGTCTAGTGGGAGGCTATCTTCGCAGTGCTGTGGCTGCCGGGCTGCCGTGGTGGAGGCAAAATATATATATATTTTTTTTAACAGAAGTTAAATATATGTGCTCAATGTGGGGACGTTTTGGGAGGGCCGTCGCTCCTCCTCTGCATTCATCTAACTCCTCACATAGAATGGAATTGCTGAATAGGGTTTATAAGTTTAAAGCACACTCCTGGAAGGAAATAAAAACTTTCTGTGCTTCCCAGAACCTCACACCAATCCTGGAAGTGGGGATTGTGCGACAGTGTTGTTTCAGTCCCTCAGCTTTTCCAAGCAGTGGGATGTTTCAGGGAGTACCTTTTACAGGATCAATTCCCTTGCAAAAGAAAAGAATCCTGGAGACTTGTAAGCTACTCAAAGTAAGACACACCTAAGTCTATTGATTGCACTGGATTATAATGCTATGATTTGCAAAGCCTGTTTATTTACAAATGTATTACATTAGCTCCGGGAAGCAGGCAAACATCCAACATTGGGGGGGGGGGGGACTCTAGCTCAGTGGAACAGCATCAGCTTTGCAGGCAAAAGGTCCCAAGTTCAATAACCCACATCTTCAGGAAGTCTTGCCTGAAACTCTGAAGTCCAACTTCCAGTCACATGCCCTGGAAAAAATGGGACAACCTGGGGGTTTTGACGCCTTGCTCTCTCGTGATTTCGGGCCAATAAGTCACCCCGAAAAAAGCATTTTTTCCAGGTCTACGATCTTGCACTGGTCACATGACTTGTGCAGGATTTCAAACCCGGAAGATGGTGTCCTGGATTGGGGCCGCACTGTGTTGGAGGGCATGCAGTCAGTGTAGACTACTCAGCTAGATGGACCAAGAGTCTGACTTAATATAAGGCAGTTTCTTCTTATGTCTCTTGTCGAATTCTGCTAGTCTTTGGTGTACCATTAATGCCCCCCAAAGCAACAGTGTGCCCTAGGAGACCCCCACTGCAAAAGAAACCCAACCCTCTACATCAAAAAGAACACAAACACAAAATAAACTTCACTTTTCACTGCTGTATATTTCAGCTGCCAAAATGTTTATGCTGAGCCCCCACTCAAGGATGTGACTGTGGTCTGGCAAAGAAGGGGGTGGATAGCCAACCATCAAAGGAGATGCCAGGGACTGAAGATGGGATCTTTTTTTCATGCAAAGGGTCCCTGAGCTATATGACCCCAATGGGAAGGGATAGGAATGGCCGACAATAAACACGAGGGGCTTGGGCAGGCTCCACATAGCAGAGTCAGCAGGTCTTACCTTCAGGGTTGATGGCCTGTCCTTGTGAGGTGGGCAACTGAACAAGGAGGAGGAGGAGGAACAGCAAGCCTGGCTGGAACAGAGAGGCCTGGGAGAGTCAGGAAGAAAGAGCATGGTATTTTAAAACATGGTGCATACTGGGGACTCAACAGAAAACGTGGAGAGGTGCTCTCCAGGGTAGCTGGAGCAACAATCTGACCTGGCATAAGGCAACGTCTTATGTTGTAAGGATACAGTGGTTGTAGTGTGTGTGTGTGTGTGTGTGTGTGTGTGTGTGTAGACTGCCTTGTATTTCTTGAAGGAAAGGCAAGATAAAATTGTGATCAATCATTCTCTGTTTCCAAGCTGTGAGTGTTATTGCTTATGTATCCAAAAGGCTACCACCCGTACACAAAAGGGAAGTATCAGCAGGCTTGGAGGAACACTGAAAATTGCAGAACACAGCACAACACAATTGCACAACAAATTAGTGGGGAGAACTAAGCAGGGGAGGAAGATCCAGAAACAGACCAGCAAGGACAGAGCTTGGTCAGTGGCTGCAAGATGCTGACTGTCTTTTGGTGAGGGGCGGGGACAGAAAAGTTCTTCAAGGTGAACGGGACAGTCACTGGAATCCTGAACAGGGAACACCCCACACGGCAACATTTTGTTGCAGATTTCTCTTGTAACTGCTACTAACAAAATTTCAGGGAAAGATTGTCGGTTAGTCCGGTCCTATGCTGAGGATCCTGTGCTGAGATTTCCCTCGAAGAAATCTGAGCGAGAAAGCCACCACTTTGTTTTACTTGGAATTGAACTGAAGTTTTGGCCAACAGCCTGACATCCAGCAAGAACGCACCACAAAGAAATCTGAGTTAGCATTCATGACAATCTTGCTTGAAACAGCTCCCTGTTCCCTCAGACTGAAAGCTAAAATGGACATACATTTTTAATCTTCAAATGCTTGGCTGAATCTTTGTTTTATGGCTTGTTCTGAAGCTTTCACGAACCCCCTTGAGTCCCCCCTTTTTTTTGGAAGGTAGGGCAAATATTATAATGGAATACCCACAGTGGCATTAAACTATCCTCCTTTTTCAGGCGTTCATTGAATTTGTGGAGGGAGGAATAGGGATCATTGCCTTCCATTCTTGCTCCCAATTGCTACCTATATAACAACTTCTGCACACGCAGTGGGGGTGGGGGGAGGCTTTCTCTGTGAAATCTGCAAAAGTTGCAAAGTTTGTACAAACTACCAGAGGTACTTTGGGTGATATCCAGTGTTATTCATACTCAGAGCAGACCCAAGGGACTTAAGCGACTTGAGTCTATTTATTTCAATGGGTCTGCTCTTGGTATGACTTAACTGGATATGACCTCATTAAATCTGTATTTTAAAATTACCTAATGGTGCCACTGCTTTCACTTGCGCACCTCTCATTCTTTTTTCTCCTCCTTAATTAATTTAACCTTACGTGTTTCTGCTTTCCTTGTCTCCCCACTTTTCCAGTCAAAATTTAAGAGTTGTGCTTCTGCTAATTTGTCAAGCTCTACTATGGTCACGTTATGTGAATAGTGTCACATATCACCAGCACCATCATTGACTGATGAATCCTCCATAACTCCATACATCCTGGATACAGATTGCTTGCTTGTTTCGGATCAAAGCTCTAGTCTGGTGGAATTTCTCCATTTAGAAAGCAGGCACTAGATAGTGTTAGCTATATGGCTAGTAGAACAGGCATGCCTGTGGCTTGTGGGGTGGGGTGGGGTTGTCAATTGTAGAACAAGTGGCTAGATTTAGGAATGCAAGAAAAGCCCTCCTGGATCAAACACAAAGTCTCTCTAGCCCCTCATTCTGCTTCTCACTGCAGCTATCCTGAATCATCCATGGTGCACACAGGAAAGACATGAGTTCAACAGCCCTCATCAGTGTCTGGTTTTCAGAGGTATGCTATCACTGAAACTAGGTATTACGACATGTAACAACCATTGTTAGACCTCTCCTCTTTTAAAAACAATCTACTCTCAGGACATTGCATAATCTTTGATCAGTGAATCCCATTAATTAAATAAATCTTACACTTATATAGATCACTTTCAAAAGCCACTGATAATAGGGAGGATATTGCAAAGCCCTGTGAAGAAAATTAGACCTAGCTTCCCTCACCAACCACCACCACACACAAACAAATACCCTCCCCTCAGATTACTACATTACCTTCATGTTGTCCTACAGTTCCTCTTACTTTACAATTCTTTTTCCTGTATTTATAAGTCTGGTGTGCAGATCTTTTCCCTGCTCCTTTAGAAACTGTTTCTCCCACCGACCTTTCTCCTCTCTTGCTGGGTCTGGCATGCAGCTGCAAACAGGTTGCCTATTTACCCCCTCCCACCCCCAATGCCTGCCCACTAACACCCCCCAAGGCCAGGGATCAGAGACAATATGTAAATCCTGGATTTATAGTCCTGCAAGAATAAGAAGCCAGGAGGATTGGGTGGGGAGAGAGAGAGAGAGAGAGAGAGGAGGGGGGTGTATAAAATAACTGCAAGACAGGAAATGAAAGTTGGGGGAGAATGGGAGAGAGAGAGACTAAACAAGCCAAGAGCTTAGACGCTGTCCAGGGCTCTTGGCACAGAAAAGTTTTCATTATTCACCCTTCGCACGCACGTGCAAGAAGTTGTGTGTGCGAGCACACACAATAAGGGAGAGAGTAGAATTATTGGCGATCAAGATTCTTCTCCAACAGCCTGTGGGATCCAGTGGTCTGTGGAATCCAGTGGAGTGTTGGAATTATAGGAGCCAGCTTTCCTGGATTTGGTGAGGGAGATTTAGTGGTTAGAAAGTAAAGAGCCTGGGAACAGAGACCTCTGAAGGAACTTGATGTTCAATGGTAAAAGAGAGAAGCCAGGGAGCCAAGCAGAACTGATGCCTGACAAAGGGAGGGAGCCTTGTGCACACTATTGCTGATGCCCTCCTCAACATCATCTGCTTGGCCACAGCCATGTTGTATTTCTTCTTCTTCTGATGTTGCTATAGATTTTATAGTCCCATAGGTTTCAGATGTATATAGGCTTCTTAATGCAAGAATGGGGGTTTGACACAATGGCTCCCTGAGCACTCAGTTCAGTGTTGTGGAAGTCCGAATGGCTTCTTGGTATTTTTTGGGAGGGGATCTTCAGGCTGTGAAGCAAGCAAGATGAAGTCCAGAAGGCAAGTGAAAGAAGTCTCACTCCAAAGCCAACCAAACACCAAGCAGGGCACTATTTTATCCCCAGTGCTATTTAATATCTGTATGAAGCTGCTGCGAGTGGTCATTAGGAGTTTGGGGCAAATTGCCATCAGGATGCCAATGACACTGAGATCTATGAGAATCAGGAGATGCTGTGTGGGCACTAATCTGGTGACTGGATGCAGCAGTGGGATGAATGAGGAAAAATAAGCTGAACTTGAAAAGGACACTATCCTATCTAAACCAGCTCTCATACAGGGATAGGGTGGGAAGCTGGGAGTTGGAGCCAGAGTTTTTTTTTTGGCACTGTCCAAAGAGAATGCAACTTTCTCCTCTGCTTTTAATTATACGGCTTTTGCTTAATAGGTCTTCAGCAGCAGCTGGCTGGGTCTTTCAGGTTCACGCAGGGCTGGATCCCAACCAGCCAGCATGTTCCCCCAGCATCCTTTTTCATATGCATGTCAAAGCCAGATGGGCCTGGGTTGCCCTCCACATCCTTTCTGTTCCCACCAACAATTCACCTGATGCCATATTGGGGCGTTGGCTGAGGGCCATAGGAAGCTGAAACCCCTTCTCTGTTTCCAATTAGCTCTCAAACAGAACTCGAGAGTTGGAAAAACAAAGTGTGTGAGAGAGAAGCAAGAAGAGAGAACACTCAGCCTCTGCATGTTCCAGGAAAATCAGATGCCTTCTCTTGGTAGGAGATTCGCTGTAATCTCTTTGTTGTTGCCCAAAAGCATTGTTTTTCAATTAGGATTCATAAGGCATCCCTTTCAAACTGAAGCCAAAGACTGGAAGGTGGCCCAATGAATGGGTCTCCACCTTTGGATCTCCACCTTTTCCATTCATTTACGGCATTTGTTTCTTTAAAATGTCGTGATCCCACCTTAGAGTAAATTTAATAAAGCCATGGGACTATCACAAATTGGCTGCTCTCACTGCAAATGCTATTGTTATACCAGTAAATGATATTCTTTTTACAGTTGAGGCTGCATTCCTATAGGTTTAAATAGGGGGGAAAGCTGAAATTCTCAGAGCTGCCAACCTAGTAAACATTTTGATTTGAAGTAACGGTAGCCAAGTTTAATTACATAATAACTATTCAAGCCAGCAAGACCATCTGTTCTTATTAATTATTATTCAACAGTAAAATGCAACTTACTTTTTCCACTTTAAAATAGTGGCTGTGCCGTTTTGTAACACTGCTTCTAATGGGTGAACTGAGGTTTATTGTTGACTGGCAATTTAAATACATGATGGCAAGGGATGGGAAGATTGAACAAATAAGTAAATCATGTAAGAATGGAAGGGGTGTGGTAATAGGTGTGTGTGTGTGTGTGTGTGTGTGTGTACACACACACCACACACTGGCCTGCCATCATGCTGTGGTGACAGTCTGAGCCACTAGAAGGCACAAGAATCATGTGGGTTGAGCTAGGACTTGACAGCTGGCACTTACAGGAATCCACCACAGAGTTCAAATGGGTCACCTTTGATGGAGCAGGAGCATAGGAAGGGAAGCACGGCCAGATGGGCTCTCCTCCCTCTTTGACACTGTGGGAGGCTTTCTGTCATACGTGTGTGTGAGAGAAAGAGAAACTTGGAAGAGGGAGAAGAGATAATAGTGTTGTCCTTTCTGGGGAACAAGTTGTGGTTGGGAGAAAGCTTGGTTGGTGGCAGGGGCAGTGGCGGAACGAGCCGCTCTGTCACCTGGGGCGGCAAACCCGGGGATCCAGGCACCGTGCGCCGTGTGTCATACGCAGCGACGCGTGCGCAGTGCATACAATGCTCTGCGCATGCATGCCGAGCCATAGCGGCAGCGGCAGGCAGGCCCCGAATGGGCTGCGGGGCGGAGCGGCCTCACCCCACAGCCTGCTCACAAACCTGCTGGGCGGCCTTGCGAGCAGGCTGCGGGGCGAGGCTGCTACACCCTGCGGCCTGTCCGGGACCCTCCCGGCGGCGCTATGGTGCGGCACGTGCGCATGTGCAGTGCGTATGATGCACTGCACACGCATGCCATGCAATAGCGGTGCCGCCGGGGTCACTCCCCTCCCCTGGAACCCAGGGCGGCCCACCCCCCGCCCCCCTTGCTCCACCCCTGGGCAGGGGTGGATGTTGTGATCCTTGGGTGGGTTCAGAAGCTGAGAAAGAAAAAGAACACGATGTGATCTTTGGGACAGGAAGTGAGGCGGACTATTGTCATGTTGTAGATTAGAAGGAATGCTGGGAAAGGCAGTGAAAGCCCCCTTAGTGAGCAGGGGAGGAATGTTTGTGTGCATCACGCACAGTAATACATCACATTTGGTAGTATCTGATGGCCGTATCACATATGGTGGAAGTAATAAGTGTCAATCCTCTGCAACTGGTGGGAGTGTAATAGTGCTAGTTTAAACCCTTGGCACTGCTGAACACAGCAATTCCGACATGAGGCTTCATAGGCAAGGAACAACTTTGCCTGATAGATAAAGTGAATAGATTGGATGCAAGATGTACACATGGATTGGGGCGGTGGTGAGGAGAAACTCTTCTGCGAGGGGGAGATTGAAAAGATAAAGTGAAGTGACATATGTTGAAACATAGAGATATCATGCATGGATCAATCCACTGAAGTTAACAAGATTCAATCAGCAGATATTAACAAGCCCATAGATGTCGTGATGTTGATAGTCTCAGGCACACCCAGTGTTTTATGATTACATGTGTAACAAAGTCCTCATCATTGTTACTGAGGAAAAGTACCCGATTTCTGGTATCTGTTCCTAGCAAACCGGTGGGTGCTTTTTGACCCAAATTTGCCTTTAGAGGGGAGGGGATATTGCAAATGCCTTAAAAATAGGATAAAGTAGCTTTCCTTCCACTGTACTACAGGTAGTAACCATAAAAGAGGAAACTCTTAGCAGTTTACTTACACAACCCCTAAGTCAGGCATAAGCAAACTCGGCCCTCCAGGTGTTTTGGGACTACAACTCCCATCATCCCTAGCTAACAGGGCCAATGGTCAGGGATGATGGGAGTTGTAGTCCCAAAACATCTGGAGGGCCGAGATTGCCTATGCCTGCCGTTAGTGTACCTTGCCTCAGCAGCAGTTGTGACTGAAGCATTCAATAATTACTCACACAGCATGGTAGGGAGCTTGTGGTCTTCTAGAGACTCAGTTATACAGCTGCAAATAAAACATTTTAAGTGTGTTGTAAAGTGCAATATACAAATGTGACACTAGATGGTGATGGTAAGCTATGGGAAATTCAATATATTTTTCAAAACGTGTTTGTTTTTAAAGCATTTTCACAGTATTTTTTATATGTGTGTAGATTCCTCCTTGATCTTGGTGGGCTCAAACTCCAATTCCCACCAGCCCTAGTCAGCTTGGCCAATTTCTACACAAATCCTTGGCTTTGTGTCCTTTTTCAGGATGGATCCATTTAAATCCAGGCAATTTATGCCATCCATCTGAATTATAATTTAATTCACCCAGAAACAGGGTTGATTTAAATCCAGTTCCCAACTTTATAATTCATTTATTTCTTGAACAAGCATGCATGCTAACTGCTTCCTGTGACAATTCAAAGGCATAATATTTTTTTACAGCTAAATAGAGCCATTGTGCTACTCAAGGACATAACCCAAAATCTCTGGCAATGGAATCCATGCGCTTTTCCTACTATGGAATTTGTGCTTAGGGGAACAACTGTGAAATGGAGGATTTCTGCTTGGCACTATCTGTACACATAATAGAGACACTTAAGTAAAATCCACTGCCTTGAAGGTTAAGGGCTTGGACTGTTGCACTGGTAGTTGTCAGAAGTTTTGGACACACTGATCTAATACTTTCTGAAGTGAAATAAATTGCTGGAGTTGGTCATTTGTTTATTGTCTTAAAAATAATACACTATCTAACAGTCTAAGATAATGTCATTTTTCACACACAACTTTTCCATTTTGGCATTATCTCTGTTAAATAAATCATGACACAATGTAATTTGTCATGTGTTGTTGTTCATCTGAGGTTGTATTTACCTGATTTTAAGACCTGCTAAGGAACAGATGATTGTTATTATGTCTTCATATGTAAAACCGCAGAATTCAAAGAGGGCGCACTTCCCCCCCCCCATGACTGTGTATCATAGAGAGTCACACAGCCCAATCAAGAGGTTCTTTGTTATACATTCAGTGACTCCAGCATGCATAGTTCTATTCCCTTCAATGCAATTAAGGAACCAAGTAATATGGCCCATGGAACACAGCATATCATAATTGTGGAGCAAAGTGATTGGGGGGGGGGGATGAGACATTTATAAAGATTAATCCCAGGGCCCGACAGCGCCAGGTTATTTAGCCTCCCCCCACCCCCACTGAAATCCCTATGCACACTGAACTAGACAAACAACACACACCCATACAAATACATATCTCAGTACGACTGGGGAAATAATTTAAATCACAACATGGAATGAAAAAGAAGATTGGGGGGGGGAACCAAGTTCGACTAATGAAATACGATTCTTCACCCACCACACAAACAAACAAACACAGAACCCTGATTCTTTCAACCTCTGGCTTAAAACTTGTCAAATATGCCCAGTTGAAATACAGGTTCAGATTGGAGAAAAAACCTTTAGTATTTCCAGAATTTGAATCCAGTGTTCAGAAGAGTCACATCTGAAAACTTTAAACCAGGATGAAATGTAGTTTGTGTGTGTGTGTGTGTGTGTGTGTGTGTGTGTGTAAAGCAGATAGAAACTTTTGATAACTCCAGAATATGAAAACATATCTTACATACAGGAAGTTGATAGGTTAAGGGAATATCTGCTACATTTTTTACTGGTAAGTAAGAAACCGCCAGCAAAAATCCTCATTGGCCATGTACAAATATAAAAATAAAGCCCTAATTTCTACCCAACTTAATGATCATCCTTTGCATTTGAAGAACAACGTTTGTTTTAAATGGTTTGCTTGTCTTGCTTAGAAGTTCTTGAAATGTCTCTCACATCCGAGAAAGCAGTAATTCTAATAAAAAAAAAAATTCCAACAATAAATAAAAAGAATGATCTCCCCACCCCCCTTTGAAAAAGGAGATAATGAAAGCCATCTTGTTTGGTACAGCTAATGCCGATGCTTCACTGGGGAATAAAGACCACACCTCAGAAAGGTCAGTGAGAAGCCTGATGGCATCCTTCTGTTTCATAATCTTGCTGGTTAGGAAAAGGATTCCCTGCTGTCTTTTGGTTATATGAGAATCAGTAGACACAGCAAGAACATCAGAAGGTTGGCACTGAGAGAAGAGGCATGGGAAGGTAGGTGGACTCCAGGATGCTTTTGGCCACTGGTGTCTGACCTCCAGTAATGTATGTCACGCCATTCACGTAGTCCATGGCTAATTGGGCCTTTGACAAATTGGATGCCTGGGATATGGCTGTGGATCCACTTTTGGTAGTACGTGAGCCGACTGTACACACCAGGGCGGTTCTCAATGGCACATCCTTCACCCCAGCTCACAATGCCAGCCAAGACCCATGACTGGCCAACTGGGCATACCATGGGACCCCCAGAATCACCCTGTGAAACAAAGAAACAGAAATGAATAATAGGGGCCGTGAATGGCACAGTTGCTATCACCAGCGAGGTCCTCTATTAATTTTAACAGCAAGTTGAGGACCCCCTAGATGTTCTTTTTAATGCACATTCATGATGATTTGCACCCATGATGCTGTTGGGGCTGTCACACACAATCCTACTTTCAGTACTATTTGTGCGTGCAGAAGATTTGCAACAGTCACCTACCATTTTCAGTGAGTGAATATCCCTTGACTTTTTCAGTTGAAATCCCATAACTTTTTATACCGCAAATGTTCTGGTTTATTTCCATTCTATTTTTTGCTGCCCCAGAGCACCGCAGAATGAACTAAGGCTGCATTTAGACAGCAATTTATTTTGTGTCCCCAATGATTTCTTACCCGATGATCGCTGCATTTTATGTGCTTTTTCACATGACATAAAAGGCACAAGAAAAGCTAGCAGGAGTTCCGTACTTATTCCTATATTAATTGGTTCCAGAACAAAAATGCTTGCAACTGTGTAAACCCTGAAAAGTGCAGGAGTGTTGTGGTGTTTTTGTGGTTCACAGCATGTGATGAAACTTGAGGCAGTGTTCCAGCATACAGTTATTTACCCCACCCGACGCCAACCCCCCGTTTTCATGAGGCAATCATAGGGGAACAGAAGCACACATGCAAATAAAAAGTTGCAACATTTCCATTGACATCTGCTGTTGTGTCACACCATGCCCACTGGTGTGAATGAAATTTAGCGTGCCATGGCACTTATATATAATTTTTTTTTTAGAGGGAGGGGGAGTGGTCAATCTGAATGATATCCGTGGGGTCCCTTCCAGGCCTCTGATCCTGTGTCTGTGAGGTTAGAATCTGAAATACAAAACCTGGTGAACTGCTCAAACCAGTTGTTTTGCCTTGGCTGGCTTCATCGGCATCTCAAAGAGTAAGATAAGAAGAGATGTCATAATAAGAAATAAATATGCTTGGGGGGGAGGGGGGTGTTAAGCATTTCTACACCCCACCCCTGACCTGTTTTGATACCACTTCGTCCTAGGAAGGAGAACAATAGGCCAGGGTGCATTTTGTGTGTGCATTTTGTCTGATGCTGGAAGCTGAAGGAGTAGAGAACTGAGTTGGGAAAATGAAAAATTAACAGAACCAAAACTGAAACACCATCTCTATTCTTGCAGCTATTCTTGTAGCTAATAGCAGCTATGGAGGCCATTGAATTTTAATTGAAACCACAGTGGGAAGGGAGAGCTAATCACTCCTGCATTCTGTGATTCCTTCCCTCTGTAGTTTTTGTTTGAATTTTTTAAAGAAGAAGAAGAAGAAGAAGAAGAAGAAGAAGAAGAAGAAGAAGAAGAAGAAGAAGAAGAAGAAGAAGAAGAAGAAACATTAAATGCAATCCCACCTTCCTGTCAGATCTAGTTTGGCCTACAAACTACTTTCAACTCTCTTAAGACATACACACAAATATCCATCTGTGCTAGCAGCAGAAGTTGCCAAGCAATAATAGAGGATCAGGAGGAATATTTACACATTTTTAGAAGTGAATGAACAGATTAGCACTCTCACCTTGCATGCATCTTTCCTGCCCTCTGCAAAGCCAGCACAGATCATATCATCCTTGATCACCCGTGGGATCGGGCCATCAGCTATGTTGGTGCGGTAGAGGGCACTGCATGTCTTGGAATCAATAATGGGCACCTGCAACTTCTGCAGGGTTTGTGGGGATGGAAGGTCGACTGGAATGACAACAACATGCACCACTGAAGCACTTCCTCCCCTCCTTAAATGCACTTTTGGGGAGGGAGTGTGTGTCCTCACATACATGCAGTGACATGCATTGGGCCTCTCTGTCCCATCATTTCTCATATTTACCAATCTATTCACTTTATTTATTTATCACATTAATGTCCTCCCTCCCTCCAAAAAGTCTAGTGTTGTGCACATGGTTCTCCCCTTACTTATTTTATCATCACTAACAACCTTATGTAGTTGGTTAGACTGGGAGAGAGTGATTGGCCCACTGTCATCCAGTAGGTTTCGTGGCTGAGTGGGGATTTGAACTTGAATATCCCAGGCCCTAGTCCAACACTCAGATCACTACACCAAACAGGATCTCTTAGCCACTCCTTCTTTTCTTTCTCCCTCCTATTGTCACTGGTGGAGGAAGGGGGTGCGGGGGGTGCGATCCGCTCCAGGTGTCATCCCTAAGGGGGGTGACATCGCCACGCCACCCCTCCCACGCTTGCCGTGTGAGCGGCTAGCCGCACCCCCACAGGCTGGCTAGCCCTGCCCCCGCGCCGCTCCGGGTGCTGGAGCGGGTAGCTTCGCCTCTGCCTACTGTGAACATTTTAGTTGACCACTCATTTCATCAGGAGTTTCTTCACCACCTTCCATGCTCCATAATTCATTCCACCACTCACTCATTCATCCAAAGGTGGATTTCCACAATTCCTTCCCTTCACATAACGAAAGCATAAAGTTTTGAGGATTGTCCCTATGCCACGATGATGACATGCGTGGTGGCAACACTTCCTATCAGCTTCATATCTGTTGGCCATGTGCACATATTACGTCATGTGCATACGGTTATAATAATAACTTATAATAATAATTTATTATTTATACCCCGCCCATCTGGCTGGGTTTCCTCCACATGAATAGGATTCCTGAGATTGGAGCACAGTGCTTGCATTTCCCCGATCCTCACAGCTACAATATATGCAGCTTCAACAGGGGCAGGCAGGGCAAACCAGCATGCTCTCACAATCTCCTCGCAATGCATTTTAGACACAATGAAGCATCATGCTAAGCCACCATTCTGCAGGAGAGCAAAAAGACTACTGGTTGTGGCAGAATTGGCCACACAATTCTATTTCCCGGGAATCTAAGCTGTTTGCCAATGTTTTGCTAATATATGCTTGAAAGCATGTGGGCAATGCTAGCAGAAATTTCAGAAACTGAGAGGGTGCAGCTAACTTAAGGGCTCATGCACACTTACCTTTGTTTGGTGCTTTCTAGGAATACGTCTGGGCTCTCCAGATCCATGTCCGAGTGGTATTTTATTGTCCCAGCACTTTTACCACTTAATCGGAGCAAACAGCAATCCATGGAAAACCCAATTGCCATTTGTTTCAATTCAGTGGTAAAACACACATTTTCCCAGGGACAAAACAAACAAAGCACACACTTGCACGTGGTCCTGGAAAGCCCGGACCTGTGTCCAGAAAAGCGACACAAAAGCAAATGTAGATAAGATATCCAATTGTCAGGGACAGGGCTTACATTCCTCCCCCTATTTCACAAATAAGACAAGGAAAATAAACTACGGATAATGAACAAATTCACATTTGCTTTCCTTGGTATAGGGTTTTCATATTTAGTTTAATATAAAGCAATTTTACTGGGTACCCTGATTTCTTTTGTAAAGTTATCACTATATCTTTTTTCTCCACACAAGTAGTGCCTGCCCCTTATCCTTCCTTGTCTCCCCCTTCTCTCTCTCTCTCTCTCTCTCTCTCCCTCTCTCTCTCTCTCTCACACACACACACACACACACACACACACACAAACCTGAATGACGCAGGTTGCCCCAGCCGGTGACCCAGCAAACTTTGCCTGGAGGAAACTTCACAGAAGCATCAGGCAGGCAAATGGGTAGGATAAATTCCGAATAGTGGACCTTCCTGGTCAACTGCACAAGAGCGATGTCCCCGCTGCTGGTCTGTCCTGCATAAGTTGGGTTTACGATGACCTTCTTCACTCCCAAGCAGCATGACTGTGGGCCAGGATTGGATAGCTGGTTGGCCCCTAGGAGGACCTGGTACTGGGAGAGATCCCTGAACCTGGAAACATGACAGAAAGAGTGGGGCTACGCATATGAATGGTGTTCGAGGCTGGTTTTTGGAGCAAATTTTGTTTGGAGAACTGCACTGCAAAAATTCGACAAGTGCACATTTTCAATGATTGCTCTGTGTCAGTTTGCATATTGTTTCAGAAAGTGTGAGTTTGATAGTCAAGTGGGGGTACCCGGAATACTGCTGTCAGAAGCAGTGTCCTTGTGGAAATTGGCTAAATGTCTGAAATAAATCCAGACATATTGCAACCCATGTCAGCAGTGTTTGTTTTGCCAATTTTTCTTTCCGATTTGTGCCCCCACCCCCCAAAAATGCTCAACAACCTTTGTGTCCAGATTTCACTTTTTGAAATATGGCAACCCTACAAGATCTAGTATTCTGGGATGGGGGGTCCAAAGGAATCAGTAACCCAGGTTTGCCATCCCACCCTGCATACTCACTGATAGAAACAGTGTGCTGCGGTTATCACCCACTCGTCGGAGATGAGGGACCCTCCACACACATGCCTTTTGTTCAGCTGTAAGCTGATCTGCCAGGGGAATTCCCCTGGCACTGTGTCCTGTCCTTTCACAATCCGGTTGAGGCTGACATGAGGCCGCCCACAGGCTGCAAGAAAGGACAAAGATTCATTCAAACTGCCATGAGGATAGGGTGGAGAGGAGACACTGAGATCATATGGATTCTAATTGATAATATAGTGGAGACAGGTTTGACTCAACCTTTACAGCACATTCACATAATCATATGGCCATCTTCATCATTATCCCTGGTGAGAGAAAAGCAAGCCAACAGCAGTGACTCTTATATATATACAATGGGCAGAATCTCATGAAGGCTGGGGAATTCTGTCTCTCATAGGAGCCAACTCCTAGGGGCCAAGTTCCCTTCAGCACCCCAATAAAATATTCGAAGGGCTGGGGCCCCCAAAGTTGATGGGCATTGTCATTCAAATGGTGTGCATGCACCGCATCATGTGCAGGGCAGGGCTTATCTGCTTCCCATATTTATTCAAGTTGGCACCCCTGCAGTGTCTCTGCATCAAAAGGTATTCAGTGCTTCACTTGCCCCAAGGCAGAAACTAGAAAAAAAATTACTCAATGCTAGCAAAACAGCTCCATAGAAGACTTCTCTGTGGATGAACAATCTGGGCTCATGACATGCAAAAAAAAATTGGAATTACTTATTCCATGCCTCACATATATGCTCCAATACACAGTTGGACAATTACTGGACAAAGTAATTGCCGAGCCAAATATTTTCAAATGAAAAAGCTGAATTTGGAGGGGGAACACAAACCCTGCGTAAAGGCTTTCAACCCCTGGAATCTCAAACCGTTCAGAGATTGGGGTGGCATGCATCAATACATTTGAAACAGAAGGAATTGAAATGCAGAAAATGTACACTCACCACTGGTAGCCTGAACTTCTTGCAGACCTGCAACATGACAAGACAGCAGTGAGAGGGTGCCAAGAAATCCGATGGGATTCACTGGATCTAAGACTCATTGGTGTAGCTGCACTGTATCTCCAAACAGCAGCTCTACTTTATCCCAAGCCAATGCTCTTGAGACAGGAAGCATCCTTGAAAAAGACAACATACATTCCCCCCCCATGACGTCCCAACGCCAACACAACAATGTGTACAACTCTATGGACCACCAGCAGTCATCATCATTCCCTTTCCCAGTGAATGTGCCAAATAAAAGCTCTCTACGTATGTTTTTGATCTCTTGATGTTAGAGAGATCAAATGAGCAGGTTGTATTAATGTATCAAATTTGCAGATGAATCAGAACTGGGAGGGAGTGCAAACATTTTAGAGGATGGGATTAATTCTTTTTTAATGTTCTTAGTAAAATGGTAGACATCAACAAAAACTGGTTCTACCAGAATCAAACCAAAACAAGGAGCTCATTCAGCTGAAATACCGAATGAAAAGTTTCTCCTGTTGTGTACATATTCCTGTCTCCTGGGTGGCACTAGAAGATCCCTTCTCTTTTCTTTCCCAGAAATTACAGCACACAGACACGTATTCTGTTTGGCCTTTAACTGGGAGGTGGGCAGCAATTATACAGGATTATGGGGCAGGTCAACAGGGTGGTTGTATGTGGATTGTTGGCTCTAGCTGGGCTTGAGGTGGGGCAGCTAAGCTGACTGCAAGTCTAGCCCATATCTTCATCCCAACAGCCCACATACATCCATGTCTCCAGTTGCAATCAAGAAACAATAGACTGGTATGCTTCATAATTCCACACTGTCTGGGACATCTACACTACCTTGTCCATCTTGATCATACCAGCCTCTCCTTCTGTACTGTGGCATCACAATTTCCGTTCCAGTCAAGAACGTGTGCTCCCAAAGTAACCTCTCTCTCGAACACTAATTTAGCAAAGCCGTAATTTACTTTCCCCCACCTACCTGGCAACACCCTGAAACCCAATTATAACATCATCAAAATCAACTAAAGAAACTATTATGATGTCTCTTTCATCTCCATTAATGGCTCTTCCTTGCAGACACATGTCTGGTGCAGGATCGTTACGATGGTATCTCTCTGCTTGTTAGTATTTCCTTTTTTCTTTTTTTAAAATATATTTTTATTAAAGGTTTCCTGGTTTAAAAAAAATACATGTGTTGTCTCTTTTCAAGATATGTTTTCTACAGATCAGTTTCATTTGTTGAGAGACATTAGTGTGACATACAGTGTTAGGTTAGGAAAGGGGGTGGAATGGTAAGTGGGGTGGGGTCAGGTGGTTATGCTTCTATTCTTCTACTTAGTGTATATGTGGGGTTTTGTGTCAGCATTACTTGTATGGGTTCTCTTACTATTCGCTTGTTGTATTTCTTTGGAAGTGAGAGAGGTTGGAGTGGCTTAGGGTGTGGTTGGTCGTCTTTGGTTGGCTGTAGTGAGATTTGTTTTTTGTGTGTGAGTGGGGTGTGTGTGTATTTTTGAATCAAGTTAGCCAGATTGATTTGTATGCTGTCGGCGGATTCTTGTTGTTGTTTTGTTGGGGTGTGTATGTGATAAAGAGGAACCATACCGGGTTGAAGGCATCTCCTTCTATTTGTCCCCATGTCAGTTTCAGTTTATTGGTTAGTTTTTCTAATCAAGCTGTTTCCCATACTATTTTATACCATTGGTCCATGCTTATGCCTGACAGGTCTCTCCAGTGTCTGGCTTTAAAAAGGAGGAGAAGCAACAAAAACTGAGCCGCAAATTTTCCCTCAGGTCTTGAGTTCCTCTGAAGTTAGAGGCAGAGGGAGCTTATTAAGTCTCACAACCGTATTCAGGTAGATAACCCAGCCCTAGGAGCTGCCTTATGCCAAGTTGGAGCACTGGGCCTAGAACTTCTCTCTACTCAGAAAAGTTGGGTGAGCATAACCATGTATTATTAAGCCAAGGAACAAACATGCCTTGGTTTTAAAGCAGTGGATTTCAAGCAGCTGCAGAATAAATGAATGCAGCATACAACAGGTAGAAGAGAGACTTGAGCAACAGTGTAATAATGGATGAGGGAGCATTGGCATTGATCCTTGGCACCATAGGTAGATTAGAGTGTCTGCTTTGCATGCAAAAGAACATTATTCACGTTGTTGGATCTCCAAGTAGAACTGGGAAAGACTTCATCTGAAAACTTAAGAGAGGTACTGCCAGTCAGTGTGGACCTGAAGTGGGGAACATTTAATGATTCAAACATAGCCAACCCTTTCAGGTCAGCATTCCAGCAGCAGACTGGGTCAAAGGTGGAAGTGGGTGAGGAAATGTGGGTATGGCCAAAAAATGGACTGGTTTGAAATGAAATAAATTGAAATTAGGGTGGGGTAAATTAAAATCTACTTTATATTTTGGAAAGTTGATTGCTCATTGTAAGTTGTAAGATATAGTAGGCACATTTTGTATAGTGGTTCCTGAGATCAAGGAGCAGATTTTCATACCTGTTTGGATACAACTGGACACCATTTTGAATGAAAGAGTGGTCAGGACCTTTCAAAACGGCATTGATTTTAACCAGTGAACTGAAAACTGCAGTGATTTTTTTTGGGGGGGCTGTTTCATAGAACTTCCAAGCATGGATGGATTTATAATGGTTTCATTTCTTCACCACCCTCACAAAACTTTAGATTGTGGGCCTGCTCCAAGCAATGCTGGGTATGAGGCTGCCAGTAAAACAAGAAGAAGGGCAATGCTGCTGCTATAGACAATAATGAGATTGAGCATCTGGAGTTATTCAGACATGTTCAGAGATGTTTTCCAATTGCCTCACATGCTACAAGATTCAGCCATTGACTTGAAAACCTCCAGGGGAAATGGCAACTGATTTGCAGTGATGTAAAGGAAAAGGGTTAACCCCAGCAATACCAAGCAGCAGAATGAGCCACAGAACAAGATGGCTGGGCCCGCTCAAGCAGCAGATGAGATGGGAATCAAGTGGTTAAGTGCTGAGGTGGCAGAATGGACTGTAGCACCTCAGACTACATGTGGGTGGGAATCACATTTTCGAATATTTCTTTGTGTTAAAAATGAAGCCAAGCTCAGCAGGAAGAGGGATGGAGTAGAATCTTTGCCCTCAGTGCATTAATTTTCAATTTACAGGGGGTTGTGACATGGAGGCGTGTTAAATAAAATGAGCCCTCACCTGCAGTGTGAAGTAGTGTCATCTGCTCTACCACCTCGTTCTGCTGCATGTGTAGGCCAGACCAAAGATCTAGACCCAACTGGCCCCAGTTTCACAACATTGGTTCACCTATCCCAGAAGCTGGGAGCAGGCTTGAGAACCAGTGTTATATAGTGGTTAGAATGTAAGGGAGATCCAGGTTCATATCTTTACTCAGGCATGAAGCTCACAGTGTAACATTGGGCTCTCCGTATCTGTGAACTTAATCTACTTTGCATGGTTGATGGGAAGACCAGAAAGAAAAAAAGTTGAGCTGAAGAAGAACTATGGAAAAAGAGTGGGAATTGGATAAAAATTAAGTTTCTCTACAGTTGAAAGGATAGGAGAATGTCTAAGTGCTTTACTTATAATAACAACCAGCTGTAGTTAAGCTATAAGGCAGCACAAAGCAGGTAAGGCAACTATAAGAGCGCCGATTAGAATCTCTACAAAACCACAACCACACAGGAATAATCAACAGAGATCAAAAGGTGAGGCAAGAGGGGAAAAAGAGAGGCAGTCGGCAAAGAAGCCAAGCAAAGCCATAATAAGACATAAAGGGAGGCAGAATGATTTAATGTCTGCAAGGGGAAGAAGGAATGTTTCTGAAAATATGTCCTAGAGGAGTGTTAAGAAACTGATTAGAGGGAAAACTGGCTGACCTGATGCCAATAAGGGACACAAGAACTTGTAAAAATTAATAGACCATCAAGCAAATGTTAGAACAATCCAGGGAGGTAGGGAGGTTTACTGGGGGAGATATATATATATATATATATATATATATATATATATATATATATATATATATATATATATATATTTATTCTCCTGATGGAGGCACAAGGGAAACTTATTTGCAGCTGAAAATAGATGTTGGTAGGGTTTGTGAGTCCACTCATGAGAGGTTTGCGGAGAACTGGAGTAAAAGCAAACTAATAAATGCTTGGCATAACTCTTCCCTCAGGCAGAAAGACAAATTCTCTTTGCTGTGATTTCAAAATTGGAGCCATCTGGTTGAGATTTCTAAGGATGAGGTAATGTGGATTTCAAGACACAGCTGGTTGAAATTTGTATACAATGTTCACGGGGAACATTCAGAACTGGTGCTGATGTTTAGAAGCAACCCCCACACTGGATTATATACTACAGTTGGGGTAAAAGCTGTTACAAACTCTCAATACATACCTTCAAAGGAAATTGCCTTGTACTGACTGAGTCAGGCCACTGGACCATCTAGCTCATTCATCACACAGACTGGCAGCAGCTTGCAAGGATGCCAGACTGGGATTTTTCTCGGCCTTTTCTAGGGTGTTTCTGCACTTTACATTTATAGCAGTATAGTTGCTGTTTGGTCAGACATTTTAAATAATGAACTTGTAGCTGATTGTCTGCCCTTTTGGTCGCATGTCACTGTTGTTATGAGTTCTGGGTTTTCCTTTCCACAGTAATGGCAGGTTCTGCCCAAACTGAGAAAAATTCAGTGGCCATAGTCATACCTCTTGGTATCTCCATGTTCCTCCTGCCAGTCAATATTGGGATTATGAGTATGTGCACAGGTATAACCCTTTGTGGATTTTATTTTTTATTTTTGTATTTTATGCCTAGTATTCAATAATTCTAATCTTGTGGGAGTATAGGAGATTAGAAGAGGAGCTCTGTGTCTGCCTGAGCTATGCTTCAGTACCATTGTCTCTGTCTGCAATGTCCGTCCTCTGAACTAAGCTCTCACCAGAGGGAGAGAAGTGGCATCTCCAAAACCATGCCCATCAACCCCTACCCTCCACAAAGAAACCAGAATGATACTTGTAGACATGCCCAACTAATGAAAATATTTAGGATCCATTCTGGATCATTCACAAAAGTCAGATTTTTTGGGGGTGGTAGAAGCGTTTCCTTGAGTACATTGTTTTGGAAAACTAGTTGAATAATGATGGAAGCAATGGGTAAGTGCCCACCCAGGGATTGCTGTGTGTAGGATTCCTCCTGCATTGCAGGAGGTTGGACTAGATGGCCATCAGGTCCCTTCCAACTGTACAATTCTATTATTCTGTGTCATTTGGCAGCATGCCCAAAAATTGAAGAAGGACAAGAAGAAGAAACAGCAGCTATACCACTATAAAGAGTAAATGCAGAAAGAACCAGAATATAGGCAGGGATTGAATTTGGTACTTTTTGCTTGAAAAACTTGTGCTTTGCCACTGAGCTATAGTCCGCATGTGCTGGTGACACTATTTGTATAGTATTGGCTTCAAAGGGATGTGTTTTTAATATAGTAAACCTAGTGTATGCAAGACCTGCTGGAAGAATTCCAGTTCTGTTTCCCAGTCTTGAGCAGAGGAATTTCATGGAAATTCTGTGGTAAATCTGGGCTGGCAGCTAAACCTCTGGCACGTTCACTCAATATCATCAGTGATTAGCTTTACATAAGTGTCCCAGATGCTTTGGTGAAGGCTGCTAACTCATTACAGAAACCTCGGGTGATTAATTGTGCTGTCTATAGTCAATGAATTAATTCATTGATTAAGCCTACATAAATTTTCACAATTGCTCTATAGAAAAAAAGGTGTTATGCTTAAGGCATCTTTGTATTTGCATATGTTTGTGTATGTGTTTGATTAAAAAAATAGGTGCAGAAATACAGCTGGCTGGAGCATGGGAATAAATAATTTCCGACAGGTTGATAGGAGTTAGATGGTAGATCCTATAACAGGGGCATTTCTGTAAACACAGATTTGCCCGTGCTCATTTATAGGAGAAAGATCTAGGAGTTGAAGTAGATCACAAGCTTAATATGAGTTAACAGTGCGATGCAGAAGCTAAAATAGCTAATGCTATTCTAGGCTGCATCAAGAGAAGCATAGGATCCCAATCAAGGGAAGTAATAGTACTGCTCTCTTCTGCCTTGGTCAGACCCCACCTGGAGTACTGTGTCTAGGAATTTACAAGTAAGTTGCCAGCATTGTATGTTTCTAAGGTCCCTAAAAGCATTCAGCAGAAGGAGCAGTTTACACACATCTCTGCAATGCCATTGAATTCTTTTTGTTCCCCTTGTGTTTATCCTTAACTAAAGTGGGAACTCTGCCCCCTCCATGGTGGTTGAAGAGGGGGGGAACCCTATCAAAAAAGAGGGCTAGATGGACTCTAGGATGCTGTTGCGGCACCAGACCAATAGCTTCTTTCCAAAACCATGGTCCATGTGAACTTAACTGTTGTACACTTCCCAAATGAGTAGCAAAGCACTCCAAACTATAATGGGATTCTTGGTGGCTTTGCTCTGCCTCAACTGACAGAGGCAGTAATCCTTTTGAATGCCAGTTGCTGGAAAACCACAGGAGAAGCTGTCGTACTCAAGTCCTGCTTGCAGGCTTGCAGTTAGCCACTGTGAGAACAGCATGCTGGATTAGATGGGCATGAGATGTGGTCCAGTAGATAAGAAACAGGAGCTTCAACATGCTCTTTACAGGTGCTACACATTGCAAATGAGCAAAGACATGTGTGAACTCTACACATCCCAAGACAACATTTAGACCTACCCTTATATTGAGTCAGAAAGCGGGTCCATCTAGCCCCCAAAAACTTACTCTAGAATTACTTTCCAGCATCTTAAGTGAAAGTCTGTCTCATCCTCTGCTACCTGATCCTTTTAACTTGAGATGCCAGGGAAGGAAATGGAGCATGTGTGTGTGTGTGTGTGTGTTTCTGCAGGGAAAGCTTGGGCTCTGCCACTGAGCTATGGCTTTCTCTACTCATTTGAAGAAAGCCTTGGACTTCCCTCTGCTACTTCTTCAGTGCAGGTATCACTGAGGTAAGGTGGAACAATTTTCATCAGGTGGCAGATTTGCCCCATCTCCTCCATGCCTCTGCCATTGCATCACTGACAGCCCCACTGGGACTCTGCCCTCACCGCTGCCACAGCATCATTACGCTTACAATTGTGCCAGCTGCAATAAGGCTGCCTAAAGGGGAAAGTAGTCCAAATATAGGCTAATACATATGAGGGGGGGAAATCTTTAGTTGAGTCAGTCCATTGATCCATGTAGCCCAGCATTGTCTTTTCTGATTGGCAGTGGTCTTTGCTATCACAGTTCAGTGGCAGACCACAACTCAATGACAGAGGACATGGTTTGCAAGCAGAGGGTCCCAAGTTCAATACCTGGCATCTGTAGTTTAAAAAGATCAGGTAGAGGGTGATATGAAAGACCTCTGCTTATGACCCTAGAGAGCTGCTGCTAGTCAGAGTAGACAATATTGGGCTAGATGGACAAGTAGTCTGATGCAATATGTGGTAACTTTCTGTGCCTGTTGGTTTATTCCTGTCCCTGCTACCTGAGGGCATTTAATAGGATGTGCCATGGATTGAAACTGGGTACTTTTAACATGGCAAACATACCACTGAGCTATGAACACCTCTTCCTTCCTCTGTATGCATATCTAAAAGGCTGTTAATACAAGGCCATAAATGAATTTGTTATAAGGTTATTAGAGAATAACAGGACAAAACAATGCTAACAACCTTGAATTCAAAGTTTGGGAAATGGGGTATTGCTGAGACCCAGACATCCTTCTTGGACTTCATTCTTCTAGATCTGTGTCCATAGCCACTAGCCCTTTCCCATTGCACTACTAAAGCAATACCACTTCTGACCTAGAGCTAGGAGCAAAACCAAGGAGTCTTCTCATCCTTCTAAGATTCTAAACCTCATTGTTGTTTTTGGTTGCTATTTAGCTGTTGGAGGTAGGTAAAAATATGGTGGTTTTTCTTACCCATCAGTGCTAACAGAAGCATGAGTAGACGAGCTTCCCTGGTCGCCACAAGGCCTTGTCTTTTGATCACGTGCCACTCCAACATGGTGGGTTTTGCTAGTGCCAATAACCAAATAGCCAATCAGGAAGAATCTGTAGCTTTCCAGAAAGTGGACACATAAGTGATAGGAAGCCACTGAAAGATATCCAGTCATCAGCGACAAGAGTCACCTGACTTATATAGCTGTCTGTGGCAGGTAGGTTGTGTCCTGGTCGAGAATGTTGACCAACAAGTTCAGCAGATCTTGGCACACATCTTTTCCTTTGTTTCTAGCATCCATCCTGCTGGGGCCAATTGCTGAGGTTGCTAGGAAGAAGTAAATGCAACTGAGAGACCACACCTGAACCTACCATGCCCAGCCGTCTTTTCTCCATGTTCATCCACCCTCATCCAGCCTCCATTATTTGTCTAGCACTTTGGGAGTGGTGACACCCCAGGTAACCTATACTGAAATATGAGCTCCAGGAAACAACAACTTGTGAACAGTAGCACTGAAGTGCAATATTTCAGTAAACGTGGCAGCACTGTGATGCTCCTAATAAGGTTGCAGAAGGATAATATTGATTATCCTTCTGCATTGGTGTGGATGGTGCTTTACAAAATATAAGAGAACATGTCCCTGCCTCTGAGGAGCTTACAGGGGAGGAATAGAGGAAGAGGATGGAAATGGATGGGGTAAAGAATGTGGGAAAGTATGCAGTTATTTCAATTGCACATACTTAGACATATTTAGAGTATATTCTTCCCACCATTTATGGAAAGTTTGAGGTTATGGGAACTGAGAAGTTATGCTAAAAGTTTTACATACAAGGTGGGAGATCTTTGAGGAGAGATACGAAGGAAATGGAAGAGTCTGCATCATATAGGTTTTCTGGGAAATAGCTCAAAGCCTCAGGAGCAGCAAGTGAGAAAGGGTGGGGTTGTTGGATGAAGTGGGATGTCTGATGATAATGGAGCTAAAGGCCATGGGCAAGTGTATTTCAGATGTCTTAATTAAGTCTGCAGTACCCATTACCTTGGAAGTGGGCATGTCTAGGATTGCACTGTTAAGTTACTTAAAGAGTTCTACTTCAGGAAGACCTCTAAGGAGGTATTACTCTTAAAAGAGGTCCAGTAAGCAACCCTGGCATTGGACATTGTTTTCATGACAGGGATCCTTTGGATAGTGGAGGAATAAAGTATGCTCCACCATATCCTCCATTCATTTCACTGTTTACTACTGACTTCCAGGATGGAGTGTGTAGGAACAGAGTTGTACACTAGTGAAGATACACTGAAGGAGTCTGGCAGCAAAACCAAACACTACTATAACATGAGGTCACTGGAATCTTTCATACACTGTGTCCACCACAAGGGAATGTTTTTAGTGAATAGCACAAAATGCTTGTGCATTAGGTAGAACCATGAGGTCCAGACATTCCATTTGATGTTTCATTCGAGGTTTTCTTTTCTACCACCAAGAATTATCTTTGTATCATCTTAGATTATATTTGCTCTTTAAAAAAAAAAAAGTGTTAACATCACTTTTTGAAAGTGAAACTGCTTTAAGGTCATAGTAGGGATAAAAAGAGAGAGAGAGATGTTTCTCAAAATGCAAAACAAAAACAACAACAACCTAGAAGCTGAACTCACTAAGAGATAAACATAAGATCAGGCCTACTGGATCAGGCCAATGTTCTCATAGTGGCCAAGACTCTCCCTTCCTGCAGTTTTCATGTATTCAGAAAGATAACTGAGATATCCCCAAATGTTCCTTCCAACAAGGCAACAACAACAGTTTAATTGCTGTAAATGACATCAAGGACTGGCTGTACACTTCCAAAGCTTAATAAATATCTTTTGAAATAAGATAGCTTCTTCTACCAGACCAAAATACATATTACTAAAATGGGGTGTGGGGAATCTGATTTGAGTACCTTATTTGGCATTTTGTTAATGTGCCTTGGCAAATTGCGTGTTCCAGGTGCCTAATTGGCCTAAGACTCAGTCTAAGGCACTGAATAGACATCAAAAGTGCACTTTCACTCCAGAGGTTAAACATAAGTATATTACTTAAAACTGATGTTTCTGGTCTTTCATGGAGACATTACTTTTCCCCATCCAAGGGAATATTCTGAATCATCTGCTTCTTCCCATTAAATTCTTCCCATTTACCTCCTGGAGTTTGGTAAAGCTGCAGAATTCAATACCCAACTGTAGGGGGAGATCAGGTCTTAAGGGGACAGAAGAAAAAAAAAAAAACTTTTCCTGTTACTGGTTTGGCCCCACTTAGCATCACTGCTCCTGCTTTCCAATAATGAGGCACTCACTCCCTATTTAATTAGAGACTCCTCAAGTGGAAGCTTGTTGGACTTTCCAGGAACCCCTTTATTAAGCATCGGCATAGATGTTATTGCTCACCTGACCAAATACACAACATGTTCTCTGCTTTACTCTCTCAGCCCTAATACATCAGAGATATTTCCTAGCTGAAAAAGTGGTTGAGTAATGGAAGAAATGAAATATGCATGAAATATCCTACTGCAAGCAGGCTTTGGCTCTCTAGCAGATTACTTAAATATGAATATTTATGGGGAGGAAGGTGGAGCTATTATTGAGCCAAGTCTTGGCTCCCTCCAGAATATTCCACCTCTTTTTATTCCCCTAACATTCAGATTTCATTTTTAAATATTCTTGGGTTCTGGATGTTCTGCACTGTACATTTAGATATCCTGCACACATACATACACAGACACATGGCACAGACTTTCTGACTTATAGACATCGATCACACTCTGCTCTACTCTGCCCATGCAACAAGGGAAAGATAGAGGACTTTATTCACTTCTTCCTCTACTGCCCACTATATGCCTCAATAAGATCTATGCTTCTTCCTCTAATCCCACCGACTATCGCCAGGGACGATGACTGCATGAAATATCTACTGGTGGATGCCAACCCCTTGGTTTCACGTGGAGTGGCCATCTACATATTACAGGCCCTGAAACTCAGGACCACCTTTTTGGCCAACTTCCCTTAGCCTTAGTCTTATGTATATTCCCAACATGGACACTGTCGTCACGCCCGCTAGTGCTTTTTATTTTATTTGTTTTATCCTGTACGATTTTACTTCCAATTGTTTTAACTGTATCTGTTGCATTCTTTGCATAATCGTGTCAGGCTACTGCCTGGTCTTTTACTATGTGCTATGGCCATAGTCTTATGTATATTCCCAACATGGACATTGTCGTCATGCTCGCTAGTGCTTTTTATTTTATTTGGTTTATCCTGTACGATTTTACTTCCATTTGTTTTAACTGTATCTGTTGTATTCTTTGCATAATCGTGTCAGGCTACTGCCTGGTCTTTTACTATGTGCTATGGCCATAGGGGTAATGAAATAAATAAATTGATGATGATGGGGTGGGGCTGGAATCCCAAATGCAAATTCTCAATTTTAATGGCTTTGATCTACCTACTTTGGGACACAGGTGGCAATGTGCATTAAACCACAGAGTCTAGGGCTTGCTGAACAGAAGGTCGGCGGTTCGAATCCCCGCAACAGGTTGAGCTCCCGTTGCCCGGTCCCAGCTCCTGCCCACCTAGCAGTTCGAAAGCACGTCAAATTGCAAGTAGATAAATAGGTACCGCTCTGGTGGGAAGGTAAACAGCGTTTCCGTGTGCTGCTCTGGTTCGCCAGAAGCGGCTTAGTCATGCTGGTCACATGACCCGGAAGCTGTACACCAGCTCCCTTGGCCAGTAACGTGAGTTGAGCGCCACAACCCCAAGTCGGACATGACTGGACCTAATGGTCAGGGGTCCCTTTACCTTTACCTACCTACTTTGTCTCCTACCTTTGAGTGGAAGAGGTGAAGGAGATGTGTCTTGCTAAGGAATCTTATCAGGCTCCTGGCTTTCCTTTAAAAAAAAGCAACTAGTTAAAAATAAGTCTTTGTATTTTGTATGAGAAGGTGTTGTCCGTGACCAAACAAAAACATTCTATAATCCATTACTGTTTCGGACCACCCATGAAGAGGTGTTTAACTATGCGACAAGATATATTCCTCATTCCATTACCTTCCTGTGTGCTCCACCTTTCCCTGTTTGCAATCTGTTTCCTGGTATTTTCCATTTTGTCCCTATTTTGTTTATGAGGAAAGACAGTAGCTTGCATGCAGAAGGTCTCACTGTAGACCAGGGTTTCCCCAGCTTGTGTCCCAAGCTGTTTTTGGACTACAGTTCCCGTCATCTCTGACCGCTGGTCCTACTAGCTATGGATGATGGGAGTTGTAGTCCAAGTTGGGGAAACCCTGGTGTCAGTGCTTTTTTTCCTGGGGGGACACAGGGGTACGCATACCCCTAAACATTTTGTGAATCTAAGTTTGGCTTCATTGATGGGTAGTATTTCAATATGAGTAGGAAAATGAGAATACCCCTAAACATTTTTTTTAGGGGGGGAGCACTGCCTGGTGCAGACAATACTGAGCTAGATGGACCAATGCGGCTGATTCAATATAAGGCAGCTTCATAAGTGCTTTATTTTAAAAAATGTCTTTGAATACTTTTTATTATTTTGCTGGGTTGAGTTGCAAGAGTCCCCTGTTCAGGGTCTTAAGAACGTAAGAATCTGCTGCAGTTCCCAGCCCTACTTTGAGATGTCAGGAACTGAACCTGGAATCTTTTTCACACAAAACCATGTGCTGTACCATCAGGTATGCTGACTCAGGAAAGCAAATGGAGGAGCCTGATGTTGCACACAACTTTCAGGAGTTGTGCAGCAGCTCATCTTCCATGACCTGCAGCTCCTCTGCCTCCTGCCACCACCATGACCTGTGGGCTGCTTTCTCTCTGTGGCAGGAGGAGGAGGAGGAGCCACTCTGTTGCTGGCTTGCTCAACAGCGTTGCATCTGGGCATCATGCATGATGTTGTGATGTCACACATGATTCCCAGACAAACATCAAGGGGACCCAGCCCCCTGCTAACTCCCACACTCCCTGTCTACCAGCCATTCTGCTTGGACTGATGTGAGTTGGTGTCTGACAACAGCAACTCCCCAACTTTGAGGGCCAAAGTTTTCCCACCCCTGCTGTATACAGATGAAACTACAAAGAACAGCAAGAAAATTGCCCTAATGATAACCAAGGTCTGGTCTTAAACATCATCCCTTCTACAGTCTTTCTGCTACTGAAACAGATCATCTTTGCTAGTAAACAAAAATACAGATATTATTAGGTATTATGAAACCCTGGCCTAAGATTGTTCTATTTATTTGTGCTAGTATATGCTGACTGTTTTTTGCTGTAAAATGACTCACTGAAGATGTTACTTCATAACTGGTAAGTGCTTGAGGCATAATATTAAAACATGCAAATGTATGTATCACTCCTTGTTTTTCATGTACTGAAATTACCGCAGCAGCAAAGAGGTTGAAGAAACTGCAGGGGTTATCTAACTCAGCTGTATGTCCCATTTGCTACCATATACTACAGATGGCCAACATGGTGCCTTACAGATGGTATACAACACCCATCATCCCTGACAAAGCAAGGCCAATGGCCAGGGATGGTGGGAGTTGCAGTCCAAAACATCTGTAGTACTATATAGTCTACAGCTGCCTTGTTCCATAACAGGTTAACTATGGTATATGCAATGGGATTTTATGGTACTTCTGGACAGAAGAATGGAACACAGGACTAGTTATGGTATACAGTGGTACCTCTGGTTACGTACTTAATTTGTTCCGGAGGTCCATTCTTAACCTGAAACTGTTCTTAACCTGAGGTACCACTTTAACTAATGGGGCCTCCCACTGCTGCCACGCTGCCGCCATGCGATTTCTGTTGTCATCCTGAGGTAAAGTTCTTAATGCGAGGTACCACTTCTGGGTTAGTGGAGTGTGTAACCCGAGGTGTTTGTAACCCGAGGCACCACTGTAGTTTATTGGCTGCATTCTGATCTGCTTTTGCAGTGCTCCCCTGCTGCCTACTCAGGAGAATAGAGGGAAAGCCACATCAAGGCAAGAATAGGACTGGTGGACAGCAAATGTTCAGTAAAATGCACTAGAAGGTCACTAGCCCATAGTTTGGACTTGATTTGTACCAAAGAAGCTGCTACCACTAAGCTAGATCCACACTAAATACTGTACTCAAATTGGTTTAAAGCCATTCCCTCTTCCTTGGGAACACTGTGAATTTTGGTTCTGTAAGGGAGGGTTAGAGATGTCTAAAAGAGAATTATCAGCCTAAATAAAGCCAGATTATATAATATGAAAAACACAATTCTAGTTGTGTAGCTGTGTTGAAGAGAAACTATTCATTATCTGTGCAAAAACAGATTGTCAAATTTGCACTTGCCATGGTGGAAATACAGGAATTGGAGGCAATTAAAACCCTGGAAAAACCACTGCCAGTCAGTGTAGACAATACTGAGCTGGATGGACCAATGGTATGACTTGGTCCAAGACAGCTTCCTATGTTCCAGTAGCCCTCCAGATATTGTTGGACTCCAACACTTACCATCCCCTGTTAGGGATGAGGAAAGCTGGAATCCACAATATCTACCTGTAGAGGGCTATAGGTTTCCCCATCTGTGTCATATGTACATTTGCAACCACTTCCTGTTTATGTGAGAACAAACAATGCTTGGTGTCCTTGCTTTGCTTGGGATGATGAGACATTCAGGGTTAAATAAACCTGCTTGAGCAACACCAGTGACTTCATTTCAATTACACTAAGACACAACTTGGCCCTGCTTGCCACCTCCATGATTCACCAAGGGTTTGGTCTCCTCTTAAGTTCCCAATGTGCAAGATAAAGGCCACAGGAATCCACACTAATAATTCTTTCTCTTCCATTCCTTCCTTGCCACTGCCAGCCCCCACGATACCTGGTATCATTCCTTACCTCCTTTTTTGTTATTCTTGTAAGCTCAGTGGCTTGTTTGCGCTCCGTTCTGAACAATGGAGCCCTTTACTTTAAATCCATAGGTGCAACTCTTTAATCACCACAAAACAATAATGCAACTAATACATAAAGCTGTGACAACACCCACCTCCAATTGCCATGTAAGGGCACAAAATGAATTATTCAAGGACCCAATTCACCCCCCACATCATGTGCATGACAGTTAATAATAATAATAATAATAATAATAATAATAATAATAATAATAATAATTTATACCCCGCCCATCTGGCTGGATTTCCCCAGCCACTCTTGGCAGTTTCTGACAGAATAAAAAAGCGATAAAATATTGATAATTAAAAGCTTCCCTAAACAGGGCTACCTTCAGATGTCTTCTAAAAGTCAGATAGTTGTTTATTTCCTTGACATCTGATTGGAGGGCGTTCTACAGGGCAGGCTCCACTACCAAGAAGGCCCTCTGCCTGGTATAAAATAAAAGAATAGAAAAACCGATAAGAAGTGGATTAGGAAGTGGGGTTTTAACTTGGGATGGGGGGGAAATTCAATTCAGTTAACATTTAAAGGTGATTCTACCTCTTTCTCACTTCCTGACTAGAACTAGAACTCAGCCATCCTTCAATATTTGCACTTCTCTGAATTTTGCAATGCACTTCACCAGGCAAGTAATATATACAAAAATGCATATACTCCTCCTCCGCTTCTTCTTCTTCTTCTTCTTCTTCTTCTTCTTCTTCTTCTTCTTCTTCCATCCATAAAGTAAAATTGTCTTCCATGAATATGGTCTTAATGGTGTGATCCACACGTCCTTCCACAATGGGGACATAGGTTTCCGGGCAGGAGTTGATCATGGTGAGGATTTGCCAAATGTGCCTTCCTCTTCCTTTTGTCCTGAGTTCGTACTTCATATAGTAAAGTGAAGTGGGAATAAAAATGCACACATTGGGGAAAATAGCATACCGTACAAAACTTTATTACTATACTAGAGAACGTCAATGCAAAATTCAGGGAAGTGTGAATTGGATAAGCAATCATGGAATGATAGAATTCTAGAGTTGGTAGAGACCCTGAGGATCATCTGGTCCAACCTCCTGCAACACAGGAATATGCAGCTGTCCCGTACAGGGATTGGATCAGCACCATGCTATAACAAGCTGAGCATTGTTTCTGTCTTAAATGGAAACTGAATCAATTTTCTCTCCCACCCCTTTTTCAAATACCCTACGTGTTCTCAGTTAACCTTGAATGCAGACAGTTCAAAGTTGAGCCTTCTGAATGTTGTGGCTCCTGGCTTACAAAGTTCCCCTTCAGTGAAACACCTGCTGGTGAGTTCTTTATTTGTTGCACCTCATCAGTTGGATTGGCTAACGCTGCACCATTTGTTTCCATTTGCTGTGGCATGGAAACGAACTGTGCAGTGCCTGCCAATTCATGTAGCACACTTGTAGGCCAAGAAAACCACTGCAGTCATTAAAATGCTAAAATTTTGGGACTCATTTGGATGGCATTTCTAAATCTAATCTATGCCAGAAGCAAAACAAAATACTAATAATTAAAATCAAATGAGATAAAAAAAACACTGCATTGTGAAGCAATCTAAGGCTGAGTGGCAGGCTGAGGTCATACGTAGCACTTTGTAAATTCTAATCTAGGCCAGTGTTTTTCAACCTTTTTTGGGCAAAGGCACACTTGTTTCATGAAAAAAATCACGAGGCACACCACCATTAGAAAATGTTTAAAAAAATTAACTCTGTGCCTATATTGACTATATATAAAGTAATTTTTCAATTTTTCCCACAGCACACCAGGCAACATCTCGCGGCACACTAGTGTGCCGCGGAACAGTGGTTGAAAAACACTGATCTAGGCATCTCCCTACTTTGTCTGCTGACAAAGCAGTTGTTGAAGGCACTAATTAGGAATTAATTCAAATCTTGAGCTGCGAGGCAGCTTGGATCTGAGGTCTTGCAAGGCTCACACCTGAGCCCAACGTTGTGATCCATTGGTTCTCAACTGTGTCAGGACCCACTAGTAAGGTGGACTTTTTCAAAAATAAGCTACTATGTTGAATTAAGCTATTGCAGACCCTCCAAGTGTTCGTATTTTCCAAGGAGAGTCCTGGATTTACAGAAGTCGTCCTGGTTTCTGATTTGATCCTGGAAAGTCCTGCTTTTCCTTAGGACGTCCCTATTTTCATCAGTGAAATGTTGTAGGGTATGGAATTATTTGACCCCCAAACCAAGGAGTTAAGTAACTATAAAAACCTTTAGAAGAAATCTGAAGGCCGCCCTGTATAGGGAGACTTTTGAATGTTTAATGCTTTATTATATTTTTTATATGTTGGAATCTGTCCAGAGTGATTGGAGAAACCCAGTCAGATGGGTGGGGTGGTAATAATAATAATAATAATAATAATAATAATAATAATAATACATCCCTATATTCATTGGAGAAATGTGGGAGGGTATGCCATTGTTTTATTCTGAGAAAAGAGGCCTCATGAAACATTATCCTCCATTCTGTCTGCCAATATATCAATATATTAATGAGTGCCAGTGTCAATGAGATCATCCTGGGGAGGGAATAAGAACATACACAAGGTGACATGGGATTCTCTTGTGCAGGCTTGCAGGAATCCTAGAAGCATAATCATTTCCCAGAAAGCACTCAGAAAAAGCTTGGAGGTGAACCTTGGGAGGTAAAAATAACTGGGCAGGGTTCCATATGATCAAGAAAATGTGTGTTTATTAATTCATGATTATATTAATGTATATTAATGTATGAATCAACTTCCACATGAGTCTCAAGGAGATTTACATAAAAGTTGCTTTGGGTTGTCCTGGACAAAATAAAGCAACTAACACATTTAAACAACAACAACAACAACAACAGCTTTAAAAAGATTGCAATGACAACAATTTAAAATAGGTGTTTATTTTGTATTGTTTTTGAACCTAAGTCAGAGACATTTTCACCCTGTTGAAAAAACAAAAATGTCTTCAATTGTTTTAGGAAAGTACAAATATTGGGCACCTGCTGTATCTCAGCTGGGCTACTCTTTCATGTAACAGGTACAGCCACACTGAAAACCTTGATCTTAGTTATTGTGGGATGGGGCTTCTCATATTTTGGGGCTCTCCTCTAGAGTGCAGTGATCTTCATGCAATGACACGAACTCAAACCCACTTCCAGAAATACAGTGGGATACAGTGCAAGGTTGCTGCTCATTTCAATGTTATTTGCTTCCAGGAAAAACAAAGTCAAATATAATGTAGAAATTAGTATGAGAATGTCGGCCAAATGGAATAAAGTACCATGTGAATGCAGCCTTAGTGTCCAATTTTAATCCTGCAAAAAACTGTGGTACAGATATCATAAAGAAGGGAAACACTGTATCTCATTAGCAGAGCATATGCTTTTCATACAAAAAGTTACAGGCATCTACAGAATCACTGGATCACAGTGTTGGAATTTATCCCTGTCAATTCCAAGTGTGGCTGAGAAAGACCCTGGAATCTTAGGCTACTGCTGCCAATCAGTGAAGACAACGCTAAGTGAGATGGACCAATAGTCTGACTTGATATAAGACAGCTTCTTTGTAACCATGACTGCACTCTGGTTCACTTTTACCCCTTATGAGGCAATGCTTCTGAAGGGCAGGAGAGACCTTCATTAAATAAATGAAATAAATACATTATAAACTTTGAAGCTGTGGCCAAATACTCCCCGCCCCTGTGAAAGAAGAAGGAGGGGGATATTTGTGACTTTCACTGGTGGATAGACAAATTCAAAGCACCTGTGAATTGTGGGCTTATTTGAAAATCAGATGATCAGATGACTAATAATTGGGTATACCATCTGTGTGTGTGTGTGTGTGTGTGTGAGAGAGAGAGAGAGAGAGATTTGGCACTGCTTCAAGAAGTGACTTTGCTACACTTAGCAGGTCTGACAACGGTCTCTTTGAAATCTGAGATGGGAAACCCTATGGGAATGAGGCTCTGCCATGTTGTTCCCATGGGACATTCTTAGGAAGATCTCTCCGCCCCAATTGGCCAATCTTTGGTTTGATCCTTGGTTTGAGATAAGGATGTTACAATTAAACAAAGGTGTCTGTCTTTTTCATCTGTGAAATCTAGGAGGCTGCATATATGCAAAGAAGAAGAAGAAGCTCAATAATAATTCAGGATGCAGATAAATAATTAAAGTGATGACATACAGTATCTAAGCTTCATATCTACATATATTAACCCATCAATGTCCTTCTTTCATTTATACCCATCTTGGGAGGTGGAGGAACACCAGCCTTGTAAGCCAATAGTCTTAGTTTCAATCCCAATATCTGCAGTTTAAATGATCAGGGAGTAAGGAATGTTGAAAACTTCTATGCAGCACACCAGAGAGTGGCAGCTACTCATAATTGTCAATACCAGGCTAGATTGCTCTGATTCAGTATGACACTACTTCATATGTTTAGATAAGAAAAGAAGTTTCATGTAGGCTTAGTAAATTAATGAGAAGAGGCAGGACTCCAAGTGGAATGGGAAGTTGTCACATACCTTCTCACACCATAGGTCCATTTTGATCAGTACTATCTACACTGGCTAGCTGACTATCTGGATTGTTCCCAACACTTCCTGGAGATTGAGGTTGAACCTAGGGCCTTTGCATGGAAAAGATGTGCTCTGCTCCAGAGCTACATCTCTTTGCCAGCTTTCTACAAGGAGAATTTAAAGCAGGAATCAGTAACTGAACTGGAGGTCACTGGACAAACTGAGCCACTGCCTGGCTCCCAAGCTGAATGCTTAGAGGCAAAGAGAATTGTGACTGACGGCTATCTATGGCCATAGGATTTGACATCAGAGTATTTGGAGGAACCACCATTGAGCCTCTATCCTCCTCCATTTTCTTCTCAAATTAGTCCTTCTGATGAAGCTTTTTACCATCCTGCAATCTCTGGGTTACAACAGAAAAGAGTATGAGGAAGAATTCCCCTGTCTTAGGGCAGCAGCAGTGACCCTTTCCCGAATGTCACTGTGTTGAAATGTACCGACACAGCTAAGCTTACTGTCACCAGAGCACCTCCTGATCCTTAAATGGCACCCACTGTCATGTCATGTTTAATTATCATTAATTAAAACTGATTCTAGAGGGCTGTGTGGGGAAGGTGGAGAGATGCATCACAAAGGGGAGAGAAAGAGGAGGCAGCAAATGCCACAGGGAAGGGATTTTGCAATGGGACATGGCAATCAAAGCTTAGCTAAAGTTCCCAAAGTTAGAACCCCAAGGAACTAATGCACAGAGTGAACTGTGCTATTAGAAACAATTAATTCAAGGAAATAGCCATTGCCTTTCCCACTCTGAATTTTACTGGGCAGACATCACCTGTAATAATGTGCTCCAGCTCCCACCACCCATGACCATTAGGTTTGTTGGCTGGCTTCACACTCCACCACCATCACCTTTCACTGGTATGAGCCCTTACCCTCCATCTTGGAGCTCTCCCCCAGCCACAACCCCTCTGCCGCTACACCCCTCCCTCCAGGTCACACTCATCAGCTCTACTTCATCTCACACACACAGAGAGAGGATTCATAAATAACAATAACAGTACCCTTGAACAATTTCGGATGGTTGGGATAAATGTTGTAGGGGCAAAAACTGAGGGTATGGTTGGTACAGACCTGAGGAAGACTGACTTCCTTCACCTCTTACATGTATCCTTTCTCTGTGTGTCTTTGCAGCATCTTAATTTTTACCTGTCAACAGGTCCAGCCATACCATTCAGCATAGTGATGCAACCACCTAAGGCAGTAGATTCTGGGAGGCAGCAGTGACAACCCCTTGCCTTTTTCTTCTAAGCCCCCTGGCCATTCCTTCAGTTGTATGACAGATCTATGGATGTCACATAGCTTGTCCTATCCTGGCCTCTACCTAAACTGGCCTGCTGTCTCAGGTGCTGTGGTGGAATATGGTGTCCTGTCCTGAGCAAGATGTATGTGCCAGCTTCTGTGTGTGGAAGAGGGAGGGGAGTCATCTTGCCCTTTGCCTAAGGCCAGAAAACGCCCTGAAGACATGGAGGAGAAAAACATTATGGGTCTTGCAGCTCTTAGTTTCCATTCCTTTCCAAGTCTTATCCAGGAGAAGCTCAACAGCACCTCCAGTTATAATTACACATTCCCCTGTTTTCACTTGATACACTGGGGGTCATTTGCAACCCACTTATTACAGTTAGCCCTCACCCAATAAAACTGCCCCCAAAGATGTACTCACAAAGTGTCTAAGCACATCCCACACCCTGCATTAAACCTGATACAGCTTGAAAGATGGACCGAGTGACCTTGCAGGAACCTTCCCTGCCCTCAGTAATGTGTTTGTGTGATTGGTGTTTCAGAGATAATAACCCTCCCTGACACCCTAGTGTTACACGGATGTCATAAAGATAATTTTCATTAACACCTGCCAAGTTACGAGTGACAAAGGAGTGAAGGGCGTCCATGAGACGCCTGCAAGGAAATTAATTTCTGCTTAATATGGGGCCCGGCAGGTATGTGGGTGATGAGGCCTCTCTCTATCCAGCCACAGGGCAAGGAGGAGAAAGAGGTAAAACTGGAAGGCTAATGAGCCATTTCAAATTTAAAGCAAATTGAAGTTGGGAGGGTGTTGCAATTGACACAGGAAGGGCACTGGAAACTTCAGTGGAGAATGCTGCGAGTTGTACTGCTATTTAGTTTCTCTCACGCAAAGTTTCATTGTTTATTGACCAGATGCAAATGTGCAAAAAGGAGGCAATTTTATTGTTCACTTTCGATTATCTTGTGGATAGGGCTTCATTAGAACATGTTTGCAGCACTAGTAAACAGTTTTTAAATATATAAGAGGCTGCACCTACTAGCAAATTAAGAACTACCTTCTACTGCTGCATGAACTGCCCAGAGACAAAGGACAGAGCCTTCTGGGAATGAGGCATAGGGAATAGAATGCCCCCTTTCCTGAGACTCCTATGTCCTACACCGGAGTGGGGAAACTTTGGCCCTCCATACATTATTGGACTACAAGTCTCATTAGCCTTGACCATCGACCATGCTGATTGGGGCTGATGGGAGTTATAGTCCAACAACATCTGGAGGTGAGCTTTCATGTGCATGCACACTTCTTCAGATACCTTGCAATTAAATAGTCCTGAGATGGTATGTTTGATGTTGTTGGGGTCAGTAATGGTGTTGTCCGGGTATATGTGGCAGCAAAGTTGGCATCTGGGTTTATTGCAGGCTCTGGTACCAGTGTCCATGTTAAGTCCTGTTGTTGTATTATTGTGGGTGAGGAGTTGTTTAAGATTGGGTGGCTGTCTGTAGGCGATGAAAGGTCTTCCTCCCAGGTATCTGGTATCTGAAGAAGTGTGCATGCACACAAAAGCTCATACCAAGAACAAACTTAGTTGGTCTCTAAGGTGCTACTAGAAGGAATTTTTTTGTTTGTTTTTGTTTTGACTATGGCAGACCAACATGGCTACCTACCTGCAACTGGAACATCTGGAGGGACATATATTCCCTACACCTGTCCTAAAAAGAAATGCACCTCAGGCATTCCAATGCTCTGTAAAGATCACTTTATTTCACCAAGCCTTTGTGTTAATTTGTTGGTTTATTATTTTTGCATTTATTTATTTTTAATTTGAGGCTATTTTTCTGCTGCTCTCTGCTAACACACACACACACACACACACACACACACACACACACACACACAAAATTTTAGTTGGGAATTTTACCTCCAGACCTACTCGGAGTAATGAAGGATTGAACCTGGGACTGTTTGCATGCAAAACATGTGTTCTCCATTGACCTAAAACCTTTCATTGTGCAAACTGTAATGAGATTTTTGTTGAATCAAATGGGGTTTACGTCTCCTCTGCCTTCTTTCCAAGGAAACCAAATGTGTGTAACTTATGGCAGGAACAATAGTGGCAAGGAATAGGGAAGGCAGTTAAGAATTGCACACACCTGAGACCTGTCACCAATGCACCTACTCTTAGCTGTAGCTGCCTGCTTATATTCTCTGAGTTAGCAAACAGCCAGGGAAGCAAGGAGAAGGACTTCTGCTCATTTTGCCCTCAGTCCCTGGGCTGTGGTGTGGATTTTAGGGTGCCTCCAGACCATCACTGTTTTGTGGAAGGGAGTAAAGTGTGCTTAGCAGTAAATTAGATTTGCACCATGTGGATTAAAGCACTCTGTTGCAAAAGCACAAGAAACACATTTTTTGCGGTTAGCAAAATGTAATGCGGAAATACATTGAAAAGTGTAGGAAGAATGAATGATTAATAGGAAGGGGTGCAACCATCCCACAAGCAAATTAGAAAGAATGAAGCAGGACAATGATCATTGTCATAGAACAATTCCACAAACAAATCAGTCTAACCTGTATCTAAGATTTATGCAAGCAAATCAGGATGAATGCTCAATAAACCAGTCATCTAGAGCTGTCCTTTCTTAGCAGGAGTGATCAAATGGACAGCAGCAATAGTAGCAAGGAATAGGGAAGGCAGTTAAGAATTGCCAAAGGGGGAAAGAGGAGCTCACTAAAGCCACCTTTCCAGGGACCCCTAACAATCTTGGAGACAACAGTGTTGGTGGGCATAAACTCTGTAAACTTCTTCAATCTACTATTTACTGTCTCATGGTGATTAATAAGCCTGAGTTCTGATGATGCAACTATCCCTTCCTCACTGTAGATTAATAATGCAGAAACATTAGAAGGGAACATGATTCTCAGGATTGACTCTAGTTTCATCTCATAAAGGGAAGATTTAAGTAAACAGAAAGAATCTGGGTTAAACAGTCAGCCTAAATCATGGTTGGGGAACCTTCAAACTGTGAAGTGGATCTGGTCCATGGGGCTTCCCCAGCTAACCCACAGATTCCTGTTCCCACATCTCCCTGCTTCCCATGCAGTAATTAGTTTTGGAACCAGTGCTAAATCTTTATATTTCTGAACCATGAAACTGGAAACTTACACATTCCATTCCTCTTGAAATTCAAATTCAAATTCAAATTTATTGCGGCTATAAGCCCATAAAAACATAAAATATGGAATATATAACATAAAGTTACAGCATACCATAGACCCTGGAGTCATAGGGAATCAAACCACAGCACAAATACAAGTTTTAAAGTTGCAATCAAGGAGCAGAAAACAAAAGTATTAGTGGTCGTGTAGTTGGCCACAGCGCCTTTTTTGAGATATGACAGAGTTTAAAAACCTTGCCACCTGCAAGGTTGTATAGGAATCATTGTCTTGCAGGAGTAAGGCAAGGTGTGACTCAACTGGTGTAAGTTTATGAGTTATTGGTCTTAGTAATTTTGCCCGAGCCTCACTATGCAGGGGACAGATAAAAGATTATATGATGGAGAGATTCCGTCGACTTTTTATCACAATCACAAAAGGCGGAAACTAAGCCCTTGGAAAATCTATGTCTCAGGACATTAGAAGGAAAAACATTAAACCTCGCTTTGGTGAAAGCGAATCGGTGCCCAGCAGTGGAGAGGGAGGATAGGTATAGAGGGACATGATGTATTGGAATAACTCCAAAATTCCGAGGCGAAGTTTTTGTGTGCGAGAGAACAATGGACGCAGACTAGTTTGCTAGCCAGATTAAGTTAAACTGTGTTAATGGGGACATTGGTCGTAGTCAGTATTAGCCATATTCAGAGTAAATCCATTGAGGTTAATGGACATGCATGACTTAGATCCATTCGTTTCCATAGGTCTACTCTGAGCTTAATTTAGATGCAACGTGATATTTCCAAGAAGCTCAGAACAGTGGATTCATATTCCCATGGGTGTGAAAATTATTCTCGCTACATCAGAATCCATGGATTGCTTCCCATGAAAAGTAACCCCCATGGGATTTTCACAAGCCAAATCATGAAGAACTCTGTTATAACTTGTGATGAAACAAGCCTTGTAGGTGTTATCATTCCCTCCACCAACCATTCATCTGAGTTGTCAACTTCGTCAGCCCCAGATATCAGCAAGGCATCGACATCTTCAAAGGAAACTTGAAAGGGTCGGGGTAGGGGTAAGTATGGTGTGGGAAGAGAGGCGCACAGCACAGGCAGTTAGTGACTGTGTCATGTGCCAGCCCCTCCTCCAACCTGGGGAATTGTGGTTGTCATATCAGCCAGCCCTTGGGTTTGTGGCAGCTGCTGTTGAATGCCAGGTCGGCCCAGAATATAATCTCCCTCATCCATGATCTGATTGTGGATGAAGAGGCTGATCTGGCATGTATTACTGAAACCTGGGAGGGTGAACAGGGTGGACTGAATGAGAGCCAACAAACTGAAACTGAATCCAGATAAGACTGAGGCACTGTTAGTGGGTGGTTCCTAGACCGGATGGGTGGGAGATCGCCTGCTCTTCATGGGGTTACACTTCCTCTGAAGGAGCAGGTTCGTAGCTTGGGGGCACTCCTGGATCCTTTGCTGTCACTCGAGGCTCAGGTGGCCTCAGTGGCCCGGAGTGCCTTCTATCAGCTTCACTGGTGACCCAGCTATGCCCCTATCTGGACAGGGATAGCCTAACTATTGTTGTCTATGCTCTGATAACTTCAAGGTTATATTGCTGCAATGTGTTATACATAAGGCTGCCTCTGAAGATGGTTCAGAAACTTCAGCTAGTGCAGAATTCAGCAGCCAGGTTGCTCACCAGAGCAGGACGGTTTGAGCATATTATACCGATCCTGGTCCGAATGCCCTGACTACCAATGAGTTTCCAGGCCCATTTCCAAGTTCTTGTTTTGACCTTTTGTTATGTACTGAATTGAATAGGATCCAAAATGCAGCAGTCTGATTGTTCCTAGAACAATAGGATTGAGATTGCAGCAGTCTGACTGGTCCCAGAACAATAGGATTGAGATTGCAGCAGTCTGATTGGTCTGCAGGAGCCACCCAATCCAGCTCCAGGTGGAAGTGAATCCGCACTCCGATTGGCATACAGGAGTATCCCGGAATTAGCCAATCACGTGGGGCTCATTGTGTAAATATTGTATATAAAGCAAACGTTTTGGGGGAACTGCATTCCTCACTACTATGAGCTGAATAAAGAGCATGAAATTCACACTTGACTCTATTTCACCTTTAAAGCCTTAAACGGCTCAGGACTGCAATACCTCAAGGACCGCCTCTTTCCATATGGACCCACTGGGACTCTGAGATCATCTTCTGAGGCCCTTCTCCTTGTGCATTTTCCTCGAGAGGTCTGGAAGGTGGCAACACAAGAACGGGACTTCTCTGCAGTGGCTCCCCATCTGTGGAATGCTCTCCCAAGTGTCTAGCACCTTCATTATATACCTTTAGGCTCCAGGCAAAAACATTCATTTTTATCCAGGCCTTTGGTTGATTTGGTTGGTTGACATCCTATGCCCTTTTAAAATGTGGTGTTTTTTGGGGGGGGGGAGGTTATTGGGTTGTTGCTTTTATTTTGATTGTGTATTTTGTGGTTTTATATTCTGATTTTATTCTGTGAACCACCCAGAGACCTCCAGGTAAAAGGCGGCATATAAATTCAATAAATAATAATAATTTTTCCACGCTCCATTGACAGCTGATTAAGCTGCTCTCCATGAAGCTGATAAAAGAGACACACCTCAGTTCACCCACAACAGCAGCAAAAAGATATCAGAGCCGCGCCTGATAACACAGCTCCCATCCAACCGGTACCACAGGCCCTGGAAGCCTAGAGCTTTAAAGACTGCTGGTATCAGCAAGCTATCACTAGAGCACTCAGTTGAAGTGGGTGGGCCACATGATCCAGAAATGATGCCTGGGAATATGCCTTCTTCAGGCACATGACAATGGACTAGGGTAGATGTGAAGAAGTTGATGGGGCCTTTAGATCATTACATGGTTTCCAAGAGCAGGCAGAGTGCAGAGATGCTCTATGCTTTTCACTGAGGAGAAGATGTTAAACATCGGCAGACATGGTTAGTGTCAACAATGCACACTCACATTTGAGAGCCCCACAAGATCTCACAGAGACCTCTAGAGGCCAAAAGGAATTATTGTGAAAATAAGAAATATTTGGTGGCTTGTTGTAGATAGCAATCAGTATTGAAAATTGCAATTTTAAAATTTGTCATTTAGATATTTTTGATTTATCTATATATTTTAAAAATTCCAATCTTGTTTCCACTCTAGCCTTAGATTCTTGGAAATTCACAAGCTTCAAGGTATCAACACCTTACCTTAGAAAATGGCCATGTGAGGAACTGATCGATCATGGCTGATGTATGGAGAAATGATGGACATTAATGTGTCAAATTTTTCAAATGCCATGTCATATAATCCCACCTTTTCCATGCTCTGCTTCCTGAATTTCTAAAGCTCCATAAATTCACTCAGGAGCTTCTTGTGTGGACATGCCTTCAGTCTATCATTGTCTCTCTGGCTGATGTCAAATAGAAGAGGTGTGTGTTGCTCTGATCATGTCACCTTGATGTCAAATATCTCCTTTCTGAATAGAGACAATAGACCCATTGAAAACTTTCTGTTCTAACTCGTTCCTTTGTGTAGGCGGCATTATTTAACCCTTTTGGTGTGTGTAGGCAAGAGAATAAAAAATTAGCTTCTGTGAATTTGATGTAAGCTGATTTACTGATAGCATAAGTATTGTGAGTCAGTAATGGGATTTCTCAGGGTGGGGCGGATGTAAAATACCAGTTTGCTTTTTTTAAAGGGTACAATCAAATAGCAACTTCTCTTCCTATATGGTCTTGTAGGATGCCCTATCAATTTCAGAATATTTAGCTCCCCACCACCACATCAGTAATGGGCTGGGACCGGATACAGCCTTCAAATCAAATCACTGTTTAGAAAAGTTGATGAAGTGATTTCTCACTGGTCCAAGGTAGCAATTTGCCAACAGGGTGCTGCGAAACTTCTTTAGGTCTGCTTTGAAAAACTAAGGCACCATGTAGTGATGTTGTCAGAGCAGGATTTGGGGTAGAAGTCAAGGACACCATTCAACGGAATAGGCAAGAGAACCCCCAAATACAGCAGGACTGTCTTGCCATATTTTGAAGCATTAGCTGTTATAATCTAAGGGGATTGATTGACAGGATTCCTGAATGAGTATTACATCCAGAGCCAAAAATTACCTAAGTGCAATACTGACAACATGTTGCATTCATCTACCATAGGGCTTCCATATATCCTGGGTTTGCCCATTGAAAATAGTGTCCGGGTGTAATTTCCAAAAAGCAGGGAAATGTCTGGGAAACCCAGAGAATATTGCAGCCCTATATGAATACAACATGTAGTCAGTGGTTGTTTGTTTGTTTGTTTGTATTTTGAAGATTTTGCAAAACCAACCAACCAACCAACCAACCAACCCTCTACAAGCTACAGAACCAGGTTATATAATGCCCTGTTCTTTATAAGCAGCCTTTCCCTGTAAGCATGATCTTTATGTACAGACCATGCTAGAGGTGTATGATAGAAATGTTTATTTTTGTGTGTTTATTAATTAAATTATATCCCACTCTTCCTCAGAGTGGCAAACTTCAAAAAGTTAAAACAATACAATTTAAAATAAAATAAAATAAAGACCCATTTGAAAATGAACCAAAAACATTTTAAAACAATTTTGAAACATTTAAAAACAATGTAAAACATTTGAAAACATCTAGAAAGAGTTCAAACAATCAAATACCTCACAGTTACTCATTTCAAGGTTTCCATGTACAGTATCGTAAGAGCATAATAAATGAAATTAGATATGTAATTAAATACATATTTAAATGTACAAATGTGCATTTAATCTTACTATTCACATTTCTAAATGTATTTTATCCTAAACTATTTTTTTCCTCAACTAGAAAAAAATATATCAAAATGCATTAAATGTATTGCAAAATCTGGAGATGTAAATTGTATGGGAGATGCAGATCAGGTTAGTTTGCATCAATATTTGTTCAAATTACATCCGTCAAACACTTTAACAGGCACCCGAGGTTACTTAGGAAAAGTTAAAATTACTCCGTTTTGTAATGTACCTTGAAAACTCAATGGATACCATTAACAACATTATAATCATCAACACCAATTAAAAGGGAAAAAATGATATTATGATTAAACAAAGAAATTGCAGGGGGGGTCTTCTGTATGGTTGGGAGGGAGCTCTGAGGTTATCAAGTTTAACCACTGTGCTGCCTTTGCATTACCTACAGAGCAGGCAATAACATCCTGACACACCTGGAATCCTCCAGTTTTGAACTCAGGGCCTCACCTTTCATCACATTAAAGTTAGGTAAAGGGCAGTAAAGTTTAAATTGTATTTCCTGATGTTGGAGCCTGTAGACAAGTCTCCTGATTGTCAAAAGTCTCTTGGATGATCTGATCATGCTGCTATGATCAGCATGGTGCCTCCAACCTATGGTGGAAAAGGATTGGGGCTGAAAGACCCAAGAGAACGTGTTGCTACATTGAGCCTAAGTTATAACTGAGCACAAAATGCCAGATCATAGTCTTTTTATTCCTAATGTCCTTTTCTTATTACATACATTTCCTACAAAGAGCTCAAGGTGGTGTACATGGCTCTCCGTCTCCCAATTTTACCCTCACCACAACCCTTTTATGTAGGTTAGGCTGAAAGACTGTGGTTTCCCTCAGCTTACCCGGTGAACACTATTAGAGAGTGCATATTTGAACCCTCATCTCCCAAGTCCTAATCGGATGTGGAACCTCTTGGCTATGGTGCTAGATCTCTATCTGACCCCACCTAATGGGCAAACTTTGACTGGTGGGTGGGATAACTCAGCAGTCACACGATGTCACCATGATGTTGCTTGAATGACTGGTGAGTTTTCCTCTGTTTTCAGGTCAACATCTCTTGCATCGGGTTCCACTTCCTTTGGGAATGGCCAAGCATAAGGCTGGCAAAGTGCTTCTTTCTCCTCTTTCCATCAGCTGATGGGGATCGGAGGAAAAAGCTTTCATTTTGCAAGCATCAGCTCTGCAGGGGGGGAAATCCTTCATGCAGCAAATGCTTGTAAAAACCCAGGACTGTTTGCTTTGGCTGTTTCCACCAAGGAACAGGTGTGCACAACCAAACTCAGCAAGATTTCACACGCCAACTGATGATTGGGGGAGCATCCCCACACCATCCTGGCAAGCAATAGTGATGCTGGTGTAAGGAGAGTTGCTCTACAGCTCTGCCTCAACCACACCAGCCACTCTTGTTTCTTCCTTCAGCTCCAGATCATAGCGGATCATTTCTAGTACCCTTTTTTTTGCTGCAGGTTATTCCACAAGTCTCCATTTCTACTAAAGTAAGCAACAGTCAACATGTCTGTTCGGATGCGACAAACATGTTTTCTTCAGCAATTCCACAGAGATCCCTGGATATGAGCTGGTGATTACCTTCCTCAAAATTATTAAAAACATGTAATTAAGTCTGCTGCTCACCCAGTCCTCACTGAAGTTCAGCAACCATCAGAAAAATGAAGAAAAAAGATGGTATATTATAAATAATTCCAACACCATTTAGAGCTAGGGAGAGTGACTGGGTCTGATACGATGATCTCCAGTAATCTACTTTACATACTTCAAGACTTTTATGTGTGAGAAAGGACCATTTAAGTCGATGGTTTTCATCAGGACAACTCTAACAATAGTGGTGTAGAAAAACAAAGGATCATCTAAGTACAGGCAAGATTTCCTTCGTTTTGAACATGGTTCTTTTAGTGGTCTTGATGCTGGCAATGATTCCGCACAAGGTATGCCAGGCTCAAACTGTGAAATGTAGGGTTTCCCATCCACATCGCCCACAACACATATACCATCAGCAAGGGAACTTCATCATTGGTGGCATTGCAACTCATGGGGGCTTCATGAAAACTTTAACAGCCTTTACTGAAGAACCACCACTGGCATTGCTTGAAGAGTTTATGTAAGAAGTTTGTTTGTTTGTTTGTTTTCATTTCCATGTCTTTCCCACTGAAAAGACCAGTGCTCGTGTTGCAACATATATGCAGAGGTATATCAGCTTAGCGTGTAGGGGGGAAATGGTGGTAAAGCTTGAGGTAAAGCTGAAGGGAAGGTTCAAATTTCTCCAAAGGAAGAAGACTTATGTGGAATACATTTAAGCTTCCTAAAATAATAGTCTTTCTTTCAACTCCATTTTCTTTTCCCTTTTTATAATTCTTTTCTCCTGTCAGTTACAAAAAGTTCCCCTCCTGTTTCTTTGGCTCACATTTCACTTCTGCTTACATTCTTACACCACTCATTTCTTTCTTCAGCACATTTTAATGTTATATGTTAACGTAAACATTGTCGAGAAACATCACTCTGTGGTAATGGCTTCTTGTATATCTGCATTTTATCTTAATTTGCTTATTTCATGTGATGTCAAATACTAGAATCTTTTGACTCATGAGAGCTGCCATCAACTCAATTTATTCCCCTGTCTTGATATGAAAACAGATATATTGCTGCTTGCTTTGTTAAAATTCCATTTTCTCATATAAATCTTTTTCATAGAAAATAACTTCATAAGAGAGTCAGTAATAAAGGCCTATATTGAAAAAATTATATTTGTACCTTGAAATTATATCTGAATGAAGTTTATGATATAACTCACAGCTGACTCACAAAATGTTTAGTGTGCTATGTTCTGAAATTGCTGGGCTCTGTTATCTTAGCCTAAAGCAGTTTAGCTCATGTTACCATGGAGCTCAGGCTTGCTGTCTTATTAAATATAGCTGCTTTGACTGAGGAATTTCACTCTACTGGAGGTTGTTTAGCAATGGCTTATACAAGCACAAGAAGGGAAGTGTGCAATATTGTGCATTCGCTCTCCATTATCCTCATCCATAGGAAGTGGTAGAAGGACCCTGGGTGTATGCAAATGCCTTGCTCTAGATTCGATTCCATTTACACACAGTCACCACAAGCTTCATCTTCTGCTTGGACAATAAACAGCTCTGCCATAAATAATTCACCATGTGAGATTGTCAGAAAGCAAAATCCACACGAACCTTCAGCAATAATTCAGATAGATGGCACTGTTGTTCTAGATTCTGTAATCCACACAGGGCAACATCCACATGTGTGTTGTGATGTCAGGCACAAGCTCTCATAAAATACATATGTTGATAACACGTCTATGCGACATGCATGTGTGATTGAAAATTTAACCTAACCCTAATGAGTTTCTCGAGAAATAAAATTCATTAAGAGCATTATTCTAAGTGAGGTGAGGTGGGCATCCACCAACCAAAACTGTAGCTCTCTGTGTGTTGACTAACACCTTTCCCTTTTTATAAGCCTCCCCATTCCAATCAGCATGAATGCAGTTATTCAAGCTCCTGACTGCTCTCAAGGAGGGGCCCAATTGTGAATTGGCACTTTGAAGATAAAGGTGCCTGGGAACCACTGGAAGCATGGATTAGTTCTAAGGCCCCAAATTGGTGACTGCTGGTTGGATAACTCTTGTACGCATCCATGTCCACAGTGTTCTTCAAGAGCATAGCTTAAGTGTTTGTCACAGATGAGTTCTACTCCACTATTGGAGGACCACGTCCTTGTAACCCTAACCTTCTCCAGCCAGAGAATCTTGAATTTAGGATTTCTCTGGAATACTGCAATCAACCATCATCAACATGAAAATGCAGATAGTGATGTTGGTTTTTCCAAAAGTGTGAAATATCATTCTGATACAGAATGCAATTTTAATTCTAGCGTAGTGTCAAAGAATTATCAGCATATTTTGGCCTTGGCATTTGCAGTAAAGGAGATCAATGACAACCCTCAGATCTTACCCAATATCACCTTGGGCTTCCACATATATGACAGCTATTTTAATGAAAAGTTGACCTACCATGCCACAATGCTCATCTTATCTTCGTTAGAGAGGTTTTCCCCCAACTACGTCTGTGACATACAGCATAATCTGACAGCGGTCATCGGGGGACTGGATTCCGAAATCTCTGTTCTTGTGGCAAATATTCTGGATATCTATAAGATTCCACAGGTAGGGATAATGTGCCCTTGTGTATATTGAAACTATGGGAATGCAATACTTTTTCATGTAGCTTTCATCCTTCCAGATTTTATTTTGCAATTCGGAGAGAGGGAGGTTTAATTCTGTTAAACCCATATTTATGACTTATGGCATTGTAAACCAATGAAAGAAACATTATAGACATCAAAATGCCCAAACAATGATAAAGCAAAGTAAACATACAATGGCAGGACAAAGAAAGTTAGGGCTTGTGGGTTTTTTTAGTTTTTGTATAAATTCGTATGTGTGTTTCATTTTACTATTTGCTCCTTCCCCTGTAATTAAGAAGAAACATCTTTTTACATCATCATCATCATCATAAATAGCATTGAATAATTCTTGCATCGAAAACCATACTGAGAAGGAGGTGCATGAGAGATGTGGTAAGGCGAATCTTCCTAGGAAAGGAATTCCATCAAGTAGACCTCCATGCCCCAGAAAAACACATATCACTATATGCATATGTCATATTATAGTTAAGTAAGAGTAATCTTGCAGATTGCCACATAAGGTAGCAACCACTGCAGGAGGGCAGAACCCTCCTCCCAGGACCAGGACCACTGTGCCTTATTTGGACAGTGCTGGCTGGTGGTGATGTCAAGACTGTGCGGATGCATCAGAAGCCCTTTACACTGATATGTCCATTCTGCCTTGAGTTGGCTTGCACCTTGACCCACCCAGATATGCTGCAACAACAACAACAGTCCAACTATACTCCAACAAATCATTCACAATGGAAACCATTTACTTCATTTTGAAAATCTTTAGTTCCACCTGCTGATGTCATGTACCTGTGAAAGAGATGTCCTTAGACTAAGCACTAATCTCTCAGGACTAGCCCCCTATCTTGATAAGAGGCAATAATATCCACTTACGTTACTACTTGCTGTAAACCTTGTGTCTTAGTCACAGTATTGAGTGATCAGAGCACATGAAACTACATCTTAAAAATGACTGTAACTGTCTCTCTTCCCCTTCCTGCTTTTTCTTTTAGCTGGTATATGGTTCAAATCCCGTGATGAATGATAAAACTCCAGGGCTTGATTTTTACCAAATGACCCCTCAGGAAACCCTTCAGTATACAGGGATACTCTCTTTGCTTCTTCATTTTAGATGGGTGTGGATTGGGGTTGTAGTCGCGGATACTGACCACGGAGAAAGATGTGTGCAAATTATCATTCCACTGTTCTCTCGGAGTGGTGTCTGTTTTGCCTTCATAGAAAGAATCCCCATGTTAATTTCTTTCAATGAAATTGATGAAAACCTGGAAAAAGGCGGTAAATTACATAATGAAATCATGAATAGTAAAGCCAACATAGTGGTTTTTTATGGAGAATCAAATGCCATGATATATTTGAGATGGTTTCCATATCTGTCAAAACAAGAACGTGAGACAAGCATACCGAGAGGGAAAGTTTGGATTCTTACAGCCCAGATGGAGCTTACATCAACAGTCTATCAAAGGAATTTTGATACAGAAATAATCCATGGTACTCTAGCCTTCAAGATTCATTCCAAAGATGTACCAGAATTCCAGTCTTTTATTGAGAGCAGAAATCCTTCCATCCCTAAAGGAGATGGGTTCATCAGGGACTTCTGGCAGCAGGCCTTTGGTTGCACATTCTCAAAAATGGATGTAGGTAATGTGGATGGATACATTTGCACTAGGGAGGAGAAGCTAGAAACCCTTCCAAAACCCTTCTTTGAAATGAGCATGACAGGCCACAGCTACAACATCTACAATGCTGTCTATGCTGTGGCCCATGCTTTACATGCAATGTCCTCATCTAGAGTCAAGCACAGTGCAAATCTGGATGGAGCGAGAATGAAACTACAGAATCAAGAGATATGGCAGGTAGTGGCCTGAACACTTTGACATGACAATGCATAATATATACAGTAATATAACATTATTTCCCATTAAATGTAGGGAAATTTTTTCTCCAAACTCTTCTTTGTTGTTGTTTAGTAGTTTAGTCATGTCCCACTCTTCGTGACCCCATGGACCAGAGCATGCCAGGCACTCCTGTCTTCCACTGCCTCCCACAGTTTGGTCAGACTCATGTTGGTAGCTTCGAGAACACTGTCCAACCATCTCGTCCTCTGTCGCCCCCTTCTCCTTGTGCCCTCAATCTTTCCCAACATCATGGTCTTTTCCAGGGAGTCTTCTCTTCTCATGAGGTGGCCAAAGTACTGGAGCCTCAGCTTCAGAATCTGTCCTTCCAGTGAGCACTCAGGGCTGATTTCCTTCAGAATGGTTAGGTTTGTTCTTCTTGCAGTCCATGGGACTCTCAAGAGTCTCCTCCAGCACCATAATTCAAAAGCATCAATTCTTCAAAAGCAATCAAACTCTTCTTACACCCCATTTTTCCTTTCTCTCCAAACCATAAGGAAGTAAGAGAAAATGCCAAATTTTAGTCAGCTTTGGGGGCTGCCTGTTGACATTGATGGTTTATCAGTAACAAATAGGTGCAAGTGGATTAGAAACTCAGTTGCATGACTTTGGTAGTTGGACTGGCTTCCCCGCTAGCTTACCTTGGCATCATTGCATAGAGTAAGGCAACTGATCTTAGGCAATTGATATTTGATATCATGAAAGAGCAGCAAATGGCTACTGTTGCTGCTGCTGTGAGTGTCTGGGAAGACCGCTCCCTCCTCCGGCCAACTCCATTGGGCCTACACTCACCAGCACAGCTTAAGAGGCGCCGAGAAGGGCAGCCTCAGCTCTTGCTCTGTAAATTACTATTGTTTGCATAATGTATTTTACATTGTAATGTAGCCAAAGCAAATTCCAAGTATATTGAAAAATGTACTTGGCCAATAAATTATTATTCTATTCTTATATAATTTCTTACTGTTATATTTTTACTCCCACAGAAAGGTACTCCTGGAATATTCTGCCTCAGGTACCAAATTCATTTGACCAAACTTGGGGCCTTGGGAGTTGGTTGTTGGGATAGGTGTCAGTTACTGTTCAACCGGACTTGCACCAGCCTGCTAGCTCCAGATTTTGTTCAGCATTTTTGCTGAAAAATTCATGTAGGCATGGAAGGCAGGTTTTGCACATGCATCTAGTTGACCGCTGTGAGAAGAGGATGCTGGACTAGATGGGCCACTAACCTGATCTAGCATATTCTTCTTATGTCCTTATGTCATTACCTTCTCTCTTGCCACTGTTGCAGTTGTGACTGGTGATTCCCCGCACCTTGTGGATATAATGGGGTGGATTACAGACAAATAGATATAAGGTGATGCTCATTGGGAAAGAAGGGTTGAACCTGATTCCTAGAAGGTGTAGGGCCTAGTCATGGGGCAGAATATGGCTAACCATACAGGTTACAGGAATGTTGTGCGATCAGTTATTTATTCTTGAAAAGATTGTGGAGCTCTCTGGACATGTATTTTGAAAGCTGTATTTTCTAAGTTTTTCAGAAGAAAAACTGATGTGAAATATGGGAGGAGGATATTTTGCTTAAAAATATCATAAACTGACCTCTTTGAGGTGTTTTAGCTTATTACTGTATATGAGCAGCGTGTACCCTTATCAGTTTGCTGAATAACATAGTGACCCTTCCTATTATCTCTCAATTATAAAGAGCAAGCAGATATTTCGCCAACTGCCTCCTACTCCAAACTCTTCAGAAAATCATCCTTGCTGCCATTAGATGTTGGTCTGAAAATCCTACACCTTTTTCTTTCCATCCAGCTCCATCACTTTTTGAGATATGTTTCATTTAACAACAGTGCTGGGGACGAGATCTCCTTTGATAATAATGGGCAGTTACTAGGTGGATTCGATGTCATCAACTGGGTGGTTTCATCCAACCAATCCTTTCACAGAATAAAAATTGGGAGGATGGATCCACAGGTTCCTCCAAATGAAGCGTTCACCATCAATGAAGAGGCCATAACATGGCATTACTGGTTTAACCAGGTAGGATCCAATCGGAGATTTAGGGTGAAAGTGTTTTAGAGAATAGTATCAGTAAACTGTCATCAAACATATAAGACCCCAGACTAAAGATCAGTGAATTCTCTCAAACTACGACTTGGTCCTTTAATGAACAATCTTGTTAATAATGCATTCTGTTTCCAGTGTTGGTGTTAGCCACACACCTAAGCCTATCATACAAAGCTACCAGGAGGTCTTTAAAGCCTTCCTTCTGTGTGTCTATGATGAAATGGAATTTGTACTTTAATTTGCATGTAAGATGCATATGTGATTGAAATTCCTTAACACTGCAAAAAGAAGTGGAAAGGTCCATGAAACTTAAAGATTCCAAGCTCATTATTTTGCTTTCTCATTTATGGATTAGGCCCAGCCTCTTTCTACATGCAGTGAGAGCTGCCATCCTGGTTCTAGCAAGAAAGTGAAAGAAGGGAAGCCATTTTGCTGCTACAATTGCATCCCATGTCCAAAAGAGAAAATATCAGACAAGGAGGGTAAGAAGGTATAATTGATGCTACTGAGTGTTTTCTGTTCTCGGTATTCCAATTTAATTTGTGTAGTGACACATTTTTACAATCAGGCTACACCAAGCTTGATGTTTCCCCCCTGTAAATTCGGGATTATCTGATGTGGGATTAATCCAATATAATGGGGAAAATCAGGCTCCAAACTGCTTCACGTGGGAAACAAACTATTTGTTTTCTTGGTTTGGGGATGAGTGGATCAATTGTCACTTTCTGTTACTCCTCTTTGTTGTTCTTGTTGTTGTTGTTGTTGTTGTTGTTGTTTAGTCATTTAGTTGTGTCCGACTCTTTGTGACCCCATGGACCAGAGCACACCAGGCACTCCTGTTTTCCACTGCCTCCTGCAGTTTCGTCAAATTCATGTTGGTAGTTTCGAGAACATTGTCCAACCATCTCGTCCTCTGTCAACCCCTTCTCCATGTGCCCTCAATCTTTCCCAACATCAGGGTCTTTTCCAGGGAGTCTGCTCTTCTCGTGATGTGGCCAAAGTATTGGAGCCTCGGCTTCAGGATCTGTCCTTCCAGTGAGGACTCAAGACTCCTCTTTCCACAGTCATTATTCCTTGGTGGTTTCATTTTGTTTCTAGTCATGCTCATAACTATTTCTGGTGTGCTTCTGGATAGAACTAGCTGTGTATATTTTTTGTTGATCCCTCAGATTTACACAGAACCAGAAAACTGCACAGACAAACCAAAAAAACCCTCTACAGTCTATTACACAGCATGTTAAAATTAAAAGTGTAAGCTGATAATTTAAAATTGATTTCTTTTCTTTTCCGGCTATGCTCCTATCCTATTTCCAGTTCTCATATTTATGCAAAACCAGAAATCTCCAGAAACAAACTGCAATTAAATAACTTTTTCTTTTAATGTGGTATGCTTGTGCAGGTCTTTGGTTTTGTTCAATTCTGAGGGAATAAAACAACAACCCAATATTGTACAACTATTTGTGCACATGCCCTGTTGGTACTGAATTATCTTAATGAACTCATCAGATTAGAACAGGCATAGGCAAACTCGGCCCTCCAGATGTTTTGGAACTAGAACTCCCATCATCCCTGACCACTGGTCCTGTTAGCTAGGGATGATGGGAATTGTAGTCCCAAAACATCTAGAGGGCCGAGTTTGCCTATGCCTGGATTAGAAGGTTGGGACAAACACAAAGGGAACACCTACTGGTAAGAATAGGAAAAACTTGTTTTTCACATAGAAATTCCCAGATGTAGGGGTCAACTTATACCACAGTGAAAGAAACCATTTAGGCATATTATTAAGGTTTTATGTAAGATCAGTACCATAGTCCTTTTCCAATATTACTGGTTTGTGAGGTTGTATTTCACACATGAATTCTAAATCCTGCTTTGATCAACATAGTGGGAGCAAAAGACTGTCTTACTTTGCAGCTGTGGCTATATGTACAGCCTTGCATATATCTATATCTATAGCTAATCTATATCTATATTACATAAGTACTCAACACTCAGGTAATGCAGAAAGAAGGCTTATGTCTTTTCCTATTTCAGATATGGATGACTGCATTAAATGCACAAATGAAAAGTACCCAAGTAAGAATCAGGATACATGCATTCCAAAAATTGTAACCTTCTTGTCTTATGAAGAACCTTTGGGGCTCAGTTTAGGCTGCATTGCTCTTTCCTTTTCTTTGATCACAGCTCTGGTGCTGGGGACCTTTATGAAGCACCATGGGACTCCCATCGTCATTGCCAACAACAGGGACCTCACCTACACTCTCCTCGTCTCCCTCCTGCTCTGCTTCCTTTCTGCATTGTTGTTCATTGGCCAACCTCAGAAAGTGACGTGTCTCCTCCAACAAGCTGTTTTTGGCGTCATCTTCTCAGTGGCTGTTTCTTGTGTATTGGCAAAAACCATCACAGTAGTTCTAGCTTTCATGGCAACCAAGCCAGGATCAAGAATGAGGAGGTGGGTGGGGAAAAGGCTGGCCACCTCCATTGTTCTTTCCTTTTCCTTTATTCAAACTGGCATTTGTACTGTGTGGCTGGTGACCTCTCCCCCATTCCAAGATGTAGACATGCACTCAATGGTTGGAGAACTTGTACTGAAATGTAATGAAGGGTCTGTGATCATGTTTTACATTGTCCTTGGCTATATGGTCTTCCTGGCAATTGCCAGCTTCACAGTGGCTTTCTTTGCTAGGAAACTACCTGATAGTTTCAATGAAGCCAAGTTTATCACTTTCAGCATGCTGGTCTTCTGCAGTGTGTGGCTATCCTTTGTGCCAACTTACCTCAGCACAAAGGGGAAATACATGGTTATTGTGGAGATCTTCTCTATCTTAGCTTCCTGTGGTGGCCTTCTGGGCTGCATCTTTTCCCCCAAATGTTACATTATTGTGTTTAAACCTGAGTTGAACATCAGGGAACAGCTCGTAAGGAGTAAACAGTGAAGAATTTAATAAATCTTTTTCCTAAACTATAATTTTCAATCTGGACTTATCTTTGTTTGTCTAAGTATTTGTTTATGTTTTTACTCAGATATTGTAGTGATGATATGGTGTTTATTATTATGTTGTACACAGCCTTGGTAGTTTATGGTTTTTTATGTGGCATGTTTAAATGGTTATTATAATAGAAAAATGAATCCTAAGCAGTTCATGTGGAAGTCCTGGGCTGTCCAGATGATAAGACCCCACTCTTGGCCTTGCTGAGTTAATACAAAGGAAAGCAAAACAGTATATTTGGCACCAGTTTGGCTGCAGGAATTGCCAGAAGAAAATGTCTTCCCTCCCCCAAATGTAATGTTATTGTGTTGAAGCCTGAGTTGAATAGTCAGAAACAGTTCATTAAGTAAAAAGATGGAAGAATTTGAATACCCCCGTCCTTTATGATGATTTGTAAGCTGGACATGTGCGTTTGCTCTGCAATATATTTGTAAATGTTTTCCTCACATAAAGTTTTTATACAACTCCCCCTTGCTGGAAATTTGAAGTGGAAAACTGAATCAACATTTCCCTAAAGGCAGGCTCAGCAGTTGTAGCTAGCAAGTTTTGGATCTTCCTGCATGTCTTAGTTGCTTTGGGACATCAGCACCCTTTTTGTTGGTCACTTGTGTAGCTGCTTAGGCACTGGAAATCGGGTCCTCCATTAAAAGAGGGCACGTGTTGCGGTGCGACCTGCAACCCGCCCCAGTGTTGTGGGGGTAATTGGAAATCAAGGCCACAATCCCTGATAGATCGGTCCCGGGTTGCAGGGGTGAAATCTGGCCAATGGGGCGTCGTAAAATCCAGCAACATGGGACCTATTTAAGCCCATGTGAGGCTGCTGAGCTTCCTCTTTGGAGCCTAATGCATCAGAACACCCACCCATCCCTATATTTAGGGCTTGCATTGACCTTGCTATGCCGTCATGTGTCGTCTGTCGTTGGGACAGGGGCACGGTAGGAATTTTCCCCACTTGGCTGATTGGCTGGTGCCATTTGGGTTCTGCCTGCCGCGTACCAACTAGTAACAACTTGTAAGTTGCGGATAGGCTCTGGTTCAGGTGATAGGCATGGCACGTGATGTGGCCACGCCTATGGAAATACAGGATATTCCGGTACAGGAATCCAGGAACTCAATGGTTTGTCAGTCCCCGAAAGGGGTCCGGCCAGTGGCCAAGTCCCAGGGACATCAGAACGGCTGATTGGTGAACCTTCCATCAGCTGTCCCTGGTGTTCATCCTTGTCTGTCCCACGAATGTGGCTCTGGGACAGGGCTGCCTGCACGGGTGCAGGGAGATAGTCGAACCAGAACCTATGCAACCACTCACTTGGTAGTAATCAATAAAGTTGTGGCCTAAATTCTGCCAAAAACCAAACCAAATATCTGAGTCATGTGTGAATTTATTTTGGGGAAGGTTAAAGGTCTAAACACGCAAATACTGTAGTTCTGCTTTTGTTTTTTTTTGTTTTTTAAGGAGTTTATTGGTATTTTGACAGATAACAAAGAAAAACACATACTACAAACATACATATAAACTACAAATCAAAATATGAAATACAAACAAAACAGAAAAGAAAACAGATACATTACCTGACAATACAGCTACAATAAAAATATCAACTTAACTGTCTTAAACTTATTTCTGAACTTAATTAATGGACTTCCTCGCCTCCTCTCTTCTGCGTTTTTATTTCTAATCTTCTTTCAGTAACTTTGTAACATTGTAAAATCTTGTTTAACACACATAAACTAAATCTTACATCCATACCTCAATTTTTAACCTATTCTAACAAACTATATAACATATTACCTAAACAACCTCTTATATCCTCTCTTTATTTAACCTCTAATGCTGAAGCCGATATATCCTCTGATTCCAGCACAACTATTATTATTAAATCTTATCTTAACCAAAATCAATATAACTCTTCTATTACATACACATCTTTTCCCCTCTGGTTTCAGAAATCCGTGGTCAGCCTTTTTAAATCCATTCCCTTTACACCTTCCTTCTTTACCCCACCCCTCTTCTATGCATTTCTAATCTTCCTTTTTCCCTTCCCTTCCCCCACTGTTCCCCCCCCCAGAGTCCATCCTTTCCAACTCCTTCTAAAAATTCCGTTGTTTGTACCATCACAAGTTCAACACTGAACATTCTTTGTGTCTTCTTCTTCTTCAGAATGTGGTCATCTTCCTGACAAATAGCTATAAGTTCACAAAATATCTCTTCTCCACTTTCCTCTTGTTGCATGCTCCAATCCAGTTCCAAAACTCCTGAACTGCCACTCCAGAAGTTCTTTGTTCTTTGAAGAGTAAAAGCCCCCCGCCTCTCACGCTTAGGAGGCTGTTCTTGTTTATGAGCTTGTACGCAATCCGCTTCTAAGATTTCAACTGGAGAAACATTCTTTTCCTCTTTTGTAGCAAGTGGGTCTCTAATAGAGTCTATCAAAGTTATTTCAGAGTCTTTCAATGTTGTTTCGATCTGAACAAACTTTTCCAGCACATTCTGTTGAAATAAGTTCATTTGAAACCAAAAACTTTCCATTGTTGAGTCTAGGGGGGCTGTGGGATCTGAGTAGGCAGAGAACCACAGGGTGTCAGTACTTTTCCATCTGCGCATTAAAATCCGCCATTTTCAGCCTGGCCCAGATTCTTTGCCAGAAGGTTAAAAGAGTTGTAAATCCATAAAAAAGCAATCAATCTTAATCTCAATCTTCCCCCAGCCGGGGTTTCGACTGTCTCTGAAAACAGCTCTTAGCTTCAAAGCAAATGTTTAATGGCAACAGTTTCTTGGTGTTACTGTGCTAATTTTCGCTATCAGAGAGAAAGTGACTTCCTCATTTTAATCTCTCTCTGCAAGCCTAATTTTAAACTTTTAGGGTCCCAATTATTCTCCGTACTTACAGAGTACTTCTTTTATGTCCAAATTTGAGGAAAGACGGAGCGCTCAAAATCCAGCAGCCGGCCGCCGCTTTGTTTCCACGGTTGGAGACGGCTTCTTCAGCCCCGTACCGAGGCCCCTTCACTCAAGCCTCCCTTTTACAAGCGAAACCTGAGAAGGGGTCAGCACCTTGGGGCCCGCAAGAAACCCTGGACCACGGGACGCTCTTCCCGTGGTTTACCGGAGCCCGCAGCACGGTTGCGAAAGCTCCTACCCCCGAGGAAACCGGAGCTGTCTCAGAACTGAAACAACTCCCAACTGCTGGAGATGGCGCTCGTCGCCGGAAGTCCCTGTAGTTCTGCTTTTGAACAGGAACCAACCTCAGCTCCCATGTAAGTATACTCTTGGCAACTAGGAGGGAATAGCTTTGCGGATCGCTCAGGAGTGCAAGCGGGATCCAATGGTGGGAGACAGAAATGTCACTTAATACAATTCACACCAAGTAGACGCATAAGGCACACAACTGTTTTTTATTTGCAATCCTGTGCTTTTAATTGTTTCACATTAGTTTATGGTGCAACATGTGCATGCTATTGAGCATTTTCATATAAATATAGTTACAGGTGGTAGGGTTTATTGGGAACCTTGCAAGGCAAAAACATATGAGCACATTTGTATTGCAGAAACGCAGCAAGGATATTAGGTAATAAAACCTATTTCAGAGAACTGAATGGGGCTGGGAATCCACGTGGACACATTGGGCTGCTTTAGCACAAGCAAATAATGCAATACCTATAGGAAGATATGTGCAGTCTGCCCCTTTTTGCCTCTCTCACAATTCCCCCCAACATCAGCACTGTGATATATGTCAAAGTGTGCTTTACTGGGAGAGGGGGTTTCACCCTCCCTTTCCAATAATTTAAAAAGTGGTGGTTTGCTCCCTTCCCTTCTTTGTAGGGACAGGAGGGGACAGGGAAACACAAGGAAGTAATTGCTGTGATATGTGGCGATGCAGAGGCAGTGGGTGAGGGATGAGTTCATGTCACTTTGCACAGACTACAACACTCAATGTTGTTTTTGTCAAGGAGTCCTGCATTGTCATCAAGCTTCTATAATGGATGTTCCCCTCATCAAATGGGTTGCGCATTTTGCGTTGTCGTGAGTAGCCCCCTTGGATCACGGAGTAGCCCCTGGCAGTTGGTCCTGGCACCACCTTCCCAGGTTGGATACCTGTGGACTCCACCTACTACAGCAGCCACCCAATCCCGGCTGGGGAGGTGTTGCCAGGGGGCATTGGCCAGGTTGAAGGAGGGATTATACAGTACACACAATAGAACTGAGTCATACCTGGGAACAGCCGTTGGATTCAGAGCTTCCCCACCCACCACTCCCTCAATTGTCATTTACATTGCAGGTTAACCACCTTTTTTCCACAGCCACACAGCCACGCAGGCGCTGCTATGACAAGGTTGCTGTTGAAGGGCCGGAAAGGACTTTCCCTGCATTGGCAGGTTTCGCCTTTCCCGTAGCAATTCATCACAACTTTGGTGGTTGCAGGCCTTGGGAGGAATCCTTTAGTCATCTACAGGATTGGGGGGCATGGGACGTCGTCAATAAAAGGATTCCCGTTAAAGGGGTCTCAGGGGGAGGCATTGACCATACGCCCAGAGGTCGTCACTGCCCTCCTCCTCCAGCGGCGGCAAATTAGGGGGGCAGGCTATCTGCTTGAACATATGTTCTCCAGAGCTAGCCCACTCCCCACTCATGCTGGATACCCCTGAAATTACCCAGAACTCCGGCTGGGGGGCTGGGAAGGATAAACACCCAATGCCTGAGCCAAGGACTCCCTACATCTGAATATTAATAAAGTTGCAGCCAATTTAATCCCATGGAACGTTGTCACGTGTCGTTATTTCCCTCAGGGGCTGCCCGGGGTTCGGGAGACTCCGCCTGGCCATGCAATTTGTTTTATTGTTCCAGATCACAGTCTTTTATTTCTGGCATCCCCCTTCTTTGTTATTCATTCCAAACATAAGCATCAATTTCATGAGTGAAAACTTTTGTTCAGCTGCGAAAAAACATGTTTTCTTCAGCAATTCCACAGGGAATCCTCATATCTGAATGTTTGATTTCCTTCTTCAGTTATCGGAAGCAAGGCAATATTAATAACTGGTGGAGCTTCCGTGGCCATGAGTAAAATAAACTGCAACAATAAAGAAGAATGTTATAAATATGCCCGGTACTATTTAGAGATAAGAGTAGGAACTAGAATAAGGCCAGGATCTAAACATTTATTCTCTGATACCTTTGCATTACACGACTCAAGATTTAAATCTGTGAACAGAGTAAACTACCATTAGAGGAATCTCTAAGCACAGACACTCGGAATTTGGAGAATCTGCATGTACAGGGGAAGTTGCCCTTCTACTGAAGAAGATGGTGGTTTTAATGGTCTTCTTCACAGTATTCTTTTCTCAGATGCTATGCAAAGCTCATACTGTAAAATGTAAGGTTCGTAGTCCACATTCTCCACAACACATGTACCATCAGCCAGGAGACCTTATCATTGGTGGCATTGCAACTTATGGTGGTTTCATGAATACTTTATTATCTTTCACTGAAGATCCCCCACCAGCATCGCTTGATAGCTTTGTGTAAGGATGGGAAAATTTACTTATATTTTTATCCTTGTGTTTTGTACCTGGCAAGTCAAACTCTAACAGTTTATTCTGAAAACAATGGGTGATAATGGTGATGATTTCTTATCCATCCTTCCCCATAAGGCCCCAGGGCAGGTCACAATAATCCAAAAACACATTATTAAAAACAACTAAAACAGATTATGATCACGAGTGAAAGCAGAAAGAAATAAACACTTTTTTTCTGCCCAGGAGAAAGTCAGGGTGAAATGTATTTAAGCCTTTATATTTTATTTCACTTCTACGTTTTCATTCTCCTCATTTCATTTATTTCTTCTACTGATTCTATGTTGCTCAGAGGTGATCTGTGGTTTCTTTTAAGGCTCTGAATTCTTGCAACATTTGTTTCTTTGTCCAGTACTTTGTATAATATTGGCCATACATAGGACATGCAATTTAACATTATGGGAATCATTCCACCCACAAGTTTCACAATCACCTTCATATATTCCTGATTCCTGGTCTTAAAACATCCTCTTCTGCTGGTCATATTACATTTCCTTTTCTTGTATACTGTAATTCTGTTTCCCCAAAAATGTCTTTGTAAGAAAGTAGGTGATAGAGGCATATAATGTAAAATGAGAATTTGGAATACATGCATGTGTGTTTTAATATTTGAATGTTCCTGGCTCCTATTAGTAAACTCATATTTATATTCTCACTCATATTAGCATACATTCCCTAAGTACCAATCAGTAAATATACAGTGTGTTGTGTTCTTAAGCTGAGCACTGAAAATGTTTGGCTGTGTCTCTGCTGAGTTCAGCCTTGTTGCCGCTTGAAGGATACTCATCAGCTCTCTGAGTTGAAAAAACTTCATTCTTCAAGTGACACTGGAAAACAGATGAGCTTAATATCTCCAGATAGATACAGCATATGGCTTACTCTGAGCCTGGTTCATTTTGCATAGGCACCACAAGCACACCCATCAATTTGGACTGTTAGCAGCTGCAGTAAGAATAAATCTCCAGAACATAAAACAATGTCCTGTTGATTGTTAAATTGCCAGTGTAGTGTAGTGGTTAAGAGTGGTACTCTCGTAATTTGGTGAACCGGGTTCGTGTCTCCGCTCCTCCACATGCAGCTGCTGGGTGACCTTGGGCTAGTCACACTTCTTTGAAGTCTCTCAGCCCCACTCACCTCACAGAGTGTTTGTTGTGGAGGAAGAAGGGAAAGGAGAATGTTAGCCGCTTTGAGACTCCTTCGGGTAGTGATAAAGCGGGGTATCAAATCCAAACTCCTCCTCCTCCTCCTCCTCCTCCTCCTCCTCCTCCTCTTCTTCTTCTTCTTCTTCTTCTTCTTCTTCTTCATTTGATTTATTTTATTTTAATATCATTTTTATATCGTTCCAACTCTGAGATTGCTCTTGGTAATGAAGGGGGGATGCAATTGGAACTGCAAAAATCCAAATGCTATGTCAATCTGTGACACAGCCTCATATATAACTTTGTCCTAGATAAAACTATCCCCTCTGGAGGAAGAACCTATAAGTTCCCTCTCATGGATATAAAAGGTCTCCATTGCTAATCTTGAACTATAAGCTGCCTGGAATAGAAGTACTATGGTGAATAATATAATGAAGAAGGTGCAGGACACAGTGGAATTAGCTTTAATTTTTGATGCAGAACGCAACTATTTTTATAGTGTAGTGACAAAGAATTACCAGCACATCCTGGCCTTGGCGTATGCAGTAAAGGAGATAAATGAAAACCCTCAGATACTACCCAATGTCACTTTGGGCTTCCACATCTATGACAGCTATTTCAATTCTAAGAAGACGTATCATGCCACAATGCTACTTATGTCCACACTGGAGAGGTTTGTTCCCAACTACATATGTGGCATACAAAGTAATGTAACAGCAATGATCGGGGGACTGGACTACCGAATTTCTGGTCTTGTGGCAGATATCCTGCATATATATAAGGTTCCACAGGTGGGGATTATGTGCCTGTATGGATGTGCAGACAATGGGATTTAATCATTTTAAATGCCCCTCTGATGCTTGAATTTAAAATAATACATTGGGAGAGAGACATAAGCATTATAGCATGTCTATGAAAAAGTAACATTTATGTCTTTATTGATGTTCAAATAATTTTTATCCATTTATTTCCCTTTTATGAATGGGAGCTTATTCCATAAGGCCAATGGTATCCCAACACAACTGAAGTAATGGTAAAGACCCAAACCAAACTTCTTCTTCATTGAATATACTGTATATATTGATCAGTTCAGATTAAAATAACAGCACAATGAAACATACATAGTTGTGTGTGTGTGTTTATTTTGTGTGTGTGCATGAGTACACATGGATGCACATACATGTTTATGTTCTTTGTGGCTTAGGTCATTCTAACTATAACATATTTCCTGGGTTATATCCAACGCTAGTCATAGTCAGAGTAAAGCAACTGAAATCAATGGTTTCAAGCTGATTTCAACATGGCTTATCAATGGACACCACACCTCCTCCATTTTAAATTTACTATTATTCATTTAGAAAATATAGAAATAATATAATATAGAAAATGAATCAAATGCTTTAATTGGTGCATAATTTAGTTAATGCGTAACTAACTAAGTGTAAAGCTATGTGGCTGAAAAAGCAGAGTCTCTGTGCAATGTCAATATGAATATGCCATTTGGTGTTTGAAGCCTTTAACGTTCTTAATCTGTGGGCATAAAACACTGAAAGAATAGGGAGGTGGGCTTTAAGACTTTTATAACCGTAGTGCTTAATATAGAAGTTCATTGTACAAGTAAATTGCAACATATGTCTGACTTTAGCTCAATCAGCTTTAGGCACTTGGACAATAGACATACACACAATTAAAAAGGGAGTAGAAAGGGGCTGGGGTTCTGGGGGAAAAGACTTTGGCAATGCCACCTGCCACAGACCCCAATGTGTTTTCTCTATGCACATTTTTGGCTTTACGCGCATTACCCATAATGTAACCCGCATGTAAGGTGGCAGTCATCTATATAAAATAAAGGTACATAAGGAGAGTCTTGCTAGATCAGACCATGGACCTCACTCTCTCACAGAAAAGCACAAGCATGACTGCAATACCTTGTGTTATAGGGGATCTAGTATACCTGGAAGAAGAATTTCTTTACTGACCTAATTTACAATGTAATGTGAGAAGCCATTTGAAGTTGGGCAAGAAATGGAATTTTTTTCCAGATCTACGTTTTTATAATGGCAGTTCAAAAGCTGGGATAAGGACGTTGTAATTAACCTGCGATTCGTCCACCTATACACATTGCGGTGAATCTCAAGCATTATCTGGTTCTTTTGAAGAACTTGGCAAGACCTCATTTCTTCCATGACTTGTATTGGCAAATCGCTAACATAGCTATGTCTGGAATTTGTAGAGGGAGGGCAGATATCCATGTTTTCCTCTATGTTAACTATTTTCATGAAAATTTTATTCAGTCTTTGGAGAACTAAGACCATAGTTTCTGTAGACATGCAAATTTCTTGGTAAAGGTGCATGTCTGGAATCTGCTGACAATAAGCTCTTTTACTGTCTTGTTCTGAAGACATGGGTGGGTCAGCATTCTTCAATATACTGTTTAAATGTGACTACTAGTGTCACCCTTCTCAAATTTCCCCTTAGCTTCTCTATGGTTCTGCTCCAGCGATGGAAGATAAAACCACAGCAGCTTCCATCTATAAAATGACCCCTGGAGAAACCCTTCAGTACACCGGGATTCTTTCTTTATTACTGCATTTCAGGTGGACATGGATTGGAATCGCTGCAATGGATAATGATAATGGAGAAAGGTTTCTGCAAACTGCAATTCCACTGTTTTCCCAGAATGGTATATGTTTTGCCACCATTGAAAGAGTTCCTATGAAAATTACACTCACTGAACTTAATGACTTGCTAACATGGGGAGCAAAAACACGTGACAAACTCATGGATAGCAAAACCAATGTAGTAGTGTTCTATGGAGAGTGTAACTCCATGGTACTTTTAAGATGGCTCCCATATTTATCGGAACGGGATAATTTACTAAGTGGTAAAGTGTGGATTATGACAGCCCAGATGGAACTCACATCAGTGGTCTTTCAAAGAGACTGGGACACAGAAATAATCCATGGTTCTCTTGCCTTCACAATTCACTGCAGTGAATTACTAGAATTCAAACTATATATTGAGAGCAAAAATCCTTCTAGCACAGAAGGTGATGGTTTTATCAGGGACTTCTGGCAGCAGGCCTTTTCCTGTGTATTCCCAAACACTGAGGTAGATGGAAATATTTGCACAGGGGAAGAGAATCTTGACAGTCTTCCGGCACCATTTTTTGAAACAAGCATGACTGGCCACAGCTACAACATCTACAATGCTGCCCATGCTGTGGCCCATGCTTTACATGCCATGACCTCACACAGAGTCAAATACAGCAAAATAGCACAGGAGGGACAACTGAAGCCTCAGAAACAACAGATGTGGCAGGTACTTTCCTCCTGAATATGCTCCAGTGGCAATGTATAATATTTTAGGTATTGAAATAGGGCCTACCCAGTATAATAATTTGTCTCCCAAACTCTTCCTGTGCACACATTTACTTTCCCCCTCATCTCTAAACACTCAAGAAACTCCTCTCTTTTCACTCCTCACGTGATTCCCTTGTTTAAACTCTGTCCTCCAGCTACTCCCCATATCGCCCCTACCCCATACCTTCCTTCAGTCTTTTAATGTATTAGTTGAATGTAAAAAGACTTTTGCATGACTGGGATGTTGCCTAATGTACACTTTTGACTCTCATCCTGCAAGCTTCTTTCTTAGTCTCACTCACCACTGGCATGCAGCCCTAATAAAGTTGCCCATGACACTGAAAATGGTTGCCTGTTCCAGCTGTATAGTATGGTGGGGTTTTTTTTAGTTAGCTTCTCTGATTGCATGTAGACATATCTGAGTTATTAGCAGCCAACTGTTGATGTCGGCTGTGGGTTATAAGTCAAATCAGAACCCTTCCTTGAGACCCGTGGATTGTAAATAACAATCTGTAGCTGGGATGGCATTTGCCCTTTCTTTATTTCCCATTCCTCTTCCTGCCTTTGGACCTACCATTTCAGCCAACCACTTTAAAATCTTTCTGGGTTCTGCTTCCCAGAAATCCTAAGTTTTAGCTCACAGGATATTTCATCAATCATCCCCTATTCAAAACTATTCAGGAAACCATTAGTCTGCTGCCATTAGACCTTCGCCTGAAAATCCCAAACTCTTTCCTTTTCCATCTAGCTCCATCATTTTTTGAGACGTGTTTCATTTAACAACAGTGCTGGTGACAAAATTGCCTTTGATGATAATGGGCAGTTACTAGCTGGATTTGATTTTATCAACTGGATTGTTTCCTCAAACCGAACCTTTCACAGGGTGCAAGTTGGGAGTGTGGATCCAGAGGCTGTCCCAGACAAAGCCTTCACCATCAATGAAAATGCAATAACCTGGAACAACTGGTTTAACCAAGTATGATCCATTTTTTGGGGGGGGGCAGTTTTGGGAATGTCCCATTGGTGAATGAGCCCTGGCTCTCTGCATGGGTGTGTAAAGTAAATGTCATGGTGAATGCCGATAGGAATGTTCTTGAATCAAAGTGCAACATTGTATGAATTGATGAATTCTTCGAGTTACAAAACATTCTGTCCTTGATATTCTGCTGTTTCTTTCAATAACTGAGATATTGATGGGGGGAAACTAATGTATATATTTATATATACATATATACATTATTTATATGTATGTAAATATTTATATATTTATTGCTTGGATTACAGGTAAAAAAAAAAACCTTTTAAATCCTTCCTAAGGGCCAGAACCACATGACACTTTGACCATCATTCATATGTTTTTGCTCCATTTATTTCTTGACAATGTCTAGTTGAACTTAAGATGGGACTGGATATCATCACATCTCAGTATTCCCGTGCTTGTATCTCATGTCAGGCAAATAAAAGAATAGGACCAGGGTGCTCTATATTATGTACAGTGATGTATGTGGTCCACATAAAGTTGTCTCTTTAAGGGAAAATAAGTGCTGGGAATTCCCCATTATGCATGTTTGAGTCTCACACAACTGTGTTGATGTGTGCTGCCACAAAAAAAAAATTGATTCAAACCTGGAAATGGCGCAAAAAGGGCAAAAGAGGCTCAAAAAGAACACAAAAATGGCAAAAATGGCACGTAAAGTCTTGAAATCCTAGGAGCCTTTGCACTGACCTTTGAGGAGAGTTAAATTTTAAGAAAGGAGGTTTGACAGACATTTGTGGGTTTGGGGCAGAGTTTGGCAGAGTATGGTGGAGTTTTTGCAGGATTGGGGGGGGGTAGGTTTTTCTAAGGCTTAAAAATAATAATTTTACAAATTGTGTGTTCCATCAGCCCCATTCAACTTGGCCAGAGGTTAGGGAAGATAGGGGCTGTTCCCCAACAACTCTTGGAGAGTGGCACTTTGGCTACCTCTGGTGCAGAAGACCTTCTAGAACTTAAAATGAAGAATGCCTTATAATCAGCAAGTCAACTTTGTGCAACATAGTTTTAATATATAGATAATGGAGTACTATCTTCATTCTTTTAACAAATGCCAGAAACATTGACTGCATTCATACATGGCTGCACAATTTCTTCTGTAGTTCAGAGTGTATAGACAGGTGGCAAGCCCCCAGAAGTGCAAGCATTTGAAGCTCATTTTTTCTTCTTTTTCCTCTATGGATTAGGCACAGCCACTTTCTGTATGTTGTGAGGGTTGCCACCCTGGTTCAAGGAAGAAAGTGAAGGAGGGAGAGCAGTTTTGCTGCTATGATTGCATACCTTGTCCAGAAGGGAAGATTTCAGACCAAGAGGGTAAGATATATGTAGAAAGATGATAGATAGATGATAGATAGATAGATAGATAGATAGATAGATAGATAGAGATAGATGATAGACAGACAGACAGACAGATATGGTAGATTAGGCTTCATACGCCATGACCCAAGGTTATTTGGGGGACTGTATGCTTTAAAATTATGCTGTGGGTGTGAAAATAGTCCTTAGATGGGACAAAAGTAAAGAAAATAAAATAAAGAAATTATTAATGGTTTTCAGTGATGAGCTCACAAGTTCATGGACATAGACCTCTCCTCATATTACTCATGTGTAAAGGCCAGTTGTAGGTTTAAGCTCATGCAGGGAGCTCTGACATATACAGAAAGATCCCTGCTGCAGACAATATGATCGTATTGGAGAGGGAAAGTGATGGTCTCACAGTTTTAAAATGGGAAAAATAGAATACACTGTGATGTCACTTGGGTCTTCCTTTGAACACTGTTTTGATGCTACTGCTGATGCAGGGAACTGTGACCTCACCATGCTGCTTTACATCTAACACATTCTAAATAACATTTCAAAATTTTATCAAAGAATTTATTCTATAATTTATACAAACAAATTCTACCAGTACGAAAGAAACCATCTATTCGTATGATTTATAGTCCATGGTATGTTTATGAGTTCATGACTTATTCACCCACTAGTCATGTGGGAAGGCTGGACATGCCTTCAAAATTATGCAGGGAGCCTCCACACTTATAGAAAGCTCTCTGCTGCAGATGGTATGATCAGTACAGTAGTGGTGATGGTTGGGTCATGCAGGACTAAACTGACCACAATAAAACCCCTTTTCAGCAATTTTGCCCTCTATATGTGAGCAGAGTAAGGTGTGAATAGGTCTTTTTTCTTTCTGTTTCAGATATGAATGACTGTAATAAATGCACAGATGAAACATACCCAAGCAAGAATAAGGATAAATGCATTCCCAAGATTGTAACCTTCTTGTCTTATGAAGAACCTTTGGGGCTCAGTCTAGGCTGCATTGCTCTTTCCTTTTCTTTGATCACAGCTCTGGTGCTGGGGACATTTATGAAGCACCATGGCACTCCCATCGTCGTTGCCAACAACAGGGACCTCACCTACACTCTTCTCATCTCCCTCCTGCTCTGCTTCCTTTCTGCATTGCTATTCATTGGTCAGCCTCAGAAGCTGACATGTCTCATCCAACAAACAGCTTTTGCCATCATCTTCTCGGTGGCTGTTTCTTGTGTGTTGGCCAAAACTGTCACAGTGGTATTGGCTTTCATGGCCACCAAACCAGGTTCCAGAATGAGAAAGTGGGTTAGGAAAAGTCTGAGCAACTCTATTGTTATTTTTTGTTCCCTTATGCAGGCTGGAATCTCTACCACGTGGTTGGCAAATTCCCCCCCCCTTTCCGGTTGTGGACATGCACTCTGTGACTGAAGAAGTTGTCCTGGAATGTAATGCAGGGTCTGTAACTATGTTTTACATTGTCCTGGGCTACATGGGCTTCCTGGCAATTGCCAGCTTCACTGTGGCTTTCTTTGCCAGGAAACTGCCTGATAGTTTCAATGAAGCCAAGTTCATCACTTTCAGCATGTTGGTCTTCTGCAGTGTGTGGCTATCCTTTATTCCAGCTTATATGAGCTCTAAGGGCAAATACATGGTTGCTGTGGAGATCTTTGCTATCTTAGCCTCCAGTGGTGGTCTTCTGGGTTGCATCTATCTTCCAAAATGCTATCTTATTGTGTTGAGGCCTGAGTTGAACAACAAGGAACATCTAATAAGGAGAAGAATCTGAAGAATCTGATGAAGAGGAAAGTGGTATCCATTGAGCTTTCAGCAGCTTTTCTTTAAATTCAGAAACCCTTATATAGAGTTTGGAATTCTGTGCTCCCCATAAATGGACAAACCTGTCATACATACATACATACATACATACATACATACATACATATCCTTTATTCGACCGATAGTCAGAAAGAAGAAACATTTCTCAATACAAAATTATAAAACTAAAACATCAGAGGGATACACAATTAAAAATAGGACAGCACTAGTAAACCTCATACAGATAACCCACATCAAGACATTCGATTTTGTGCTTCTGACACTTGAGCGCCAGGAAGAGGAATTTAGCCACAGATAAGGCTATTTTCCCAGTGGGCTTATTCAGCAGATATGCTACCTGCCTTTCTCTTGAACGAGAGCTAAAGTGAGATAAATATGGGGCTATGAGATACTGCCTTAAATCATTATAAAAGGGACAACTCAGTAGAATGTGTTCTGTGGATTCTACCTCTCCTAAAGCACAATGGCAGGTTCTCTGATCATATGGAACTCCTCTAAATCTTCCCCTCAAAACTGCCGAATCAAGAACGTTCAGTCTGGCCGCAGTGAGAAGTCTGCGGTATTCCACATAGTGGATATCCGCCAGGTAACAGGCTGGTGCAGCCCGATACACCTGGTCCCCCAGAAACATCCCAGGTTTCACGCGGGCTATGTCCTCTTGTCTGGCGATATCCCCCAATCTCTGTGCGATCACCGCTTTAGCATGTCTATACGTCATGTACTCTATATAGAGGGAGGACAGTCCGCACTTCTGCACTTCCTCCACCACCTCCCCTTCTCATGGTGATTTAAAATTGTCCCTCAGTATCAGGGGGCCAAACCCACCGGTCTAAAGCATAACTTGAGCCATAGCCATAATTTCGCTTTCAGGGCCACATACCTAAAGGCTTGGCAGCCGGTCTCTAGTCTCATGACTGCACCCGCAACAGAAGGGGGGATCCTGAGAATGGCCCTAAGGAATTGTGACTGGATAGATTCCAATCTTTCGAAGTCTCTACGTGAACCCAAAGCAATGCCCACCAGTAGTAGTGGAAGGACTTTCATTTGGAAGAGTCTCAGGGCAACTTCCACTGTTTGTGCCTGTTTCTTGGCATACAGGGATCTAATCAGCAAGGCTGCTTGAGATGCATTTGTGGCTATATATTCTCTGTGTGCCAAGAAAGACCCATTTGATCGTACTACCTGGCCCAGGTATTTGAAGCAGCTAACCTGCTCTAGGGGAATACCATTAATCGACCACGAATGGAGTTTTGGTCGAGCAGCAAAGACCATTATTTTGGTCTTGGTATAATTAAGTTGGAGCTCATGTTGGATCTCGTATTCATGAAGTGCTCGAAGCATCCTCCTCAGCCCAATGGGGGAAATAGCTAAAAGGGCAGCATTGTCCGCATACAGAAGGACATTCAAAGCTCGGCCTGCTAATTTTGGAGGATGGAAAGCAGCATTGGCCATATGAGCCACTAGTGAGTTAATGTAAAAATTGAACAGGGCAGGGGCAAGCAAACAGCCCTGTCTTACCCCCCTAGTGGTGGCAACCGGATTGGAAACTAACCCCTTATTATCTAACCCAGGGGTCAGCAACCTTCGGCTCTCCAGATGTTTCGGACTACAATTCCCATCATCCCTGACCACTGGTCCTGTTAGCTAGGGATCATGGGAGTTGTAGGCCAAAACATCTGGAGAGCCGAAGGTTGCCTATGCCTGATCTAACCTAATTCTCAAGAAGGTATTTGTATGCAGGTTGATAATCAGGAGAAGAAGACGGCGGTCGGTAGATGTCGCTGCCAGTTTTGTCCATAGCTGATTCCTGGGAATTTGGTCAAAGGCTTGCTTAAAGTCAATAAAGGCGACATGGAGAGCTTTGGGGCCTTTGCGAGCATACTTGTCAGCCAAATGGTTCAGGATTAGAATTTGGTCTGTTGTCGATCTTCCAGGGCGAAAACCCGCCTGTTCCTCTGCGATGATATTGTTGCTCTCCATCCAGGTCGTTAGTTTGTTGAGCAAGTATCTTGAGTAAATCTTCCCAATAACGTTCAGCAGGCTGATTGGCCTAAAGTTGGCTGGATCAGTGCGCGGACCTTTCTTGTATATTAATACAATTAGTGCGGAATTCCAACTTGGGGGAAAATTTGCTGTTTTGTTTATATAAGTATAGAGTACTGCTAAGAGTGGGCACCACCAATCCTTGTTGGCTTTGATGGCATCAATGGATATAAGGTCATCTCCAGGTGCCTTGCCCGCCTTAAATTGGTCTATAAGTGTTTCCACTTCAGAGCAGGTAACTGGGTCCCAAACCTGTCATTTCCAGTTGTTTGAAAGACAGCTAATTCTTTCTAAATGCAACATTTCTTCCCAGACTCTGTGATTTTGTTCACTCATTAGTTATATATTTTTAAATAAAAACTTCATGGCTGGGGTGGGTTCTGATTTGCACTACAACAAAGGTGGAGTAAATAAGTTTCCCAGCACTATATCCCTAGTTTTTATTGATCCAATCCCAATCAGGTTTCATGCAGCATGGAGGAATTTAAAGGTGCTCTGCTGCATGTTTCCCCTTTTTGGTCAAATATCAGTAAATTCAGTAAATAGCACTGAAGAAAACAAAGCAGTAGAATGCGGGATATAAGATCCTTTTCACCCCACCACTGTTCTACCAAATATATAGAAACCCATTCCCCCCCCCCCGCCACCATATATTTCAACTTGAATGAATGAATGAATGAATTTTTATTTGTGTCAGCCATCGGCCATAGCAATAAAACAACAATGCAATATGCAAAGAATAGAAATAGTGGATCTCAGTCTAATTGCCCCAGCTAAAAACCTTGCAACCTTTGCTGTCACCTTCTCATCTTGATCTGCCAAGAGAAGGATAGTGTGGCAGTGGGTGGGTGACCCAGAATTGTGCTGGCCCCAAGGGTTTGTCCATGAAGCGAGGTCCAAGTCCAGTCCTGGGTCTAGGGGTCCAAAGGAGGTCAATCCGGCGGGGAGCAAGGCAGGGAGCAGGTCAAGGTCCAAGGCAGGTTCAGGCACAAGGTTGCAGGTTGAGCACACGCTTGCAACTAAGTTGCTCACGCAACTTGGGCTGGGTCTGGCTGGCTTTTATCTGGCCCTATGCTTAGGGCGGTCCCGATCCTCCGGAGACTCGCCTCTCCTCCGGGCCTGGAGGCGAGCACTCCTCCTGCAGACACTTAACTCCCTTCGCCTATCTGCCCTGAGCCTCTGTAGCTCAGGAGAGGCTGGTGGGTTACTGGACCCAGGGGATGCCTCAGCTTCCTCTGAAGAGGCTGGGAGTGGAGCACCTGCAGGCAATGGGTCCTCCCTCCCATCAGGAGCCAGAGCAGACTCTGCTGATGCCTGCACCTGGGGATCCAGCACAGGTGGGGATCCTTCAGGCTCAAGCCCTGGCCCCGGCTCAGCTGGTTCTGGAGGCGGGGAATCCTGTGCAGGCTGGGATCCCTCAGGTTCAGCATCAGAGTCTGACTCCCAGGCCATCACACCATCCCCCCTTCCAGGCCTCCCCCTCAACCGAGGGGCCGGACCAGGCTTGCTGGGGTAAGCTGCATGGAAATCACGGAGGCAGGCAGGTGCGTGGACGTTTCCCGCTGGTTCCCATGAACGATCCTCAGGCCCATACCCCTTCCAGTCGATGAGGTATTGGAGCTTCCCCCTGCGGTATCGTGAGTCGAGAATGCGCTCCACCTCGTACTCAGGCTCCCCCTCAACCAAAACTGGCTGCGGTCGTGGATTGTCCGGGTGGAACTCGTCGGGCGGGGCGACTGGACTAAGTAGGGACCGGTGGAATACTGGGTGAACCTTGAGCGATGGAGGTAACTGGAGGCGAAACGCCACCGGCGACACCTGCGCAGTGATGGTGAATGGGCCGGCAAACCGTGCATCCAGCTTTCGTGAGGGCCGAGAAGGATGCAGGTGACGGGTAGAGAGCCACACCCGATCGCCAACATGGAGTTCTGGCCCCTCCTGACGATGTCGGTCAGCCTGGGCCTTGTATGCGTCCTTGGCCTGGCGCAGTTGCTCCATCAATAATTGTTGCTGGGACTGAAGCTCCTGAAGCCAGTCTGTCACTGCGGGGACCGCGGAAGCTGGCAGCACGTCCGGGAACAAACGTGGATGGTAGCCGTAGGAGGCCTGGAACGGGGTCTGCTGGGTGGAGGCGTTCACTGCATTGTTGTAGGCGAACTCCGCCAATGGCAAGTGATCGACCCAGTCATCCTGCTGAAAGCTGCAGTAACACCGGAAGTACTGCTCCAGCACCGCATTTGCCCTTTCCGTCTGGCCATCGGTCTGCGGGTGGTGGGCCGAAGATAGACAGACCTCCGTCCCAAGGGTCTGGTGCAGGGCTCGCCAGAAGTGGGATGTGAACTGGACGCCGCGGTCAGAAACCACACGCTCGGGCAGGCCATGCAGGCGGAAGATGTGCTGCAAGTACAGCTGAGCCGTTTCCTTAGCTATGGGTATGGACGGGCAGGGGGCACAGTGCACCATCTTAGTGAAATGGTCCGTGAAAACCAGGAGGCAGGTACAGTGACGAGATGGGGGCAAGTCCACCACAAAGTCCAGCGAGACCGTGTGCCAGGGACGCGGTGGGACTGGTAATGGCTGGAGCAGACCGGGGGGTCGCCCGGTAGGACCCTTGGCCCGCCGGCAGACGTCGCAACCAGCAACATAGCGTGCCACATCAGCCTTCAGGCGGGGCCACCAGAACTCCCGGCTTACCAGATGGGTGGTCCGGTACCGCCCAAAGTGCCCTGCTGCTGGGGCATCGTGGGACATCTGGAGAACCTCAGCCCGCAATGGTCCTGGTGGGATGCATAGACGACCCTGGTGCAGCAGTAGGCCCTGGTGCAGGGCCAGCCCCGGATATCGAGGGCATGACCCGTCAGACAGTTCCCGAAGCCGTTCCTGTGCCCAAGCATCGACCCGTTGCTGTTCTCGCACCCGAGCCTGCAGCGGCTTGGCCTCCTGAGTGGCCAGGAATGCGGCTGGTGGTAAGATAGTTGTCGGTACTGCCTGCTGTACAGTGTCTGCGACGTCCTCAGGTTTCCGGGACAGGGCATCCGCTTTCCGGTTTTGGGAGCTAGGGATGTAGCGGATCCGGAACTGGAACCGGGAGAAAAACAGCGCCCACCGGATCTGCCTTTGGTTCAACTTGCGGGTGGTCTGGAGGTACTCCAGATTCCGGTGGTCCGTTCTCACTTCCACCGGGTGTCGTGCCCCCTCCAGATGATGGCGCCAGACCTCAAAGGCCACCTTGATGGCCAGTAGTTCCCGCTCCCACACGGTATAGTTACGCTCCGCCGGAAGGAGCTGCCAGGAGTAGTAAGCGCAGGGTAACAGTGGCGCATCGGGTCCGTGTTGCTGAGACAGGATGGCACCGAGAGCCGTACTGGAGGCATCAGTCTCCACCACGAAGGGACGAGAGGGATCAGGGTGCTGTAAAATCGGCGCCCTCTGGAAACAGGCTTTCAACCCCTGAAATGCCACTTCAGCCTCCTCATCCCAGGAGAAGGGCGTCTTGGGGCGCAGCAGTCGGGTTAATGGGATGGTGCGATGAGCATAATCTGCAATGAAGGTCCGGTAATAGTTGGCGAACCCTAGGAACCGCTGTAAGTCCTTGCGGTTCCGGGGCGCTGCCCACTCTCGAACCGCAGCCACCTTCCCAGGGTCCATCTGCACCCCGTCAGGGGAGAGTCGGTGTCCAAGGAAGTCCACTGACCGCTGGTGGAACTCGCACTTGCTGAGCTTGGCGTACAGGCGGTGCTCCCGCAAGCGCTGCAACACGGACCGAACATGACTCTCGTGACGGGCTGGGTCACGGGAATAAATCAGAATATCATCTAGGTACACCACCACGTATTTGTCTAGCAAGTCCTGGAACACGTGGTTGATGTACCGTTGAAACACGGCGGGCGCGTTGCATAATCCGAACGGCATAACCAGGTATTCAAACTGCCCATACCGGGTCCCGAATGCAGTCTTCCACTCGTCCCCAGCACGGATCCGAATCAAGTTGTAGGCCCCTCGGAGGTCCAGTTTGGTGAACATCTGCGCCCCCTGCACCCGCTCCAGCAATTCTGCAATAAGGGGCAAGGGGTACCGGTCTGGGATGGTGATCTTATTCAGGGCCCGGTAGTCATGGCAGAGGCGAAGCTCCCCACACTTCTTCTTAACGAAGAGTACAGGAGCGGCAGTGGGTGAGGTAGAGGGTCTAATGAACCCACGTTCCAGGTTCTTGCGAAGGAAGTCCTGCAAGGCTTCACGCTCTGGCTCCGAAAGAGAATATAGGCGGCTCACAGGCAGGGGCGCCCCAGGCTGTAGGTCTATGCCGCAGTCGAAGGACCGATGAGGCGGCAGCTTGTCTGCTCCCTGTTCCTCGAACACGTCTAAATAGTCCTGGTACACGGCAGGGAGCGTTGACACAGCCTGCCCCATGGGGGCAGCTGCTACTAACTCGGACTGAGCACGGGAACCCGGGTCTGGGAAGCGTACAGTCCGATTGACCCAGTCGATCTGAACATTGTGTGACTCCAGCCAGTCCATCCCAAGCACCAGGGGAAACCGGGGCATGGTGGCAATGTCCAGGGTTCGCACCTCCCGGTGCTGCTGGTAGCACAGGACCAAGGGCTGGGTCTCCCGAGTAACAGCGCCCGAGCGTAGGAGCCGTCCGTCAATTGCCTCCACCTGTACTGGTTCCGGCTTGTTCTGAAGCGGCACCTGATGCTGAGTGGCGAAGGCAGAGTCCATATAGGAGCGGGTTGCCCCCGAATCCACCAGAGCGTGGGTGAGAATCCAGGGCCCACCGGGGGGGTATAGACGCACCGGTATCATGAGGTGTTGCAATTCCACTGGTGAGGGCCCATCATGCGATGCTTGGGTCCCCAGGTAGCCTGGGCCATCGGCTACTGGGGTTGGCAGTTTTCCCTGCGGCTGGCGTTTCTCAGGGCAGGTTCGGGCGTAGTGTCCACTCCCACCGCAGTAGAGACACAGGTTCCCCTCCCGACGCCGAGTCTTTTCCGAGGGGGAGAGGCGAGGCCGCGCTGCCCCGAGCTGCATCGGCTCCTCCAATGACTCAGCTCTGGCCACGGAACTGCAGGGAAGCACCGGCGCCGGGAGCCCGGAGTGCCGGCGGCCCCGGGCCTGGCGACGGTCCTCCAACCGATCGTCTATCTGCAGACTCCGTTGGATGAGGGCATCCAGTGTGGCAGGGCGATCCAACGTGGCCAGCTGATCCAGTATCTCGTCTGAAAGTCCCTCGAGATACTGGTCCCGCAGGGCAGAGTCGTTCCAGGTCAAGTCCTGCGCCAGCAGCCGAAATTCCGTGGCGTAGGTGGCCACTGTGGACTTGCCCTGTTTCAACCGCCGAATTGCCCGATTGGCTTGACTCCCCTTCTGAGGGTTGGCGAACGTGGTTTCCAGATGATTGCAAAACCCCGTATAGTCTGTCAGCAAGGGGGAGTCTTGCCGGAGCAGCGGCAACGCCCACTTGGCCGCCTGGTCCTTCAGCAAGCTGATCAGGAAGTGCACCTTGGTGCGGTCGTCAGGGAAATCCCGAGCTCGCCCCTGAATATACAGCTTGGCCTGGGCGAGAAACATGGGAAAGCTGGCTGGGGACCCATCAAATTTCTCTGGCAGGGCCACTGGGTACTTGCCAGGAGCTGGGGCGGCGGCCCCAGGAGCCGGTAGGGCATCCAAACGCTGCTGAAGCGCCGTAACCGCATTGCTAAGCTGCTGCACGGTGTGGGTCAAGGCCTGGTTCTCCTGGGCCAATGCCACTAGCGCAGCCGCCTGGTCAGCCATGGCTACTAGTTCCTCCCGAACGCACCCCAGCGAAGGGGGAGTGCGGGTGCGGCGTGAGCAAACTGTGCTGGCCCCAAGGGTTTGTCCATGAAGCGAGGTCCAAGTCCAGTCCTGGGTCTAGGGGTCCAAAGGAGGTCAATCCGGCGGGGAGCAAGGCAGGGAGCAGGTCAAGGTCCAAGGCAGGTTCAGGCACAAGGTTGCAGGTTGAGCACACGCTTGCAACTAAGTTGCTCACGCAACTTGGGCTGGGTCTGGCTGGCTTTTATCTGGCCCTATGCTTAGGGCGGTCCCGATCCTCCGGAGACTCGCCTCTCCTCCGGGCCTGGAGGCGAGCACTCCTCCTGCAGACACTTAACTCCCTTCGCCTATCTGCCCTGAGCCTCTGTAGCTCAGGAGAGGCTGGTGGGTTACTGGACCCAGGGGATGCCTCAGCTTCCTCTGAAGAGGCTGGGAGTGGAGCACCTGCAGGCAATGGGTCCTCCCTCCCATCAGGAGCCAGAGCAGACTCTGCTGATGCCTGCACCTGGGGATCCAGCACAGGTGGGGATCCTTCAGGCTCAAGCCCTGGCCCCGGCTCAGCTGGTTCTGGAGGCGGGGAATCCTGTGCAGGCTGGGATCCCTCAGGTTCAGCATCAGAGTCTGACTCCCAGGCCATCACAAGAATCAACAATAAAGAGGGGTGATAACCTCATTCCTTAGTCTTTATAAAGAGTGCAAGCCAGAAGAGCATGTGTCACCAATTCAGTACTGCCATCCCCACAGGGACATAAGCGGTTTTTGTGTGGAAACTGTTGGAGTCATCCCTCAAGTACAGCCAAGGGCAATACATTCAATCTTGTGAGAGTAAAAGTGCATCTATGTTTTACAATTGCTAGGTTATGCAGATAGGGTGCCAGAGAGTTGAATGGGAAGGTGGAAAATAGTCATACCATGGGCAAAATTTCCTTATTGTGGCCAAGTTGTCCTGGCGCTTGATATCATTTAGGCGCAAACAAATTAGACTGTTTGCTTTACTAAAACCCAAAGTGAGTTGCTGTTGTGGTGATAAGCCACAAGAGTGAAGTTTTTGATAGACAATTTTAGACCAGGCACTCTTGTGACAATCTTGCAGCAACAGGGATATTAGAACAGGGGGATTTGAGTTTAGGTGAAGCCAATAGTTAAGTGTCCTGTACCAGATCTGTAATTCTATCGTGGGAAGATTAGCCTCTAGGTGCAATGATACATTTGGGACATAGGTTGGTACTTGACACTAAAAATCTTCTTTTCATCCACCAGTAGCTGTGGTAATTTAAGTGTGGTTCTAAAAGAGCATAGACACTTCTTTTTGAAAGTGAATTAATCAAATATTTATTTCAATTTTACAGAACAATTATTAAAAATGGGTGGTTATGCTTAATGAAAAGAATACAATGTAAAAACAACAACTCTCAACTCAGTTATTATAATTCAGACTGTTTAATAGGCTGCTGTTTCTTTAACGAAAAGGGGGATAGCTTTGAGAGTTTCATTCCCCACCTTTCAGATCAATAGCCAATTACACTGACTCAACTCAGATTAACACCATGTTCACTAGGTCATGATGGTTGTCTTCTCATTAAAAAAAACTTACTTTAAATATTTATACTAATAAAAATCATTTTGTATGCAGTTTTTACTAATATACTCATGGGGAAGAATCCCCTGATTTTGTTGTTGTTGTTGTTGTTGTTGTTGTTATTTTCACTAACATATGTATTTTTAAGCAGCCTTCAGTTCATTGTCTACAACAAAGGGTTTTCTGAAGGGTTCTGTCCTGCAAGCTTCTTCCTCTGAAGGCTGATTTTTTGAGACTCTTTTTGATTTCCTGTATTCTAGATGTTCTTAACTCTTCTTTTAAATGTTTTCAAAAATTGTTTAACTGGAGGTTTTACTAAAGCCTTAAGTAAAAGCATGGGCTGTTGGTGGTTGGGAGGCATTTATCTGATGCCTTGCTATTTTCCTAATACCTAAATGCCATTGTATTCTACACAGTATAAGGAGTAGCTTAGTAAAGTTAAATCTCAATAAAAGAGCTGCTCAACTGAGGCAGCAAGAAGGCTACTTCTATCACAAAAGAAGTTTATTTTGTCTTTAGCTCCAGAGCACAGCATTATTTCTGGTGTCATTTTTTCCACTTGTATACCATTCCAAACACATTTTCAGATGTGGCAAACATAATTTATTTAACAATTCCATTAGGAACCCCAAGACTGGAACCTGTGATTACCTCCCTCTTTAATTACTATCAAATGCCTGGTAATTCATTCTTCTTGTCCAGCTCCCTGTGGGATTCATGGGCCACAAACAAGATTAACAGCAAACACTGTTAAGGAAAGGCAACCAAGACTGTTATAAATATACCCAGCACCATGTGGGGCAGGGAAAAGGGACTGGGGGCAGAAACAGTCCTCCAGTGTGATCTCTAATAGTTTCTATTATTCACTCCAAGGCTCAAGTAAAGAAGGCTGTTAGTCATGGAGACACTATATATAGTGTTGTAAAAGAAAATAGCAAAATTTCTGTGTAAAAAATAAAATTAGCTTTGCAGTGAGGATGGTGGTTTCAGTGGTCTTCCTGCTGGCACTGCTACCTTACAAGTTATGGAAATCGCATGCTGCGAAATGTAGGGTTTGTGGTCCACGTCACCCACAACACATGTACCATCAGTCAGGAGACCTCATCATTGGTGGCATTGCAACTCATGGTAGCTTTTTCGACAGGTCAATAGCTTTCACTGAAGAGCCTCCACCAGCATTGCTTGAAGATTTCTTGTAAGCACTTATTCTTTATTTGTTTTAATCTCTGTGTATTTTGTCACTGAAATGAGCAGTGGTAGAACTACAGTCTATAAACAGTGGCTTCTTGTCTTAGATATACAAAAATGTAATACATTAATAGAATGCAGAAGTGCAAAAAGCCCACCTGTGGGATACATTTAAGTCTTCAGAAGCTATTTTATTTCTCTTCACTATATCTTCTCATGGTACTTTCCTTGGCTGTGTTACAAAAATTATGCTGTGATTTCTTTGCTCCGTTGTATGTCTCACTTCTTTCTATTCTCACACTTCTGTTCTGCTATCTTAGCATGGGGCAAATTAGACTCATGTTATCAAGAAACCCTACTTTAAAGTGTATCCCTTAGTGTTCAACACTCAGAATCGTCATTCTGCACATGAGTTTGCAGTGCAAGGGTCTATTGAAGCATGGCAGAGGAAGTGAACAATAACTCAGACTAGATAGTCTCATGAACAGAAGGTGTAAGTGTAACAAAAGGGGAAGGGTAGGGGAGCCTATTTAATGTTGGTTCAAGGAAAAAAGTATAAAGAGGGAGAATTTCTTTTGATGCCAAGAGCCAAGTTTGGGGCAAGTACTATTTGGTGAGAGAACCTCATAAGAGATTTAAAATCACAAAATAGGCAGCAAAGTAAAGAATGGAAATATAGGTTGTAAAACGTTTAGGATACATCTTTCCAAGTGAGTTCCAAAATTGCCCCCTTTAAAAGTTCCTTCCAAAGATTCCCTCTTCTCATACCCCTTTTTACCTGTTGTACATATTAATTAACATCCTTCTATTTTGTAATAAAATATAGAGGCATTCTTTTTATCTAAAATTCAGTCTGCGGTCTGTTGTTAATCTCCCTTTAGTGGAAGTTCAACATCCTCATAGCACTTTGTTACTCCATACACAAGATTCCCCTCCAAAAAGGATGACATATGTGTATACATTTGTAGAAGTGTGTATGTGTTATTGAGGACAAGGATTGACTTTAAATAACATCTTAAGAAAAATAGTGCATTAGGAGTGCACTATTTTTCTTAAGATGTTATTTAAAGTCAATTAGGAGTGCAATCCAAGGTTGGAATGGTGGATGTGCACCAGCAAGAGAAGTAGGTATGGTGGACTTTATTTCTCCTCCCCATGGTTGTGTTATTTATTCTGCCCAACCCTGAAAAAATGGTTCTAACATAGTGGAAATAATTTATGAAAACTCTTGACTGGTAGAGATGGTGACAGTAATCCCACAGGAGAAATGGGATTTAGGTTTTGCTGTGTTTTCCAAGGGCTTCTGCAACTTTTATCTGTCAGCTGAAAAACATTTATGTGCAATCCTCACTGCATTTAGTCTGTGGATTTGAGGGTTAGTAATTATTATTATTATTATTATTATTATTATTATTATTATTATTATTATTATTATTTTATTTATAGCCCGCCCATTTGGCTGGGTTTCCCCAGCCACTCTGAGCAGCTTATAGCATTTCTAAAAACATAATAAAAACATGAAGCATTAAAAACCTCCTAATACAGGGCTGCCTTCAGATGTCTTCTAAAAGTCAGATACAGTCATACCTTGGTTCTCGAACGGAATCCGTTCCAGAAGTCCATTCGACTTCCGAAAACATTCGGAAAACAAGGGGTGGCTTCTGATTGGCCACAGGATCTTCCTGCACTCAATCGGAAGCCACAGAAGCAGCATCCAACATTCGGATTCCAAATAACGTTTGCAAACCGGAACACTCACATCTGGGCTTGCGGCATTCGGGAACCAAAACATTTGAGTCACAGGGCATTCGACAACCAAGGTATGACTGTAGTTGTTTATTTCCTTGACAACTGAAGGGAGGGCATTCCACAGGGAGGGCCCCACTACTGAGAGGGCCCTCTGCCTGGTTCCCTGTAACTTCACTTCTTGCAGTGAGGGATCCAGAAGAGCGATGGGGGTGAAGACGCTTCTTCAGGTATACTGGGCCGAGGCCATTTAGGGATTTAAAGGTTGTCGGAATACGCTGCGTGGATCCGTTAAAAGATCCGCGGTTGTTCATTTGTTTTAATGGGTTTTTGAGAACTACTTTTAGTATCCTTACGCGTGAAAGCAAAAGTGAAAGTAAGAATGAACAGTTGGTTTACCAATAAGATTAATCCGCCTTTTATTTATAGTTCCGGCAATATTTGAAGTTATCAATGGGCGTTAAACCTGCTTCCCGCCTTTTTGGAGGGCAGCAACAGTGGTTTTATTGGTTGGAGTGTCAATCGTGATGTCACATTTGTTCCCAAATAAAAGGCTGAGGCTCCCCGCTTAGGCACGTTCATTCCGTTCATTCACGTTCTTCTTTAGTTCTTTCAGTTGAAGTCAAGTTTAGTTTAGGGGATTTTGGGAGCGGGCTGGTTGGGTTGGATGGGTTTTGCTTTTAGTTAGGTTTAGTTCGCGGAAGATTTTCGGTTTAGCCTTAGTTAGGTTTTTAGGTTTAGCCTAGGGCTAGAATTGCGGAAGATATTCGGTTTAGATTTAGATTAATTTAGTATCGCGGAAGAATTGGCGCGCAGGGACTTAGAGCTCAGGGAAACTTAGCTTAGGGCCACAAGACGAGCCTACGCGGGTTTTGCCAAAGACGTAAAAGAAAGATCTGGTGTCTGTCGTCATTCGGGGAAAAGGGGGTAAAGGTTTTAAAAATTTTATTTCAACGCAATGTCCTTGGTTTGGTTTACATGGTTCAGATTCAGGGCGTCCTTTGGTTTTCGAGGCATCCATTAGTTTCCGAGGCGTTATTTTAGTTAGAAGGCATTCAAGAACTCACACACCTTCGGAGTCATTTTCCGTCTTACTCAGCTTCCTTCAGATTGTGAGACTTGGCCGGCGCCCGTGCTCATAAGCACGTGGAACGCTGGCCGCTTTTCCCCGCTACTGGTACCTCGTGCATGGGCAGTCTAAGTTTGTGCACGAGGAGCTCCAGCACCCGCACCCCGACAAAAGGTCAGCACCAACACTCTGAATTGTGCTTATTAAATGTAATGGGAGCCAGTGAAGGTCCTTTAGGACTGGTGTTATATGGTCGTGGCAGCCACTCCCAGTCACCAGTCTAGCTGTCGCATTCTGGATTAGTTGTAATTTCCAAGTCAACTTCAAATGTAGCCCCACACAGAGGCAGAGCAAGGGCAGGGCATTGGGGATGGTCCGCCCCGGGTACCACCCTGGGGGGAGTGACACTTGGGGCCCCACCCCCACGATCAGCGACTCCAAAGCCAAGCCCAGCTGGGTGGCAGCTGGCTTGCTTGCTTGCTCAGCCGGCCAGCGCCTGCTTTCCTTCCCTTTCTTTAAAAGGGCTTTTTTCGGCACTGGGCTGCAGAGCCGCAGCGCAAAGTCGAGAGGCAGGCCAGCGAGGCGTCATGCCAGCCACAGGCATGATGCCTTGCTGGCCCGCCCCTCGCCTCTGCCTGGGCTAGCGCCGAAAAAAGCTCTTTAAAAAAAAGGGAAGGAAAGCAGCCGCCGGCTGTGCATCGTGCATCATGACGCATGCGTGCTACGGAGCAACACCCTGCCCCCCGGGGGAGTGCCTTTGGGTTTGGCACCCCAAGTGGCCAGGCGGTTTCCTCCACCACTGGCCCCACATAGAGCACATTGTGGTATTCCAAGCAGGAGATAATCAGGGCATGCAACACTCTAATGAGACAGTCTGCGGGCAGGTAGGGTCTCGGCCTGCATGCCAGATGGAGCTGGTGGACAGCTGCCCTGGACATAGAATTGACCTGCACCTCGATGGACAGCTGTGAGTCCAAAATGACTCCTGAACGGTTCCCCTGTTCAGGACCAGGGAATCCCCCACACCTACCCTCCGCCTGTCCTCCAAGAACAGTACTTCTGTCTTGTTAGGATTCAACCTCAATCTGTTAGCTGCCATCCATCTGCCAACCACCTCCAGATGGTAATAATAAAATAATAATAATGCTGAGGAAGATGCAGAACATAGTGGGTTTATTATTATTATTATTTAGACGTGGAATAGTTTGATACAGAATGCAACTTTCATTCTAGTGCAGTGCCAAAGAATTACCAACACATTCTGGCCTTGGCATTTGCAGTGAATGAGATAAATGAGGACCCTCTGATCCTACCCAATATCACCTTGGGCTTCCACATCTATGACAGCTATTTCAAGGCAAAGCAGACCTACCATTCTACAATGCTTCTTTTATCTACATTGAAGAGATTTGTTCCAAACTACAAATGTGACATCCAGAATAAGCTGACAGCAGTGATTGGAGGACTAGACTCCAAAATATCTGTTGCAATGGCAAATATCCTTGATATCTATAAGATTCCACAGGTAGGTATGGCACACATGCTCATTTGTATGTGTGAATAGTGCAGAATTAATATAATTTACTTATTTATTTATTTATTTCAGATGTATATACTGGTTAATGCTTGGATTTTTAATGGATGTACATAAATAATAATTAGAATTAGAATTCATCATAGAACCAAAAACATTGCTTTTTCATGCTTTTGAATGTTTTGTGGAATAGAAAAGATTTCAGAGTGCAAAGGAAGCACATCAGGGACAGAGCAAGCGTTGGGGAAATACTGGGGTTCAAGCACAATGCCTGGAACATTCCAAAGAATCCAGACACCAATTTTTCATAAAATGGGACATTTGTTTAGGGTATGAGACATATGTGGATACAATTGTGCAAGGTCTCCTGTATGTAGGCATTGCACAGTATAATACATTGTCGTAAACTCTGGGTTAGGGATGCAGGTGGTGCTGTGGTCTAAACCACAGAGCCTAGGAATTGCCGATTGGAAGGTTGGCATTTTGAATCCCTGTGATGGGGTGAGCTCCTGTTGTTCAGTTCCAGCTCCTGCCCACCTAGCATTTCGAAAGCATGTCAAGTGCAAGTAGATAAATAGGTACCACTCTGGCAGGAAGGTAAATGGCGTTTCTGTGCGCTGCTCCAGTTTGCCAGAAGCGGCTTAGTCTTGCTGGCCACATGACCCGGAAGCTGTCTGCTGACAAACACCGGCTCCCTCGGCCTATATAGAGCGAGATGAGCGTGCAACCGCAGAGTCATCTGCGACTGGACCTAACGGTCAGGGGTACCTTTACCTTTTTAAACTCTGTGTTGGACCACCAATGTACACATACGTATTTATATCTTTTGAAAAACAGGTGTTTCTGACTGCTTGTGAAAGAGCATGAGTTTTGAGGAAAGAAGTTCCTATCCCAACCATAAAAGGACTTTGGTTAGACCCTATTGTCTCTTGGTCAGCCCTGTATCCTTAGCATGGGATAATAACCACTAACTTTATAAGGTTGTCTTAATGTCAGGGCTGGAGAACCTTATACAACCAAAGGGCTTTATATTCTTGTAGGCAAAATTCTGAGGGCCACATGGTGGTGGTGGGCTGGGAAAGAATAAGAAGTCGGTGGGTCAATGAATTTAAAGTTTAACTTTGTAGTGTAGGCTAGCTTCGAGACAAAGAGGCATTATCATAGATTGACTCACTCTAGCTAGTCAAAAACACTCATTGTAAGAAGCAGGGCCAGTGACAGGTATGGCCTGGGGAGAGTTCTGAGGCACAGATAAAGAGGCCTAGAAAGCTGCATTTGATCCCTAGGCCTGAGTTTCCAGACCACAGAATTAATTGACCACTACACATGAAACAACATTTTATAAATTGCTATACCTATCTCTCCCTCTTAAATCTTCATCTCTGTTCAGCTCGTGTATGGTTCTGCTCCAGTGATGAATGATAAAGCCCCAGGACTTGCTTTCTTCCAGATGACCCCTAAGGAAACCCTTCAGTATTCAGGGATGCTATCTTTATTACTGCATTTTGGTTGGATATGGATTGGGGCCATTGTTATGGACACAGACAATGGAGAGAGATTTGTACAAATTGCAGTTTCACTGTTCTCCCAGAATGGTATTTGTTTTGCCTTCATAGAAGTGCTCCCCTTTTCAATTTCTTTCACTGAATTTGATGATAAGTTAGAACATGGGTCAAAAATACACGCTAAAGCCATGGACAGCAAAGCCAATGTAATAGTGTTTTATGGAGAATCTAATGCTATGATGTATCTGAGATGGTTTCCATATCTGTCAAAAGAGGAACATGAGACAAATATATCAAGAGGTAAAGTGTGGATACTGACAGCCCAGATGGAGCTCACTTCATTGGCCTTTCAAAAGAATTGGGATACAGATATAATCTTTGGTGCTCTCTCTTTTGCAATTCACACCACTGACCTACCAGCGTTCAAGCCATTTGTTGAGAGCATCAATCCTTCCAGGACAAAAAGAGACAGTTTTATCAAAGACTTCTGGCAGCAGGCTTTTGGCTGTGTATTCTCAAATACTGTTTTGGAGAGCGTAGATGGATACATTTGTACTGGTGATGAGAAACTGCAGAACCTTCCTGGAACTTTTTTTGAAGTGAGCATGACTGGTCATAGTTACAACATCTACAATGCTGTCTATGCCGTGGCCCATGCTTTGCATGCCAGGGCCTTGTCTAGAGTAAAACACAGTGCAACAGTGGATGGAAGGGTTTCGAAGCTTCAGAATCTCCAGATGTGGCAGGTAAAGGCCTGAACATCATCATATAACTTTGCATGGTATCTTAGGTCTCACAAAGGCCCCCAAACAGTGTAGAAACCTATCCCTCATATTCTTCCTGTGCTCACATTGTCATTACTCTTTCTCTCAAAATCATATTAAAGCTATAGAAAAGTAAAATTATAGGGTGTTTATAAACATGTGCAATTTATCAAGCACAAATACTTGGGTTTTTTTTTTTGGGGGAGCTGCAAATGGAATAGCAACTTTGCTGCAGAGCTTGGCAATCCAAATGACATTCTGTAACTACAGTAGGCTAGGAGGAACCTCTCTGTAGCCCCTAGAAAACGCTGTAAAAATTTATGGCATAACATGACTTTCTCAGATAGTTGGTGTTGGCTGCTATCAAATTATTATAATTTATTGTTTATTAAATTTGTATACTTTCCTATACCTGTAGATCTAAGGGCAGTTCACAACATAAAATTACAATATAAAAAACACAAAATACATCCCTACACAAAACATTTAAAAAGGCATCAGGTGTCAATCAGCCAAAGGTCTGGTTGAAGAGGAATGCTTTTGCCTGGCACCTAAAGGTATATAATGAAGCACCAGCCAAACCTCCCTGGTGAGAGCATTCCACAAACAGGGAACCACTGCAACAAAGGCCCATTCTCATGTTGCCACCTTCTAGACCTCTCATGGAGGAGAAACACAAAGAAGGGCCTCAGATGATGATCTCAGGGTCCAGTTAGGTTCATATGGGACGTGGGTGGAGCTGTGGTCTAAGCCACTGAGCCTCTTGGGCTTGCCGATCAGAAGGTCAGTGGTTAGAATCCCCGTGATGGAGTGAGCTCCCGTTGCTTGTCCCAGCTCCTGCCAACCTAGCATTTTGAAAGCGCCCCCAAAAGTGCAAGTAGGTAAATAGGTACCGCTCTGGCAGGAAGGTAAACAGCGTTTCAGTGTGCAGCTATGGTTTCAGTGTTCCGTTGCACCAGAAGCGGCTTAGTCGTGCTGGCCACATGACCCAGAAAGCTGTCTGTGGACAAACGCCGGCTCCCTTGGCCTGAAAGTGAGATGAGTGCCACAACCCCATAGTCGACTTTGACTGGACTTAACCATCCAGGGGTCCTTTACCTTTACACCTATGGAGAGAAGCGGTTGTTGAGGTATTGGGATCCTGAGCAATTTAACACACTTTGAATTGGACCTGGAAACTAATTGGCAGCCAGTGCAGTCAGGCCAGGATTGGGATAATATGCTCAAACCGTCATGCTCCACTGAGCAACCTGGCCACTAATTTCTGCACTAGCTGAAATCTTCAGACTGTCTTTCCTCTTTGTGGTCTCTAAACTTACAGCTTGAGCAGTCTACATTTATGTAATTTTGTGGATTCACATAGTGATTCCTCTGCCCCATTCCATGGCAGCATTCTGATGCCACTATTAGACCTTAATTTGCAAAACCCATCTCTAGACTTTCTTAAATTATTGGCTTTTCCTTTACAATCTAGCTCCATCAATTTTTGAGAAGTGTCTCATTTAACAACAGTGCCGGGAACAGGATTTCTTTTGACCAAAATTTGGAATTATTAGCAGAATTCGATGTTATCAATTGGATAGTTTCCTCAAATCAAACCTTTCACAGAGTGAAAATTGGGACTGTGGATCCTGACAGTCCTTCAGACCGAGTGCTGACCATAAATGAAGATGCCATCACATGGCACAAGTGGTTTAACCAGGTAGGATCTGAATGTTGGCAGCTTTGGAAATCTCCCATTTTTGAATAGTATTGCCTCTGCTTGGAAGTGCAAAGCAAATTTCTATGAACAATTGTGAGCTCTCTTTTAACAATTATGTTAGAAACTAGCCTTCTGTACTGCGCGATAAATTGAAGCAAATTGGGTATCACCCAATCAGTTTTCCAAAATCTGTCAAATATCCGAGAAGTGAATGTAGATAAAAATAACAGCATTTGTGTGCATGCACACGAAATAAAAATGTGTATCTGAAGAAGTGTGCATGCTCACAAAAGCTCATACCAAGAACTAACTTAGTTGGTCTCTAAGGTGCTACTGGAAGGAATTTTTTATTTTTTATTTTGTTTCGAAAAATAACAGAGTAATTTTTATAGAAAACAATGAACTTGTAAATGAAAAAAATAATATGATGCATTGTAGTATGTTGAATACTATTTAAAAAGGAAGGTTCTTAATCCTATTTGTGAAATACATTGTGTTTTAAATAAATATAATTTGAATTCTGAAATACTGTTCATGAGCAGATGGGGGTAATTTTTGCTTATGTTTACATTTATAACTTAATCAATATTACTTTTGTTATACAGTTTGGCATGGAAAAATGAATAGCAAAAAAATAAATAATGTATTATAAATATAGGCATAATACTGCAGTATATACAAGCTTTGAATTGTAAGATTGAACCCATTCATACATGAATGTGATGCCTTCCTGCTATAGAGAGTCTGGGGGGGGGGGGCGGGACTAAATATGGTTAATAATTTCAAACTATTTTTTTTTCTCATTAGGCACAGCCTGTTTCTGTCTGTACAGAGAGTTGCCATCCTGGTTTTAGGAAGAAAGGGAGGGAGTCGGAGGCATCTTGCTGCTATGATTGCATCCCTTGCCCAGAAGGAGAGATTTCCAACCAGGGAGGTATGAAATATATTATTTAGGTTTATCAAAAGAATGGGTGTCATCCAGAGGAGTGTGCTTATAACTGTGAATGCTTCAAGGTTACATTTTTGTCCTTTGATTGATAGGTTTTGTTAAATGGTTTGGTGAACTGGATCTAAGAAGAAGCTGCAGCTTAGGGAGAATCTGGTCCATGTGGTATCATTTGGACCTGGTGATTAATTAATTCAATTAAAATTGCAATGCATTATTAGTAGTGCTGCTCTGCTGATATCTCACCAAAGAAAGCACCATTCAAACATGTTATTGTGCTGCACCTCAAAATCGGGATTCTCAAATTAGTGTTGCTCCTTGGCTATAAACTACAAATTGTCTGTTTTGTTTTGTTCTTAAGAAAAGCCCATTGATAGAGAAATTTGCAGCTATATTTTGCTTTAGCAGCTATCATTCATGTTTTTCTGAATGGCACTTCAACATACAGTACTTTACTTTGGTCTTTCTTTAAACACTCCTTAGATGCTGTAGGAGATGAACAAAAGTTTCCCCTTTAATGGTCATGGGTCTTCTGCCACATTTACTGGTAGGTCGGCACTGTAATCTTAGGCTGCTTAATACATCATTGTTTTTAGTACTAACAATGCTGCTTAATATCTTTGAAGCTCTAATCTACATTTGACAGTACCAGCACTGAACATATATAAATTTGTACAAACCATTTCAACTGTGTGAAAGAAACAATTTTATCCATCGTGTTGAAATGTTATGGTGTATTTGTAAAATAAAGATCTTGGCTTTTCTATTGCAGACATGAACGACTGCATTAAATGTGCTGATGAAAAGTATCCAAGCAAAAGTCGGGATTTATGTATTCCCAAGTCTGTAACCTATTTGTCATATGGGGGACTGTTAGGACTTGGCTTAACCTGTTTTGCTCTAGCCTTTTCTTTCACCACTGCTCTGGTGCTAGGAATATTTATAAAACACCATGACACTCCCATCGTCAAAGCTAACAACCAGAACCTCACCTATACTCTCCTAATCTCTCTCCTGCTCTGCTTCCTTTGTGCACTGCTATTCATTGGGAAACCACAGGAGATGCTGTGTCTCCTCCGACAAACTGCTTTTAGCATCATCTTCTCCGTGGCTGTTTCTTGTGTGTTGGCCAAAACTACCACAGTGGTCCTGGCTTTCGTAGCCACCAAACCTGGATCTAGGATGAGGAAATGGGTAGGGAAAAGGCTAGCTAATTCCATTGTGCTTTTCTGCTCTGTTATTCAAACTGGTATCTGTGCCGTGTGGTTGGCAACCTCTCCCCCCTTCCCAGATGTGGACATGCACTCAGTGACTAAAGAAGTTGTCTTGGAATGTAACGAAGGGTCTGTGACTATGTTTTACAGTGTCCTGAGCTACATGGGCTTCCTGGCAGTTGCCAGCTTCACTGTGGCCTTTTTTGCCAGGAAGTTGCCTGACAGTTTCAATGAAGCAAAGTTCATCACTTTCAGTATGTTGGTCTTTTGCAGTGTTTGGTTATCCTTTGTTCCAACCTACTTAAGCACCAAGGGAAAATACATGGTTGCTGTGGAGATCTTCTGTATCTTAGCCTCCAGTGCTGGATTGCTAGGATGCATCTTTTTCCCAAAATGTTTCATTATTCTGTTGAGGTCTGAGCTGAACAACAAGGAACATCTAATGAAGAGGAAAGGCAGAATGATTTGAATATAGATTTAAATAAGATTTAAATATAGCACAGAAGCTGCTTTGTGTGTGTGCCTCTTATACATTGTGTCTACACTGCAGAATATTTTCAAGAGGTTTTTTCCTAAAATGTGACCTGGACAAATATTCACTCAAATTCCATCAATTTCCTCTAATTTAAAATTTCCAATGGAAAAGTGATCCAAGAATCTTCCTAAATGGATACAATGTATCAAGTAAAGTACGTTACATCAACATATATTCACTTACATACTATGCCCACCAAACCTGGTGGTAGGTTGGAAATGCCAAAAAGGAAAAGCTAATCATACCAGGCCAATGACCACCACATCACCAGCAGCCACATCACTAGTATAAACAAGAAACTAGCCTGTTAAGGGGATTAAGTGTTTGGGAAGAAAAAGGCTGTGATGAACACCAAATTATAATATAATATTTATGTGATCTTATCAAAATACCAGATGTTAGAAATGTATTTTTATACCATAAACCACTCTGTGACAGTCTGATGAAGTATATAAATTTAATAAATATATAAAAGTAAGATTCACTCATTTTCTGTGTTTTCAAATTCAACCATTTTGCAAAATAATTTGCAAAATAAGTGTGTACAGGAGAATAAAAGCTATCCAAATGTTAAATTATTAGACCTTCAACAGTCAGGCAGCGATGTAGCCTGGCCACATCCATGTTCACAATCTGAGGACAGGTGGGGAGGATTATAGCCATTCGCATCTGTAATCAATAAAGTTGTGGCCTATTTGAACCAAATTATAAGTTGCTATCTTGTCTGGATATTCATCAGCTAGGGAGCGACAGGGTCATGGGGCCTTGACATGCAATTCTTAATACACTTTTGACTTGTACAAGATATATGGAAATAAATCCCTTTTGTCAAAAGTGTATCAATTGTAGAAGGATAGCTTCAGTGGTTTCCCTGCAAATGGGATAAAGTGTATGAAAAAAATAAAATAAGGATTCACCAGCTACAGCCGTCTCTGCATCTGGAAAGCTTGACTTCAGTTGTTTGTGCTGTGGTGACTTCCCGTCTCATCTACTGCAATGTGCTTATGTGGGACCTACCTTGAAGATGGTGCAGAGACCTCAACTATTACAGAATGCATCTGCTAGGTTGGTAAGTGGGAAGCCTGATGGGATAATGTGTCACTGGTCCTGAAAACAGTAAAATGGCAGCCAATGAGCTATTGGGCTTAATTCATGGTGTTAGTACTAGCATATAAAGTCCTAAATGGCCTGGGATCTAAGTACTTAAAAGTGTGCCTTCCTCAGTATCAACCATTTGGCACTCTGCAATCGGAAGGTGCAGCTTTGTTGATGGTGCTACCATTAGGGGCAGCTGCCTGGTTGGCATTGACCCATGATAGTCTTTTCAAGGGGGCATGCCATCTGTGGAATACCCTCCATGGTGAAGGTATTCCCTACTTCTCTCATTGAAATTGGGGAGGGGGAATCCTGTTTAATCTTTCCAAATCACATTGATACAGCCTGGCATTTGTGATTCCTGTGAATCCTATGTATACCCTTACTTCATGCGTATATTACAAAGAATGGAGACAAAATGAAACCAACTGTTCAAACATGAGCAGAACCCGCCAGTGATACTTTCTGTAACAGACTCTGCATTTCAGAGTCAATTCAGTTGGATGCCATGGTCTGTGGTATCAAAAGTTCTTGAGTGAATCGGGAGAATCAACAGTTACACTTTCTAAAGGGAAATGTTTAAACATGTAGGTAACAGGCCAATCCTCTGTACCAAAGCACTGTGTCCACATCCAGAGGCTTCATTATCTGAAAAATGATCCCACACAAAATGATTAGATGTTGCTCCAGACATCTACACAGGACTTGTATCAAGAGAGGTTCAGTATGAATAAGAGCAGCTTTACCCACAATATGCCTTGCCAATTTGTCAGAGCAGGCACCTGAGCTTTTGTTTTAATCACTGTAAAGATTCAGACACTCAAAGGAGAAGTATCAGTCCAGTTAGTTTGTAGTGAGTGCAGCCTCCCACCCACCCCAAGGTCTCAGTGTTCTGCTGACAATGCTGGGAGCAATCATGTGGGATGCACTGGAAGTTTCCCAGGATGTGCTGGTGGGAGGTTAGATGACCATCTGACCATAAGGCTGCCATACGTCCAGATTTTCCTTGACATTACTGGGATTTCAAAGGTGGAAGTGACGTTCAGGGGGATTTCTGGGAAGTGGAGGTTTGTCCTGCATCTTCAGCAAGCTCAACAATTTTGAAGTGTCCTGGTTTTTACTTTTTGAAATATGGGAACCCTATTTGACCATGTCTCTTAATAGTTAACACAGGGCCTGGTTACCAACCCCCCCCCCCTTTTTCCCTTTCCAGCTGTCAACACCTTTTTGAAGCCAGTGGAAACATTTGGAATTTTTAAAAAGTGCTCTGGGCACCAGTCACAAAATGGCTGACATGGTGTATCACAAAGTGGCCGCATTGGGGACATCATATAATACAAAATGGCCGTTGTTGTGTGTGGGGGGGGGAGAGAATAATGACTTCAATGTAGGAGAGGCTGAGCTAATGTCAACAGGAAACATTGGTGGTGGTGGTGGTGGTGGTGGTGGTGGTTATTTTGAAAATAGTGTCCTTGTCTTTCTCATTTCAAACCTTTTTGCCCCTTCCTTTCCTAACTGAAAGAGAACACCTGTGTCAAAAAAAAAACCACAAAAAACTTTCCAGAGTATGAGACAAACAACTTTGTTCATTTGCACAGGGACTCTCCAATTTTAACTGAACAATTACATTTAATTTAACAATTGACTTCTCAATTAAAGGACAGTAATTAGTTCTGATATTCATCCAAACCTCTGTGGAATTTGCATGGCCGTTAACAAAACAAAGACCGAAAACTGTGAAGGATGTCATAAATATACCCAGTACAATTCAGAGCTGGGGAGAAGGACTGGGAACAGGGGAAGGTTTGCAGCTATTCCAGGCTTCAGTCTTATCAGGAAAATGTAAAACGTTCAAATCATGAAGTTTTAACCACAGAAGCTGTAGTTGTGGTGCTATAAACGTGGGGGGACTTTATGTGCAGAGGAAAGATTTGTCTTGTATTGAGGATGGTAGTTTTGGTGCTCTTGCTGCTGGCACTGTTTCCTCACATGGTATGCAAGGCTCGCACTGTTCAGTGCAGTATCCTTTATCCACACTCTCCACTTCACACATATCACCAGTCAGGAGACCTCATCATTGGTGGTGTGGCTTATCATGCTGGCATCGTCACCAGTTTACTACCTTTCACAGAAGAACCTCTGCCAGTGTTGATGGAACCATTTGTGTAAGGTCTTAATAACTCTTTGCTTTTCTTGTCTTTTTTTCAGGCACTGGGATAACTACAGCCTTGAAACACTGGCTTCTTGAGTTGAGCTGTAGAAAAAAAACTAAAGTGTTTAAGGCAAGCGTTGAGGGTCTGGGGAGCAAAGGTAGCTTTATAAAATAAGTTACAGTCATTGCACACACAGAATACAAAAGTGTAAAAATAAAGAAAGCATAGAATGACAAAAAAAACCACCCCAATTCCATTTAGATAAAGAGCAATATCCTCCTGACCTTTAAACAGTTTTCCTTTTACAATTCTGAATAAGAACATTATAGGTTCTAGTCTCAGTATTTCTTCTAAGATAGCATTAATAACTTGCTATCTTAGCTTCCAAAAGCCATTAGCAGATTTACAGATTTATGTGCAATAGATAAAATCTCATTCATCATGTTTAAAATTATCACCAGGGGTTGATACCTTTAAACAATTTTCCTGCATCAGAGAAGCTACAATGAAGTTACTGAGCTTCCCCCATAAACAACCATTCCTAGAATTTTCTTTTTGTAAATTTGCTGCTTATTTTTCCAAATATGATAGGCTAATTTTGCAAATGCAATGCCTGGTGGTATATTTTGGAAACTGCTTTCTTTGGGTTATTAAACAAAAATATTTACAAACCATGATAACTCTTGATAAGTTGTCATTCTCCTCACCACCCTCCTAATTTAAAATGTATAATTTCTGAGTATTCAAGTAGCAATGGAGCTCACTGACACTCTGAAAAGTTTTTTTTTGTACTTTTAGCCAGTCTCTTTGCATACTGTACACCATGATACATCTATTGGTTGAAATATCCTAATTGTCGTATGTTGAAATTTGAATGTGAACACTGGTGTTGTTTATCTTTTAATAAATATATATACCTTATAAATGCTATAATACTTGCTTTTTGAAAAAAGTAGATACAGAAGACAGTGACATTGCTTTTTTTTTAAAGTGTGGAATAACTTTCTGAAACAGAATCTCACTTTCATTTCAGTGTAGTCCCTAAGCATTACCAACACATCCTGGCTTTGGCTTTTGCAGTAAAAGAGATAAATGAAAACTCTCTGATCTTACCCAATTTCACTTTGGGCTTCCACATCTATGACAGTTATAACAGCGCAAGGAGGACTTATCATGCCACAATGCTGCTTCTATCAGCACTGGAGAGATTTATCCCTAACTACCTATGTGACAAGCAAAAAAACCTAATAGCAGTTGTTGGGGGACTGGATGCCCAAATTTCCATTCACGTGGCAACTCTCTTGAGTAACTATAAGGTTCCACAGGTAGGAATCTCTCTGTCTGTAGGTGAGTGGATGTAACACGGGGAGTTAACACATATATTCTTAGACATACTGCATTTCCTATTCTATGATTCAAAGACATTAATATGTGCCTTGTAAAAAAACAACAACGGGACAGACTTAATTTTTCCATGCATCTCAGAGCCAAACTTGAAAAACAAGAAGTTTAGTCCGATGTTGCTGATAGAGTTTTTATGATGCTGTCAGTTCTGCTGTTTCTTTTGTTTTATTGTTTTGGTTGTATTAAATTCAAGAGGTTAAAAGAGGGCTTAAACTGCAGAAGAAAATATTCTTCACAGTACATTCACCACTGAGAAAAAAAATTAAGTGCAAATCAGAACTACATAAAAACCATCAAATGTATGGAAGAACTGCACCTTGCCAGGTGAACTCTGCATGTAATTTGAAGAAAAACAAGTGCTCAGAACTTGAGTAACTAATATCAAGGCAGCAAGGAGAGCTCAAGGGAGATAAGCATTCACTATTTATGTGGACATCCAGGTAGACACAATTAGGGGAAAACACAATTAGAGGCAAGGGAAAGATATGCACTCTGGATTGTAAGAAGGCTGATTTCAAAAAAGCTTTTAAAACTACTAGGTGAGATCCCATGGTCAGAAATACTCAGAGAGAAGGGAGCCCAAGATGGATGGGAGTTTCTTAAAGGTGAAATACGGAAGGCACAAATGCAGATGATTCCAGCAAGAAAGAAACCAGTGTGGCTGCACAAGGAGCTTACAGATGAGCTGAGATTTTTTTTTTTTAATCATCTTGTCACCTATAGCCCCCATACTCCACAAATAACTGTTTCAGATTTAGGGAGCAGTGGTTTCCCTTGAGGGGAGCAGGAATCAACAAAATCTAATTCCCTATCTTGCTGACATATGGCTTTCATCTGAAAAGGGAACAACACCGGCTTCTAACCTACATGGATATGTTTTGAAACCTTCGGTATACAATATATATCTGATTATTGTTGTCTTTCTTCATCTCTTCAGCTCATATATGGCTCTGTCCCATTGATGAATGATAGAAACCTAGGACTTTCTTTCTACCAGATGGTACCCCGTGAAGCCCTTCAATACACAGGAATTCTTTCTTTGCTTCTGCATTTCAGGTGGACATGGATTGGGATCCTTGTAATGGATAATGAAAATGGTGAAAGATTTTTGCAAGCTGTTTTGCCAGAATTTAACCAGAGAGGTGTCTGCTTTGATTTTACAATAAGAGTCCCTATGTTAACTTCTGTCTCTGAACTGAATGAAATGCTAGAAGATGGGACAAGGATACATAATGAAATAATGAATAGTACAACCAATGTAGTTGTGTTTTATGGTGAATCTAATTCCATGGTGTTTTTGAGATGGCTTCCATATTACTCAAGAAATCCACCAAGCCTACCAAAGGGCTTAGTGTGGATATCAACAGCTGAAATGGAGCTCACTTCCTTGGGTTACCAAAAGGATTGGGAAACAGAAATATTCCATGGTGTCCTGTCCTTCACAATTCATTCCAGTTATGTCCCCAATTTCAAACCATTTCTTGAGAGCCGAAATCCTTCCATTACAAAAGAAGATGGTTTTATCAAGGACTTCTGGCAACAGGCATTTAGCTGTGTATTCTCAGATCCAGATGTGGAAGATGTGGAAGGGGATATTTGCACTGGGGAGGAGAAACTGGAGAGCCTTCCAGCACCGTTCTTTGAGATGGCCATGAATGGCCACAGCTACAGCATCTACAATGCTGTCTATGCTGTAGCCCATGCTTTACACGACAAGTCTTCATTTAGATTCAGAGCAAAGGAAGGCAGAGGAGGCCAGAAGTATCAGAATCAACAGTTTTGGCAGGTAATAGGCTCAAGTGACAGAGCATTGCAACTGTATAATCTATCTCAGAATCCTAAAGACTGAGCACATTTATCACAAATATTTTCTCAATCAGAATGTTGTACCCAACATTCAAATTTATTATGTAAGGCCCAGCTGTCTCCGCTTCTAAATTCTTGCCTTTTCCTTATTCAAACTAGATCCATCACTTTCTCAGAAGTGTGTCCTTTAACAACAGTAGAGGAGACAAGATTTCTTTTGACCAAAATGGGGAGTTAGTGGCTGGATTTGATGTAATCAACTGGATTGTTTCTTCAAACCAATCATTTCACAGAGTGAAAGTTGGGAGTGTAGATGCCAACCAAGTCTTCAGTATCAATGTGAATGCTATTACATGGTATGACTGGTTTAACCAGGTAGGCCCCAATTGTTAGCCATTTGAGTAGCATTGCCACTCATCTTCCAAGCACCTGAACAGTTTGAAGTGCACCCCAACTCCCACTGAATTCTGCAAGACTAGGGGTATTCCTGCACACAATATTGTCAATTGACCTCTCCCAGAGGGAAGATGATCAGCAACACTTTGAGGAGCACCCTGGCTGCCATCAAGTTATGCGACAGCCAGGGCATGGTGGAGGGGCCATGAGGCAGCAATTCCTGTTTTACCTCAGGTGGTAAAATAGGATGAGCTGTCTCTGATTCCATTCAGAGATGGAGTATCTTGAAAAGAGATATGGCTTTAATAACAAATGAAATGTTTACACAAAGGAAAGGATTCTAATCTCATTATTCTGAACATTATTTTTCTGCTCTCTCTTTTATGGATTAGTCCCAGCCTCTTTCTTTATGTACTGAGAGGTGCTACCCAGGTTTTAGGAAGAAAGTGAAAGAGGGAAAGCCATTTTGCTGCTATGATTGCATCCCATGTCCAGAAGGAAAGATTTCAGATCAGGAGGGTAAGTATCTGATATATGAGATCACTTCAATCAGGGTATTAAAAACAGATCCAGTCAATAAAAATGACAGTGCCTTCTGTGTATCTATATGTAATGGGTAGTTCTGGTGATATCTTAGCAGAGAAGAAAACTTTCAAAGGTAGTGTTTAGCATCACCTACACATTGAGGTTTCAAACACATTACCTGTTTTGTTTGTTTGTTAAATTGAAACTCTCCCCCCTAAACTTAGCAGTTCTGGTTCATGCATTTGTGAAATGGACACTTAACTGTGGTAATGTAGCATAAGAGGCCCTGCCTTCAAAGAACTTCACTTCCTTCAATCAATGTGAAATAAGGAGATCACTCTGTGATCATCCAGGACCATATCGTTTTCATCATTTTATTTTCCAACTGTTTGTCTGTATGTGTATTTATATATTTTTAATTTACTTCTAACCCCCCCCCCTCCACATCATCTCCTCTCTTTCCCCTGCCTGAACTTTTTTGCAACCCCTGGACGGCTATGAAGAACAACCACCACTGACTTGTAGGCGTGGCCAGAAACTGTAAATGCTCAAAAATTAATTAATTAAGGAAGAAGGGGGAAATAAACAGAATGCAAGAACCAATCAAAATGTATCAATTACCAAATATATGGTTCTTACATATTTTATGGTTGTGACCTAAGATTAGATCATACTGTGATCAGGTATTAACTGAAATGAATGTAACAATGTGATATGAAGTGTCAAGAGATGCTGGCGTAGCTTTAGAGCTACAAAAAAACTGACATTGCTACATCATATGAACATAGAATCTTATCTGTCAGGAAAGAACAATTACACGTACAGCATGTTGCTGAGACTAAGGCTACATGTTTTCTTTTATAGACACGAATGATTGTAATAAATGTTCAGATGAAGAATATCCAAACAAGAACCAGGACATGTGTATTCCCAAGGATATAAGCTTCTTGTCTTATGAAGAACCTTTGGGCATCAGCTTAGCTTGCTTTGCTCTTTCCTTTTCTTTGATCACCACTCTGGTGCTGGGAACATTTATGAAGCACCACAACACGGCCCTTGTCAAAGCCAACAACCGAGACCTCACCTACACTCTCCTCATCTCACTCCTACTCTGCTTTCTTTGTGCATTGCTATTTATTGGCCGACGTGACAAGGCGACCTGTCTTCTCCGACAAACGGCTTTTGGCATCATCTTCTCAGTAGCTGTTTCTTGTGTGTTGGCAAAAACTATCACAGTGGTTCTGGCTTTCATGGCTACTAAACCAGGATCCAGGATGAGAATATGGGTGGGGAAGAGACTGACCAATTCCGTTGTTATTTCCTGTTTTCTTATTCAAGCAGGCATCTGTATTGTGTGGCTGGGATTCTCACCCCCATTCCCAGATGTTGATATGCACTCATTGGCTAAGGAAATTATTCTAGAATGTAACGAGGGATCTGTGACTATGTTTTACTGTGTCCTGGGCTACATGGGCTTCCTAGCTCTTGTCAGCTTCACTGTGGCTTTCTTTGCCAGGAAGTTACCTGACAGTTTCAATGAAGCCAAGTTCATTACTTTCAGTATGCTGGTTTTCTCCAGTGTCTGGGTATCTTTTGTTCCAACCTACCTCAGCACCAAAGGAAAATACATGGTAGCTGTGGAGATCTTCTCTATCTTAGCTTCTGGTGCTGGGCTTCTGGCTTGCATCTTTGCTCCCAAATGCTACATTATTTTGTTGCAACCTGAGCTGAACAACAAGGAACATCTAATAAGAAATAGGGCCTGAAGAATTTGCATCTCTTCATCATACTTTTTAGTTTTTAATTCTATAGTTGCTCTATGTTGATTTTCCTACACTTTCACATTCTTCTAATATGAAATTTTCATTTGGGAAACTGAATTAAGATTTGTAAGGGGAAAGGATTGTGTCTGTATCCCATCGGTCCATTTTACTGTATTTTTTGCTTTTCAGTAATTTTTGCTGTCACCGCCTGCCCCATTCCCAGCAAGATGCTTTTTGAATGTTAAGAAGTCAGCTAAAAACAATCTCACTCTCAAAGTGTTCTGAATCATGTTGTCTCCAAACTTTTGATGGTGGTGTGTAATGCTTGTCGTGTGGTTAAAAAATATCCTCTATACTTTCCAGAGAATGTTAATATGTAGCTAAAGTTCTAGTTACAGGTAGGTAGCCGTGTTGGTCTTCCATAGTCGAAAATAATAATAATAAAAATTCCTTCCAGTAGCACCTTAGAAACCATCTAGGTTTGTTATTTGTATGAGCTTTCGTGTGCATGCACACTTCTTTGCTAAAGTGTGAGAGAAAACCTTTCTTTAGAATATAACAAACAACCATTCCTTTTTTTCTGGGGGTACTCAAGGTTTTTGAGCTACTGGCACATTTTTTCTAGAAGAAAAGTGCTGCAAATGTTTCTTAATTCCAAAAGGACTCCAAATCCTTCGCTTAAGAATTGCCTTTAATGTAATAATTAACTACACAATTACCTAGTCAGAAGGACAGTAATTAGTTGCTATGTTCAACCAAACCCCTGTAGAGTTTCAGTTGCCACTAGGAAAAAAAAGAACAAAGACTGTGAAGGTCATCCTAAATATCCCAGTACAATTCAGAGATAAAGAGAGGGACTGGGAACAGGCAAAAACCTACAGTGATGATCTTGGTTATTCCAGGCTTCAGACCTCTCAGGGAAATGCAAAATGTTCAACATGGGCAGTTTTAATGGCAGAGGGACCCTCTGCTGTGTAAGCACCAACTGCAGGCAAACAAGATGGCAGGCATGTGGCTCTATGGGCTCTCTGGTTCAAGCTGCCTGCCTGCATTGCCACGCCTGCCCCACTATGGGAACAGAGGTGACAGTAGGCTGCCAGGCCAGAAGACATATAGGGGTCTGTCAGTGCCTATAGCTTGATGGATCACTGGTGGCATAGATCTTACAAAGCATCTCACAGTTGTCATTCAAACTCATAACTGTCTGATAAAAGGGGTGTGTTGAGGGGGTTAATAACTCTCAGCTGTCCCACCCCATTATATTCTTACCAACACCCTCTTTTTAATGTGGATTTATGAGGTGTCATTTATTGAAACCCCTCATGATGCAATAGGAAGGAGACGCAGGCATAAGGCATCCATGAATACCTTGTTGCTAACGGTTAACCCCTACCACAAAGATTTGAATCCAGTGTCCTCTTCTTGCTGTGGGTCATTCCAAACTTCACCATGCCTTCCTATCTAACTGAATCATGAGAGAAACCATCTCTTCAGAATATGTGACAAACAACTTTTCATAATCCCTAAAGGACTCCACATCCTTCATTTAGGAATTGCTAATGTAATAACTACACAATTAGCCAATCAGAAGGATGGTCATTAGTTATGATGTTCAACCAAACCCCTGTGGAACTTCCTTGGCTGATAGCAGAACAGAGAGCAAAGAGTGTGGATGTTGTCATAAATATATCCAGTGCAAATCAGGGATATGGAGTGGCACTGGGAACAGACAGGGGTTCACAGCTCTGCTCTTGGATACTCCAGCCTTCAGACTTCTGTTCCGAGGATGGTGGTTTTATTCATTTTGCTGATGGCTCTGCTTCCTCCCATGGAATGCAAGACTCACGCGGTTCAGTGCAATATCTATTACCCACAGCCTCCACTTCACAAATATCATCAATTTGGAGACTTCATAATTGGTGGAATTGCTTATCATGCTGGTGCCATTGTCAGTGAACTAGCCTTCAGGGAAGAACCCCTGCCAACATTGACAGAACCATTTGTGTAAAGCTTAAATGAGTATTTGCTTTTCTTTCCAAATATTGTATTAATTTATTTTATATAATAAAACTTTCCACTGGGGTAATTTGTGCTGGAACTGCAGCCACAGAATACAAAATGTAGGGACAAATCCTTTCCACCAAAAGCTAGTGTGAAGTAAGATGCTATAAATTAATGCGGCATAAAGTTACTCCAGATCTAAACCATGTTCAGCAGCAGGGCTCCTGCTGCTATTCTGTCCATGGCTGGCTTAGGGAAAACATGCTTTTAAAATATGTACTATGCCAGGTTACCAGGTCACATGACCAAGCTGGACATGCTTAGGATCTAACAAAGGCTCTGCTCTCTGGTTCCACCCCTGTCTTATACCAGCGTGTCTCAACCAGCTTCATCACAGCCAGCTGAACCCTGTTTTTTGAGATGACCAAGTTATGCCAATGTATGCTCAGCTGAACTGGGGTTCAGGAATTAATACCAACTCAGCATGGTTGATCCAGAGATCCTGTGCATTCTAAAATCCTCCTCCTTGTGGATCTTGCCATAGGGTTGCCTCAGTCTGATTCATCTTCACCATGACAGCTTAAAAAAATAAACACTATCCCATTTGTTTTGTTAAATTTTAACTTTATTTTCAAATAAGCTTTATAATGAAATAAATGATAAAAATCCAGGACACTGAGGTCCAGCTCCAAGGGCCTTTTGGTGGTTCCTCCCTGTGAGAAATGAGATTATGGGGAACCAAGCAGAGGGCCTTCTCAGTAGTGGCGTCTGCCCTGTGGAACACCCTCCCATCAGATGTCAAACAAATAAACAACTATCTGACTTTTAGAAGACATCTCACGGCAGCCCTGTTTAGGGAAGTTTTTAATGTTTGATGTTTTATTGTGCTTTTAATATTCTTTTGGAAGTCTCCCAGAGTGGCTGGTGAAAGCCAGCCAAATGGGTGGGGTATACAGGAAAATAATAAATTGTTGTTGTTGTGTTGTTGTTGTAGTAGTAAATGTGACTTCTGACATAATTAATCTTTTATATTTATGTAGGGCATCTTATAAATATATCCTCCTTATATATAAATATTGTAATAATTGACTGTCAATAAAGGAGACACAGAACACAGTGGTAATAACTAACCAAAGTATGGAATATCCTTCTGAAAAATAATCTAACATTTCTTTCAGCATAGTCCCTAAGCATTACCAGCACATCCTGGCTTTGGCATTCACAGTCAAAGAGATCAATGAAAACCCTCACCTCTTACCCAATCTCACTTTGGGCTTCCACATCTATGACAGCTATAGCAATGCAAGGAGGACTTACCATGCCACAATGCTACTTTTATCCTCACAGGAAAGATTTATCCCTAACTACATATGTGAGCAACAGAAAAATCTAATAGCAGTCATTGGGGGAGTGGATGCCCAAATTTCCATCAACGTAGCAACGGTCTTGAATAACTATAAGGTTCCACAGGTAGGTCAGCTCTGCTTTCTCTTTCCCTCTCTCCATCTATGTGATCCCCCACATTTCCTATTCTATTATTTCAAGACATTAATATGTGCCTTAAAAATACTGAGGCTTCCTTTTTTATGAATCTCACATGGAAACCGAGTTTTAAGCTCCTGTTTCTGATATGGTTTCTAAGATGCTGTGAGTGCTGCTGTTTCTTTTGTGTTACTGTGTTTAATTCAGGAGGAGTTTAATATGCAATTTTGGGTGGATGGTTGACAGGGCTGGAAACTGTTACCCCACCCCTCTCAATTTGATTGGCATTTGGTTGGGGTTTGTTTCAGGTTTCCTTGGTGAAATTGTGTCCTTTTTTTGTTAGGCGGAAGAACATTGTTTGTGTGAAGGGGAAAATGGCACCAGGCATGATCAAAATAGTATAGGGAAGCCCCCATAAGGGGGCCGAGAGGAGGATTGGCCACAGCACCCCCAAACTTGGGTTGGGTATCTGCTTGGTTGAAATCTGCACCCTGGTTGGCAAAGAGAGACCTTGCTCGCTTGGCTTGAACCATGGCAAGATTCAACGCTGACCAACACCCATGGGATGGGCTTGGGCTGGTCCAAATACAGCTGACCCATGCCATCAATATGGGGCTTGTGGAATGATGAACTGATCCTGCCCCTAATGCCATGCCAATCCTTACCCTTCCTGCTTATGTCAATTAAAACTTGGTCTGATTTTATCCCATAACCATTGTACTGTCTGGTTATTTCACTGCTCTCATTGGTCAATTAATGTGCCTCCCTGGACAATAAGAATTTTGCTCTGAGAATGTTGCTTTACTCTAGCAATTACAGATGAAAACTTTGAGCCAGGAAATCCTCATTGCATTTTCCTCTCAGCCATAAATCCACTTGCTAGCTAATGATCAGTCTATATTCTTTCAGCTATGAATTCTTAACTCAAGCATGGGAATTGTCAAATTCAGTTCCCTGATGTTGTATTTTTAAGGGTTGCTATTATAATGTATGGGTGGAATCCACTGACAAAATCCATTCACCAGTGGAAATTGGAGCAGTGTGTGAGTGCCTGGAGGCGCTGGAGGATGGGTGATGGCTAACAGATTGAGGCTTAATCCTGACAAGACACAAGTACTGTTTTGGGGGGACAGGGGGCGGGTGGGTGTGGGGGACTCCCTGGTCCTGAATTGGGTAACTGTGCCCCTGAAGGACCAGGTGCACAGCCTGGGAGTCATTTTGGACTCACAGCTGTCCATGGAGGCACAGGTTAATTCTGTGTCCAGGGTGGCTGTCTACCAGCTCCATCTGGTATGCAGGCTGAGACCCTACCTGTCTACAGAGTGTCTTGCCAGTGTTGGTGCTGACCTTTAAAGCCCTAAATGGCTTCGGTACAGTATACCTGAAGGAGCATCTCCACCCCCATCGTTCAGCCCGGACACTGAGATCCAGTGCTGAGGGCCTTCTGCAGGTTCCCTCATTGTGAGAAGTGAGGTTACAGGGAACCAGACAGAGGGCCTTCTCGGTAGTGGTGCCTGCCCTGTGGAACACCCTCCCATCAGATGTCAAGGAAATAAGCAGCTATCCTATTTTTAAAAGACATCTGAAGGCAGCTTTGTTTAGGGAAGATTTTAATATTTAATGCTGCATTGTCTTTAACACTCGATTGGGAGCCGCCCAGAGTAGCTGGGGAAAATCAGCCAGATGGGCAGAGTATAAATAAATTATTATTATTATTATTATTATTATTATTATTATTAGGCAATTTTCTTGCTTCCTTAAGCCCCCAATCTTGAAAATATCTGCTGGGGGATGGTCCCCAATCCTCTGAAACAGACATATTTCATTCTTCATAGAGATGGAATTGTGAGAATTCATTCTCTGATGGATGGCTATCTATCCTGAATTCCTTAGCAGAGATTCTTGCTTATCAGGGGCTTAGACTAGATGATTCTTGGGGTCCCCTCCAACTTATCAATTCTATAGTTGGCTTCCATCAGCAGAGGTGAAAGCATTGGATACCAATATATATGAATGGTTTTGAAAACTTCAATATGCAATATGCATTCTATTATTACAACTTTTCTTTCTTTCCCCTAAAATCCCTTTAGCTCATATATGGCTCTGCTCCATTGAAGACAAATAGAACACCCGGAATTTCTTTCTACCAAATGGTCCCTCATCAAACACTTCAATACACAGGAATTGTCTCTTTGCTTCTTTATTTCAAATGGATATGGATTGGGGTACTAGTAATGGATAATGAAAATGGTGAAATGTTTTTGCAGATTGTTTTGCCGAATTTTTCCCAGAGAGGTGTCTGCTTTGACTTTATAAAAAGAATTCCTATGGTTATGTCCACCTCTGAATTGGATGAAATTCTTGAAGATGGATTAAAAATACATAATGAACTTATGAATAGTACAGCCAATGTGGTTTTATTTTATGGTGAATCTTATTCCATGGTGACTTTGAGATGGATTCCATATTTTGCAGAACAGCCACCAAGTCTACCAAAAGGTATAGTGTGGCTAACAACAGCTGAAATGGAGCTCACTTCACAGCTCTATCAAAAGAATTGGGACACAGAAATATTCCATGGTGTCTTGTCCTTCACAATCCATTCCAATGACGTACCAGCATTCAAAGCATTTGTTGAGAGCCAGAATCCTTTAAGCACAAAAGGAGATGGTTTCATCAGAGACTTCTGGCAACAGGCCTTTGACTGTGTATTTGCAGATTCAAATGTGGAAGATGTGAAGGGGAATATTTGTACTGGGGAGGAGAAACTAGAGAGCCTTCCTGCTCCATTCTTTGAGGTGAGCATGAATGGCCACAGCTACAGCATCTACAATGCTGTCAGCGCTGTAGCCCATGCTTTGCATTACATGTCTTCAACTAGATTCAAATATCAAGCAATGGAAAGAAGAGGTGGATGGAGGTACCAGAATCAACAGTTGTGGCAGGTAACATGCTCAACATTGTCAAGCAGCAGAGCACCATTAGTGTACTACAATAGTCTTTAATTTGCATAAATACTGTGTCCCCAATTCCTTCCCATCCGAAGGTATATAACATATCACTTTAATAACTCTTCTTCCTTTCCATCCTTAAATTCCTGAATGGTTTCTAAATTACTATTTGATTCTCTCAATCAGCCAGGTCAATCCAACTGGTTGCGCCCTACAGCTTTTGTTGGACTACAATTCCTATCACCCAAGTCCACATTCTACACTGAATGGGGCTAATGGTAGTTTTAGTGAAAGCCCTGCTCCATATCTTGTGATAGGTAGAAATTTGTTATGAATTTGGTGCCTCTAATTCATTCTGTTAGATAATTGATCCTGAACCAGGCCTTCTGGGAGCAGATATACATGAATATGTATGGCCCTTGAAGTCTTATATTTTATTTAAAAATAATTATACATAGAAACAGAAGCTTCAGAAAGTAACATTGTTTGAAGTCTATTTATTAGAATTTCCAATGTTTCTCATTACCATCTTTATTAACATTTATTACCCTTGGTATGGGTTTCTGTGTGTTCATCTTATATTTTTGTTGTATTTTGCAATGCTACCTTCCAAGTGGGTGCATATACATGAATAAGTATGGCACTTGAATCACATATTAATTTAAAAAAATAAATACTTTATGGTGTCCAAAGTAGACTCGCTTTCTCACTGAGTCAACCCAAACTAAAATGGTGTTAGTTTTATTGACTATTCAAACATTAACCGTGTTTCAACGCTCTCAAAAATATAGAAACAGAAGCTTCAAGGCCTAATGTGCTTTAAATTCAATTCATTAAAATTTTCTCCTCCCTTTCTGAAGTAAAAAAATGAGCTTTTTTATCATGAATTGTTTCTCACTCAAAAACCATAAGCAAGGTATGACTTTAATATCAACGATCCAACTGCAGCCTTTTCTCAACTCTTCCCTTTTCCTCTTCAAACCAGCTACATAATTTTCTCAGACGTGTCTCTTTTAACAACAGTGTTGGAGACAAGATTTCCTTTGATGAGTATGGGGAGTTAGTGGCTGGATTTGATGTGATCAACTGGATTGTTTCCTCAAACCAATCATTTCATAGAGTGAAGGTTGGGAATGTTCATCCCAACCAAGGGTTGACCATCAGTGGGGATGCCATAACTTGGCCCAACTATTTTAACAAGGTAAGCCTCAATGGTCACCCATTTGAGAAGATACCGGGTCCTGAGGTATCCACCAGACAATAAGGAAATCCAATAAAATACTGAGAGTCTGCTTTCAAACTTTTTAGAAAATGGAAAAATTACAATGGATGGATGGGGGGAAATATTCCTGTCTATATTAATGACGAAGTTGTTTTGGGGAAGTATAAAAAGCAAAACTCTATATCTAATCTGGTTTATGTATACATGAAATCACAATCTATGGCATTAACCAAGCTTCATCCTTTCAAAAAATGATTTCTTAACAGTCTGTTGTACTATAATTATCATGTTGATTAAAAAAAACTTGCACTTGCTAGCAGAATTGGTGATACATTACTGAAAGGAAGTATCACTTAAGAACACCTAAAAGTTGCCTTAAATATTCTAATCTCATAATTCTCAAAATTACTATTCTGGGCTCTCATGTATGGATTAGTCTCAGCCTCTTTCCTTATGTACTGAGAGTTGCCAGCCCGGAACAAGGAAAAGAGTGAAAGATGGGGAGCCATTTTGCTGTTATGATTGCATCCCATGTCCAGAAGGGAAGATTTCGGCTCAGGAGGGTGAGTGTTCTGCACAAACTGTACAGTTTAAAAGTGAATTCCTTTAGCTGGAATTCAGAGGAATGTACCCACAAATTAACAAATATATACCAGGTTTAGCATGTGATTGAAATGTTTGTTAAGGTGGAGACTGTAGGTAGTTGATGAAGAAGAAACTTGTTTGTGTCTCTGATTATTTGCCTCAGGGTCCCTGTCAGGGGAAAAGGTGAGGTATTAATTACAGTGGCTTTTGTACAGTAGCTAGATAATGGACAGTACTAGTGACCGTTTATCAGAGAAGATAACTTCCAAATGTATGATCAAGCTTCAAACACACACACACACACACACACACACACACACAGAGAGAGAGAGAGAGAGAGAGAGAGAGAGAGAGAAAATGGTTTTCTGACTCATCATGAATGGCAATAAGCCTGAAAGAAAAGGTTTTAGGAATGAATTTAACTGTTCCAGTCTTTGAAGAGTGTTTAGATCCTACAATTGTTGCAAAGCAGGAGACCAATTCTTTATGACAGTTGGATCCACAAACTATTCATCTAACTCAACACGCACTGATAAAGATACATTTACATGATAAATGGAAATTTTCAAAGAGGAAGGAAGAAAATGAAGAATGATCAGAATACATGACCAATGTAAATAGAACAGCACAGACGAAAATAATTGGAAATTCATAAAAAGAAAAGTTTAGGGGGTTTTGCTCTATTTTTTAATCCATTAACTTTAAAAGGGATTGCAACTTTTTGATCCAGTAGAGGAGGACCTTTCAAAATTACTATGCTCTGCATTTTTCTATGTGAATATTTTTTAGCATTTTAATAAACTGAAAATAATATTTATCTAATTTAGGAGTTAAAATGTGAGGTTTTTTATCTGTGCGCCAAGGTTTAAAAAAACTCTTTCATGTCTGCACAAAACAGTCATAACTCCTAGCCTTATTTTGCTTACAGATTATTCTAACACACCAATGTTCCTCACAGAGTTCAGTTAAAACTCCAAACACCACTTAATAGGGCTTTCACCGGACAAGACAGGAAAAAAATATTAATCAAATTTAATACATTGTATATTAGAATACAACATCATTACACATCAAACAAAAGCCATTAAACATAATTCAGATAAACATAATTTCTACAGAATATGTTACAGGTAGGTAGCCGTGTTGTTCTGCCATATTCAAACAAAATAAAAAATTAAAAAAAATTGCTTCCAGAAGTGCACATGCACACAAAAGCTCCTACCAAGAACAAACTTTGTTGATCTCTAAGGTGCTACTGCAAGCATTTATTTTTATTTTTATTTTTTTACAAAATATGTGTTTGCTTTCCCTGATTAAGACCACATATTTTCTTTTTCAGACGTGAAAGAGTGTAATATATGCTCAGAAGAAAATATCCAAATAATAATCAGGATATGTGTATTCCCAAGGAAACAACCTTTTTGTCCTATGAAGAACCTCTGGGCATCAGTTTAGCCTGCTTTGCTTTTGCCTTTTTCCTTCATCACAGCTTTGGTCCTGGGAACATTTTTGAAGCACCACCACACACCTATTGTCAAAGCAAACAACAAAGACCTCACTTACATGCTTCTTATTTCTCTCCTGCTCTGCTTCCTTTCTGCATCGCTATTCATTGGACAACCTGAAATTGTGGATGCCTCCTCCGACAGACGGCTTTTGGCATTATCTTCTCAGTGGCTGTTCTTGTGTGTTGGCAAAAACCATGACAGTGGTTTTGGCTTTCATGGCCACGAATGCCAGGATCCAAAATGAGGAAGTGGGTGGGAAGAGACTGGCTATTGCACATTGTGGTTTCCTGTTCCTTTATTCAAGCAGGCATCTGTACTGTGTGGCTGGCATCTTCGCCCCCATTTCCAGATGTTGACATGCACTCAATCACTAAAGAAATTGTACGGAATGTAACGAGGGTCCGTGACCTATGTTTTTACTGTGTTCCTGGGCTACATGGGTTTTTTTTGGCTCTTGTCAGCTTCACTGGAGCTTTCTCTGCCAGGACTTACCTGACAGTTTCAATGAAGCGAAGTTCATCACTTTCAGCATGTTGGTCTTTAGCAGTGTTGTGGTATCTTTTGTTCCAACCTACCTCAGTACCAAGGGAAAATACATGGTTGCCTGTGGAGATCTTTTCTATCTTAGCATCCGGTGCTGGTCTGCTGGTGTCATGTTTTGCCCCAAAATGCTACATTATTGTGTTGCGACCTGAGCTGAACAACAGGGAACATCTAATAAGAAATAAGACCTGAAGAATTTGAGTGCATAGCATGCATGCATAAAGTGTGATTACCAGAATAAGAGTTAAAATTGTCTTCTGCTATGTTATCTTCTTTTGTTCATTTTTTTGTGTGCTCCTGTGTTGAATAAAATTGTTTAATTGTGCACTGAAATGGAAAATAAATCTGTTATGTGTTGTTATTTAGATTGTGAAGCATAGCATGTAAACTTCTATTGAAGCTAAAGAAGAGCTGATAAATGATTAAGTGGGGCTAAATCTCATCTGGGTCAATCACAAGGTATTTAGCTTAGAATTACATGAAAGGTCTAGTTTTACAAGTCTATGCATATGCTTATCTCTCCCCAAGAAAAGAGCCTCAGGCTAATGGAGACTGGAATGGAGGAAAGGCAAAGCTTGGAATTTTAGCACTGGAAGATATATATTATCCAAGTGTGCTACGCTTGGACAAGTATAAGGCATTATTCAACTATCTGAATGTAACTTTATTTATTTCAAGTTGTTTCGGAGTAAAGTTGTGTAGTAAATCTTTTGAACCATATTTTTGGATTGAAGAATTTTTATTTGAAAGAAGAGTCAACTTTTATTCATATAAGTTCCTTCCATATGTGCACTGTTAATGGTCTCAATAGCCTGGGTTTTAAGATCTTTGGGGAAAGTCCTTTTCTTGTTCTTGCCACCCTCACAGGTACACTTGGTAGGGAAGCAAGAGAGGGCCTTCTCAATGGTTACACCCAGACTTGGGAACTCCCTCGATAGATAATTTAGACAGGCCCCCTCCTGGTTTTGTCCTTCTTTTAGCAAGTGACAGCAGGTGACAGCAGGCTGCCAGGCCAGAATTCATATGGGGGTCTCTCCACCTTCCCAGTTCAACTCTCTGGCACCCTATCTGCATAACCTAGAAATTCTAAAATATAGACGTGCTTGTACTCTTGTAAGATTGAATGCATTGCCCTCGGCTGTACTAGAGGGACGATTCCAACAGATTCCATGCGAAAAACGCCTATGTCCCTGTGGAGATGGCAATACTGAATCATTGGCTCATGTCCTTCTGGCTTGCACTCTTTATAAAGACTTGAGGAATGAGATTATCACCCCTCTTTTATTATCCATTCTGGGTTGCCCAGCCACTGCCACAGTGCCCTTTCTCTTGGCAGATCAAGATGAGTAGGTGACAGGAAAGGTTGCAAGGTTTTTAGCTGGGGCAATCAGAATAAGATCCACTATTTAACTATTGGTTCATGACCCTGAAATGTATTTTAAATAATTGACTTTTTATTTCTATTCTTTGTATATTGTATTGCTGTTTTTTTTGCTATGGCCAGTGGTTGACACATATTAGGATGCATCCATTCATCCATCCATTCATATAGGGGTCTGTCAGGGCCTATAGCTTGATGGATCACAGGTGACAACTTTTAATTTTAATTTTAATTTGTTTGAATTAATTGTGGGACGTATCTTAATTGATTGATCACTTGCTTTATCCATATTATCTTACTTATATGATGTTAGCCACTCTGAGCCCTGCTTTGGATGAGGAGGGCAGGTATTATTATTATTAGTGACATTCAAAGACATAGCTGTCTGATAAAAGCAGTGCATAAAGGGGATTAATGCCTCTCGGCTCCCTCACCCCATTATATTCTGACCAAAATCCTCTTCTTTAATGTGAATTTATGATGGGACATTTATTGAGACTGCTCATGATGCAATAGGAAGGAGACACAGGCATAAGGGATCCATGTATACCTTGTTGCTAATCCCTACCACAAAGATTTGAATCCAGTGTTCTCTTCTTGCTGTGGGTCATTCCAAACTTCATCATGCCTTCCTATCTAACTAGAGTATGAGAGAAATAATCTCTTCAGAATATGTGACAAATAACTTTTCTTAATTCCTAAAGGACTCCACACCCTTCATTTAGGAATTGTTGTTAATGTAATAATTAACTACACAATAAGCTAGTCAGAAGGACGGTCATTAGTTATGATGTTCAACCAAACCTCTGTGGAACTTCCTTGGCTGATAGCAGAACACAGAGCAGAAAGTGTGAATGTTGTCATAAATATATCCAGTGCAAATCAGGGATATGGAGTGGCACTGGGAACGACAGGGGTTCACAGCTCTGCTCTTGGATATTCCAGGCTTCAGACTTCTGTACTGAGGATGGTGGTTTTATTCATTTTGCTGATGGCTCTGCTTCCTCCCATAGAATGCAAGACTCACACGGTTCAGTGCAATATCTATTACCCACAGCCTCCACTTCACAAATATCATCAGTTTGGAGACTTCATAATTGGTGGAATTGCTTATCATGCTGGTGCCATTGTCAGTGAACTAGCCTTCAGCGAAGAACCCCTGCCAACATTGACAGACCCATTTGTGTAAAGTCTAAATGATTGTTTCATTTTCTTTCCAAATATTGCATGAATTAATTTTATATAATAAAAATTGTCACTTAGATAATTTGTGTTAGATCTGGAGTTAAAGAACACAAAACATGGGGAGAAATCCTTTCCACCAAAAGCTAGTGTGAAGTAAGATGCTATAAATTAATGTGGCATAATGTTACTCCAGATCTAAACCATGTTCAGCAGCAGGGCTCCTGCTGCTATTCTGTCCATGCCTGGCTTAGGGAAAACATGCTTTTAAAATATGTACTATGCCAGGTTACCAGGTCACATGACCAAGCTGGACATGCTTAGGATCCAACAAAGGCTCTGCTCTCTGGTTCCACCCCTGTCTTAGATCAGCTTGGCTCAACCAGCTTCATCACAGCCAGCTGAACCTTCCGTTTTTTGAGAAGACCAAGTTATGCTAATGTATGCTCAGCTGAACTGGGGTTCAGGAATTAATACCAACTCAGCATGGTTGATCCAGAGATCCTGTGCATCCTAAAATCCTGCTCCTCGTGGAACTTGCCATAGGGTTGTCCCCTCAGCCTGCTCCATCTTCACTATGACAGCTTAAAAAAATAAACACCATCCCTCTGCTTTGTTATATTTTAACTCTATTTTCAAATAAGCTTCATAATGAAATAAATAATAAAAACTTACTTAAATCAGAATGGAGAGTTTATGGAGAGCCTCAGCCCAGTATACCTGAAGGAGCGTCTCCACCCCCATCATTCAGCCAGGACACTGAGGTCCAGCTCCGAGGGCCTTCTGGAGGTTCCCTTCCTGCGAGAAATGAGGTTACAGGAACCAGACAGAGGGCCTTCTCAGTTGTGGCGTCTGCCCTGTGAAACACCCTCCCATCAGATGTCAAACAAATGAACAACTATCTGACTTTTAGAAGACATCTCAAGGCAGCCCTGTTTAGGGAAGTTTTTAATGTTTGATGTTTTATTGTGCTTTTAATACAGTGGTACCTTGAGTTACAAATGCCTCAGGTTACAAACGCTTCAGGTTACAAACTCCGCTAACCTGGAAGAGTTACCTCAAGTTGAGAACTTTGCCCCAGGATGAGAACGGAAATCGTGTGCTGGCAGCGCAGCGGGAGCAGGAGGCCCCATTAGCGAAAACACACCTCTAGTTAAGAACAGTTTCAGGTTAAGAATGGAGCTCCGGAACAAAGTAGAGATACAGTACCACTGTATTCAGTTGGGAGCCGCCAAGAGTGGCTGGGGAAACCCAGACAGATGGGCAGGGTATGAATAATAATAATAAGTAGTAGTAGTTGCAAATGTGACAACTGACATAGTTAATCTTTTACTTTTATGTAGGCCACCTTATAAATATCCTCCTTATATATAAACTGTAATAATTCACTGTCAAGCCAGTGTGGTGTAGTGGTTAAGAGTGGTAGACTCGTTATCTGGGGAACCGGGTTCGCGTCTCCACTCCTCCACATGCAGCTGCTGGGTGACCTTGGGCTAGTCACACTTCTCTGAATTCTCTCAGCCCCACTCACCTCACAGAGTGTTTGTTGTGGGGGAGGAAGGGAAAGGAGAATGTTAGCCGCTTTGAGACTCCTTCGGGTAGTGAAAAGCGGGATATCAAATCCAAACTCTTCTTCTTCTTCTTCAATAAAGGAGACACAGAACACAGTGGTAATAACTAACCAAAGTATGGAATATCCTTCTGAAAAATAATCTAACATTTTTTTCAGCATAGTCCCTAAGCATTATCAGCACATCCTGGCTTTGGCATTCACAGTCAAAGAGATCAATGAAAACCCTCACCTCTTACCCAATCTCACTTTGGGCTTCCACATCTATGACAGCTATAGCAATGCAAGGAGGACTTATCATGCCACAATGCTACTTTTATCCTCACAGGAAAGATTTATCCCTAACTACATACGTGAGCAACAGAAAAATCTAATAGCAGTCATTGGGGGAGTGGATGCCCAAATTTCCATCAACGTAGCAACGGTCTTGAATAACTATAAGGTTCCACAGGTAGGACAGCTCTGCTTTCTCTTTCCCTGCCTCCCTCCATCTATGTGATCCCCCACATTTCCTATTCTATTATTTCAAGACATTAATATGTGCCTTAAAAATACTGAGACTTCCTTTTTTATGAATCTCACATGCAAACTGAGTTTTAAGATCCTGTTCCTGATATGATTTTTAAGATGCTGTGAGCTGCTGTTTCTTTTGTGTTACTGTATTTTTTTCAGGAGTTTAAATGTGCAATTTTGGGCTGTTAGTGGACAGGGCTGGAAATGATTTTTTTCCCTCTCAACCTGATTGTCATTTGTTTGGGGTTTGTTTCATATTTCCTTATTTTCCTGCTGTTATTTGTCAAATAATATGCCTAACAGGGCAATAAGAATTATGCTCTGAAAGTGTTGCTGTAATCTAGCAATTATAGATTAAAAGTCCAAGCCAGGAAAACCTCAGTGAATTTACCTCTCATCCATAAATCCACTTGATGGCCCTTGATCGGTGTATATTCATTCAGCTATAAATTTTAAACTTAAGCATGGGAATAATCAAATTCCATTCCCTGACGTTGTATTTCTAAGGGTTGCTGATATCATGTATGGGTGAATCCACTGACAAAATCCATTCATCAGTGGAAATTGGAGCGGGGAGGGTTTTTTGGCAATTTTATTGCTTCCTTATGCCCTCAATCTTGAAAATATCTGCTGGGGGGCGGTCCCCAATCCACTGTAACAAATACATTTCATTCTTCATAGAGATGGAATTGTGAGAATTCATTCTCTGATGGATGGCTATCTGTTCTGGGTACCTTAGAAGAGATTCTTGCTTTGCAGGGGCTTTCCAACTCTCCAATTCTATGATTCTGTAGTTGGCTTCCATCAGCAGAGGTGAAAGCACTGCATACCAATATACGTTTTGAAAACTTCAATATGCAATATGCATTCTATTATTGCCGCCTTTCTTTCTCTCCCCTAAAATCCCTTTAGCTCATATATGGCTCTGCTCCATTGAAGCGAAATGGAACCCCAGGAATTTCTTTCTACCAAATGGTCCCTCATCAAACACTTCAATACACAGGAATTCTCTCTTTGCTTCTTTATTTCAAATGGATATGGATTGGGGTACTAGTAATGGATAATGAAAATGGTGAAATGTTTTTGCAGATTGTTTTGCCAAAATTTTCCCAGAGGGGTGTCTGCTTTGACTTTATAAAGAGAATCCCTAGTTTAGGTCCACCTCTGAATTGGATGAAATTCTTGAAGATGGATTAAAAATACATAATGAACTTATGAATAGTACAGCCAATGTGGTTTTATTTTATGGTGAATCTTATTCCATGGTGACTTTGAGATGGATTCCATATTTTGCAGAACAGCCACCAAGTCTACCAAAAGGTATAGTGTGGCTAACAACAGCTGAAATGGAGCTCACTTCACAGCTCTATCAAAAGAATTGGGACACAGAAATATTCCATGGTGTCCTGTCCTTCACAATCCATTCCAATGATGTACCAGCATTCAAAGCATTTGTTGAGAGCCAAAATCCTTTAAGCACAAAAGGAGATGGTTTCATCAGAGACTTTTGGCAACAGGCCTTTGGCTGTGTATTTACAGATTCAAATGTGGAAGATGTGAAGGGGAATATTTGTACTGGGGAGGAGAAACTAGAGAGCCTTCCTGCTCCATTCTTTGAGATGAGCATGAATGGCCACAGCTACAGCATCTACAATGCTGTCAGCGCTGTAGCCCATGCTTTGCATTACATGTCTTCAACTAGATTCAAATATCAAGCAATGGAAAGAAGAGGTGGATGGAGGTACCAGAATCAACAGTTGTGGCAGGTAACATGCTCAATATTGTCAAGCGGCAGAGCACCATAAGTGTACTACAATAGTCTTTAATTTGCATAAACACTGTGCCCTCAATTCCTTCCCATCCTATGGTATATAATATATATCACTTTAATAACTCTTCTTCCTTTCCATCCTTAAATTCCTGAATGGTTTCCAAATTACTGTTTGATTCTCTCAACCAGCCAGGTCAACCCAACTGGTTGTGCCCTCCAGATGTTGTTGGACTACAATTCCCATCACCCCAGACAACTTTCTACACTGACTGGGGCTAATGGTAGTTTTAGTGAAAGCCCTGCTCTATATTTTTTGATAGTTACTCGGGTAACTGAGCCTAGGGCCTGCTGATCGGAAGGTCAGCTGAGTCCCAGCTTCTGCCAACGTAGCAGTTCAAAAGCACGCCAAAAAGTGCAAGTAGATAAATAGGTACCACTCCTGCGGGACGGTAAATGACATTTTTGTGCGCTGTTCTGGTCTCGGTGTTCCATTGCGCCAGAAGTGGCTTAGTCATGCTGGCCACATGACCCAGAAAAACTGTCTGTGGACAAACATTGGCTCCCTTGGCCAGTAAAGTGAAATGAGTGCTGCAACCCCAGAATCGTTTGCTACTGGACTTAATCTCATTGTAAACATGTGGTACAATGACCATGAAGTATTTCTATTTCTATTTCTATTTCTATTTCTATTTCTATTATTTCTATTTCTATTTCTATTTCTATTTCTATTTCTATTTCTATTTCTATTAACTGTCAGGGGTCCTTTACCTTTACATTTGTGATAGGTAAAAATTCTGTTATTAATTTGGTGCATATAATTCATTCTGTTGAATAATTCATCCTGATCCAGGCCTTCTGGGAGCAGATATATACCGGTATGATATGTATGGCTCATTGAAGTCACATATTTTATTTAAAAATAATAATAGAAAGAGAAGCTTCAGAAAGTAACATGCTTTGAAGTCAATTTATTAAAATTTCCAATGATTTCTTCATTACCATATTTATTAAAATTTATTACCTTTGGTATAAGTTTCTGTGTGTTCATCTTATATTTTGTGTTGTATTTTGTAATGTTACCTTCAGAGTGGGTGCATATAAATGAATAAGTATGGCACTTGAATCACATTTTTATTTTTATTTTTATTTTAAATGCTTTTTGTCAGAAGTCAGCTTATTTTATCACTCAGAAACCATAAGCAAGGTATGACTTTACTAGCAATGATCCAACTGCAGCCTTTTCTCAACTCTTCCCTTTTCCTCTTCAAATCAGCTACATAGTTTTCTCAGACGTGTCTCTTTTAACAACAGTGTTGGAGACAAGATTTCCTTTGATGAGTATGGGGATTTAGTGGCTGGATTTGATGTGATCAACTGGATTGTTTCCTCAAACCAATCATTTCATAGAGTGAAGGTTGGGAATGTTGATCCCAAACAAGGATTGACCATCAGTGGGGATGCCATAACTTGGCCTAATCATTTTAACCAGGTAAGTCTCAATGGTCTGGTTTGGAACTTTTTAGAAAATGGAAAAAAATACAATGGATGGATGGGGGGAAATATTCCTGTCTATATTAATTGAGAAGTTGTTTGGAGAAAGTATAAAAAGCAAATCTCTTGACTGGTTTATATATATATGAAATCAAAATCTATGCTGTTAACCAAGCTCCATCCGTTCCAGAAGATGATTTCTTAACAGTCTGTTGTACTATAATTATCACGTTGATTAAAAAAAAACTTGCACTTGCTAGCAAAATTGGTGATACATTACTGAAAGGAAGTATCATTTAAGAACACCTAAATGTTGCCTTAAATATTCTAATCTCATAATTCTCAAAATTACTGTTCTGGGCTCTCATGTATGGATTAGTCTCAGCCTTTTTCCTTATGTACTGAGAGTTGCCAGCCCGGAACTAGGAAAAGAGTGAAAGATGGGGAGCCATTTTGCTGTTATGATTGCATCCCATGTCCAGAAGGGAAGATTTCGGCTCAGGAGGGTGAGTGTTCTGCACAAATTGTACAGTTTAAAAGTGAATTCCTTTAGCTGGAATTCAGAGGAATGTACCCACAAATTAACAAATATATACCAGGTTTAGCATGTGATTGAAATGTTTGTTAAGGTGGAGCCTGTAGGTAGTGGCTGAAGAAGAACTTGTTTGTGTCTCTGATTATTTGCCTCAGAGTCCCTGTTAGGGGAAAAGGTGGGGTATTAATTACAGTGGCTTTTGTACAGTAGCTAGATAATGGACAGTACTATTGACCATTTATCAGAGAAGATAACTTCCAAATGCATTATCAAACTTCACACACAGAGAGAGCTCTCAAAAATGGTTTTCTTACTTATCAATGACAATAAGGCTGGGGGGGAGTTTTAGGAAGGTTAGGAGGAATGTACTTAACTTGGTCCAGTCTCTGAAGAATGTTTAGATCCTTCAATTGTTGAAAACCAGGAGACCAATTCTTTATGATAGTTGGACTCCACTATCTATCCATCTGACACAACACACACTGATACAGATACATTTACATGATAAAAATGGAAATTTACAAAGATGGAAGAAATGAAAAATTAATAGAATATATGACCAACCTAAATAGTACAGCACAGATGAAAATAATTGGAAATTCATAAAAATAAGGTTTATGGTATTTGCTCTGTTTTTTTAATCCAGTAACTTTAAAAGGGATCGCAACTTTTTGATCCAGTAGAGGAGGACTTTCAAAATTACTATGCTCTGCATTTTTCTATGTGAATAATTTTTAGCATTTTAATAAACTGAAAAATATTTATCTAATTTAGCAGTTAAAATGTGAGGTTTTTATCTGTGAGCCAAGGTTTAAAAAACTCTTTCATGTCTACACAAAACAGCCATAACTCCTAGCCGTATTTTGCTTACAGATTTCAGTATTCTAACACACAATGTTCCTTACAGATGTCAGTTAAAACTCCAAACACTACTTAATAGGGCTTTCACCAGACAAGACAGGAAAAATTCATAATCAGATTTAATATGTTGTACATTAGAATACAAACATCATTACATATTAAACAATAGCCATTATTACATAATTCAGATAAACATAATTTCTACAGAAGATGTGTTCACTTTCCCTGATTAATACCACATATTTTCTTTTTCAGACATGAATGAGTGTAATATATGCTCAGAAGAAAAATATCCAAATAATAATCATGATATGTGTATTCCCAGGAAAATAACCTTTTTGTCCTATGAAGAACCTCTGGGCATCAGTTTAGCCTGCTTTGCTTTTGCTTTTTCCTTCATCACAGCTTTGGTCCTGGGAACATTTTTGAAGCACCACCACACACCTATTGTCAAAGCAAACAACAAAGACCTCACTTACATGCTTCTTATTTCTCTCCTGCTCTGCTTCCTTTCTGCATTGCTTTTCATTGGATGGCCTGAAAAAGTTGTTTGCCTCTTCCGACAAACTGCTTTTGGCACCATCTTTTCAGTGGCTGTTTCTTGTGTGTTGGCAAAAACCATGACAGTGGTATTAGCTTTCATGGCCACCAAGCCAGGATCTACGATGAGGTGGGTGGGGAAGAGACTGGCTATTGCCATTGTGGTTTCCTGTTCTTTTATTCAAGGAGGCATCTGTACTGTGTGGCTGGCATCCTCGCCCCCATTCCCAGATGTTGACATGAACTCAATGGTTCAAGAAATTGTACTGGAATGTAATGAGGGATCTGTGTCTATGTTTTACTGTGTCCTGGGCTACATGGGTTTCCTGGCTATTATCAGCTTCACTGTGGCTTTCCTTGCCAGGAAGTTACCTGACAGTTTCAATGAAGCCAAGTTCATCACTTTCAGCATGTTGGTCTTTTGCAGTGTTTGGCTGTCCTTTATCCCCTCCTACCTCAGTACCAGGGGGAAATACATGGTTGCAGTGGAGATCTTTTCTATCTTAGCATCCAGTGCTGGTCTTCTGGCTTGCATCTTTGCCCCAAAATGCTACATAATTGTGTTGCGGCCTGAGCTGAATGAAAGGGAACATCTGATAAGAAATAAGACCTGAAGAATTTGAGTGCCCTTGATGTACTTTATTTTGCTTGTTTGTTAGCTTTTCAGGAAACTCTCCATTTACTTGGGGATTGCATTCCTTTCCTTCCTGTAGCCCTTTTGGACCCCTTAGGATGTTCTTTTTTTAATGTTATGAAGTCAGCTGAAAGGACCCACACTTTGAAAGAAACACTGAGAACTGGGGGCAAGAGTTGATCGTGAAGCAGCACATAACCAACTTGCATGATGTCAGTATTTCATTCTCTATTCACAAGATCATGTGAACCTCTGATTACATTCCATAACACTGTAAGTGTGGGAATGGAAGTCAGAGTTTCCGTTCCCACACTTACAGTGTTATGTAATGTAACCAGAGGATCACATGAGCCTGCAATGAGAGATTGAAATACTGTGCAGTCATTATTTGTGATCGATTCTGGTGTGATGCGACATCTGTGTAAAGGCAGAAGCCTGTTTATTGAGCTCCAGAAGCTCAATAAACAGTCTTCTGTCTTTACACAGATATCGCATCGCACCGGAATCAATCACGAACTATGACTGCACACGCTGACTGGAACGTGTGATCAAACATCCTATACCTCCAGGTATTAGGCGATATATAAATTCAATAAATAATAATAATGATCTTGAAGTCCTGTGTTTTATCTGCTTTTCTGACTTTACTTGTGAGAGATATATTGACCTCATTCACTTTCTTGAATGGTGTGTTCTCTAAACTATTAATCCCATTATTCTGGCTGCTGATGTGTCATACATCAATGAGTAAACAAACAAACAAACCCCTGTGTTGCAAAATGAAACAAATAAATAAATACAATATGAAAAACTTTATGGAATGATCCTCAATGCCTTCTTTGCCCCAGTATTCTCCAAAAAAGAAAACAATGCCCAACCTGAAGAATATGGAGCAGATGACTCAGCAGGGAAAAACAGCCCAGAATAAATAAGGAGGTAGTACAAGAATACTTGGCTAGTTTAGATGTATTCAAGTCTCCAGGGCCAGATGAACTATATCCAAGAGTATTAAAAGAACTGGCAGAGGTGATTTCAGAACCACTGGCAGTAATCTTTGAGAATTCCTGGAGAACAGGCGAAGTGCCAGCAGACTGGAGGAGGGCAAATGTTGTCCCTATTTTCAAAAAGGGGAAAAGAGAAGACCCAAACAATTACCGCCCAGTCAGCCTGACATCAATACCAGGAAAGATTCTAGAGCAGATCATTAAGCAAATAGTCTGTGAGCACCTAGAAAGGAACGCTGTGATCACTAAAAGTCAGCATGGGTTTCTGAAAAATAAGTCGTTAGACCACTCTGATCTCATATTTTGACAGAATTACAAGCCTGGTAGATGAAGGAACGCCAAACCCAGACTGCTAGTCCTCTAGGCAAAGGTGACGCAGATGACAAGGAGGATGGCCCTGTCTCAGAGCAGGTGAAGAAGTCAACCCTGAACCCAAATGCGAAGGAGTTCAATCCTTCAAAGACTCTCCTGTCTGTGAACAAGTCAACGAGCACACCCACATCGCCAGGACCACGCACCCACTCTACACCCTCCATCCCAGTGATTACAGGGCAAAGTGGCATGTACAGCCCACAATACATCTCTTACATCCCACAGATCCATATGGGCCCAGCTGTGCAGGCACCCCAGATGTACCCTTACCCTGTTTCTAACTCTGTGCCTGGACAGCAGAGCAAATACAGAGGAGCTAAAGGCTCTCTGCCCCCGCAGCGTTCGGACCAGCATCAGCCCACCTCAGCCCCTCCCATTATGCAGGCAGCGGCAGCTGCAGGGCCCCCTCTGATGGCTGCCACTCCATATTCCTCATATATCTCCTACAACCCCCAACAGTTCACAGGACAGCCAACTATGATGCAGCCCATGGCACACTACCCCTCGCAGCCTGTATTTGCCCCCATGCTGCAGAGCAACCCACGTATGATGACTTCCGGCAGCCATCCCCAGGCCATTGTTTCATCGTCTACTCCCCTATCCCCAGGCAGAGCAACCTACGCCCCAGGCTCTTTATGCCACAGTGCATCAGTCGTATCCCCACCATGCCACACAGCTGCATCCGCATCAGCCTCAACCAGCTACCACACCCACGGGCAACCAACAGCAAGCGCAACATGCCGCCCCCAGCCCTGTGCAGCACCAGGCTGGACAGCCACCTCATTTGGCCAGTGCCCAGCAGCAGCAGAACCTGTACCACACAGCCACACTGACAGCTACGCCACCCTCTATAACGCCAGGGCCCAGTGCTCAGTCTCCACAGAGCAGTTTCCCCCAGCAAGCAGTCTACGCCATCCATGCCCACCAGCAGCTGCAGCACAGCTACGCCAACATGGCCCACGTCACCCAGGCTCATGTCCAGACTGGAATTGCAGCTGCCCCACCACCTCATCCTGGAGCACAGGTCATGCTGCTGCACCCCTTGCAGACCCACGGTGGGCCTCCACAGGGAGGTGTGCCCCAGAGTGGTGTGCCCACCCTCTCAGCATCCACACCCTCCCACTACACTTATTTAGGGCACCACCAAGTTCAAACTCATCCCTCCCAGCAGCTTCCATTCCACCCCCCTGGGAACTGATGTCCACGCTTCTCCCTGTGACCTGAGACCCTAGCCAGCCTTGGCTCTGTTGCTGGCCCCAAGCCTGGGCCAGCCCTCATGCCCATGGCAGAGGCCCCTGGAGGGGCGCAGTCTGGCCCGGTCCAGCCCCCCCCTCGCCAAGCACCTTCCTTTCCGTTGGTTTAGTGAAGCCCACATGGGGCACTGTCAGCCAGCGGGACGGAGAAAGGCCCCTTCCCCTTGCCTGGAGAAGGGCAGGGTTTCTTTTCTGTTATTTATGACTCCATTCGGGCTCTTAGAGCAAATGCCACTTTCCCACATTAACTTGACAAGGACATGACCAGATGGACAAAAGTAAGTAGATGAAGGGAACGCTGTGGATGTAGCCTATCTTGATTTCAGCAAGGCCTTTGACAAGGTGCCCCATGATAGTCTTGTAAAGAAGCTGGTAAAATGTGAGCTAGACAATGCTACCATTCAGTGGATTTGTAACTGGCTGACTGACCAAACCCAAAGGGTAATCATTAACGGCTCCTCTTCATCCTGGAGAGAAGTAACTAGTGGGGTGCCACAGGGTTCTGTCTTGGGCCCAGTCTTATTCAACATCTTCATCAATGACTTGGATGATGGGCTTGAGGGCATCCTGATCAAGTTTGCAGATGACACCAAATTGGGAGGGGTGGCTAATACCCCAGAGGACAGGATCACACTTCAAAATGACCTTAACAGATTAGAGAACTGGGCCAAAGCAAACAAGATGAATTTTAACAGGGATAAATGTAAAGTACTACACTTGGGCAAAAAAATAAATGAAAGGCACAAATACAGGATGGGTGACACCTGGCTTGAGAGCAGTACATGTGAAAAGGATCTAGGAGTCTTGGTAGACCATAAACTTGACATGAAGAAGAAGAGAAAAGTTTGGATTTGATATCCCGCTTTATTACTACCCGAAGGAGTCTCAAAGTGGCTAACATTCTCCTTTCCCTTCCTCCCCCACAACAAACACTCTGTGAGGTGAGTGGGGCTGAGAGACTTGTGTGACTAGCCCAAGGTCACCCAGCAGCTGCATGTGGAGGAGCGGAGACACGAACCCGGTTCCCCAGATTACGAGTCTACCACTCTTAACCACTACACCACACTGGCTCTCATGAGTCAACGGTGTGATGCAGCAGCTAAAAAGCCAATGCAATTCTGGGCTGCATCAATAGGAGTATAGCATCTAGATCAAGGGAAGTAATAGTACCACTGTATTCCGCTCTGGTCAGACCTCACTTGGAATACTGTGTCCAGTTCTGGGCACCACAGTTCAAGGAGGATACTGACAAGCTGGAACGTGTCCAGAGGAGGGCAACCAAAATGGTCAAAAGCCTGGAAACGATGCCTTATGAGGAACGGCTTAGGGAGCTGGGTATGTTTAGCCTGGAGAAGAGAAGGTTAAGGGGTGATATGATAGCCATGTTCAATATATAAAAGGATGTCATATGAGAAGGAAGAAAGGTTGTTTTCTGTTGCTCCAGAGAAGCGGACATGGGGCAATGGATTCAAACTACAAGAAAGAAGATTCCACCTAAACATTAGGAAGAACTTCCTGACAGTAAGAGCTGTTCGACAGTGGAATTTGCTGCCAAGGAGTGTGGCGGAGTCTCCTCCTTTGGAGGTCTTTAAGCCATCTGTCAGGAATGCTTTGATGGTGTTTCCTGCTTGGCAGGGGGTTGGACTGGATGGCCCTTGTGGTCTCTTCCAATTTTATGATTCTATGATTCAAAACATCAAAACTAACAAACTGAAGTCTCTGAAAGTCCTTAAAGTCCTACATAATTGCATGAGCACTGTTCCAGAGTATTTTTCATTTTCATGTATATTATATCTATTTGAAAAAATTGATTAATGAAGAAATTACATATCTTTCTACTAACGAGTGTTGAACCAATTCACTGATGAAGAATTGAACAAAACAGTAGTTGTTATCCGGAAACACTGTTCAGAGTTGGACATCAAAATTCGACATTTGCTGATTATACAAAGCTTCACAGCTTGTTCTCCGCCAGGTAAAGTCTGGCATCGTATCCATTTAAGGACTTTCAGAGACGTTCAGAGACTTCAGTTTGTTAGTTGTGATGTTCTGAATCATTCCATAAAGTTTTTCATATTGTCTTTGTTTCTGGTCATCATGCTGCTTTTGATATTGCTGATGTGGGATACATGCCATGAGATTAAAAATCCTTGTTAATATCCAGAACTGTGCGTGCATGTGCATGCACACATACACCACAGCTCCAATATAACACACAGCAAAACTACTTTTTATACAATTGTAAATATTACTTTCCTATTATTCCAATTTATCTTTTACTAATAAAATTGTGTACATTTATTCAAATCCTGCCAATGATTCCAAGTCTCTTTGTTGTTTTTTCCAATAGTTTGCAAAAAGTTCCCATTCTTCCTTAAGGTCCCGATTGTCATTTTCACGCAGTTTATTTGTTAATTTTGCCAATTCTGCATAGTTCATCAATTTTTCTTGCCATTGTTCCTTCGTTGGTATTTCCTCCTTCTTCCATCCTTGAGCTAGCAAAACTCTTGCCGCAGTTGTAGCATACATGAATAAATTCTTTATTTTTCTTCGGTATGTCTTGTCCTAAAATTCCTAATAAAAAGCTTCCAGCTTTTTAACAAAAGTCTTTTTAAACATTTTTTTTCAATTCATTATAAATCATTTTCCAATATTTTTTAACTTCTCTACATTCCCACCACATATGTTAGAAAGTCTCTTCTTTTCCCTTACATTTTCAACATATACCGTATTTTTCGCTCCATAGGACGCACCGGACCATAGGGCGCACCTCATTTTTAGAGGCGGAAACAAGAAAAAAAAATATTTTTCTGGTTTTCTTCCTCTAAAAGCCCTGGTTTTGTTGTTGTTGTTTTTTTGAGGATCAGCTAAAAGTTTTGCAGCTGTTTTTGCAAAGGCAAAAGGCCTTTTTAAAGGATCAGCTAAAGGTTTTGCAGCTTTTTTGCAAAAGGGAAAGCCCTGTTTTGTTTTGTTTTTGGTTTTTTTTTTTTGAGGATCAGCTAAAGGTTTTGCAGCTTTTTTTGCAAAGGGAAAAGCCCTGGGGTTTTTTTAGGATCAGATAAAGGTTTTGCAGCTTTTTTGCAAAAGGGAAAGCCCTGTTTTGTTTTGTTTTTGGGTTTTTTTTGAGGATCAGCTAAAGGTTTTGCAGCTCTTTTTGCAAAGGGAAAAGCCCTGGGGTTTTGTTTTTTTTAGGATCAGCTAAAGGTTTTGCAGATTTTTTTGCAAAGGGGGGAAAGCAAAGCTCCTTTTGCAAAGGGGGAAAAGCAAAGGGGAAAAGCCCCATTTTTATGGGGTTTAACTCACATTTCTGAAAAAATCTTAAGGAAAGGGAGCCTTTTCTACAGTTTCCAGGCAGATAATCTAATCAGCCAGTCACATGTAGCTGGGGAAACAAACAACCTCCCTCTGCAGCTCATTCAACAAAGGAGGGCGGAGCTGAAAGGGAGCCGGGACTCTTATCTCTCTCCCGATCTCTTGCTGATCAGCTGCTGAGCGGGGTCCTTTCAACACTCCCTTTTCTCTTTGTAAAATAAAAAGCACAATCTGCTTTTGGCCCCTGGGCAATTCAGCTCCAGGGACCACCATTCGCTCCATAAGACGCACAGGTATGTCCCCTTACTTTTTAGGAGGAAAAAAGTACGTCTTATGGAGCGAAAAATACGGTACTATCCCCAGTTTTATACATTTTTTGCCATTTTGACTGGTGTAATATACCATCTGTACATCATTTTCATATAATTTTCCTTTAACAAAGAACAATCTGTAAATTTCAAGTTTATTTCCACAACTTTTCCCAGTCTTCAAATTGTATGTTATGCCCAAAGTCTTGTGCCCATTTAATCATTACTGATTTAACCTCCTTGTACAATATGCAGAAATAATATGAATTAACAAAACAGTTAAGGGAGCTGGGGGAAGTCATTTTTTGAAGCACCACCACACACACATTGTCAAAGCAAACAACCAATACCTCACCTACACTATCCTCCTCTCCTTCCTGCTTTTCTTCCTTTCTGCACTGCTCTTCAGAATCAGAAGCCAATCAGAAGGCTGGCAGTTCGAATCCCTGCGATGGGGTGAGCTCCAGTTGCTCAGTCCCAGCTCCTGCCAACCTAGCAGTTTGAAAGCACGTCAAAGTGCAAGTAGATAAATAGGTACCGCTCCGGCAGGAAGGTAAATGACGTTTCCATGAGCTGTTCTAGTCTCAGTGTTCCGTTGCCCCAGAAGTGGCTTAGTCATGCTGGCTACATGTACACCAGCTCCCTTGGCCAGTAAAGCGAGATGAGCACTGCAACCCCAGAGTTGTCCGCAACTGGACCTAATGGTCAAAGGGTCCCTTTACCTTTACCTTTAAAGCCTGAAAAGTTTGTGTGTAGCTTCAAATCTAGGCAGCAGAATACTGAGCCATTTCCCTCTCAGCAGCTATCCTGCATAAATATTTGCACAGGTCTCCTGATTCTTCCAATTTGAAAAAAAATAATCTTGGAAAACCAAACTAAGATGTACCGGGTATCTAAAATTAAAAACATTGTGCATGTATTCATCCTTTGAATTTCACAATATCTTTCTTCAGCCCCTTATTGTGGATTTTTGAGAGGATATTTACACAGAAATATTACTGCTATTGTGGGAGTTAGAGGTGGCCACACTCACATCCACAAGTGCCATGTTGGTGACCCCTGTCATAAAGTATTGAATACAATGTCCCTAACTTTCTGTTGGTGACTCCAAGTTCTGCCATCCCTTCTTAGCTTGCTAAAAAAGAATATTTCAGTTCAAAAAGTGTGACAAACAACCTGTCCTAGTTCTACAGGGACTTCCCACGTTATACTTAGCAATTAACTTCAGAATTATCTTTTCAGAAGAACAGAAATTAATTATGTTGTTCATTCAAACCCCTGTGGATTTTCAGTAGCCACAAGCAAAACAAAGAACAAAGACCATGAAGGATGTCATAAATATACCCAGTACAATTCAGAGGTAGGGCAAGAGACAGGGAACAAGCTTCAGGGCTCTGGGAAACATAAAATGTTCAGATCGGGCAGTTTTAGTTGCTAGTGCTGTAATGATTGTTCTGTTGAAGAATATAGGAGATTTTGGATGTAGATGGAATATTTTTCCTTGTACTTAGAATGGCAGTTTTAGTCATCTTGCTATTGGTCCTGTTTCCTCAAACAGGATGTGCAGATCCCATTGTTCAATGCAGTGTCCATTATCCACAGCATCCAGTTCACATGTATCATCAGAAAGGAGATCTCATCATTGGTGGCATCGCTTATCATGCCAGCATTGTCACCAGTGAAAGCGACTTCACAGAAGAACCCCTACCAACATTGTCAGAATCGTTTGTGTAAGACCTTAATGGTTGTTTATGTGCCAGATGAGTTCTGTTTTAGTAAAGTGGACGGTGTGAGCAGCTTATGCAGAATGAAAGTTTTTGCTAGTATGAATGTGTATGAGTGTGTTAAATAACACCTTCAAAAAAAATGGAAGGGTTATTGGTGCTCATATACTTCAACCTTGTTCAGTGGAGGAAATCTTGAAACTACGGCATCCATAATAGAAGCTGCCCGGCCTCAGATTAAATACCTCCAGTCAAGAGCAGCTCACCACTTCCCAGTCTGTTCCTCTCCCAAACAGTTTTTACTGCTTGGTTTCCCCCCTACGATTAGCCAATATCTACTCCTTTGCAGTTTCTACCTGCTACCTCTCATCTTTCCCGCTGGAGCAAGAACAAAATGACTGTTCCACCTTGCAGTTTTTCAGATATTTAAAGATGGCTATCATGTCTTCCATCAAACTTTTTTACCGGCTGCGAATACCCAGCTCATTTAAGTTTTCAGTGTAGTTCATTTTAGCAAATGATATTGAAAAAGATACCATAGTCTGAAAAGTATTGTTATGTGGTAGTGCTTCTCTATTACTGAAATGGTGCTTCAAGAAATAACATGTAGCTCATGTAATCATTAATTGATAGACTGATTGAGTAATTAATTAATGAGATACTGAGCACATGTGGAATATCTTTCTGATACAGAATCTCAAATTAATTGTAGTGTAATACCTAAGCATTACCAGCACATTGTGGCCTTGGACTTCGCAGTAAAGGAAATCAATGAAAATCCTAAACTGTTACCCAATATCACTTTGGGCTTCCACATTTATGACAGCTATAACAATGCCAGGAGGACCTATCAGGCCACAATGCTGCTTCTATCAACACTGGAGAGATTTATCCCTAACTACATTTGCGACAAACTGAAAAATCTGATAGCAGTTATTGGGGACTGGATTCTGAAATTTCCATGAATATGGCAACTCTCCTGAATATCTATAAGGTTCCACAGGTAGGACAGTCTCTCTCTCTCTCTCTCTCTCTCTCTCTCCTCTCTCTCTCTGTGTGTGTAGTATGTGGAGTTTACTTCACACTTTCTTGAATCCTCCATATTTTCTACAGTGTAATTCAAAGACATCAATGTGTCCCTTTCAAATAATGAGACAGTCTTCACTTTTTATATTTTTGAAGAATATTCCTAGTTGGCTGTTACTTATATTCTTTTCTGATACTCTTGTTACTGATGTTTGTTTTGATTTATTTAAATGGTTGTTATTTTATTTTTTTATTTATTTTCATTTTATTTAAATGGAGAGAGATGAAACTGCTGCTTATTGTTCACTTATAGAGAAGAAAATTTTTAAGTTAGATTGAAGGGAATATTCACATTATGTACTTGATTCTCCATTTACAGAGCTGGACACAGATAGCATAAGCACTCAGATATTGTTCTTTTTTATTTTATTAAGAATTTATTGACATTTTTTCTTATAACAACATATACCCACACCCACACCTACATTTATACAAATACAAAACAAATACACTCATAAAACAAATACAAACATTGCCAAGTTCCTTCTTCTTATTTAAATCTCTCATAAAAAAAAATTCTATTTCTGAATCTTGACCATTGACTTCCCCTGCCTTTTCACCTTCGGTTTCATATCCTTGATCTATTTTTTAACCATTTCTTCTAAAAGTTAAACACAGTTATATATATAAAACACAACAATCATCTTGCTCAACTTAGTCTATATTTCATCTTATACTAGTTTTACTAATAATACATCATCATAATAATACATCATAAATCTTCATGAATTATCCTTATCAAATTCTATACTTACTCCTCTGTCCTTTAACCTGCTGCTAATAACATAAAACTTCAAATATCTCCTTTCTTATTTAAAACAAAAAAGCTAAATAAAACTAACGATCTTCGCCCTCCGATTTCAGAATACCATAGCAGACCATTTTAACTTTTACTTAATACTTCACCCCACTCCCCCTCTGTCCATTGTCTTCTCCTAGTGACACCAGAGCCAAATTCCCAATTGCCTTCTTTTCCCAAATGACCACAGATCCAGGCACAGTTCAAAACACTCCTTGCAGCGAGCTTCAGGGTATCCAACTCATCTTCTTTCGGCTGCTCCGTTTCTTTAAACCTTTCTTCTTCTTCTTCTTGTAAATATCTTAATTCTTTGTCCCTTGCCCCCGAGCTCACACCTCGGGGTCTGGATATAACAAATCTTATCATCGTCTTGGGGCTGCCACCCCCAAAAAACGAATCTTTTTCCCGGAGTAGCCCTGTCATTTCTCTCCATCCTTCAAGCAACCCTCTCAGCTCCTTGCCAAGGTTTCCTTCCAAAGTGTCAAAACTTTTAAAAGCCTCCTCTGTGGGTAGTAAATTTCTTTTCAAATCCCCACACAAGACTTTCACTTTCCAATAAAGGAGTTCCAATCTCAGCTCAGTGAGCCTTTGTTCATCCGTTAATCCAGAGTTCAAGATAAGTTCGAAAACAAAGTTCAACATGATAGAAGGGGGAGGGAGGGAGTGTCAAATTACAGTTCCTGTCTCTATGTTCTTCCTTTTCTTCCTTTTCACCTCCGTTTAAACTTTTCGTCGCCATTTTTCTTAAAGCCAGAGTGCAAAGACCGACACTTCAAACGGAGATATTTTCCACAGATTTGCTCCCCAAAGGGAAATTGTAACAGTCTCACTCCTCAAAATTCAATACTTTGTAACCAGTTCTGTAGCAGCAGTCACTCAGACTGGTTAACTTCTTTCATCCGAAGGGAGGGAGGCAGGCTGCCTTTCTCCTTCCCCCGGATCATCCAAAAAACATAGTAACTAGTCCAATCGAGTACTCACAACCACCGGGTTCTTCAAATCCATGCATCACAGGTAGAACTTCAACGCTCATCTCGGGATTTGTCGCCGCATTTACATCCCGGTTGGGGCATGTCCCCTATAGCCCGGCTCCGTGGTCCCTTCACCCCCACTCCCCCTTTACAGGGGGAGCGAGGGAAGGGTTCGGAGCCACAACGGGCACAGGGGAGCCCAGGGTGCGGGACACTCTTCCCGCACCCCATCGGAGCCCCGCTTTGCGGTAGCGGGGCTCCAACCCCCGGGATGGACTGGGTGCCTCGCAACTGAAGCAACCCACGACCACCCGGAATGGTGTCGCCGCCGGAAGTCCCAGATATTGTTCTTACTTTATTTTGAAAATATGTTGGTGTAGTTTAATTACAAAATAAAAATCTTGAGCTAAGAATTTCTCAGTGCTTTCTGCCCTTAGTCATTGACCTGTTGGTCAGTCAAGGATCAGCCTATAATCTTTCAGCTCCAACTCCTTATCAAGAGAATAGGAATAAGAAAGTTCAGTTCCCTTATAGTGTTATTGTAAATGTTGCCGATATAATGTATGTTGGGTATCAATGAGTGGAAAATGGAATATGACAATCATTCATAATTCTTTCTGCTCTGTTAGTCCCCTCAATCCACAAGCATGCTTCTGAGGGGAGGGAGAAATCCACAACATTGGCTCACTTCCTATGTTGCTGAGAGGTACATCCATCAGTAGGAGTGGACAGCCCTGGATTCCATACTATATCACTATTTTGTATCCTTCAAGTTGCAATATAAATTACATTATTGTCATTTCCCCCGTTGTCCATTCTCTCACCAGCTCATCTATGGCTCCATTCCACTGATGAATGATACAACTCTAGGCCTTTCCTCTACCAAATGGTCCCTAAGGAAACCCTTCAATATGCAGGGATTCTCTCTTTGCTGCTACATTTCAGGTGGACATGGATTGGGGTCTTTATAATGAATGATGAAAGTGGTGAAAGATTTTTACAAACTGTATCACCAATGTTTTCCCATAGTGGAGTTTGCTTTGCCTTCATACAAAGGGTCCCCATGTTGACTTCTATTGATGAAATTAATGAAATACTTGAAGAAGGTGCAAAAATGCACAATGAAGTCAGGAATAGTACAGCCAATGTGGTTGTTTTTAATGGAGAATCTGTTTCCATGTATTTTTTGAGATGGCTTCCATATTTTGCACAACATCCACCAAGTCTACCAAAAGGAATAGTGGTGGATAACAACAGCTGAAATGGAGCTCACTTCACAGGTCTATCAAAAGGATTGGGATACCCAATATTCCATGGTGTCCTGTCCTTCACAATCCACTCCAATGATTTGCCAAAATTCAACCATTTGCCCGAGAGCCAAAATCCTTCCAGTGCAAAAGCAAATGGTTTTATCAGGGACTTCTGGCAAGAGGCCTTGGCTGTGTATTCCCAAATCCAGATGTGGGAGATGTGGGAGGGCGATATTTGCACTGCGGAGGAGAACCTGGACAGCCTTCCGGCAACATTTTTTGAAACGAGCATGTCTGGCCACAGCTACAGCATATATAATGCAGTTTATGCTGCTGCTCATGCTTTACATAACACACTGTCGTCTAGACTCAAACACAGAGCGATGGAAAGTGGAGAGGGACTGAAATGGCAAAATCAACAGTTGTGGCAGGTAACGGACTCAACATATTCAAGTGGCAGAGAAGCACAACCGTGGTACAGTATGCCACAATCTGTATGATAAAACTGACTCCTCAACTCTTCCAGTGCTCATCTTTCAATCTTTCTTCATATTCTATCAACTAGAATTGAAATAATAGTCTACTCTGATTCACTCCTTTTTGTCACTGTACTTAAGTGTATAAACAATGCACACTATTACACTTTTACTGATCAGTGTAGAGTATTCTTCTGTGATCACTGGGTATATTAATGTGAGGTATGTAGCTTTCATCTTCCTGGGTTGTTTGTATAATACTTTTTGGGCTTCGTAATGAGCTATAGTCTTCCTTATGGGTAGTAAACATGATGCCCTTCACACATTGTTGGATTACAACTCCCATCATCCATGACTATTGACTATTCTATCTGGCATGATGAGAGTTGTAGTGCAACTGTATCTGGAAGTGAATATGCCTTTGGCTAGTGTTGGTCTAGCTTGTGCTTTCTTCATGTTAAAGTTCTGCATAAAATTAATCCAGTTTTTTTTAATTCACCCTGGCATCAGGAAGGACTATTTATAATCCTGCTGATCCGGCTGATATTTTCCTCTTTGTGTACAGGATAATATCAAGTGTTTTTTTAATGAAACACTCTGTTTCATAAAGGTATTCTAATACATAAAAGGTAATGTGTCTGCAACTGCGGAAATGTAAGCTAATTTATATTTTAAATGTCTGTAGTAAACATGATTTTGGTTTTGACATCTTAAAATCATCAAATCTTGACTGAGAGGCACAGATTAATTCAGTACATAGCTAAAAGGTTATACTTTTCTTTTGTGAAAAGAAAAATAATAATGAATAGTGTATTCCATTGGTCTTCTACTTTCATAGAAGCAAGTGGATTAACATTACAATCAGACCCACATTTACCTAGGAAATAAACCCCTTGAATTAAATGGGTTTTACTTCTGGGTAGGATTAGGATTATACCCTCTAGTAACAATTTACACATACACAGAGTCAACAAACACACTTCAGGAAAAGGAAGAAAAGCAATGAAACCACCATTGGGACAGCAATTATACATTGATGAATATGTAGATTATGTAAATTGCAACACAATATTTACACATTACATGCAACCCTTTTTAAAAAATGCAGCAGAGAATTAAGGACAAAAGCTTTCACAGAATAACTATGACAGGCGTTGAATAGGTGGACAGGAGGAAATTTGCTTGCTGTTAAAGGATTTCTCTTCTATCCCTAGTTTTGTTATCAGTAAGATAAAGGTGACCATACTATTAAGACTTTGGTGCATTGATTTAATTCTTGTCTTTCTGTAGTCTTTTCTCACTAGAAAACCAAAGACATTAGACCTTAATATGCAGGACCTAACTTTAGCCTTTTCTAAACTATTGCCTTTTGCTATTCAACCTAGCTACATCACTTTCTCAGAAATGTCACTTTTAACAACAGCGGTGGGGACAAGATTTTCTTTGATGAGTATGGGGAGTTAGTGGCTGGATTTGATGTAATCAACTGGATTGTTTCTTCAAACCAATCATTTCATAGAGTGAAAGTTGGAAGGTTGGACCCCAACCAAGTATTCACCATCAATGCAGATGAGATAACATGGTATAGCACGTTTAACCAGGTAAGATCCAACTGTCAGCAATTTGAAAAGACATCCAGTTTTGAATGAATACCAATGTTCTGTCCTGATGTGTAAAATAATTTTCATCAGACAGTGATGAAACACTATAAAATCTGGAGGCAGGGGATTTCACTGAAAAAGCACAATGGATGAATGTTGGAAAAATAGGATTCCACAAGTGGCTATGATTCCACAAGTAGCCATCTTGAATTCCAACCTGGGAGAAAGGTGGGATATAAGTAGATCAAACAAACAAACAAACAAACAAATAAACAAACAAATCTTGCTATATTCTTGCCTATATTCATGGAGAAATGGTTCAGAGAAAAATTTATATAGAATTTAATCATATCTCTATTTGTTTAAATATACGTAAGATTCTAATCTAAGTCATTTTACATTCAGTCATGCTCTACTGGCAATGTTCTGTTCAAGCAGAAGTGTTACTTTAGCGCATATAAAATATCTAAATAAAATGTGTGTGTGAACACAAGGTTTATAAATTTTGAATTATCTATTGTATAAAAGCACATACATGTAATGTAGGGAATCAATATGCAGCTGATGCCATTCTCATACACACACACACACAAACACACACACACACACACAATGTGGCACCATAATAATTATGTTAATAAAGAAAATTTGTCCTTTCTTGTAGCATAGACCATGCATTATTAAAAGGAGATCCAGTTAAACCTCAGTTTTCCAAAGTCTTAGCTGCTGAATGTTTCGAAAGCCGAATGCTGAAATTCCTGAATTGAATGCTTCTTTTTTTTAAAGCACCATGGAAGTCAAACGGCTTCTGAGCAGCGTTTTCCATTTTCTTTTCTATTGAACTTGCTGGCAGCCCTTTGATCCTCAGTTTTCAAATGTTTCGGAAGTCGAACGGACTTCCAGAATGGATTAAATTCGAAAACCGAGGTTCTACTGTATAATTTAGGGAAATCAGAAATTTTGGGGATCCTTTTCTTAACTCACTATTCTCAGCATTATTATTGTGCTCTCTCACTTGTGCCTTAGTTTCAGCCTCTTTCTTTATGTAATGAGAGGTGCCACCCCGGCTTTAGGAAGAAATTGAAAGAAGGTGAGCCATTTTGCTGTTATGATTGCATCCCATGTCCAGAAGGGAAGATTTCAGATCAGGAGGGTAAGTATTATGTGTATATTGTACAGCGTTGTGAAATAGAAGGGGTAGGCCTCAAAGACACAGGAATGTGCCTGTAAATTTAGGACTCTATCAGGATTAATTTTCCTTAAATTTTCAAAGGTGAAAAATTGAAATTTTGTTTAGGTGTTGCCTGGAGCGAGCTGCTGAAGAAGAATCAGGTGTATGCGATCATTTGCCTCAAATTATTCAAGGCAGATTTTACTAATAAACTACAATGGCTTCTGAGTAGTGATGGCGGTTCTTGTAATAACATAGCAGAAAAGATAACTTTCAGGGGTAAGATTGAGCTTTACCACACATTGATGTCTCAAACATAGTTTTCTTCATTTTCATCTGTGGTTACTGCCAGACTAAAAAACGAGTAGGAAAGTTGTGTGCTTTTCTTCCAGACTTACGCTTTTATTAAGCTGATCCTAATTACTATGGCTGTGAACCCCATCACCCCTAATCTGCCCTATGGGTTCAATCAGGGATCCCAATCAGGATGGTCTACTCAGTGGCAGATCAAGTATCACTGGATCCATCCCAAATTAGTTTGGTGAGGGACTAATGTTTAATTAAAACTACAGCGGATGGAGAGGAGAAGAGGGCCGTCTTCTGCCCTCCCAAACAAGAGCAGAGGCAGTCAATTTTGCAGTGTATTCCTTTTCAAGGGACTCATCTGCAGGGAAGCTTCTTGAAAGCAGAACCATGCACCATGCAAGATTGATAACTGTGCAACAGCTTCTCTGGGGTGGCATCAATCACACAAGTATTGCTTCACAAGCAACCTCTCTCCAAGAAACCTCTCAATACCTCTGCTAAACAGTTCTTGCACAGAGTCATCTATTCATTTACACACGGGCTGAACGTGCTGGGTCTCACTTTCTGAATTCATTGTCATGCTTCACCTTTGGATACATTTGCTAGTCCAATTTCATAAAGTTAGCAAATTCCATTCAGCACGTGTGCAAAAATTTACAGCTCACCATTGCAGGCTAATTTTCACTCAGGCTAACCTTGATGTAATTGAACAGCAAGAAAAATTTACTCTACTGAATGTTGAGCACAAAACTGTCAAAAGAAGGCAGAGAGTACGGAGGGAAGCGCAACAATGATGGGACAGCATTCACAACCTTAGACAACTTTCTCCAAGAGACAAGTTTAGGGTAAATTCATCTATCCCTATAATGGATGCTCTTGAGACCTAGACATTTTTGGGTGAATCTACTAGCAACCAAGGAACAGATGCACAATGGAGTAGAGATGTTGATTCAAGGGTATCCAAAGGATGTTGGCCTTAATCTAGACAGTGAACTATTGCACCTCCACCTGTATGTCAACAAACTCACCTTGAAAAAGAAAATTTCAGCCACCAATATATGCATCAAACAATATTAATTGAGAAAATTCAGACAGCTTTTCCAAATGTGGAAACAATTTTCAGATTGTTCCTGTGTTTAATGGCTACAAGCTCTACTTGCAAAATATAATTTTTCGACTAAAAGGGATAAAGAATTATTTACGGTCAACAATGTCCCAAGATTGGTTGTCTGATCTAAGTATCCTTAAATTGTGACTTTCTGATCTTTAATGATATAATAGGTAAATTTGCATCTAAAAGAGCTTTAAAGAAATTGTTCTGACTTTGTAGATATTGTAAGGGACATGGGTAGCAGAACTATCACTTCTGCAGGGCACCAGGCAGGCAGGAGTGTCAGGCAACATCAGACTCCTACATTCTCCTGGAAAAATGCACCTGGTGATCACATAAACCTGGCCTTTTTACAGGAAACAATAATGCTTATTCTCATTCCTCCCTGATTTACTGCCCACTTGTAGTCCCAGATCCCCCTGAGTCATCCATCTTGACCTTCAGCTCTTCAGTTTCAACCTAACTTGTCCAAGGCCCAAGTTTGAAAATGCCCAGTTTGGCTCAGTACTTGAATCTCAGCCAAATCCAGAACGCAATCATATTAATGACAAGAAGTTTTTGAAGACAGCTTAGATCCTACAATGGTTGTGGAAGACAGAGTTCAGTCCTATAATACCACAGGGCTTTATTTCATTATCTATCTATCTATTTTACTGATTAAAAAATATATAGAAATGTTCATAAATTTAACAAGGATTGAAGGCAGAAGAAGAAACAGGAGCAGAACAGCCCACAAGAAAATATGAGGATAATTAGAAAAGAAATTTACAAGACCTCAACAAGTTCCATTTTAGTCTTCTAAATTTAGGTTGAAATCGCTAAACAAACCAATAAATTCTTTAAAAAAGAAAAAGAAATCGCTAAACAAAAAACAAAAAAAGCAGAGGATCTTGCTGCTTCTAGTTCCAGCAACTGAAGAAAGTCAATACCCCACTAGAGGTGGATGTCCAAAAATGGTACTCTATCAATTTAGGTACATGTGAAAACTTCAGCATTTTCATAAGATGGAAATCAGAGCTATCTTAGTGTAGTGGTTACAATGTCAGTTTGGGACCTGGAAGACACAATGTTTAAATCCTTATTAAGCAGAAGTTGAATTAGGCATACCTTCTATCCATCGTTTTCATTAAGAGAATTCTAAGACAAACCATTCCTTAGAGATAACATTTATGGTCCCAATCTTTAAATAAATTTTTATCAGACCAGACATAAAACTTCCCCCCAAAAAAGCATTACTATGAATATTCCAAACAAATATCACAACACATATTTCATTTTTTTTCCAGATATGAATGACTGCAATCAATGTTCAGAAGAAGAATATCCAAACAGTAATCGGGATGTGTGTATTCTCAAGGATATAAGCTTTTTGACTTATGGAGAACCTTTGGGGATCATTTAGCCTGTTTTGCCTTTTCTTTTTCTTTCATCACAGCTCTGGTCCTGGGAACATTTTTGAAGCATCACAACACACCCATTGTCAAAGCCAACAACCGGGACCTCACCTACACTCTTCTCATCTCCCTCCTGCTCTGCTTCCTTTCTGCACTGCTGTTCATTGGCCGACCTGAAAGGGTATTCTGTCTCCTTCAGCAGACTGCTTTTGGCATCATCTTCTCAGTGGCTATTTCTTGTATACTGGCAAAAACATTCACAGTAGTTCTGGCTTTCATGGCCACCAAACCAGGATCCAGGATGAGGAAGTGGGTGGGGAAGAGAATGACCAATTCCATTGTGGTTTCCTGTTCCCTTATTCAAATAGGGATCTGTACTGCTTGGCTGGGATCCTCACCTCCATTCCCTGATGCTGACATGCAATCAGTGGCTAAGGAAGTTGTTCTAGAATGTAATGCGGGATCTGTGACTATGTTTTACTGTGTCCTGGGCTACATGGGCTTCCTGGCTCTTGTCAGCTTCACTGTGGCTTTCCTTGCCAGGAAGTTACCTGACAGTTTCAATGAAGCCAAGTTCATCACTTTCAGTATGCTGGTCTTCTGTAGTGTTTGGTTATCTTTCTTTCCAAGCTACCTCAGTACCAAGGGAAAATATATGGTAGCTGTGGAGATCTTCTCTATCTTAGCCTCTAGTGCTGGTCTTCTGACTTGCATTTTGCCCCGAAATGCTACATTATTGTATTGCGGGCCTGAGCTGAACAACAGGGAACATTTAATAAGAAATAAAGGCTGAAGAATTTATATGTCTGCATTATTCACCATGATTTCAAAGTTTAGTGCAGCAATCCCCAAACTTTGGCCCTCCAGATGTTTTGGACTACAATTCCCATCATCCCAGACCACTGGTCCTGTTAGCTAGGGATCGTGGGAGTTGTAGGCTAAAACACCTGGAGGGCCAAAGTTTGGGGATGCCTGGTTTAGTGGTTTATTATATAGAATCTTTATATAATATCCTTTCATGCTATGATATCCAGAAGCTGTTTAATCAGGAAGCCTGCCAGAATAAGGAATTTATTTATCTGACCAATGTTTGTGCCAGTCTAATGTATGGAAGAATAGTGGTCCACAGCTGGAATGCTATGTCTGACAAGGCACTGTTTGCAACCAATTGTAAATCACAGAGTAATCTGGTTTATCTCTGTTTAGTCTGCAAAGAGCGACCCACAAGACTGTGATGGATAATATGTTAAGCTCAGTTATGCTTAGCTAAGTGCTGTGCAGCAGCTGAGTGACCAGAAAGGAGCAAAGTCCCTGTGTCTCCAGGACACCACATCTTCATGCTATGGATACAAGTTCATATACCTTTATACATGCTTGTTTGGTATGCACTAATTGGCTTGCTTTGATGGTGCCCTTATCTGTGGGCCTGGGATGTTGGGCTCAGAGCCCAGAAGAGGAACTATCTGTAATGTTTGAGTATTTGCCACTTACACCCTATTTGTCAGGTAGCTGCCTCGCTATACAAAAATGTATGCACTTTCACTTGGGTGTGGACAAGCCATCTCCTTGCTGTGAAGGCTGTCCCCCATGTGCTTTGAGCTGGGGCAAGGGGAACTGGTAGGCTGCTTCGCTGTTAGCTGACAATGAGGGTCGTTTTACCGGCTCAAGAGTCACCCCCAAACCGAGCCGCCCACTTGGCGAGTCCCCGCGTGCTGTGCTAAACTGGTGCATTGCAGTGCAGGGACTCGCTTCCGCAGTGCCGGAAATTTCGTCTGCACAAACGGAGGTGCCGGAAATAGCGTTTGTGCAGATGCAGACACTGGAAATCGCGGGTGTGTGCACTCACATGTGCCCACTATCCAGCCCACAGAGGGGGCTCTGTGGAAGTGTACCAGCCCTGGCAAGGTAAGCCTTGCTGACCCCTGTCCTACACCATACAAACTCCCATGAACGCTGCTCTGGCTCTGGGGCTGTATTGTGCAACAGCACACTGTCACACACAAGTGCCATGTTGGTGACGCTTATCATAAGCATTGAATATAATGTCCTTATCTTGCTGTCAGTGACTCCAAGTCATGCCATCCCTTCTTGTCTAGCTGAGAGCGAATTTTTCAGTTCAGAATATCTGACAAACAAATATTCTCTATTCCCCAGGGGCTCCCCAACATTAACTCAACAATTACTTCACAATTACCTTGTCAGAAGAACAGCAATTTCTTTCGATATTCAGGGAAATCCCAATGGAATACCGGTGTCCACTAGCAAAACAAAGAGCAAAGTCTGTGAAGGATGTAATAAATATACCCAGTAAAATTCAGGGGCAGGGAGAAGAACTGGGAACAGGGCAAGATCCACAGTTCTGCTCTTGGATATTGCAGGTTTGGGGCTATCAGGGAAATGTACAACGTTCAGCTCAAGCAGTTTTTAATCATAGAGGCTGTAATGATTATGCTGTAGAACAAAATAGGGGCTTTTGTATGTAGAGTTAAAATCTGGGCTTGTACTGAGAATGGTTTTAGTCATTGTGCTACTGTCCCTGTTACCTCATATGGCATGCATGGCTCACAGGGTTCAGTGCAGAGTCCATTATCCACAGCCTCCAGTTCACACATATCATCAGCCAGGAAACTTCATCATTGGTTCTGTAGCTTATCACGGCTGCGTAGTCACCAGTGAAATACTTTTCTCAGAAGAACCCCTGCCAACATTGACAGATACATTTATGTAAGGCCTTAATGGTTGTTTGCTTTTCTTTCCATGCATTTTTGACCCTGGGATAATGAGCATAGAGCTGCACCCTCAGAACACTGAGTTCTTGTCTTAGCGATAGTGAAGAGTGAATGCAGGGGTGACCAAGGTGGTGTCCTGTGAGTGCCGTTAGATTGCAACTCCCATGAGCCCTAGGAAAAATGGCCAATGGCCAGAGTTATGGGAGTTCTACAATGACTAACCATAAATGCTTGCTTTGATATGCACTAATTGGCTTGCTTTGATGGTGCCCTTATCTGTGGGACTGGGATGTTGGGCTCAGAGCCCAGAAGAGGAAGTATCTGTAATGTTGAGTAAAAGGTAAATGTTAGGTCCAGTCGCAAACGACTCTGGGGTTGAAGCACTCATTTCACTTTACTGGCCAAGGGAGCCAGTGTACATGTAGCCAGAATGACTAAGCCACTTCTGGCAAACCAGAGCAGTGCACGGAAATGCCATTTACCTTCCCACTGGAGTGGTACCTATTATCTACTTGCACTTTGACGTGCTTTCGAACTGCTAGGTTGGCAGGAGCAGGGACTGAGGAATGGGAGCTCACCCCATCGTGGATATTTAAACAACCGACCTTCCGATAGGCAAGCCCTAGGCTCTGTGATTTATACCCTCTTTGTCAGGTAGCTGCCTCGCTATATAAAAATGTATGCACTTTCACTTGGGTTTTTTTGTCAAGTGTCAAAAAATGTACCATGGATGGATGGAGGAAGTTTGTGTATAGTTTTAGTTTGACCATCTGAGAAGATCTGCCTCTTTATTCACTTTAATTAAAATCAATTCAATTAGTATTGATCTTTGATATATGATTTGTATTTCCCTCCAAATAGTGCACAAGCTTATGTTTGTTGTTTAGCATTTCTTCTTTGGTAATACAGTGGTACCTCAGGTTAAGAACATAATTCGTTCTGGAGTTCCGTTCTTAACCTGAAACTGTTCTTAACCTGAAGCACCATTTTAGCTAATGGGGCCTCCCGCTGCCGCTGCGCCCCCAGAGCACAATTTCTGTTCTTATCCTGAAGCAAAGTTCTTATCCTGAAGCATTATTTCTGGGTTAGCGGAGTATGTAACCTGAAGCGTATATAACCTGAGGTACCACTGTAAAGCCTTAAGCCAAGCCTCTATTTCAGATAGATAATGTTTAACTTACCTTATAACCTTAAAACCGCAGTATTGATATACAGGATATGCATTTGAAGGCAAAACTCCTTGTCATTTCTTCTGGTGCACCATTTCAAGCCCCAGCCCATGAAAAGCTTAGAGACTCACACACAACCCCTTTTGATTCACTTGATCACACCACCATTGTTTTAATAGCTCCTAAATTTCAACAGGTGCTCATCATGAGTCTGACTCTATGCTGAGTCAGCATGACCATTTAGGCTGCAATCCTTTACTAAATTACCTAGGAGAAGGGATGGATGAATCTGACAAATTCAGCATCCCTGTCAGATGCTACCCAGCCTCTGCTTAATACCTCCAGCCAAACATAGCTCACCACAGCCCAAGGCCATCTGTTTCACACTCAAACAACCCTTACTGATAAGACATTTCTTCTAATGTTCAGCCAAAATTTTCTCCACCAATTAACTCAAACTTTTTTGTCTGAAACAAGAGCAAATAATGCTGTTCCACCTAACGCATGGCAAATTTTCAGACATTTAACGATGGCTAACAAGTTTTCCCTTAAGCATTTCTTTTTCAAACTAAATATGATCAGCTCATTCAAATTTTCAGTGCAGTTCATTTTAGTAAACAATATCAAAAAAGACACCATACTCAGAAAGCAAATTGTGAGTCATGTTCTGAATGTGAATACTGGTATTGTTTATCTATTAGGGCAAAGAATGGTTCAAGAAAGAGAATATTTGAATACTGTAATAATGAATAAATCAATAAGATGTACAATATGATTTTGATACAGAATGCAATTCTCATTCCAGCATAGTGCCCAAGTATACCAACACATCACAGCCTTGGCTTTTGCAGTAAAGGAGATCAATGAAAACCCTCATATCTTACCCAATCTCACGTTGGGATTTAACATCTATGACAGCCATAACAATGCAAGGAAGACCTATTATGCCACAATGCTGCTTCTATCAGCTCTGGAAAGGTTTATCCCTAACTACACAAAGAACAACCAGAAAAATTTAATTGCTGTCATTGGGGGACTGGATGCCCACATTTCTATTAACATGGCAAATCTCTTGAATAACTATAAGATTCCGCAGGTAGGAGATTTGTGTGTTTTGTGTGTGTTATAGGGATTTAACTGACATAATTACTTGTTACTTCTTTTTAAAATAATAATTTTATTCCAAAATCTTATTAATTTCAATTAAATTCCCAGTCATAATAAGAAACCCTCATGCAACAACTGCAATATTAATAACTTCTATTCGTGTTGACACATTAAATGATTTATAAAACTACAAGTGAGGAACTCAACATATATCCTTGTTTTTCCTGTGTGTGGCAATTATTCTGTCTGTGGTGTTTCTTCCTGTCCTTGTAAAGATGTTATGTTTTTCATTTCCCTGGTTGTTGCTGTTGTCTGTCATGTCTTGGGCGGAGCTGATATCCCACTCAAAGGTCATAGATAACCCCATATTCATTTAGCCACAGCTATTTTGAGAAATAAAATAGTACAATTCATTCACTTGTATTATTGTTATGAAGATTGATAATATAAGGTGTGGGATGAATCAAATGCCTTCCTCCTCAGATGATCATCCATCAGTGGAAGGAAGCAATTTTTGGCCTTTTCTCCCACTCTTGCTAGCTCCCAAACTTTACAAAGATCTACTTTGGAGGGCCCCGAAATCTGGAGCAGATTTAGAGAAGGACAACCCACCCTCCTGAAGGAAGGGGGAATTGGCAAATAATGAATCCCTCCTTATTTTGCAGGCAGGTAGCTGTGATTAGGAGAGAGATGGCATGGCATTTCAATGTTCATGGTTTTGAAACCTTCAGCATGACAGATACATTCTGTTACTGTTCTCTTTCTCCCACTCCCCCAATCTCTCTTCAGCTCATATATGGCTCCGTTCCATTGATGAATGATGAAACCACGGGGCATTCCTTCTACCAGATGGTCCCCCATGAAGCCCTTCAATATACAGGGATTCTTTCTTTGCTTCTATATTTCAGGTGGACATGGATTGGAGTCCTTATAATGGATGATGAAAACGGTGAAAGATTTTTGCAAACTGTATTACCACTCTTTTCCCAGAAAGGTGTCTGCTATGCATTCATAAAAAGAGTCCCCCTATTCACTGATCCCTCTCAGATTAGCCAAGTAGTAGAACATGGTGAGGAAATATATAATGAAGTAATGAATAGCAAAGCGAATGTTGTCCTGTTTTATGGAGAATCAAAATCAACCGGTGTTTTTGAGATGGATTCCATATTTTGCAGAAAATCCACCAAGTCCACCAAAGCTATGGTATGGATAACAATAGCCCAAATGGAGCTCACTTCACAAGTGTTTCAAAGGAACTGGGAAACAGAAATATTTCATGTGTCCTGTCCTTCACAATCCACTCCAATGACCTCCCAGAATTCAAATCATTTGTGAGAGAAGAAATCCTTCCAGCACAAAAAAGAGACAATTTCATCAGGGACTTCTGGCAACAGGCCTTTGGCTGTGTATTCCCAGATGCAGATATGGCAGATGTGGAGGAGAATATATGCACTGGGGAGGAGAAATTGGAGAGCCTTCCAGCACCATTCTTTGAGATGAGCATGAATGGCCACAGCTATAGCAGCTACAACGCTGTCTATGCTGTAGCCCATGCTTTACATGACATGTCCTCATCTAGACTCAAACACAGAACAATGGAAAGTAAAATGGGACTGGAGCATCAGAATCACAGTTGTGGCAGGTAATATGCTCAACAATGTTAATTGATAAGACTACCAAAACTGTGGACAACAGACTCAAATCTGTATAAGTAAATTGTTTCCCCACGACTCTTCCACTGCTCATCTTTATTCATCTTCCACCAACTAGCATGAAAATAGTAGCCCACTAGTCTTTTAAGATTTGCTCATTGGTTCCACCATGTTCACTGCTATAAATTTCCTGATTCCTGTAGGATATCCACCAATAATTGCTTGGTTTTATACAGTATCTATAAGGTGTGTAGGTGTAGCTTTAAGAAGCATGCTTTCTGCCCCTCATTATTCTTCCAAGTTGATACCTTCCTCTCACACACTTTGATCAACTAAGTAACCCACATTCCAGTTCATGACTATCCAACATGCTGCCCTTCTCCATATATTTGTTGGACTCCAATTCCCATCATACCTAACAATTAGCCATGCTGGTTTGGACTAATGGGGGTTGGAGTCCAACAAAACCTGCAGGAGGGCGCTATGTTAAATAGTTCTGCTTTAGGTTGAGTTTAGGGATATAGAAACATGCCACAATACATTCCAAAATTCATTCATGCTTGTTACTGCTTACTGTACTGCTGCAATCGGTTGCACAAGTCTTTTTTGCCATTTTGAAATTTTGTTTGTTCATTTAAGAGTTTTAGCCATAATTTGGAAGCTTAACAACAACAACAAAGTCAAAAACAGTGAAACAAGGGCAAAAAAGCAGTATTTTCAGCACAGAGAACAGAAGGAAAACCAGGGAGTTCAAAAAAACAATTCAATCACAGTTAATTCAGTTTCAGCAATTAGCTCTTCCACTGCTTTTTCTGTGGGGACGCAGGGGGGTGCATACCCCTAAACATTTTGTGAATCCATGTTGGCCTCATTGAGGGGCAGTATTTAAATATGAGTAGGAAAATGAGAGCACCCCTAAACATTTTTATTTAGATTTTTTTTAGAAAAAACCACTGTATCTCTCACACACACAAACACACACACACACACACACACACACAGAGAGAGAGAGAGAGAGAGAGAGAGAGAGAGAATAAAACATTTTTACAAAGCATTGCAGTCCTCAGCCACATAAAAACCCTACTTATACACAAACAAAGTCAGCAAACTACACTTCAGGGGGAAAATAAATGCAATGAACCACCTGTTGGGGCAGTAGCAGTTATGCATATTATTATTATTATTATTATTATTATTATTATTATTATTATTATACCACCCTATACCTGGAGGTCTCAGGGCAGTTCACATAAAAGGATTACAGTATATAAAATAAAAATAAAAGCAATAACCAAAAAGAGCCACATTTAAAAGGGTATTGGATGTTGATCAGGTCAACCAAAGGCCTGGTTAAAAAAGAACATTTTTTGCCTGGTGCCTAAAGGTGTATGAACGAATGTGCAAACTATTCAATGTAATGTGTGAATGTTCATTTGCTGTATAAGAATTTATTTGAAGATACGTTTTCATGATGGGAGTCAAGTAGGTGGATGGCCACATAGATTCCTGGTAGCATCATCACTGCTGTTGGCCAGAAGGGAGATGAGCAGGGGAAAGTGGCAGGGAAGTTAAGATAGAGCAGCTGCCCTGTGGGAGCACTGGTTCTGCTGGTGCACTCACACTACACAGATCTCCCCACTGCCTTCCTCCTCTCCATCACACTCTTGGGAAAGAGTATGAACAAAGGTGACAGGAAGTTTGCTTTGTGGTGGTATAACGTATTGCATTTTGTAAACTGATGTTAGACTTCTGTTTAAGGCAACTCTTAGTTCAAATTCATTATAACATTGATAATAATGTCACAGTTATGATTTTCATCATTAATTGTATCTGCTCCCATCTCTAAATCATAAAAAGTGACAGCATTTTTCATGATTTTCCACTGAAATCAAAACTCATACACAACATTACTTCTTAATATGAAAAATTCATTTGCAGTCCTTTCTCTTCTAACCAGTCCTTTATCTTCTTCTTCTAACCAACATAGCTCCATCATTTCCTCAGAAGTGTCTCTTTTAACAACAATGCTGGAGATCCAGTTTCATTTGACCAGAATGGGGAGATAGTGGCTGGATTTGATGTGATCAACTGGATTGTTTCCCCAAACCAATCATTTCATAGGGTGAAAGTTGGAAGGGTGGATCCCAACCAAGTGTTCACTATCAATGCGGATGCCATAACATGGTACAGTGGGTTTAACCAGGTAGGTCCCTTGCCTAAACAACGTTATATCCAATTTTGAATGAGTACAAACTGTCTGGGGTGTTAGGGATGAGGTAGTACCTCTGGTGGGGGACACATCATACTCCTTCTGGGGTTGTTTGTCCACCTTTGGTCCATCCCCCTGCACTCAGCTCTCACCTGTGACTCCTAGAAGCTGCCAGCATAAGACAATGGCCAAACCCTGGGAAAGGTTTCAACAGGCCTGCTAAGTGAGGTGAGGGTAGTCAATGGGTCTCAAACCCTTGGTTAAAACAAAATAGAAAATTCTTTTCAGTAGCACCTTAGAGACAAACTGTGTTTGTTCTTGGTATGAGCTTTTGTGTGCATGCACACTTCTTCAGATACACTGAAACAGAAGTCCTTGGTTAGTTAGGGACTTCCCCTGCAGGCAAATACATGCTCTGGTGGATAGAACAGACAAGAGCAATACTGGGTTGAATGGTCATGAAGGCAGTTTTTGCACATGCTGTAAAGGAGAGTGAGGGGCAGATAGGACCTATCAACCTGGGAAGGTAGCCCATCTGGGAGAAGGAAAACTCTGGTGCTAAACCTCTGCTACTTGCATGATATTTTCAGGAAAAGAAAAGGCTAAGGAGTAAAGCCTACACAAATCCAGAGTGCCATACATCTGGGAAATCCAAGATATGTCCTCTTGTGTGGGGGGACACCTTAAACATTAGAAAGGAAATGTCCGGGGTTTTCTGGGTGGTGGGCTTGAGCTCAGAACAGGCACTGGTGGCTCGGGTGTGGGGTCAGGCACAGGCAGCTCGGGAACATGCATGGGCTGCTCTGCATGCCACAGCCGCTGCCAGCCCAAGCTGGGGAAAGAGGTGCACGGGCACAGTGGTGGCCCTATGCACCCATGCCCATATCCATCCACCTCCTTCCGCAGCTCATGCTGGCAGTGGCTTTGGCTGTCCTCTTTTTTTGCTCTTCAAGATATGGCAAAACTACCCTAAAATGGTTTGATAGTTCATTGTATGCCTCCTTCCAGCAACTCCTGTAGCCATGCTGGTGCCAAATGTATTGCTCCATTGGTCCACATCAGTGAGACCAAGATGGGGGGTATTGGGGCAGTCAGGAACCTCCATATACACTACCCAGGTTTACACCCCAGGAATGCCTCTTAGGTGCTGCTAATGCAGCAGTTTGACTTCACACCCACAGCCACACTCCATTGTCTCCTGAGACAAACGGATGTCAACAACTATCTGTCCTGTTGTCTAAAACTGATTGATCAGATATTAATGAAACCCTATAAAATATGCTGTTGTTGTTGCTTCCCCCCCCCAAAAAAAAGAAAGATGCACAGATTAAATATAGTATATGGGGTCCCACCAGTTCCAATGGTTAATATGGTCTTTTCTCTATTAAATGAGAATGATTTAGAGGAAATATAGAATTTAATAATATCTCTGTGTTATTTAACAGTCACCAAACTCCACCACTAGAAGCAGATGATACCTGGCACCCTCTGCCAACATGTACTATCAACAGGTTGTTCAAACATACCAAGTTTAAAGAAAATGATATGTATGTATGTCTGAAAAAACATGCATTGCAATCACTGAATAACCTAAAGTGTAAAAAAAACCCATAAAGGAATCAAAGTAAGGAATCAAGGACTTCCGGCGGCTGACGCCATTGCGGGTGGTCGTGGGCTGCTTCGGCTGCGAAGCACCCAGTCCATCCCGGGGGTTAGGAGCCCTGCAGCCGCATAGCGGGGCTCCGGTTGGGGTGCGGGAAGAGCGTCCCGCACCCTGGGCTCCCCGGCTGTGCCCGTTGTGGCTCCGAACCCTTCCCCCGCTCCCCCTGTAAAGGGGGAGTGGGGGTGAAGGGACGACGGAGCCGGGCTATAGGGGACATGCCCCAACCGGGATGGAAATGCGGCGACAAAGCCTGTGATGAGCGTCTAAGTTCTACCTGTCTTTAACGAGCTGATAAGAACCCAGAGGCTGTGAGTATTTGATTGACTCTTTGTATTCCTGGAACGATCTGGGGGAAAGAAGAAAGGCAGCCCGCCTCCCTCCCTTCGGGAGTTGAAAGAAATTAACTCTTTAAGTGACTGCTGCTACAACAATCGATAGAAAGTATCTGGAATTTGAAAACTGAGACTGTTGAGATTTCCCTTCGGGGGTTAACTGGGGAAAAAATATCTCCATTTGAAGTTTGGTCTTTATACTCCGGCTTCGGAGAAATGGCGACGACTTGGACTGTCGTGGGAAAAAACTGAAACAAAGGAAGGAAGAGACAGGAACTGAAACTTGATACTCACCCTCCCTTCTAAAATGCTGGACTTTGTGCTCGCACTGGTATTGAACTCCGGTTTAAAGGATGAGGAAATGCTCACTGTCTTGAAGCTGGAACTGCTTAATCGGAAACTACAAGTTTGAGTGGAATTATACATAAAAAGGACTTACTTTCCACAGAGGAGGCTTTTCAAAAGTTTTACACAATGGAATCAAACCTTGGCAAAGAGCTGGGAGGGGCGCTTGAAGGATGGTCTGAAATGGCTGGGCAAATCCGGGAAAAGGAACCGATTTCTGGGGGTGGCAGCCCTGAAACGGGAAAATTTACAATATCCAGACTCCGAGGTGGCAGCTCGGGGGCAAGGGACATGGAATTAAGATTTCTACAAGAAGAAGAAGAAAAAGGAACGGAGGAGCCCAGAATGGAGGTGATGAATACCCTGAGGCTCGATGCGGGTTTGTTGGGATGTTGCCTGGATCTGTGGACACTCAGAGGAAGACAATTGGAGATTTGGTTCTGGTGAAAGACAGAAAAAGACAATGGACAGAGGGGGAGTGGGTTGAAGTATTAAATGTATAATCCAAATGGTCTGCCATGGTATCCGAAATCGGAGTGTGAAGTCTGTTAATTACAAGTTTATTTTAAATAAGTAAGGAGATATTGAATCTTAAGTCAAAAGCAGCATGATAAAGGATAGAAGAAATAAGTTTAGCTATAAGAATATTTGGTTATGATTTAGGTTATAATGCAAAGAATAAGACAATTGTGTTCTTTTTTTAAGTAAAGTTAAATTTTTTTTATAGAGAAAAGTTGTTAAGGAAATAGTATATTGATTTAAAACCGAAGGTGAATAGGCGGGGGAAGTCAAACGTCAAGATTCAGAACTAGAAATTTTTTTTTGCAAGGTATATAAATAAGAAGAAGAATCCTGACATTATGTGTATTTGTATTTGTTTTTGTATTTGTAGGTGTGGGGTTGGGTTTGTGTTATATTATGAAAATGCTAATAAATTCTGTTTAAAAAAAAAAAACAAAGTAAGGAATCAATGTACAAAGAACCCATCACTCTGACAAGTGTAATTAATGTAAATATTTAGGCACAATAGGATATCATTTATTTGTGTTAATAAAGAAAGGTAGCAGCCTTAACCATATGCTGCTTATGGTGGTATCACTTTGGAACAAAAGAGAAGTCGAAAGAAACATAAGAATTACATCTCCTATTTTTCTTTCTCATTTATGGATTAGTCACAGCCACTTTCTTTATGTAATGAGAGGTGCCATCCTGGCTTTAGGAAGAAAGTGAAGGACGGGAAACCATTTTGCTGTTATGATTGCATCCCATGTCCTGAAGGGAAGATTTCAGACAAGGAGGGTAAGAATTAAGTATATAATGTATTACACAACACAATTGCTCCCACTTAAAGACAGAGGAATGTGCCTATATCACAATTACTTTTATACAATGTTTGAAGTGTTTGGAATGTGATTGGAATGTTTCTGAATGGAGAGTTAGCAGAAAGGTGCTGCTGTAGAAGAAATGTGTGGTGTTCACCACCCCTACTCTAGTGAAAGGCAGAGCAATTCAAGTCACAAGTCACAGCGCTTAGATGGTATGCCTACAAGTGATAGAAAGGGTAAACACATGCCAACACCATGAGATGTTTGTAGAACAGAAGTGAACTGGAAAATGATCTTTTTGATCCCACTCAGCCTAGATGCTGGCAACTTGCAGCTCCGGGCCTGTTTGATGTGCCATCCTGGGAGCTGGCATAGCACAAATATAACAATTTCTTGCTCCCTCTACTATTTTCCTAGCCTGTGTTAGATGTTGTGCTATGGATGTATATCGTTTAAACAAGGCCACCAAAGCAATTAACTGTGACTTAGTAACCACATGTTCTGTGCCACTTAGAGGATGAGTGATATTTTCATACTGCACATGCTGAATGAAGTATGGACTAAAATATGTTCTCTGTTTGCAAAAACAACAACCCAATTATAACTCTCCCCCCCAAAAAAAAATTAAGACCATATGCCTTCTTTTCCAGACATGAATGAATGTAATAAATGCTCAGAAGAAGAATATCCAAACACAAATCAGGATATTGCATTCCCAAGGAAATAAGCTTCTTGTCTTTTGAAGAAACTCTGGGGAGCATTTTAGTCTGTTTCGTTCTTTCCTTTTCTTTGGTTACAGCTCTGGTGCTGTGGACATTTCTAAAGCACCATAGCACACCTATTGTCAAAGCCAACAATCGGGACCTCACCTACACTCTCCTCATTGCCCTTCTCTTCTGCTTCCTTTGTGCATTGCTATTCATCGGAAAGCCTGAGAAGGTAACATGCCTCCTCCGACAAACACATTTGGCATCATTTTCTCAGTAGCTGTTTCTTGTGTGTTAGCAAAAACCATAACAGTTGTTCTGGCTTTTATGGCCACTAAACCAGGATCCAAGATGAGGAAGTGGGTGGGGAAGAGAACGACCACTTCCATTGTGGCTTCCAGCTCCCTTATTCAAGCAGCTGTCTGTACTGTGTGGCTGGGATTCTCACCCCCATTCCCAGATGTTGACACACACTCATTGACTAAAGAAGTTGTACTAGAATGTAATGAGGGATCTGTGACTATGTTTTACTGTGTCCTGGGCTACATGGGCTTCCTGGCTATTGTCAGCTTCACTGTGGCTTTCCTTGCCAGGAAGTTACCTGACAGTTTCAATGAAGCCAAGTTTATCACTTTCAGCATGTTGGTCTTTTGCAGTGTTTGGTTATCCTTTATTCCCTCCTACCTGAGCACCAAGGGAAAATACATGGTTGCTGTTGAGATCTTCTCTATCTTAGCCTCCAGTGCTGGTCTGCTGTGCTGCATCTTTGCCCCAAATGCTACATTATTGTGTTGCGGCCTGAGCTGAACAACAAGGAACATCTAATAAGAAATAAGGCTTGAAGAATTTGTGCACCTGCATGTTTTAGAATTCTGGAGTTTTGCTTTCGTTTTCTTTTTTTTTTTTTTTTTTAATTTTTTTTTTTTTTAATGTTTCAAATTATAATACATACACATATTTCCGACAAAACATACACAACCTACATACATTTTCAACATCTTAAAAACCAAACACTCCATCATACTTTCCTTATCTTCATCACACTCTACCCACCACCTTCCAACACCCCACACCCCACCCTGTGCATGACTTCCAGTCAACTCAGCTATAATTTCTTCTGTTTCTCCTCTTTCTTTCTTCTAACACACTATTATTCCAATTTCTCGTTTATTTACAGTTCCCCTTTGTTGTCTAACTTATTTAATATCCAATAGTTGTAACGGAACTTGTTCATTATAATAGGAGATTTGACTTTTCAACATAATTTTTCAAGTATCCTCTGAACGCTTTCCAATCTTTGTCTGCCCTTTCTTTTGTGGTCCTTCCAATTTCTTCCATTATTTTAGACATATTGTGATATTCTAGAAGTTTGGCGAGCCATTCTGTTTTTGTTGGGATTGCTCCACTTTTCCAATTTTTTGCTATCAGTAACCTTGCGGCTACTGTTGCATATAAGTATAATGTTTTATCTTCCTTCTTTAAACTGTCTGGTACTATTCCCAGTAGGAAACCTTCTGGTGTTTTTTTAAAAGAGTATTTAAACATTCTTTTCATCTCGTTATATACAGTTTCCCAAAATCGGACTATGTTGGGGCAATTCCACCATATGTGTATCATGGTGCCTTTTCCTGCATTGCACCGCCAGCAGACATCTCCGCAGTTTTATTTATTTTGGCTATTTTTTCTGGTGTTAAGTACCACCTGTGTTGTATTTTCAAATAATTTTCTTTCAATATATTACATCTAGTAAAATTCATATCTTCTTTCCATAATTTTTCCCATTGCTCTAACATAATATTCTTTCCAATATCTATTGCCCATTTAATCATGATTCTTTAACTAATTCATCCTTTGTCTCCCATTCTAACAACAAATTATATAATTTGGATATATTTTTTGAAGTTTCTTGTAATAAATATTTGCTAAATTTAGAAGTTCCTTTTTCAAATCCTATTTTTTTTATCTTTTTGTAATCTGTATTTAATTTGGGTGTACTGAAACCAGTCTGTAATATATGCCTTTATTTCTTCATAATCTTTTAACTTTAATACAGCATTTTCTTCTTCTAATACATCTTTATAAGTGACCCAATTTTCTTTCATGTTCCATTTTTTAACTGCGACTATCTCTGCCGGCGATGCCCACCATGGTATTTTGGGCTCTAGGATTCTTTTGTGTTTTTCCCAAATTTTGTAAATAGATTTCCTAATTATATGCCCCAAAAAACCTTTATGCACTTTTGCTTTTTCGTCCACTAGATAGGCATGCCATCCAAATCTCGTTTCCACTCCTTCTAGGTCCAATACGTCTGAATCGTCTAGTTTAATCCATTCTTTCAGCCAGGTCAGGCCCACCGCATCGTGATATAATTCTAATCGGGGAGGCTAAATCCTCCTCTTTCTTCTTATCAATCATGATTTTGTACTTATTCTTGGTTTTTTCCCTGACCAAATGAAATTTGCCAAATCTTTTTTCCAATTTTTAAGGCATTTTTCTCCTCCTAATATTGGGATACATTGAAATAAAAACATCATCTTAGGTAATATATTCATTTTTATTACTGATATTCTCCCTAGTAATGATAAATTTAATTTGTCCCATACTTGTAAATCGTTTTTTTACTTCTTTCCATACTTTCCCATAATTTTCATTAATTAAATCCATAGTATTTGTCGTTATGTTAATTCCCAAATATCTTAATTTTTTTTGAATGCCCAATCCTGTAATTTCTTGTAATTCCGCTTTATCTTTTTCTTTCATGTTCTTCACTAATACTTTTGTTTTCCCATAGTTTAATTTGAAACCTGCTAATCTACCGTATTCATTATGCACTCTAATATTCTGGGTACACACTGTAAGGGATTTTCTGTTGTAATCATGATATCGTCCGCGTAAGCTCTCAGCTTGTATCTTTTAACACCCACTGCTATACCCTCTAATTTGATTGTCTGATCTTATTTTCTCGAGTAATGTCTCTAATACTATTATAAATAACATTGGGGATAGAGGCATCCTTGTCTTGTACCTTTGAATATATTGATCTCTTCCCCCATCTCTCCATTAATTATGATTTGTGCCTTTTGTTTATTATATATTGCATTAATACCTTTTCGGAAATTTCTCCTAAATTCATTTCTTCAATCAATTTCCCCATAAATTCCCATGAAATTTTGTCAAATGCTTTTTTCGGCATCAATTGAGATCAGTGCCGCTTGCTTATCGGTTCTGATTTGAAGATATTCTATTATATCTATTATATTTCTTATATTATCTTTTATCTGCCTTCCCTGTACAAAACCAGCCTGATTCTTGTGTACTATTTTCCCTATTATTTTTTTTAACCTATTAGCCAATAATCCTGCATATATTTTATAATCAGCATTTAATAGAGAGATGGGCCTATAATTTGAAATTGATTCTAGATCCGTACCTTGTTTTGGTAAGAGTGTTATGTATGCCTGGGTCCAAGAGTCTGGAATGTTCCCCTTCTCTAGTGCTTCCTCTATCACTTTCTTTTAATGGTTCAACTATTTCTTCTATCATTTCTTTATAATATTCTGATGGTATGCCGTCCAGGGCCTGGGGATTTTCCTATTTTAGTCTTTTGAATTATTTCTTTGATTTCTATGGTTGATATTGGTTCATTAAGTAATTTATAATCTTCTTCTGCTATTTTTGTTAATTGTTTTCTTTTATATATTTCTCTATCTCCTCTATTGAGACTTCATCCTCCTGATATAATTTTTATAATATTCTCCGAATTCTTTTTTGATTTCTACTGCATCCTTTATTGTTCTTTCTCCTATTTTTATTTTGTTTATTAATTTTTCACTTTTTCGTTTTTTTAATTGCCAGGCAAGTACCTTGCCTGGTTTATTTGCCCACTCAAAATTCCTATATTTCCAGAATTTAATTTGTTGCTCAACCTCTTGTTCTATGATTCTATTATATTCTGTTCTCAATATTTTAATTTCTTCTTTTAATCTCTCCTTATTTTTACTCATGTATGCTAATTTTTCTTTCCTCCTAATTTCTTTCAATAATTCCTTTTTCTTATTTTCTTTATTCTTATGTATTATTGAATTTGTTGTATAAAGTATCCCCTTGCAACTGCTTTCCCAGCATCCCACACTGTTTTCACATTATCCCTTTCTTCCAGTTGTTTTCAAAATATTCTTTCATCAGTCTTTTAGCTCCCTGAATTACACCTTGATTTTTTAGCAAAAAAACATTCATTCTCCACCTTTTGCTCCTTTTCTCCTCTTTTTCTTTAAGTATTAATGATACTGGGTTATGGTCAGTAAGTGTTTTGGGTAGTATTTCTGCTTTCTCTGTATTTATTGTCATGTCTTTGGTTACCCATATTCCATCGATTCTACTATGAGAATCGTTGGGTTCTGAGAAGTAAGTAAATTCTTTTTCAACAGGGTGTTTGTCTCTCCATATATCAACCAAATCAAGAATTTTCACCATTTCCACAAAGCTTTTGGTAACTTCCCATCATTTCTCCCCGTCCCTTTCTGCAATCTATCTAATTCCGGTTCCATTACTCCGTTCAAATCCCCCAGCAGAATAATATTCATGTCCATATATTCCATTAGCAGAGATCTTACTTTGGCGTAAAACTCAGATTTCCCGTTGTTTGGCCCGTAAATTCCAACAACTACAATTGATTCTCCTTCTAATATTATTTTAATGATCACTATCCTCCCTTCTTCATCTACATATAATGATTTGGGTTCATACTTGCTTTTAACATATATTACAACCCCCCTCCTTTTCCTTACATCAGATGAGATGAACTCCTCCCCTAGCTTTGGTTTGACCAGTATCTTTTATGTTTCCTATTAACATGAGTCTCTTGCAGACATATTAAATCCCACTTTTGTTTATCTAAGATGCGTTCTATTTTCTGTCTTTTCCTCCTATTATTTAAACCATTTACATTCCATGATAACAATTTGAATTTCATTCTTTATTAATTAAAAAAAAAAAGGAAAAAAAGGGAAAAAAAATTCCCTTTTTTTCTTTTTCTTTAAAGGTCAATTGAAAGGCTTTCAGGTTTCTGTGTAAGTGAAAGAAATGAGTTTTATTTGTTATTGGTCTGGTTATTACCCCTGTTATAGTTCTTTATCCTTCCACCCTTTGCTGGACTTCTTCCTCCTCCTCCGATAGTTCTCCCTTTTTCCTTTCCTCTATTCTTCCTTCGCCTTTTCCTCCTCCCAGCTCATCACGATATTTCCTCCAGATATGTCTGCTTCCTCAAATGTCTCAAATCGTCTTCTTTTTCCTTTAAAGTTGAAGGACATCCCCACTGGATATTCCCATCTAAAGGATATTGATTTTGTACTTAGCGCTTTTGTTAAAAATTGGAATTGCTGTCTCTTTTTTCTCAGCCTCGGTGGGACCTCTTTCATAATTATTATTTCTTTTTCGTCAATCATTAATTTGTTCTTGCTCTTTGTTTGAAGAATTTTATCTCTCATCCAACTCGATGTGAATTCGATAATGCAATCTGCTGGCCATTTGTTCATTTTAGCTTTTCTTGAATTCACCCTGAAGATTTTCTCTGTCTGTTCAATTATATCTTTTTCTTGCAGATGCAACCACTTTGCTAAAATGTCAATCATTTTCTTCCATATATCTTCCTTCTCCTCCTCTGGGATGTTTCTAAATCTCAAGGTCTTCTCTTTAATCTGCATCTGTATCATTGAAAGAGCATCCGCAGTGGCTTCCTGGATTGCTTTTTGTTCTTCCAGCTCCTTTTTCAGTCTATCTATTTCTTTTCTGTATTCTCTTTGTTCTTTACTGGCTTTTTTCACCATCTCTTCCATTTGCTGATTCTTGTTCTTTAATTCTTGCACTTTTTTATCTGTCTCCTTCATTCCTTCCAGGACTTCTGATAATTTCTCCTTTATTTCTTCGTTTTCCTTTTCATTTTTTTTCATTGTAGTCTCTAAATTTTCTAATTTCCCATCGATTGTATTAATTTTTTCATCCAGATCTTTTTTCATTTCCCCAATGTCCCCCTTCAGGCTCACAATGAGTTCTCTTAAGTCCATTTCCTGCTCCAAACCTGAGTTTCTTCTTTGTTGTTGTTGACCTGCAATTCCAGTCTGTTTCCTGGTTCCATAAGACATTTCGCGTTCTTTTTCCCAGCCACCAGATGTCCCTCTTTTCGCTTTCAAAATATTTTCCAGTTGTCTTTCCTTCTCTGTCCAGTGGGTGTCGCTGTGTTCTTTATTTCCAGTCCACCAGTGTCCTCCTTTCTCTAGCTTGCTTCCGCTCTTTGTCTCTGTTACTTCCTTCTTCTTGGTGGAAGCTCAGCTTTTTCAGACCCTCGTCGCCATCTTTTTTGCTTTGTCCTCCTCCTTTCCCCCACAGCGATCCTTTTTCCCTTGTCCTTGCCTTCCCTTCAGAGATCTGCGTTTTATTTCAGAGCGGCTGCTTCACGTTCTTCTTTCCCAATCGCCAACTGCCTGCACCACTCTGCTTCGTTTGGCTTCAAGTCCGTTTCGGTTAGTGTGCTTTTAACAGAGTTAATTACAGTCTGAGTGACTTCTATACGTTCTCTTATATTCCTTCTATTCTTCTGTTTTCCTGTTTATTTTGTGGTAGCGTTATTTTCCCCTCCGCTGCTTATTTTCTCTCCCTTTTTCCTTTTACTACAGTTCACTCTGCGGGAGGTTTTTTCCCCCCTTTTTATGTTCTCGTTCCTCCCTTCTTCCCTTTTGTTTCAATCCTTTCCCACCGCCACCACTTTATGTTAGTTTTGATAAAAAATAGAAATTTCACCGTCTTGTAGCTGCTTCGGTAACATGAGGCTTTCTGCCGGTCTGCGTGTTGTTCTTCTCTGTGCCTTGGTTCCCCCCCACCTCAGCCGTTTTTCTGGCGAGGGGTGCCGGGATCCCAAATGGCACTGCCGAAGTTCCTTTAGCTTGGGCTTCCTTCCAAGCCTTCTGGGGGTCGTTTTAGCCTAACGTTCCCCCTCGCAGGCCGGCGTACACCCCGACTTGCCAACTGCAGTCGGAGCTCACCCGTTGCAGCCGCGGTGAAATCGGAAGTCCGAGTTTTGCTTTCGTTTTCACATCAGTGTATTTGCAAGAGCTTCCCTTCCAGCAGGTGCCATAAATATGTTTCCCCACAGATGTCACTGTGTTCTTAGATGTATAATCTGTTCTTCACTGTAAAAGGCTCTCTATGTGGGTAGCATACAAAAATAACAACATTAAATAAATTTAAAACTAGAGCAAATGATCTTTAAACAAAATCCATTGTATTCCATGCTTAAACTACAATAGTCTATCTATATTGTTGGAATAAAGTAAAATAGCCAGTTGCATCAGACTCCTCCATTATTTGTGTTCAAGCAACAACAACAATAACAACAACAATACTCCGCCCATCTGACTGGGTTGCATTACATGGCACATTAAAAGACTTCCCTATACAGGGCTGCATTCAGGTGTCTTCTAAATGTTATATAGTTATTCATCTCCTTGACACCTGATGGGAGGGTATTCCACAGGGTGGGTTACACTACCCAAAATCAACCTGTTCAGTCAGAAAGCTTGGTGAAGTGGAATGTGCTTTAATGGCAAAACCTTATATATAATTGCACATTATATTTAATTATTTTATTTAAATATTTGTATGCCTTTTTTAAACAAAATATATCAAAGCAATATTCAACAATGTTAAATAATGAAACTAGGAAAGAAACAAATATATCATACTTTAGTCCAAAAATACACACCAAAAAGTGAGCTAGTTAATCAAGAGTCTGCAAATACTTGGACTAACAAGAATGTCTTAAACCACTCACAGAGCACATCATAGAAGGTGCCCACTGAACCACTAAATGAAGAATATTCCATAATATAGGTGCCACCAGAGATAATGCTCTGGGTTATATTGCAGAATAACATTTAATTGGTTAATGTTTTATTTGTTTGCATCTCATTTAATTGTTAAATAAATGAAAGTATAAAATAAAAAACAGGAGTAAGGATAATTAATAGGGCTTATTTTATTAGAACCACCAATTGATTTAAAAAAAAAACAAGGAGGAAGCATTCAGGAACCTCTTCACATATACACAGGAAGGTGGCAGGCCAGAATACAGACGATGTCTATAGCTCAATGGATCACAAGTGGTTCATATTTCATCATGGGCAATGAAATTCATAGTTGCCTGATAATAGGGATTGTCAAAGAAGCATGTGGCACAACACAAGGTGGCTGTTGTGGGGGGCAATACATAATGACTTTAATGTCAGAGCAGGTGACCCAATGCAAACATTGATGGGATATTCACAAAGAAACTTCACTCGTACCATTGGAAGTACAGGTGGGCACAGTAGCACTCACAGGCACCATGTTGGTCACCCTTGAATACAGTCTTTTCTTACTGGGTGGTCAATACAAGCCCTGCCATCTGTTCCTATCTAGGAGAGAATACCTAGCTGAGAATATGTGACAAACAAGTTTTCTCAATTCCATAGGGACTACCCAATCTTAACTCAACAGCTGCCTTTAACCCAATAACTATATTCACAATTACCTCATCAGAACTGTAATTAGTTCTGATATTCATTCAAACCCCAGTGGAATTTCAGTGTCCTCTCACAAAACACAGAGCAAAGCCTGCTATTAATATACCCAGTACAATTCAAAGGTAGGGAGACAGACTAGGAACAGGCAAAGATCCACAGCTCTGATCTTGGATATTCCAGGCTTTGGGATTATCAGGAAAATGTGAAATGCTCCAAGTAAGAAGAAAACAGAGTATTTTGTAGGTAGAGTGAAGATTTGTTCTTGTGCTGAGAATGGTTTCAGTCATCCTGTTTCCTCATATGACATGTGTAGCATATGCTCTCCAATGCAGCCTCCATTATCCACAAGCTACAGTTCAGACTTATAATCAGCCAGGAAACTTCATCATTGGTGGCATTGTTTATCTCGCCTATATCGTCAACAGTGAAATATTCTTCACAAAAGAACCCCTGCCTACGTTGACAGAATCGTTTGTGTAAGGAATTAAAGATCATTTCCTTTCCGGTCCATGTCTTTTGACACTCAGATAATGAGTGGAGTTGTAGACCAACATTTGGAGGAAGGTACCAGTTTTACTACCCCATACCTAGCAGTTTCTCCTAATGTTTAGCAAAAAAAAAACCAACCCTGCTCTTTTTTGCAATTCTCACTCATTACTCATTTCCCTTTGTAGCAATGGCAAATAAGCCTGTTCCATCTTCTTCCTGATAGCTTATCAAATATTTGAAGACAGCTATCCTTTCTCCTCTTAAGCATTTCTTTTTCAGAATAAGTATACACAGCTCATTTGACTTTTCAGTGTTGCTTATTTAGTAAATGCTCT